>NC_056055.1:161856434-162483220 GCF_016772045.2 Ovis aries | reverse complement strand
GGATGAACACACTACTACATAAAGAATAGATAAACAACAAAGGCCTACTAAATAGTGCAGGAACTATATTCAGTATCGTGTAATAACCTATAATAGAAAAGAACCCCTATATATATATACACACATATATATACACATATATATATACATATATATATACATATATATATACATATATATATATACACACACACATATGTATATATAACTGAATCAATTTTCTATACATCTGAAACTAACATGAGATTGTAAATCAACTATATTTCTATTTTTTTAAAAATCTATGGGCCAGAATACTAAGTTTCTATCTCCAAAGAGGTCTGTCTTGAATTTCAGAGTATTTACCTGACATCTCCATTTGGATGTTTCCTACAATATCTCAAACTTAACAGGTCCAAAACTGAATTCTTGTTCTCACTTTCTAAACCCGCTTCCCCTTCAGCCTTTCACACTTTGTTTGTGGAAATTTCAACTGTCTTATTTCCTCAGGCCAACAAATTTCATTTCCTCCTTGACTCTTTGGCTTCCATCCTTACCCACATTCATTCTGTCAGATATACCTTCAACTGTATCCAGGATCTGACAATATGCCACCAACTCCAGCATTTCCACCTAGGTCTAAGCCTCCATTATGTCTCATCTAGACTGTAACTGTACCCTTCTAATTGTTCCTATTGACTTAATTCCTACATTCTACTTATCTTTAACCTAAGTCAGTTTATGGTATCATACAGCAAATAATATAATCTCTCTGAGCAGTACATCGATCATATGAAAAAATAAACCTAATAATATGTTACCATATTTATTTTCTTTTATTTTTTATTGGGTTGACCTAAGGACAAATGAAATGACAGACACAAACTGCTATAACACTCAGTACAAAGTATGCATTAAATGTTAGCAGCATGGGCAAGAAGTAAATTTTTATGTCATTTCTTAATCTATTATCTCCATGCATTAAGAGCTATTTATTATTTTCCAAGTAGTAGAGAGTATGATTTAAAATTTTCTATATCTACAATTGCTAAGCTACTGTTTGAAGAAGTCGTAGATGCCCCCCAGCCCCAGTGAACATCATGACCAACTTAGAACCTGATTTACCTGGTCATAACAATAGCTAAGGGAAACTGTTTCCTGTCTCAGGAATACATTCAGTTCAGTTCAGTTCAGTTGGTCAGTTGTGTCCAACTCTTGCGACCCCATGGACTGCAGCATGCCAGGCCTCTCTCTCTATCACCAACTCCTGGAGTTTACTCAAACTCATGTCCATTGAGTCAGTGATGCCATCCAACCATCTCATTCTCTGTCATCCCCTTCTCCCGCTTTCAATCTTTTCCAGCATCAGGGTCTTTACCAATGAGTCAGTTCTTTGCATCAGGTGGCCAAAGTATTGGAGTTTCAACTTCAACATCAGTACTTCCAATGAATATTCAGGACTGAATTCCTTTAGGATGGACTGGTTGGATCTCCTTGCAGTCCAAGGGACTCTCAAGAGTCTTCTCCATCACCACAGTTCAAAAGCATCAATTCTGCTTTCTTTATAGTCCAGCTCTCACATCTATACATGACTACTGGAAAAACCATAGCCTTGACTAGATGGACCTTTGTTGTCAAAGTAATGTCTCTGCTTTTTAATATGCTGTCTCGGTTGCTCATAACTTTCCTTCCAAGGAGTAAGCGCCTTTTAATTTCGTGGTTGCAGTCACCATCTGCAGTGATTTTAGAGCCCCCCAAAATAAAGTGAGCTACTATTTCCATTGTTTGCCCATCTATTTGCCATGAAGTGATGGGACTGGATGCCATGATCTTAGTTTTCTGAATGATGAGCTTTACGCCAACTTTTTCACCCTCCTCTTTCACTTTCATCAAGAGGCTCTTTAGCTCTTATTCACTTTCTGCCATAAGGATGGTGTTATCTGCATATATGAGGTTATTGATATTTCTCCCAGAAATCTTGATTCCAGCTTGTGCTTCATCCAGCCCAGGAATGTACCAAAACTTTCTAACAAGTTAGCTAAGGAAAGTGTCAAACTTAACCTATTAGGAGAAAGAATGGGTAGTTCATCATGACTACTCTGATACTTCTTATTTCAGTATAGCCAACCCACCCATGCCACATCACAAATTTTCCTAGGCCTAGCCCCTGTTGTCATCTTATGATTCTCTAGTACAATGCATATTACTCTTCTCACCTCCGTCAGCTTTCCCACAACAGGCTTATATATTATGCATCAAGCTTGTTTTGTGACTTGTGTGAATCCGTTTCTCCAGCATTCCAGTGACATTTCAGCATATGATACGGCCTTGTATCCAGCAAACCCACAGGTCTGGTTATAAGATTTCCCTGTTCTCCGCTCTAACCTCCAGTCTTACTTGCCTTCAGGGGAATCCATCATACAATCCTCTTGGAAATTCTAGACCTGAATACTAGCAGGATGATGATTACAGTTTGATTAGTGCTCTTCCCCAGAAAAGAGGGACGAGTCTATTTCACATGCATAACAATAATGGCAACGGTTAACACTTCTATGTGCTTGCTATGCAGGGACTGTTTATTAGTGCTTTACATACACAAACTTATTTAATCCATATAAGCATTCTATGAAGATGAGGAACTTGATGTCCAGAAGGGTTAAGTAACTTCTCTTAGCTCACATACATAGTGAACCACAGTTCTGGAATAGAACCTGAACAGTCTGCTCCAGTGTTTGTGCCCTTAACCATGATACCATGCCATGCAAACCCTCATAAAAATGAGATAGTTGTTGATGGGCATCTAGGTTGCTTCCATGTTGTAGCTATTGCAAATAGTGCTGCAGAAGTGAGTCAGAAAGAGAAAGATACATATTGTATTCTAACACACATGTACAGAATCTAGAAAAATGGTTCTGAAGAATTTATTTACAGGGTAGCAATGGAGAAACAGACAAAGAGAATGGACATGGGGAGAGGGGAGAGAGGGGAGGATGTATGGAAAGAGTAACATGGAAACATATATTACCATATGTAAAATAGATAGCCAATGGGAATTTGCTGTATGGCTCAAGAAATTCAAACAGGGGCTCTGTATCAACGTAGAGGGATGGGATGGGGAGGGAGATGGGAGGGAGGTTCAAAAGGGAGGGAATATTTGTATACCTGGCTGATTCACGTTGAAGTTTGAGAGAAAACAACAAAATTCTGTAAAGCAATTATCCTTCATTAAAAAGTAAATTAAAAAAACATAAGGTACTTGTTAGTAAGATGCATCATCTCACATTTAAAGAACTTGATCTATATACTAGGAAATTTAGAGACTAAGAGCCAGTTAATTAATTCAAGATTGGAAATGATCTGAGTTGGTGTTTAAAATTGGACAATTAAAAGTTCACAGTTGGGAAACTAAGAAACAGAAGCCAGAACTTCATAAAGCTGATAAAGTCATAACACCAATATCAGTAAACACTTAAAGTAACTTAAGACAAATTCAAACGGCAAAAAAAGAAAGTTCTTTATAATGGTACACAGGGCATGTGGTAACATGTAGTTCCAAGCCTGATATACCTGTGGGTGTATCTGTTAAGTCATCCAAACCAAACTGAGGCAAAGAGAGTGGGTAACTTCATATTTTACAATGAGGCACTGACACCAGCCATGAGGGGTTCAAAAGCAGTATTTCAGTAAGATCTCACTGTTTCCTAGATCCTCTGCCAATGCTGGTATCTAGTGTCCACTAGGAAGTAACCGCGGGCTCAGTGTTTCTCTGTAGGTTCCCATCAATCAAAAGCTCCATATAAGCCTGGATAAGACTGAGAAGGAAGATAAGCAGACCCTAGGTAAGAAGATACATTCCAAACAGAATTTTACTATAAACTACTATGTATTGGGCAATCACTATGCCACGGACTGTCCCCAGTACTTCACTCCAATGTACTTAATCCTCCCAAGAAACATGCCAGGGAGATTTGAATATCCCTGTTACACATGAGAAGACTCAGGCTCTCAAGGGGCTAACTCAGCCAAGACCCCACAGCTAGTAAGCATTCGAGTTTCGATTCAAATCTAATTTTTTATGACACCAACACTTATGTTCCTTACCACAAAGCTATTGAGAAAAAAAATAAACATTGATGCTGAGTGTAATAGTTTTGCCTTATTTGTCTAGAGTGCTGAGACAAAGAGGTTGTAAATTCTCTTTTAATATATCTAGGTCACTATCTCCAATCGCCACTACTTGGCAGTAAACTTCATACAGTTTTTAAAAATAATCATATCTTTTTACTTCTACCCCAGCCTCTTTATTCTCCTATCTATAAGAGAGGGATATAGGTTAGATGGACCCTGAGGAGGATTTCTGGAATGTCATTGGCTTAAGATACTATGAACTGGCTCTATATTTCTCTGGCTAAAACATATGTAGGCTCTGTGCTCTTTCATGCCATTGACATGTTTCTCCCAGGCTAGAGAATAGATTTGCTTGTCTGGCATAACTGAGGGTTGGGGCCAAAGGGGAGTCTTGACCTTTAGGCAGCCACTGATGTCATGCCACCCACCCTTTGCACCCTGAAAAATACTTTCCCAAGCTAGGTACCATGGGAAGGAGCTATGCTTTGGTAGGTGACATTTAAAACTGTCCTAAAATTTATTCAGAGAGAAAAGGGCTTCTCTGACAGCTCCAGTGTCTCTGTACATCACCCTCAGAACAGACCTGAGAGTCCAAGGTCATGGGAGGCTTATTGTGCAATGTGGAACAAGGCTGTGATTGTATAGGTATCACCCCCTTAGGATTTGTATCAAAGGCAGTGTACGGAGGAGACCTAGGCAGGGTTTGACAGCTGTTTCTAAGCTTTCCATATCAGAGATAGAAACAGATAAGATCAGCATTGCTTCCTTTTTACTTTACACTTTCAGATGGGTGGGTTGTCTTTCACATTACACAATCAATCCCAAGTTACCCAGCCTCTCACCTCACTCATCTTTGCCCAGCCCCACCTTGTTAACCACTACCATCTTTCCATAACCATTTCCAAGATACCCAAAATCATATCAACACCCTGAAGACCTGCTAAGGCCCAGGGTGTGTTGCAGAATGAATAATACAAATATCAGCTAGAGATGAGCACTGGAAGGGACTCAGGCTCCTGGAAATGGAACTTTGCTGTGCTTTAACAAATTCAAAGAATTTCATGGTTGTCTGGGATTCATTTCAATAATATTTGCTGAAGATCTTTTGCTGGCTAGATGGATGCCTGGGATACCACATTAAGCAGTCACAAGCCCATGCTTTAGACAATGTGCAGTCTAGTGATGGTTACACACTTACACAGAAGCAACCTCAGTAGGATGTAATGAGAGTTCAGCAAGAAATGCAGCTAAGAAATAATGATGGTCCTAGAAATAACAAGTGAGGCACACGCAAAATAATATTCCCCTCCAGAGGCTAAAACTGACAAGAAAAATAAATACTGAATGGGCTTACCGAAAGCCAGTGACAGTCAAGGACTTCCCTATCCCTCTTGAGAAATGTTGGGCTGGGTGAAGCACAAGCTGGAATCAAGATTGCCAGGAGAAATATCAATAACCTCAGATATGCAGATGACACCACCCTATGGCAAAAGCAAAGAAGAACTAAAGCCTCTTGAAGAAAGTGGAAGAAGAGAGTGAAAAAGTTGGCTTAAAACTCAACATTCAGAAAACTAAGATCATGACATCCAATCCCATCACTTCATAGCAAATAGATGGGGAAACAATGGAAACCGTGACATACTCTTTTGCGGGGGGCTCCAAAATCACTGCAGATGGTGACTGCAGCCACAAAATTAAAAGATGTTTGCTCCTTGGAAGAAAAGTTATGACCAACCTAGACATCATATTAAAAAGCAGAGACATTATTCTGCCAACAAAGGTCCATCTAGTCAAAGCTGTGGTTTTTCCAGTAGT
This sequence comes from Ovis aries, assembly GCF_016772045.2. Classification (NCBI taxonomy): domain Eukaryota; kingdom Metazoa; phylum Chordata; class Mammalia; order Artiodactyla; family Bovidae; genus Ovis; species Ovis aries. Next base: position 162,477,298 of record NC_056055.1, on the reverse strand, counting down.
CATGTATGGATGTGAGAGTTGGACCATAAAGAAAGCTGAGCACTGAAGAACTGTGGTGTTGGAGAAGAACTGAATTGTGGTGTTGGAGACGACTCTTGAGAGTCCCTTGGGCTGCAAGGAGATCCAACCAGTCTATCCTAAAGGAAATCAGTCTTGAATATTCATTGGAAGGACTGATGTTGAAGCTGAAACTCCAGTACTTTGGCCACCTCATACAAAGAACTGACTCACTTGAAAAGATCCTGATGCTAGGAAAGATTGAAGGCAGGATGAGAAGGGGACAGAGGATGAGATGGTTGGATGGCATCACTGACTTGATGGACATGAGTAAATTCCGGGAGTTGGTGATGGACAGGGAAGTCTGGCATGCTGCAGTCCATGGGGTCGCAAAGAGTCGGACACAACTGAGTTACTGAACTGGACTGATTCCTCCCACATCCACATGACTTTTACAACACATGAGTCCACCTCCCAGGCAACAGGTTGTACCAGGTGTATAGGCATCTGATAGAAAGACAACTTTGTACTTCACATACACTAGAAAGGAGAACAATGTTTTCTAAGGTATGACCCCAAGAGATGATCTTGGCCAATCCAATTCTTTCTCCCTCTCAGGAATTTTAACTGAGAAAATCAGAGAATCTGTCAGTTGGTAGTGGGATAGTTATGGAAGGCACCACAGGAAACACGGCTATGAGGTGTTAACAGTGAGCCCAAGAGTCAATCTCGGGTGGTTTTTCTGAAGTTCCAAAAGTCTTCATGAATTCAGAGTTCACCCTCTGGGTAAAGTTCTCAGAAAATCTAGTTTGTTCTCCTGTCTCTGGGTCCTATGCAGTCATGGCTCACTAATCAATACAACAAATCTCATTTACTTGTGATAGCCTAACTCATCTCTTCCTTACAATAAGGAAGCTAAATAGATGGCCCTGAATGAAAATAATGTGTTCAGATATTAAGTTCAGTCACTCAGAATTCTTAATATGTCTATTAATTTTTGTGGGAAGCCACACAAAAATGAATAAAAATGTAATCATCTCCAACTAAATCCCCTTCAATCTCCCCACCCTGCTTCCAACGGAGACAATTGAGAGTGATCTTTCACATTTTTCTCCAGACTCACAAAGCATACATAAAACCAGGTACACACACAAAAGGTCTTTTTGGTTTGGCTGTGGATATTGTTGTTGTTGTTGATGTTGCTTTTAAGCATTTGTGTTTATATAATTTATATTTATAATATATTTGTGTTAAATTCTAAGACTATACAGGGGATGGTTCAATGTTGTTAGAGCTAAAAAACAAAAACACGCAAAAACTCCTGCTACTGCTGCTGCTGCTGCTAAGTCGCTTCAGTCGTGTCTGACTCTGCGACCCCATAGACGCCAGCCCACCAGGCTCCCCCGTCCCTGGGATTCTCCAGGCAAGAACACTGGAGTGGGTTGCCATTTCCTTCTCCAATGCATGAAAGTGAAACAAAAACTCCTACATAGATTCAAATTTGTTTAATTTTATCACCAGTTCCCTACAAGATTGTATGAAAATCAATTTAGCTCCTTATGAATTAGCATTTGGATATTTTCATCAAAGAAAAAAGGCAATAAAGTAGCTTTTGGGCTAATGCTGTGCAAAGCAAATTTTTAAAATTCCATCCTCACTCTGTAGGTACTCACACAGCAAAAAAAAAAAAAAAAAAAAACCTGGAAAATTACCTGAGAGTGATAACAGCGTGCTCAGAGGAGCATGGTTAGAAAGTAACACCCCCTTACATACATCATACGAAGAGAAAGAGACAAATACTTACACCAGCTGAGGGCCACAGTTCTGTAGTATAAATTATGAGCAGGAGAAATCTTTCCTGGTCTTGCTATCTACCTGTGACTTCAGCAAATTGCTTAACATTTGGCACTTAGTTTAGTCATATATGAAATTCAATTCAATACGTTTTGGTAACTACACTCCCTCTGTCTTAGGTAATAGGTATTGAGAAAAAAAGGATTAGAACAGAACTTCTGACCTTGGATTGCTTGCAGCCCCAATAATGATGGGAAAAGAGAAAACTGTGAATAACGCGTAACAAAATCTAGCCAGTGCTCTTATAGCCACAAGGGAAAATGTCATGGATCTCCTAAGAAAGAGAAACTCTCTAGGCCTATGGGCTTTGGAGTTAGGAAAGGCTGGCAGAGGCTTCTGTTTGCCAATGGAATTAAGTTTGGAGGTCATCTAACAGAGCAAGAGAATTGGGCTAGGAAATCTCTGAGGACCCTGCCAGTTCCACCCTATGAGCTTGAGACATAGTTAAAAATACTTCCCCCTCTCCACATACACAGATTCAGACTATAGAAACAAGTGTGTGGCTATAACACCTAATGAACAGGACAAGCTCTGTTTGCCTGTTACAGTGGGTCAGTTCTTTCCCTGAAATTATACCCCTTCATCTATAAATCACACTCCATGACTAACCTGAGACAAGGGTAAGATAAGATTTTATGCAGCTCCCACTGCATATTGTCCATTCTTATATTAATGAGAAAGAGATGCTATTAGAGACAGAAAGTGTGTTAGTTGCTCTGTCGTGTCTAACTCTTTGTGACCCCATGGACTGTAGCCCACCAGGCTCCTCTGTCCTGGAGACAAAGAGTCTGGTTTTTAAAAACCCAGACTCTAGAGTAGATCTTGAATGCCAGCTTTCTTTATTTACTGCCCATATGCCTTTGAGCAAGGGATCTACCTTTTCTGAGCATTAGTTGTTTTGCTGTTGTTGTTAATATAAAAATGAAATAATAAAATTAAGAATGTGTGCACGTGTGCTAAGTTGCTTCAGTTGTGTCCAACCCTTTGTGACCCCAGGTACTGTAGCCTGCCAGGCTCCTTTGTCCATGGGATTCCCCAGATAAGAATATTGGAGTGGGTGGCTGTGCCCTTCTCCAGAAGATCTTCCCAACCTGGGAATCAAATTCCACGTCTCTTATATCTCCTGCTTTGGCAGGCAGGTTCTTACCACTAGCACCACCTGGGAAGCCCCAAATTAAGAGGATATAACTGTTAAAAGAATTAAACAATGCATGTAAATTCTTAGTTCCTGGAATGTAAAGAAGCCACCGATAAATAGCGGAGATTCTGGTGATGGCAGTGACAACGATGCTGATGACGATAATACTGAAGGAAATTACAGCCTTGATTCTCACCCTCAATCTCATAGATTCCCATTGAAACAGGGATAGATCTCAATGAAGTTAACCAATTATCCCTTTATGTTATGTGTTCTGTCGGCCTTCTCAGGCTTTGCTGACCTATAACAACCATGCCTATATTTTGATCTAGTTTTACCTGCAGTTAACTCCTGATTACTCTGCAACTTCACCTCTATTTTCCCGCCCTTAGACTATTCTTCCCCAGAACTGCAGAGTTCATCCTGGATTTCTATTAGTCATTTCATGCTTCTGTCCTGAGATCTCCCTTCTCATGGATTCCTGACCATACACAAGATCATGTATAATTTAGCTTCAATCCTGCCTCTTGCATACCTTTCTAATCCATACTCATTTACCTATGCTTATACTATGGCTGCTTATATTTACCTGCTGCTATTAGCCTGGCAATGTCAGCCTTCAAGATCTTATATTTATATGTTACCTTTCAAGAACCCTAGTAGTAGAAACTCAGTAAGTAGAAGTCTAGGGCTTAAGCTCTTTAACTCTGGCTATAATTATAATTATTTGGAACCTTGCATTATTGGCTCTAACCTCACAGGAAAATTAATGGTGAAATTTCTATCACCGTGATGAGCCAGTACATACAAACTCCATAATGGCTCAACTCTATCCAGCCCTCTGAATTCGAATGTCAATTATTTATTTTAAAAGACGCAGAAGTACTTTTTAAGAAAATCAGGAGATGGGCATTAGTTTGAAAGAATTTTTATGCTCATAAAATTCTTATTAAAAAAATCTAGAACAACTTCACTATTGTTTCCATTTTTTAGCTGAACAGTGGATTAAGAAATGTTTAAGAAAAAATTTAGAAAGTTATAAGACAAACATACTCTTGTAAAAAAACCACAACATCAAAATAATGTCCAAATCGACTTTTAAACAAACTTGTATCTTCATGCTGCTCAAATACATGCTTGACTACGCTTGGGAAGCACAGTATCACCAAGGAGAAAAGCCAGAGAAGTGTGTGGTCCCCTTCTAGGCTCATGGCAAGGAGAACTATGTATAGTTCTTGATTTACCTTTTCACTGAACCTACCCTAGTATCTTTCAGGGTCCAATGCTACACTTACAGATTCTCTTGCCAAGACCTTTATTTCTCCTCAATACTTTAAAAGTTGTTAGGAATTGGCACACACAGTATTATACTCCCCAAGATAGGAATCATACTAAGATGCCAGGAAAAATAGAAGGAGCGTTTAAGATGTTTTCTCTGAGCAGCAAGGACTTGGCCTGGCTCAGAGAACTCTCTCAACTCTTTGAAAATGCTTACTGAGAAATGGGTGTGTGAGAAAACAGATACCAAACAAGAAGTGTACCTGGCTCAGTCTGGTAATTCACCACAATAAGCCTACATTTTCATTTCTGCCCCTGACAAGCCCTGTTTCAGATGTGGCTGAAAGGGTTCATTGTGCAACTTAAGAAAATCTGTGCTCACTTACACAATAAGAACCATCAATGAAACACATCCAGGGGGAAAAAGGAGAAACTATTTTAATAATTTATGGAATTACTCTATTGGAATTATAATCATTTTCATAATGGAAAATAAACACCACTGTTTACTAGGTTATAGACGTCACAGGTTGTTTCATCAGCCAAGGTTGCCTCGTTATAAGAACTAACAGCGAAATTCTGTCTCCTGTGAATCTTTTCTTAATAGCAGCTTTATTGAGATACAATTCACAAACCATAAAAATTACAGTTTCAGTGTAAAATTAAGCTTTTTTAGTATATCCACAAAGTAGTGCAATGATTGAAAATGAAACTCGTTCAGTCATGTCTGACTCTTTGTGACCTCATGGATGATACAGTCCATGGAATTCTCTAGGCCAGAATATTGTAATGGGTAGCCGTTCCCTTCTCCAGGGGATCTTCCCAACCCACGGATCAAACCCAGGTCTCCCACATTGCAAGCGGATTCTATACCAGCTGAGCCACAAGTGCAATGATTAGCACTATCTAAATTTGGAAAATTTTCACCACAGGAAGAAACCCCTGTTTATTAGAATTACTCCCCACTTTTTTCCCCAGAAGCCCCCACAACCAATAATTTACCTCCTATTTTTATAAAATTTATTATTCCGAACATTTCATATAGATAGAATCATGTAATATAGTCTTTCTTTGCCTTAGCATAAGGCTTTCAAGGTTCATCCTTACCATAGCATGTATCAGTATGCCATTCATTTTTATGGCCGAGTAATAATAAGTTTTATGGATGTACCACATATAGTTTATCAATTTTGTCAGCTGATGTCATTTCCATTATTTGACTACTATGACTAATGTTATTCTGAACAACCATGACAGGCTTTTGTGTGGACATTGTTTTCAATTCTGTTGATTATATAATTAAAAATTATGGAATTTCTATATCATATGGTAATTTTATGTTTGACATTTTGAGGAACAAATTGTTTCCTAAAGTGGTTGAGTGAGTGAGTGAGTGTGAAAGTCGCTCAGTTGTGTCAGACTCTTTGAGACCCCGTGGACTATATACCCCATGGACCCCGTGGACTGTAAGTCCATGGAATTCTCCAGGCCAGAATACTGGAGTGGGTAGCCTTTCCCTTCTCCAGGAGATCTTCCCAACTTAGGGATTAAACCCAGGTCTCCCACATTGCAGGTGGATTCTTTATCAGCTGAGCCACAAGAGAAGCCCTTCCCAAAGTGGTTAAACCATCTTATAAATCCACCAAGAATGTAAGAAGAATTCAACTTCTCTGCATCCTTATTAACACACTGTCCTTTTCATTTTATCTATCCTAGTAATTATGAATACCTTGATGCATTTTGTGCTTTTTAAATTGTGATAAAATATACATAAACATATAACTTATCATTTTTACCACTTTTAAATGTATAATTCAGGGGCATTAAATACATTCATATTGTTGTGTAATCATCACCACTATCCATCCCCAGAAAAATTTTCATCTTGCAAAACTAAAACTCTACCCATTCTATCTCTCTACGTTTGACTCCTCTAGCTGAGCTTGTGTGTGTGTGTATGGTTACCATGGGAATTACATTTAATACCTTTAAGTTACAACAGTCAAATTTACATTTGTACCAACTTGATGACAATACGGAAAAAACCCTCTACTCCTATACAGCTACTTCCCTACTCCTTTGAGTTTTTGATGTCACAAAATTATACCTATGTCTGAAACATAGACTAAGGATTGTTTTTGTATGAATTGGTCTTAAATCATGAAGAAAACAAATGGAGTTACAAACCAAAGTTACAATAAAACTAACTTTTATAATTTGTCTTATCCATTCTGACTGCTACAACAAAATGCCACAGACTAGACAGCATATAAATAATAGAAATTTACTTCTCTCATTTCTGGAAATTGGAAGTCCAAGACCAAGGTGACTTCATGGTCACATTCTGTTGAAGGCCTTTTTCCTGGTTCATAGTGTCTTCTCACTGTGACCTCACATTGTGGAAGGGATGAGAGATCTCTCAGGCCTCTTTCATAAGGGTGTTAATTTCATTATGAGGGCTCTGCCCTAATGACCTAATCACTGCCAAAAGGCCCAACTTTCTAATACTTTTAATATCACATTAGGTATTAGAATTTCAACATGTGAATTCAGGGTGGTGGGGCACAAACATTCAAATCATAGTATAATTGTTTGTGTATCTACCTTTAGCAAAGATCTTCATTTCTTCTTATGGCTTCAAATTATAGCCTAATGTCCTTTTATTTCAATTTGAAGGATTCCCTTTAGCATTTCCTGTAGGGTAGGTCTAGGAGTAATTCTTGTAATTACCCTCAATTCTTGTTTATCTGGGACTGTCTTAATTTCACCCTCATGTTGAAAGACAGTTTTCCAGATACAGGATTTTTGGTTGATAAAATTCTTTCTTCAGCATTTTGAATATGCCAGCCCATTTCCTTCTGCCCTTCAAGTTCCTAATGAGAAATCTGCTAATAATCTTACTAGGAATCGTTTGAATGTGACAACTCACTTGTCTCTTGCTGCTTTCAAAATTATCTCTCTCTCTGGCTCTCAAAGTTTTGATTGTATTGTGCTCCAGAAGTAATCTTTTTGAGTTTATCAAGTTTGAAGTTGGTTGAGCCTCTTGGATGCCTATATCCATGTATTTCACAAAACATGGGAAATTCTCAGGAATTATCTCTTCAAATAATTTCTCTCTCTCTCTCTTTTCTTTCTGGAACTTTCACAATAGATATGTTACTTGATTTGATGGCATTTCACAGATCCCTCAGGCTCTTCTAGTTTTCCTTCAGTCTGTTTTTTTCTGTTCCTCAGACTCAGTAATTTCAACTGCCCCATGTTCAAGTTCTCTTTTTCTTCCTTCTATCTACTCAAATATGTTTTTGAATCTCAGTAGTGGCTTCTTCATTTCAATTATTGTAATTTATCATATCCACAATTTCTTTCTTGGTTCCTTTTTATGTTTTTTAATCTCTTCATTGATATTTCCATTTTGCTTATACATCATATTTTCTTGACTTTATCCATGTTCCATGTCTTCTTTCAGCTCTTTAAATGTCTTCTACAATTGTTTTTCACATTTGGAATCAAATTGGAATTAAGATTGCTGAGAGACATATCAATAACCTCAAAAATGCAGATGATACCATCCTTATGGAAGAAATAAAAATTTTACAATTGTCTTTCTTGAAAAATTCAGACTTATATTGAAGAAAGTAGTGAAAACTACTAGACCATTCAGGTATGATTTAAATCAAATCCCTTATGATTATACAGTGGAAGTGACAAATAGATTCAAGGGATTAGATCTAATAGATAGAGTGCCTGAATAACTATGGATGGAAGTTCATGACATTCTACAGGAAGCAGTGATCAAGACCATCCTCAAGAAAAAAGAAATGCAAAAAGGCAAAATGGTTGTCTGAGGAGGCCTTACATATAGCTGAGAAAAGAAGAGAATCGAAAGGCAAAGGAGAAAAGGAAAGATATACCGATTTGAATGCAGAGTCACAAAGAATAGCAAGGAGAGATGAGAAAGCCTTCCCCAGTGATCAATGCAAAGAAATAGAAGAAAACAATAGAATGGGAAAGACTACAGATCTCTTCAAGAAATTTCAAGATACCAAGGGAATATTTCATGCAAAGATAGGCACAATAAAGGACACAAATGGTATAGACCTAACAGAAGCAGAAGATATTAAGAAGAGGTGGTAAGAATATACAGAAGAACTGTACAAAAAAGATCTTCATGACCCAGATAATCACGATGGTGTGATCACTCACCTAGAGACAGACATCCTGGAATGTGAAGTTAAGTGGGCCTTAGGAAGCATCATCATGAACAAAGCTAGTGGAGGTGATGGAATTCAAGTTGAGCTATTTCAACTCCTAAAAGACGATGCTATGAAAGTGTTGCACTCAATATGTCAGCAAATTTGGAAAACTCACCAGTGGTCACAGGACTGGAAAACGTCAGTTTTCATTCCAATTCCAAAGAAAGACAATGCCAAAGAATGTTCAAGCTACCACACAGTTGTACTCATCTCACACACTAACAAAGTAATGCTCAAAATTCTCCAAGCCAGGCTTCAAGAGTATGTGAAGAGTGAACTTACAGTTGTTCAAGCTAGATTTGAAAAGGCAGAGGAACCAGAGACCAAATTGCCAATATCTGTTGGATCATCAAAAAATCAAGAGCATTCCAGAAAAACATCTACTTCTACTTAATTGACAACACCAAGGCCTTCGACTGTGGGTCACAACAAAATGTGGAAAGTTCTTCAAGACATGGAAATACCAGACCACCTTACCTGCTTCCTGAGAAATGTGTATGCAAGTCAAGAAGCAACAGTTAGAACTGAACATGGAACAACAGACTGGTTCCAAATTGGGGAAGGACTATGTCAAGACGGTATATTGTCACCCTGCTTATTTAGATCTTTGCAGAGTACATCATGTGAAATGCCAGGATGGATGAAACACAAGCTGGAATCAAGATTGCTGTGAGAAATTTAGATATGCAGATGATACCACCCTTATGGCAGAAATCAAAGAAGAACTAAAGCCTCCCAATGAAAGTGAGAGGAGAATGAAAAAGGTAGCTAAAACTCATCATTCAGAAAGCTAAGATCATGGCATCTGGTCCCATCACGTCATGGCAAATAGGTGGGGAAACAATGGAAACAGTGAGAAACTTTATTTTTTTGGACTCCAAAATCACTGCAGATGGTGACTACAACCATGAAATTAAAAGACACTTGGTCCTTGGAAGAAAAGCTATGACCAACCTAGACAACATATTAAAAAGCAGAGACATTATTCTACCAACAAAGGTTCATCTAGTCAAAGCTACAGTTTTTCCAGTAGTCATGTATGGATGTGAGAGTTGGACTATAAAGAAAGCTGGGCACCGAAAAATTGACGCTTTTGATCTGTGGTGTTGGAGAAGACTCTCAAGAGTCCATTGGACTGCAAGGAGATCCAACCAGTCAGTCCTAAAGGAAATCAGTCCTGAATATTCATTGAAAGACTGGTGCTGAAGCTGAAACTCCAATACACTGGCCACCTGATCTGAAGAACTGAATCACTGGGAAAGACCCTGACACTGGGCAAGATTGAAGGTAGAAGGAAAAGGACAACAGAGGATGAGACGGTTGGATGGCATCATATACTCAATGGACATGGGTTTGAGCAAGCTCTGAGAGTTGGTGATGGACAGGGAGGCCTGACATGCTGCAGTCCATGGGGTGGCAAAGAGTCAGACATGACTGAGCGACTGAAGTGAACTGAACTGAAAATCATTTCAAAGACTTGTTTAAAGCTCTGTCTACTAAGTCAACCATCTGGTCTTTCTTAGGGATATTTTCTGGTTTGTTTCTTTTTTTTCCTTTGAAAATCTTACTTTCCTATTCTTTTATGCCTTGTGATTTTTTTTGTTATTGTTGTTGAAAACTAGGCCTGTGATTCTTATAATGTAGTAACTAGAGATTCAATTATTCCCCTTCCCTAGAGTTTGCCGTTTTATTTTATTTATTTATTTTTTTTGTTTATTGTTGTGTGTGTGGGGCGGGGGGGAGCGCAGGGGTCTCTGTGCTGGGACCCGCCTAAAGTATGAACTTAAGGTTTTCTCAGGTCTTTTCTGAGATTATGCATTTCCCTAGATAAGCACAATGACTTTCTAAATTTCCTCATGTATTTGGCATGTTTTAGTCCTTAAATATCTGACACACAAAATGAGAAAAGAGAAAAATAAAGGGAGTGAAAAGTACACCAGTCCTTTAAATCTCCTAGAACTACTCGGCTGAGCAGGGGGAGGTTTGAACAATGGCTACCCAACTCTATGTTTGCACCTCCCAAATCAGAAGTGCTAATCAGTTGTCAGAGGACAGACCCTCAAATGTGGAGGGCACTCTTTATTGTCCACTCTGGCTTCCACTAGCTGTGGGCAACCTGCTCCAGGAATGCATGTGCAGCTGCAAACCACGGAACTATGAGCAGGAGACAGGTGATTGCTACCATGCTAAGAATCAAAATTGACCAAATTAACCGCTATTTACTGACCAAGACTTCCTTTAGAATCTGCAAGGCTTTAAAACACTCTAGAGCTCCAAAATGGCTACATCAGTCAGATTCTGTCAGTGCAGCTCTTGTCTAAGTTGTGAGATGGATTCCTGGTGCTTATACTCAAAAAACTTCCTAGAATTTTTCCTCAATATGGTTTCGTGGTTTTTATTTGCCTAGTGACTAATGATATCAAGCATTGTTTTATTTGCTCTTCAATCTACTGAAATTGAGTTTCGAAGTCTTCAGAAATTATTGTTGAATGATCCCTTTCTCCTTTCAGTTGTATCAGTTTTGCTTTGTGTATTTTGTGGTTCTGTTGTTAAGTATATGTATGTTTATAATTGTGACTTTTTTCCCAAATGGATTATCTTTCTTCATTATGTCTTTCATTGTTTCAAGTAATTTCAGTCACAAATTCTATTTTGTCTGATCTTAATATAGCTCTTTTTGAATGGTATATCCTTTTTTCAATCCTTTTATTTTCAACTTGTATTTCCTTTGAATCTAAATTGTCTCTTGTAGACAGAACAGAGTTAAATAATGTGTTTTTATCCATTTTTCCAGTCTCTGACTTGTAATTGCAATGTGTAACCCACTTTCATTTTCTTTCATTGCTGATAAAGAAAAATTTGCAGATGACATCTTGTTTTCTATGGCTCATTTTGTTTATTGTCTATTTCTTCATTATTGCCTTATTTTATATCAGATAAATATTTCTAATGTAGCATTTTAATTCCTGTATAATTTATTTTACTATATATATATATATATATATATATATATATATATATATAAGAGTATATATATATAAGCTATTTTTTTAGTGATTTCCCTGGGTATTACCATCTTAATTTAATCTTAATTTAGAACAGTTTAGCTCATATTAGCATCAATTTAAGTATACAAAAATCTTTGCTGCTAAGTCTCTTCTGTTATTATTATTAGACACACAAGACCTTTATTCATCATAAGCCCATCAATAGTGTTTTATAGTAAATTTTTATGTGAATATTGTAAAATAAGATTAGAGAAGAAAAATACACTTATGTTGTCTTGTATATTTCCCACAGTTACACTTCCTGGTGCTCTTTATTTCTTCAAGTAGATTTGAGATACTTAAGAGTGTCCTTTCACTTCAGCCTGAAGGAATTTCTTGTAGGTCATATCAACTAAACAGAAATTCTCTCAAAGCTTGCTTATCTGGGGCTGACTTAATTTCTCCCAAGGTTTTGAAGGATAGTTTTGTTGGATACAGAATTCTTGGTTGACAGTTTTTCTCTTTTAGCACTTTGAATATATCACTTCATTGCCATATGGCCTCCAAGGTTGTCTATAAGAAATTAGCTATTAACTTTATTGAGATACTATGTACATGTAAGTTCCTTCTCTCTTACTGCTTTCAAAATTCTCTTTGTCTTTGAATTTTGATGACTTTATGTCTAAGTGTCAGGTTTTTTTGTTTTTTGTTTTTTTTTTTTAAGTTTATCTTCCTTGGACTGGAGTTTGTTGAACTTCTTTGTTGTGCAGATTAAGGTTTTTAGTTAGTTTAAATCACTGGTGAGCACTTTCAGGGATTTTTTTTTTTCTTTCAATTGTTGCACTGCCTTTCAAATGTAGAATCTTTTAAAAATAATTTCTCTTTATTGATATTCTCTACTGGCAAGATGTCATTCTCATACTTCCCTCTTTCCTTTAGTTATTTATACATGATTTCCTTTCATTATTTGAGCATATAGTAGATGATTTAAATCATTTTTTTTCTGATAAATCTAATGTCAAGACTTCCTCAGAGACATTCTCTATTGGCTGCTTTTTTTCCTCCCTGTGTATGGATGGGCCATAATTTCTTAGCTCTTCACATGAATGATAATTTCTTATTAAAAACTGGACATTGAAAATAATGTAAGGTGACAACTCTATATTAGATCAATCCTACCAGAGTTTTTTTCCTTATTGCTGTTGTAGTTGCTATTGTTTTGCATACTAACTTTTCTCAACTAGTTCTTTAAAGTAAGAAATCTTTAACATGTGAGGCCACTGAAGTTTCTGTGGTTTGCTTAATGGTCAGCTAATTATTTGACAGAGTATTTTTAAATTCTTTGGATCAATTAGTCTCTCAACCTTTGCTGAGAGGTGGCACATGGGTGTGTTGAGATATGCTTCTAATATTCCAGGAGGCAGTGCCTAACTCTGCCTTAACTTTCATTTCCTGCTTCTGCAGCACTTCTAGGTCAGTCAGAGGTGAGAGACTAACTTCTCAGATATTGCTCTAGACTTACATATGTCTTTTAGACTATCAGAAGCATGTTATAGCTTTTCAAAGCTCCCTCTGGACAGCTCGTTACCCAGCTTCTTAAGTCTTTTGGTCAGCTTCTTGTTTGTCCAACACTTATGGCCACCTCAGGCAGCTGCAAATTTATACAATTGCTACTGACTGTCTTTGCCAAATGACCCAAAAGAAAGTAAGCACTAAAGCAGATCAAATAAAGGATTGGTGTGGTCTTGGGATCACTTCTTAAGAGAGTGGCAAGGCTAAATTCTGTGACTTAGCTGAGGGAAGTGCCCACAATGTGTAAGCCAGGTAGTGTTTTTATGGTTAGGTAAGTGGTTGAATTATTTCTTTAATTTGGATTCAATTCAACAATAGATCCCTTGAGTTGAATATTATGGAGACATAGAAAGATTATTTGGGAGGGACTTAGTAGTTTAATATTGCTTTATACTGTGGCTTCAGACCTCCATCAGAAAATGATTTCTTTTAATAAAACTTTCATGATTACAACTAGGTACTCTGATTTCTTAATAATTGCCAACTTGGCCATAATTAATTTATACATTTCTCTTTTCCCCTTGTTTTTTATTGAACCCATGTTGGTTCTTTGCAGTACCTAAATATCTGTGTTCTCAATAATATGGTGAAGTGCATAAGAGGTACCATTTCTGCTGTGCTTTTAGGATTCACAACTGTGAAGTAATTGACACAACCACATTTTCATTGTGCTTTCTTATTTCAAAAACAATTTTTCCTCCACCATTTTGCTTGATTATATTCCAAACAAAACCAATATTGCAGAGTACCTAAACTAGTTGTATAAATTACTAAGAGTCTTGGTATCCCTTACCTTGTCTTATAAGAGACACCCAAATTTTACCCTTATCTCATTATAAATCCTCATGGCTTAAGTGGGAGAAGATCTTATCCCAATCTCTAGAGAAGACACATGACTCAGGTCAGTAGTGAATGTATTTTATGCCCTGGTCACAGTAATAAGCTTCATGGATGGCATTATTCATAATTATAATTAACATTTATTACTATCAATTGTTAAAACTTGTTATGTGCTTGGCATATATATTAAACTTATTTAATACTCTCAACACACCTACAATTGAACACTATTATTACCTTCAATTTGCAGATGTGGAAACTTAAGGACAAAGTATTAGTGTTCTTCCAGATGTCAAAAGCTTGTAGGTGGTAGAGTCAGGATACAAACCTAGGCAGTACACACCAATTTGTGCCCTGATTATGGTGCTGAGAGTCTAGCCCTTTGCTGGAATCACTGGAAACAAAGCTCTTCAAAAGTAAGCTGAGGCAGGAGATACATTGTACAGAAACACCTGTCTGAGAATAAAAGGCACCGTAGAGGAAAGCATATAGAACAGGTTGGGTTCCAATGGCATTGATGGAGGCCTTGGCTCTGGCAGTTTCTGAAACCTTTAACCTGGAACTTGGCATTACCAACTAATACATTTCCTTTTCTTCTTAATCTGCTTTTCACTGGGTTCTCTCACTGACACCAAAAATGTGTTCACTAATAAAAACAAGGAAATGGCAAACCTAGAACCCAAAGAAAACTAAGTTGAAAGCCAAATTTAGATTACATATACAAAAGCAGCTATCACTTACTACCACTACCCACAGACAAATCATTACAAAATGAACATGTTGAAAGAATTAGTGAGCAACATAGGTGTGGCGGGGGGTGGGGAGGGGGGACTTCCCAGGTGGTGCTTGTGGTAAAGAGTCTGCTTGCCAATGCAGGAGACATAAGAGTTATGGGTTCGATCCCTGGGTCGGGAAGATCACCTGGAAGAGAGCATGGCAACCCACTGTAGTGCTCTTGCCTCAAGAATCCCATTGACAAAGAAGCCCAGTGGGCTATGGTCCATAGGGTCGCAAAGAGTCAGACATGACTGAAGCAACCTAGCATGCACACACGGATAAGTTTATGTATATATAGATAGATAGATACACATGTGTATTTCTAAAAATTCTATAAATACTTAGGTACAGGGACCAGGACCTGACAGATTCATTTTCTATTTATTTTTAATATCATGTGTTATTAGAGTAATTAATCTTGTTAAGAGCTACAGGATGGGGCAACCCTAGTAATCACAGTCACTATTATTGAAAAAGGAAAACTTAGAAACAAAAGAACAACAACAACAAATGAATGAAAACAATACAAAATACAATGCAAAATAGTATGCTGGCACACAGGAACACTGAAATACAGTGGGAAAGATCTACGTAACATGGTTGAGAAGAAGGGATAGGAGAGGGTTAATCTTACACCCCCTCTCCTATCAACGAAGGATAAATCCCCAGAAGTGACTTTTGAATTGTCAGGAAGTTTCCAGAATAGAGAGGAACATTCTAAGTGTGATGTCCAGCATGAGATTCTGTATTTCCGTCCTTAATATAAAGGTTAGATTCCTGTCTGCAAAGATCCTATTGTGTAGAAATATGAGCTCTTTACTACCTTCACCTAGATGATTTTCTCTCTCCACCCTCCAAGAGGGTAAATGAGTAATCCTGACCAATAATAGAAGTGGCCAAAAATGATTAATATTATCAGGAAATTCATCCCCCAACACCACCCAGAAATCCTCCTTGGTACCTGCTACTTGAGAATGCCCCTCTTATAATCAGCCTGTCTAATATGCTTGTGCTGCCAGAGAGGGTGCCCCTAAAGGCACTTAAGGGATTTGAAGGTATATGGTTACAGAATCAGTTTCATATTTGAGGGATTTGTATCTGCCATTATGTCGATATTTGAAGAGGGAAAAAATACTCAGTATAATTTCATTTATGAAAACTAGAGAAAGGCTGCCTTCCCTCCCCCATCACATCTTAACCAACTTATGCAGTATTAATGTCTACAACCCAATTTCTGATTCTGTTGATCATTTTTACTTTTTTTTTCTCCTTCCTGATTGGACAATTTTATCTGGGCTAGTTATAACAACCAGCACAACATCAGGTCCTCTAATTTATGTGTTAATGTGGTATTCTGGAAGCTTGATGTTAAAACGATGAATATCACCTGGGAAGAAGATTGGACGAGCGTAAAAGAACTGGCAAGTTGCCTTGTGGAAATAGCTTTCGACTTTATCAAACCATGGGGTAACATGTCAGATTATATTATGTACAATTAATTATTAATGCAGGCTGAGACTTATTTTGAAAAGCACAAACACGCACTTCCAATAATTTCCTTCCCATGGAAAATCTGTTGTGTCCCTCAAATTGAGCAGCAAAATATCCCTCACAAAATACCTTAAGGCTTCCATTTCTCCAGATTTAGCATTCATCTGAGACAAGAAAGCTTTCACAAGCCTCCTTGCCATGGACAAAACAGAGATGTGTTTTTGCTTAATTAAAATTCTTTTTTGGCAACAGATGTCCTTGCAAAAATAGCTCAGAGCTCGGTGAAGCATTTTTATAGGCTGGAGTTCAGCAACGAGGAGCCCGTCATCTGCCTTCTCTGCTCTGAGAGCAGCACAAGAGACCAGGTGGCTGGTCACAGTTTGAAAAGTGAACAAATGTATTTATTCACTCTGAGCAATTTGCAACCTACTGGGAGAGCAGGAGCCCTCTCCAGCCCCTAGCTTCTGAGAACTAGGACTGTGGGAGAAAGGGGCTGTTTAATTGCTTTGCACAGTCTCTCTCACTAAAGCAATTAGCACCCAGAGGAAAGTCTGGGAGAAGAACACAGCCAGGCCTCACACCCATATGGTGGCCTGAAATCGGCCTGCCTGCTGTCCAGGCATATAGACAATTCAATCAGCAATGCAGGCAAGGGCCCTGGTGCTCTGCTTCCTGGCTTGCTGCTGATAAAGTATCCTCCATTCCTGAGCTCCTAATCCATTGAAGAATTAGTGTACAGTGGGTTTAAGCTCATCAGCTTCACACCTAGCTAACTCAACTGGAAAAGAGAAAAAAAAAAAAAAAACACTTAATAAGCTTGGGAATTTAGAAGGCAGCTTAGATCTGGTCTTGGGATGCAATGACTGCTGAGTGGCAGGTGAAAAATCAGATAAAGCAACATAGGTCAACTGACAAAGCATCTGAAGGGGATTGGAACCTGGGTCTTAAAATAAATCATGCAGAAGGACATAGACTTTTAAAAATTTAAAAAAAAAAAGATACTTGCTAAGAATCCTGTGGGTAGGACACATAGCTTCTATGCATATCAGCCCTCAGTGGAAATTATGTGAATCAATTTTATGTGCATTTTTTTAACTTAGCTGCAAAGCTAGATTAGAGCAAAGGCATTCTGTTTATTTTTAGCATGTTCTGTCAAGGACTGAACCAGATAATTCAATAGAGAACAGCTCATTAATTAACCAAGATAATCACATAGAGTTATATTTCATGTCAGTGAATTTTCCTGATAAATGAAGCTTTTCTTAGAGATTTAAGGCTTTCTAATACATTAGCCACTTTTGTTGGAAATCAGTCTAACATGTATTATACACTTCCTTTTATTGTCACACAAGGTCCTGAGAACACTCATTCACAGAGGGATAGATTAACAAATCATTTACTTTTGTGCAAACTGAGTGCATTCACATGCTCTTTGTGGTTAAGCTACTTATTTTTTATATTGAAATAATATAACTTTAAAAATCTTACTTCCTTGCATGGAGACGGCACCAAAGTGATTTATTTTAAAAGACTGAGACACTGGGTAGGGTTACTAAACAGAATTATTCAGATGTCCATTTCACTTAACAACTATTTAGTGATCACCTATTCTGTCAATTACTAATCCAGGAGCTGTGGAATCAACAGTAAACAAAACAAACTTCTTGAAGCTTGCATTTTAATAGGGCAGGTAGCCAATCCAACAGTAAATTCATATGTCAGACAGAGCCAAGGCTACAAAGAAAAGGAGATGGGGGAGAGATAGGGTGGTCAGGAAAGGTGACATTTAAACAGAGATCTGAATAAAATGAGGGAGAATGCCATGTAAGTATCTGAAAGAGGAGGATTCCAGACAGCAGCAGTGTCGACTGGGAAACAATTCTCCATGATGTTTTCACTTGTAACGATATTCTTTGAAAATACTTCCAAGGATATTTGTAGGGTGGCCTTGCAAGCTAGAGGTAGTGGCTCCCTCTCAGGCAGAGGGCAGATTTGTTTCCTGATCAGGGTAACAAAGACCCTCTCTTTCCAGGGCGAAAGTTGAGTAGGTTTTCTAGTAACCACTTTAAAAGGTTGGGGCTTTCCAAACTCAAAATTCTGAAGCTGTAACATCAACCGTCACTGTGTATACACCATTCACTCAGGCTGGCCCCCGAGTGAACACTCCCATGGGACTTGGGACAAGTGGAACTGGTGCAAACAAGAAGTTCATACCATCCACTGTCCCAGGAATAATAAAATGTCTAGGTCTTCTTAGGCTGGTTGTGGGAAAATGAAAGAAATATTTCCACAAGGAGGGAAGGATAACCTGGGTGAAATGCTGCTGCTGCTAAGTCACTTCAGTTGTGCCCGACTCTGTGTGACCCCATAGATGGCAGCCCACCAGGCTACCCTGTCCCTGGGATTCTCCAGGCAAGAGAACCCACTGGAGTGGGTTGCCATTTCCTTCTCCAATACACGAAAGTGAAAAGTGAAAGTGAAGTCGCTCAGTCATGTCTGACTCTTAGCGACCCCATGGACTGCAGCCTACCAGGCTCCTCCGTCCATGGGATTTTCCAGGCAAAAGTACTGGAGTGGGGTGCCATTGCCTTCTCCAACACCACCCAGAAATCCTCCTTGGTACCTTCTACTTGAAAATGCCCCTCTTATAATCAGCCTGTCTAATATGCTGGGGAAATGCTGGGAATGAGCAAATAGAAACTGAGGATTTGTCAACATGGGGATCATATTATCAAAAAGAAAAGTTCCTGAGGGAAAAATCCTGACTAGAGTGGGTTTTAGAGAAAATGAAAGGAGACAGAGAGAGGTAGTGAGTACAGAAAACTCCTTCAAGAACTTTTTCTATAAACCAGAGTACAGAAAATGGAAAGAATATGGGAAACAAGAAAGGGATTTAGGGTTTCTTGTTTGGTTCTGTTTTTAATATCAGAGAGAGTAGAAAATGTTTGCATGTTGGGAAATAATCTTGTAGACCGTGAACAATTGGTGACATGAAACAAACAGCATCATTGCAGGGGAAAAATTCCCAAGTGGCTAAAAAGGGATGGACTTCATTATGTTAGTAGTAGTGCTGGCCTCACATCAGGATGTGGGCAATCGCTTTTCTGCAACAGGATAGATGAGATCCTGTATGTGGCACAGGTGCAAGTAACATGCTAAATTTGGTGATGGGAGGGAACAGAAGTTTTCTTCTGATTACTTCTATTTTCTTAGTGAGTGGAGTCATAATCAAGTCATCAGCACTCAGTAAGGAGGGTGAGTGAAGGGCACCTGGAGGCTTGAGGAGAGAGATGATGGAAGGAAATAGTCATCTAGGACAGAGAGATAGGGCACTGATTGGGAAAATAGTATCAACAGTTCTGAAACTAGAAATAATTAAATCTATATTTCCTCATCAGTAGTCTACAGGACACTAAAAGATGTTAAAAGGTGATTTTATTGGGGGAAAATGACTATTCCACCATCAATTAAGTTGGGATATGTTGGTATAAAAAACCAATTAAGTATCTTTACTGAAGGACTTCATAGGATTGTCAATATGCTATGCAAATAGCAAGTTTTCCTAAAGGGCTACAATATGCAATTTCTTAAATTTATTTGATTGAGGAGTATTAGCAGGCTTTTATAAAACATGACTTGGAAAATGTTGGATTAAGTCACTCATTGATATCCAGCTACATTTGCTTTTGCCTTATAGGAAACCCATGCTTCTTCAAAGTAGAAATAGAAGCATCAGGCACAGTCCATCAGAGAACAGGACTGTAAACTATAACTGATGCATTGATGAGACCCTCCAGTCCTTGTGACAGGCAACATGGCCAGGCTGCTGGGGTCTCCAGTGACTTCTGAGGAGGCCAAGACAAGATGTGGAAATAAACTAAATAGACATTTCTCCAAAGAAGATATACAGATGGCTAACAAATACATGAAAAGATGCTCAACATCACTCATTATCAGAGAAATGCAAATCAAAATCACAATGAGGTACCACTTCACACCAGTCAGAATGGCTGCAATCCAAAAATCTATAAGCAATAAATGCTGGAGAGGGTGTGGAGAAAAGGGAACCCTCCTACACTGTTGGTGGGAATGCAAACTAGTACAGCCACTATGGAGAACAGTGTGGAGATTCCTTAAAAAATTGCAAATAGAACTACCTTATGACCCAGCAATCCCACTGCTGGGCATACACACCGAGGAAACCAGAATTGAAAGAGACACATGTACCCCAATGTTCATCGCAGCACTGTTTATAATAGCCAGGACATGGAAGCAACCTAGATGTCCATCAGCAGATGAATGGATAAGAAAGCTGTGGTACATATACACAATGGAGTATTACTCAGCCGTTAAAAAGAATTCATTTGAATCAGTTCTGATGAGATGGATGAAACTGGAGCCGATTATACAGAGTGAAGTAAGCCAGAAAGAAAAACACCAATACAGTATACTAACACATATATATGGAATTTAGAAAGATGGCAATGATGACCCTGTATGCAAGACAGGAAAAAAGACACAGATGTGTATAATGGACTTTTGGACTCAGAGGGAGAGGGAGAGGGTGGGATGATTTGGGAGAATGGCATTCTAACATGTATACTATCGTGTAAGAATTGAATCGCCAGTCTATGTCTGACGCAGGATACAGCATGCTTGGGGCTGGTGCATGGGGATGACCCAGAGAGATGTTATGGGGAGGGGAGGTGGGAGGGGGGTTCATGTTTGGGAACACATGTAACAATTAAAGATTTTAAAATTAAAAAAATAAAAAAATTTTAAAAAATAAATAAAGTAAGTGAAGAAAATCTGAACAATATTGCAAGATAAAAACTGCTTCAGCAATCCATTAGTGAGATGGCACCCACTGGAAGACCTGGGCCAAGGGAGATCTCTTCTGAGGTTTCCAAGAAGGTGACTACAGGACAGTCTGAGACCCAGGAAACAAATCTTTAGACCTGATAGAAAATAGCCTTTCTTGTCCTGAGGGATCTCTGAGGGTTTGAAGGAAATGTCTGCAAAAATGGTTTTAGAATATCAAGGATCCCCTAGAGGAGAGCCCTTGACACAAGGGTAGAAAGTGACTTCCTCTCTTCAGAAGATTGAGGGGCACCTGGAGGGGTTCAAGTGTAAGAACGAATTAGTGAACAGCTTTGTCAGGGGTAGAGTCTTCCACCGGGTCAGCAGCAGTTCTAATCTGATTCTACTTTGAGCTGAACTCCCCACAGCTTAAGCTAAAAACAGATAAAATACAATTCTAGCTACATTATTAAATTTTTCAGTACTAGGTAGGAAGGAGATTCTGAAAAAGCTGACTAGAATTAAAATAAAATTTGATTTCTTTAAGTATTATGATATTATTTTGGCTAATTTTGTCATTATCCTCTGCGTGCTTTCTGCTAGAGATTAGAAATGAATACACACACATACACACAACCCTTGTCTGAAAAAGGAAAACACCCCCTTTCTAAAAGATAACTAGACAAGGTTAAAGTGAAGACTCTTTCTCCTCACCCTGTCTTGGAGTAACTGAGAGCAACTCCAAGAAAGAGTCAGTGGCCATCATTTCAGAAAAGAAAGGAGAGATGCTTATGGATGGAAAGAAAGTTACATATGGTGGGACATAATTTCAGGAATACAGCCCTGAAAGGTGGGTGCCCAACAACAGGTTCCAAAGTTCTCTGCAAATGAAAAACTGAAGCTGGCATATATTCCTTCTATTTCTTTGACTCGGCGCTGCAGAGGTGTCCCTTTTTCCCTTCCTTTTTTTCTGACTCCCATAATGCTATTTAACACAAAGTCTGCAAATTCAAATGCCTTTGAAGGCCAAGCATGTAATTTAAAAAAAGGAAAGCTCAGCCTGATATTATAGCAGTGAGGATGAGAAGTATTAATCTCAATTCATTAAAAAGCATTGCAATTGGACTGGCAAGCTGATAGTTTAAGACCTCTGCTTCAAAGCCTGATCACCTCCTTTTGCAAAGTTTTGCCATTGCCCTTTTAAAATAAGGCATGAAAAGTTAAAACTAACAAATATAAAGTTATAAAATATTCAGGCATTAGAAGATGCTATCTCCTCCTGAAGGCAAGGGGTCACTTTTGAGTGAAGAAGAAATCATTGAAAGAATTGATGCTGGTCTAGATATGGATTATGAAGGAATCTACCTCAACGAATTCTACCTCAAGCTTAGAAGTTCTGAAAGTTGAATTAAATTAAACCACCTTCTAGTAATGAGATTCCAGTATCTTTCCTGTGAGAGCTATGTGGCTTCTTCACAATCCCAAAGAATCTCTGGCTAGAGGAGCCCAGAAACCTGTCATGGAATCCTAGTAGAGGATCAAGTTTCCTTGGAGAATGAGGTATATATAGCTTTTAGCATGAAGTTCTTCTGTGCAGTTGTAATGCAGGCAAATATATGAAAGAAGTAGAAGGACTGGGGCATTTTAATTTTTCCAATACTGTTTCATGAGATTGAAAAATCTACCTTCAAACATGTTATACAAGTCAAAGCAAGTTAGAAACTAACAAAGACTTTCTACAAGACCTTAAACAATACCTTAATGTCTTCCCATTCCCAATCATTTTACATTTAAATTATTTAGAAATGTTAAAATTATAAGAAGCTTATATACACAGTTACGTTTCAAGGAGAAAGTGGGGTAAGCAGTAAAAGAAGTGAATATCCCAGGGAAATAACAATTCACTTCTATATGGACCACTTTTAGGTGTAAGAACTTTAAGGGCAGTCTCCTTATATATGTTTTGAAGGTTCCCAGGCACATGTTTGCTGATCTGAATTGTCCCCCTTCAGGTGTGAGGGGGCTGGGAATCGCTTCCGGTCTTCTCTTCTGTCTAGCTTTCCCTGTTGCTATTCCTAAAACCTGGAGAAGGAAATGGTAACCACTCCAATATTCTTGCCTGGAGAATCCCATGGACGGAGAAGCCCGGTAGGCTACAGTCCATGGGGTCGCAAAGAGTCGGACACTATTAGCAAGTTTCCAGAAGCACATCCATCCTGATAGTTTGCTTAGGTGGTTTATTAATCAGAGTTCTTCAAAGCCAAACAAACCAAAAATCAGGAAGTTATACATGTACACAAATATAATAAGGAATTGGTTCATGTGTTTTGGGAGGCAGCCAAATATAAGCAGCAAGCTGGAGACCCTAGAGTCAGTGGTACAGTTCTGGTCCAAAAGTTGACAGGTTCAAGATCCAAGAAGACCTGATGTTTCAGTTTCAATTTGAAGGCAGGAAAAGACCAATGTCCAGCTCAAGCAAACAAGCAAGAGGAGTTCTCTCCTCATCGTGGGAGGATCAGCATGTTTATTCTCCTGAGTCCTTTGGTTGAATGATGGCCATCCGTATCAGAGAGGGCAATCTCCTTTTACTCAGTATACCAAGTCAAATGTTCATCTCATCCAAAACCACTCTCACAGACACACCCAGAATAATGTGTGACCAAATATCTGGGCCCCCTGTGGCCCAGATAGGTTGACACAAAATTAATCATCGCAGGTACCATCAACTTTATTCATGACTATTTCCAAAGTTCTAAGTGTACCCCGAAGCAAGAAAGCAAGTCAAACATTCACCTGCCTGACTCCAGCTGGATCATAAGTGTGACAGAAAGACTTTCCACCAACTTCCACTGCAAATATGCATGTGCAGTGCTATAAATAAATACGTAGAGCATATTCAGATCAGATATAAACTGACATGTTTATGAACTCTGATAAAAACACAGAATCACAGGACTATCGGTTTCCAGAACTGAAAGAGGCCCCAGAACTCACTGGATGAATGCACTCATCCTTCACATAAACATAAAAACACCAGAAACACACGATATATAGACAGGAACACACACATGCACGAGCATGAATAAGAGATAGAGACGTTCATATACGCAGGGCCGTGATGCACACACTTTTGCAGCAACCCTCCTTTTACCCTGCAAAGTATCAAATTTCATCTGGTTACAAATTCTGATTTTTCTTTCACTTTTGCTTCTAAATTTATCAGGACAATTTTATCCTGTGGTGGATCCAACCATATCCCATTCATAGTAGATAGCCTCCCCTAAATTCCTATATATGTATCCTCCTCATTCACTTGCAAATGTACCTCAAAGGCCAAGCTGAAGCTCAGTACCTACTCAATAGGAACTGAGGATCCCAATTCAATACTAGGCAGACACAATGGCTAGGAAAATCTGTGTACTGATTATTACTCTTCTCTGGAATATAATAGATGACAGAAAAATATGCTACAAAGGTAAGGTGTACACACAACCAAAGTCCTAAAGTAATTAATATGATAATTAACAGCAATAAATAACACCCATACATATGCCTACAAAATAAAGTCATTGATGATTCTGAATCAGTACAGCAATCCTTTGGAATGAATTCAAATTGCATCTACCCTATTAACTGGAGGCTGTCTTCCATCACCAAAATATTGGTAACCTCTTCCAAGTGTTACCAGACTTTTAAAAACTTTCCAATAAATCTGCCTTCTTTCAGTCAGTCCCAGCCCACTTTCATGTCTCTACAGCTGTGTCTGAAACACTTCCTTTCACCCAGAATTGTTCTTTATCTTAAAATTCAAATGCTAAAGGTGTCAGCATATCATGCTAGTTTAATTTAGTTAAACATATAAAAACAAAGAACTCTTTATTTCTCTAATCATCATAAGACCTGAAATAATGTATGTAACTGTGGCCTGAAGAATCTAACTTCTTATTGTGTAATCTAAAAATTTGCAGAAGACATGAGGGGAGTAAAGGGTCATCAGAATTATAGTAGAAAAATCAAGAAGATGATTTTTTTGTCAAATTTTGCTGATAGGTTGAATAAGATGAAAAGAGAAAAATAACCAATGGACTTGGCAACATGAAGGTCATTGTTGATTTTGACAGAACCATTTAAGTGGAACAGGAGGGGTGAAAACAAGATTAGACACAGTTATGGACTGTATGGACAGTGAAAAGTAGAAACAGAAAATTATTCAGCTATTTTTTAAGGCAAGACTGGCTTCCCATGTTTCGGAAATCTTTGATTATGCCAGCATGGAAGTAATTCCTTCATGCTCTTGTTCGCCATACAAAAATTATCTCTATGTGTTTTATTCCTTTTATACTTAGAGTTCCTTATAACTCAGGACAAGAATTTTTTCATCTTATATCTCCAATGCCTACTACATGGAAGAAAATGAGTAAATATTTGTTGAATAAATGAACACCTTTCAGATATGGTCTATTCTACCTCTTGTTCTTTAGGATCTTTACGTCCTATTAAGAGAGTATCTCATTCTTCTGAAAGAAGACAACATAGGATCTCACCTTTCTTATTTTTCTCCCAAGTGATATAAGAAGAGAGAGAAAAAGATTAGAAATTTTATTCTTATGAAATTCAATTCAACTAACAGTTATTGACTATTAACTACTTTTTAGACCCAAAAGACTCAAAAAAGATGTTGTCCAGACAGACAAAAAAATAGAAAAACCTTGGTATAATTTGAGAAATAATAAAATAGATGCCCAACAATCCCAGATTGGTACATGAAAAGGACTGCCTGGGAGAGATGCAGCCTAAGCTGGTTTTAAGAAGACAGGAGTTATGCAAGAGAAGTAAGTAGAAATTCCATTCCAGGGAAATTGTACATGTATCAGGAACGTAGAAAATTTGGTGACATGAGAGGCAAGAAATAGCAAGATAAATGTGAAAATGGCCAGGTTGTGAACTAGACTGCAAGAGATGTAAAGATACTTGGGAATTAGCCTGCAGATGACAGGAAAGCACTGAAGACATTGAGTCAGAATCATATGAAAAGCCGTAGATTGGTTTTCAAGTCCCTCTTGCATATTAAAATATGGGCTACTCATTCATGAGAGACCTTGCCACCTACATCCTATTCCCAGGAAATTGAAAGATTCTCTTATTCCTGTTTAGGAATTCACCTGTCCAGGTAATGCCTGCTATTCACTGCCCCGTGGTCCTGAAAAGTTCTGGAAGTAAATCTCACCGCAGCTGCAGTATAATCACAGTGTGTCTGCTGACTACTTGAGAGTGAAAACAAATAGCAGCCATGTGCTGGCCACACATTCCAATGGGGATTCTGCCATCTGTCTTTGTGTTCACAGAGCCATTCAGATTTCCAGTTCATACCAGCTTGATGCCACTTCCAAGCAGAACTTTGAAGAGTTAGAACAGAGAGAAAGTTTATGGACAGGCATCAAGCTTTACAAAGGGTTGAACACACCCACACAGAAGAAGCAGAGTTAGAACAGCATTATAGTAATATTCGTGGTAATAATATTTTGCCAAGGCAACAAGTAGAGTTGGTGGTAGCAGAACCAGTGGTGCCAACAGGGTCCAAAGACTGACTCTTTTATGAAGTTATACATGATGGATGATGGGGAGCCCAAAAAGTGATTTTCCCCCCCATGGGTACAAACCTACTTGCAGTGGTCTTTGTGCTATTAACTTATTTAATTCATCTCTTGGTGCTATGAGATAGGCATTTGATTTTTACCCACTGTTATAGGTTGAATTGCATTCCCTAAAACTCATACTGAACCCCTTACCCTGTACACTCATACTCTGAATATGACCTTATTTGAAAACGTGTGCATGCATGACTTAGTGCATGACTAAGTTGGTTTAGTCATGTCTAACTCGTTGCAACCCTATGAGCTGTAGCCCAGTGGGCTCTCCTGTCCATGGGATTCTCTAGGCAAGAATACTGGAGTGGGTTGCTATGCCTGCCTCCAGGGGATCGTTTTTGATCCAGGCATCAAACCTACGTCTCTTAGGTATGCTGCACTGGCTACATTGCAGGAAAAGATCCTGATGCTGGGAAAGATTGAGGGCAGGAGGAGAAGGCGGTGACAGAGGATGAGATGGTTGGATGGCATCATTGACTTAATGGATATGAATTTTAGAAAACTCCAGGAGATAGTAAAGGACAGGGAAGCCTGGCGTGCTACAGTCCATGGGGTCACATAGAATCGGACATTACTGAGTGACTGAACAGCAACACTTTACCATTAGTGCCACCTGGAAAGCCTATTTGAAAATAGGGACCCCGCAAATATAATCAAGTTAAGATGAAATCACTAGTGCATGCCTTAATCCAGCATGATTGGTGTCCTTAAGAAGAGAGAAATTTGGACATAAACACAGGAAGACTGTAATGCTAGGACAGAGGCAGAGATTGGAGTGAAGCAGCTACATGCCAAGAAATGTGAAGGACTGCCAGCTCTCATTGGAGCTAGGAGACAGGCTTGGAATGGATTATCCCTGCGTCCTCAGAAGGAACTTGCCCTGTTGACATTTGGACTTCTGTCCTCTAAAACTGTGTGATAAGAAATTTCTGTAGTTTTAAACCACCCAGGTCATGGTACTTTGCTATGACAGTCCTAAGAAATCTGTACATTCCCTTTAGCAGATAAGGAGATGATATCCAGAAAGGTCACAGTTCAGTTCAGTCACTCACTCATGTGCAACTCTTTGCGACCCAAGGACTGCAGCATGCCAGGCTTCCCTGTCCATCACCAACTCTCAGACCTTGTGCAAAATCATGTCCAATGAGTCGGTGATGCCATTCAAAA
Organism: Ovis aries; assembly: GCF_016772045.2. Classification (NCBI taxonomy): domain Eukaryota; kingdom Metazoa; phylum Chordata; class Mammalia; order Artiodactyla; family Bovidae; genus Ovis; species Ovis aries. Next base: position 162,449,496 of record NC_056055.1, on the reverse strand, counting down.
ATCTCATTCTCTGTTGTACCCTTCTCCTCCTGCCTTCAATCATGCTCATTTGAAAAGACCCTGATGCAGTTCTTCTCATCAGGTGGGCAAAATTATTGGAGATTCAGCTATAGCATCAGTCCTTCCGATGAATATTCAGGGCTGATTTCCTTTAGGATGGACTGGTTGGATATCCTTGCAGTCCAAGAAGACTCTCAAGAGTCTTCTCCATATTTGAACACCATAGTTCAAAAGCATCAATTCTTCTGCTTTCTTTATAGTCCAGCTCTCACATCCATACATGACTACTGGAAAAAATATAGCTTTGACAAGATGGACCTTTGTTGGCAGAGTAATGTCTCTGCTTTTTAATATGCTGTCTAGGTTGGTCATAGCTTTTCTTCCAAGTAGCAAGCATCTTTTAATTTCATGACTGCAGTCACCATCTGCAGTGATTTTGGAGCACAGAAAATTAAAGTCAGACACTATTTCCATTGTTTCCCCATTCATTTGCTATGACGTGATGGGACCAGATGCCATGATCTTAGTTTTTTTGAATGTTGAGTTTTAAGCCACCTTTTTCATTCTCCTCTTTCACTTTCTTCAAGAGGCTCTTTTGTTCTTCCTCAATTTCTGCCATAAGTGTGGTATCACCTGCGTATCTGAGGTTATTGATATTTCTCTCAGCAATATTAATTCCACCTTGTATTTCATAAAGCCTGGCATTTCACATGCTTCCCTGGTCACTCAGATGGTAAAGCGTCTGTCTACAATGCAGGAGACCCAGGTTCGATCCCTGGGTTGGGAAGATCCCCTGGAAAAGGAAATGGCAATCCACTCCAGTACTATTGCCTGGAAAATCCCATGGACAGAGGAGCCTGGTAGGCTATAGTCCATGAGGTTGCAAAGAGTTGGACATGACTTAGTGAGTTCACTTCACTTCACTCTGTACATAAGTTAAATATGCACGGTGACAATATACAGCCTTGATGTACTCCTTCCCCAGTTTGGAACCAGTTGGTTCCATGTCCTGTTCATACTGTTGCTTCTTGACCTGCGTGCACATTTCTCAGGAGGCAGGTAAGGTGGTCTGGTATTCCCACCTCTTGAAGAATTTTCCAGTTTATTGTGATCCACACAGGCAAAAGCTTTGATGTTGTCAATAAGGCAGAAGTAGATGTTTTTCTGGAATGCTCTTGATTTTTTGATGATCCAATGGATGTTGGAAATTGGATCTCTGGTTCCTCTGTCTTTCCAAACCCAGCTTGACCATCTGGAAGTTCACTGTTCACATACTGTTGAAACCTGGCTTGGAGAATTTTGAGCATTACTTTGCCAGCGTGTGAAAGTGAAAGCTGCTTCGTTGTGTCGACTCTTTGTGACCCCATAGACTATACAGTCCATGGAATTCTCCAGGCCAGAATACTGGAATGGGTAGCCTTTCCCTTCTCCAGGGTATCTTCCTAACCCAGGGATCGAGCTGGGGTGGATTCCTTTCCAGCTGAGCCACAAGGGAAGCCGAAGAATACTGGAGTGGGTAGCCTATCCCTTCTCCAGAAGATATTCACAACCCAGGAATTGAACTGGGGTCTCCTGCGTTGCAGGTGGATTCTTTACCAACTGAACTATCGGGGAAGCTAGCGTGTGAGAGAAGTCCAATTGTGCAGTAGTTTGAGCATTCTTTGGCATTGCCTTTCTTTGGGATTGGAGTAAAAACAGACCTTTTCCAGTCCTATGGCCACTACTGAGTTTTCCAAATTTGCTGGCATATTGAGTGGAGCACTTTCTCAGCATCATCTTTCAGGATTTGAAATAGTTAAACTGGAATTCCATCACTTCCACTAGCTTTGCTCATAGTAATACTTCCTAATGCCCATTTGATTTCACATTTCAGGATGTCTGGCTCTAGGTGAGTGATCACACCATTGTGGTTACTGGGTCATGAAGATCTTTTTTGTACAATTCTTCTGTGTATTTTTGCCACCTCTTTTTAATATCTTCTGCTTCTGTTAGGTCCATACCATTTCTGTTCCTTATTGTGCCCATCTTTGCATGAAATGTTCCCTTGGTATCTTGAATTTTGTTGAAGAGATTTCTAGTCGTTCCCATTCTATTGTTTTCCTCTATTTCGGAAGGCTTTCTCATCTCTCCTTGCTATTCTTTGTGACTCCGCATTCAAATGGGTATATCTTTCCTTTTCTCCTTTGCCTTTTGATTCTCTTCTTTTCTCAGTTATTTGTAAGGCCTCCTCAGACAACCATTTTGCCTTTTTGCATTTCTTTTTTCTTTGGGATGGTCTTGATCACTTCTTCCTGTACAATGTCATGAACCTCTGTCCATAGTTCTTCTGGCACTCTGTCTATCAGATCTAATCCCATGAATCTATTTGTCACTTCCACTGTATAATCATAAGGGATTTGATTTAGGTCATACCTGAATGGTCTAGTGGTTTTCCCTACTTTCTTCAATTTAAGTCTTAATTTTTCAAGGAGTTCATGATCTGAGCCACAGTCAGCTCCTGGTCTTGTTTTTGCTGACTGTATAGAGCTTCTCCATCTTGATTGCAAAAAATATAATCAATCTGATTTTGCTATTGACCATCTGGTGATGTCCATGTGTAGAGTCTTCTTTTGTGTTGTTGGAAGAGGGTGTTTGCTATGACCAGTGCATCCTCTTGGCCAAACTGTTATCCTTTGCCCTGGTTCATTTTGTACTCCAAGGCCAAATTTGCCTGTTACTCCAGGTATCTCTTGACTTCCTACTTTTGCATTCCAGACCCCTGTGATGAAAAGGACATCTTTTTGGATGTTAGTTCTACAAGGTCTTGTAAGTTTTCATAAAACTGTTCAACTCCAGCTTCTTCAGCATTACTGGTTGGGGCATAGACTTGGATTATTGTGATATTGAATGGTTTGCCTTGGAAACGAACGGAGATCATTCTGTCTTTTTTGAGATTGTGCTGAAGAACTCAAAAACAGCAGAATGATCTCTGTTCATTTTCAAGAGAGGCCTAGCACCTTGCTGAGAGTCATGGATAACAAAAAGAGCCAGTTTTTAAAATTTGCCTCTGCCTTACTCTAGGGCCAAACTGTTTCCCATCCCATGATGTTGCCTTCTCATGGGATGCTGTTTACACAACAAGATATTCGATACCTAAGACCCTCTTTTAAATATATGTGTATTTTATATCTCACCCCCTGTTTCTGTCATCTTTGATTTCTTTCATCAGTATCTTATAGTTTTCTGAGTATAGGCTGTCTTTTGCCTCATTGGATGGGTTTATTTCTAGGTATTTTACTTTTTAATTGAAATAGTAAATGGAATTGTTTCCTTAATTTCTCTTTCTGATCTCTCATTGTTAGTGTATAGGAATGCAAGAGATTTCTGTGCATTAATTTCGTATCCTGCAACTTTACCAAGCTCATTGATGAGCTCTAGTAGTTTTCTGGTAATATCTTTAGGATTTTCTATGTAAAGAATCATGTCATCAGCAAACAATGACAGATTTACTTGTTTTTCAATTTGGATTCCCTTTATTTCTTTCTTACCTCTGACTGCCATGGTTAGGACTTCCAAAACTATGTTTAACAACAGTGGTGAGAGTGTACATCCATGTCTTTTCCTAATCTTAGAGGAAATGCTCTAGTTTTTCACCACTGAGAATGATGTTTGCTGTGAGTTTATTATATATGGCCTTTATTAAAAATTTTTTTTCTATATATGGCCTTTATTGTGTTAAGGTTTTTTCCCTCTATGCCTACATTCTGGATGAAGGGATGTAGCATGTTATTGGATTTGAAGATTCAATATTTTGAAAATGACTATGTTACTCAAAACAATCTACAGATTCAATGCAATTCCCTATCAAATAACCAAAGTCACTTTTCACAGAATCAGAGCAAAAGACTTTACAATTTGCAGGAAAACACAAAAGACCCAGATAGCCAAAACAATCTTAAGAAAGAAAAACAAAGGAATCAAGCTCCCTAGCTTTAGACTATAATACCAAGCTACAGTGATTAAGATAGTATGGTACTGACACAAAAACAGAAATATGGATCAGTGGAACAGGATGGAAAGCCCAGAGACAAACCCACATACCTATGGCTACCTAATCTATGACAAAATAGGCAAGAATATATAATGGAGTAAAGATAGTTTCTTCGATAAGTAGTGGTGATTAAAACTGGAAAGTCACATGTAAAAGAATGAAACTAGAATACTCCATAACACCATACACAAAAATAAACTCAAAATGGGTTAAAGATCTAACTATAATACCAGATACTATAAGACTCTAAAACAAGAACACATATGCAGAACACTGCATAAATTGCAGCCAGATCATTTCTGACCACCTCCTAGAGTAATGAAAATAAAAACAAAACTTACAAATGGGAACTGAACTTCAAGCTTTTGCATGGTAAAGGAATCATAAGACAAAAAGACCCTCAGAATGGGAGGAAATATTTGCAAATGAAGCAACTGACATGGGGTTAGCCTCCAAAATATGCAGCAGCTCATGCATTTCAATATTTAAAAAATGAGTAATCCAATAGAAAAATAGGTCTTCAGCCTATTTTAGGCTGAAGACATACAGATTGGCAATAAACACATGAAAAGATGCTCATTATCACTAACCATTAGAGAGATGCAAATCAAAACTACAATGAGGTATCACCTCACACCAGTTAGAATGGCCATCATCAAAAATCTACAAACAATAAATACTGGAGAGGGTGTTGGTGGGAGTGTAAATTGATCAGCTACTATGCAGAACAACATAAAAGTTCCTTAAAAGACTAAAAATAGAATTACATATGACCCAGCAATCCTACTCATAGGTATATACCCAAATAAAACCATAATTAAAAAAGATACGTGCACCCCAATATTCACTGCAGGACTATTTACAATAGCCAAGACATGAAAATAACCTAAATGTTCATCAACAGTGGAATGGCTAAATAAGATGTGGTGTATATATATACAATGGAATATTACTTAACCAGATAAAAGAACAAATTTGGGCTATTTCCGGAGATGTGGATCTACTGTCATATAGAGTGAAGTCAAAAAGAGGAAATAAAACATCACATAATATCACTTATATATGGAATCTAGAAAAATGTCTCAGATTAACTTATTTACAAAGAAGAAACAGAGACAGACACATGGAAAACAAATGTATGAATACAAAGTGGGGAAGGGTGGTGGGATGAATTGGGAGGTTGGGATTAGCATATATACCCTGCTGCTGCTACTGCTGCTAAGTCGCTTCAGTCGTGTCCGACTCTCTGCTACTCCATAGACGGCAGCCCACTGGGCTCCCCCATCCCTGGGATTCTCCAGGCAAAAACACTGGCGTGGGTTGCCATTTCCTTCTCCAATGCATGAAAGTGAAAAGTGAAAGTGCAGTCGCTCAGTAGCGACCCCATGGACTGCAGCCCACGAGGCTCCTCCATCCGTGGGATTTTCCAGGCAAGAGTACTGGAGTGGGTTGCCATTGCCTTCTCCGATATATACCTTACTATGTATAAAATAGATAACTAATGATAACCTACTGTACAGCAAAGGGAACTCTATTCAATGCTCTGTGGTGACCTGAACAAGAAGGAAATCCAAAAAAGAGGGGATATATGTATATATACAGTTGATTCACTTTGCTGTACAGCAAAAACTAATACAACACTGTGAAGCAACTATACTCCAATAAAAATTAATAATAAATAAATAAATACAGTGGTTTTGGTTTGTTTTGTTTATCATCTCCAATATCTGTGATGGGACTGGAGGCAGATTCTTTTGTGCAGTCATTTTGAAGACAGTGGAAAAGAATGTTTAGAATATTCTCACTTAAGAATACATAGTCTATACATAGTCTTAATATTTTCTTATTAACAATTATTAACATTAACATCCTCTTATTGTCAAAGGAAAAAATATCTTTCATTTTAAATACATTTAACTTAGCATAGGGTTTCCCAGGTGGTGGAGTAGTAACGAATCCCCTTGCCAATGCAGGAGATGTAAGAGATTTTATTTGATCCCTGGGTCCGGAAGCTCCCCGGAGAAGGAAATGGCAACCCACCCCAGTATTCTTGCCTGTAAAACTCCATGGACAAAGGAGCCTGGAGGGCTACAGTCCGTGAGGTCATAAAGAGTCAGACACAACGTAGTGACTAAGCACACAGCACACAACTTAGCCTAACCACACACAGCTATGACCATTAAGCAATGGCATAGTATCAATTTCCAGTGAGCTGCACCTGAAAATACCCCTTAGCCAGTGTGTCTGGTCCAGCGTGCAAACAAACCCCTGTTTCATTCATTGTTCAAATTCAGTTTTTCATGGGTCCCCCACAGTTCTCCATTCCATTTGGCTTTTATCTGTCTAAGGGCATAAACTAGGCCTGGGAACAAAGCTCCTTCAAGCTTTGTCTTGAACTGTTCCATACTGACCTTCCTCCCTCCAAAGTCGTTTGCCAAATGCCAGCTTCCTGCTTGAGTCAGAAAGAACTTTTCTCTGTATGTAATCAGACTGTTGTCCTTGTCTGTGTTCTTACAGTCCTTCAGTTTCTTCTCTTCCTTTCAGAGGGACAGGGCTGGGGCTTGTTGGACTCATTGCTGAAAAGAGAACCTTCTTTGGAAGAATCTGAAATGAAGTAGGTCTTTCTCTGCCCTGCACCAGAAGACTTCTGGTCACACCATTAAACTTCCCCCTGAAAACAATAGCTCATAGAGCGTTTGTTTAATCATGGGATGTTCACTGGAGTTTATGCTACGATGCTTCACCTCTAATCACAGTTTCTAATAATGCTCATCATGATTACATAGCGCAGTAAAAACTGAACATTCAGATCCCTCCTTCCTGAAGGTTCAGTTCGTAGTTAGAATTCTAACATTGAGAGGTGGTGTTAAACACTTTGTTTATTCTCACAGTTGTTTCTTCTCTAACTGTTAGGAAAAGAGGATAGAATGGCAGATGGGCTACTAAACCCATAACAATGCTGTTTGAAATTCTTGTTTCTATTTCACACAAATTGGAATTTAATGAAAACATTTAAACATAAAATGTGCATGAATAGATGAACCTTGGGAAAAACTTTTTTCATGAGTAAAATGGAAAATAAGAGTCCAGAAAAAAATGAGAGTCTCAGGGTTTTGGGGTAGAAACTCACAGGGCAAAACATGACAACATTGAGTTATATATTAACTATAGCTCTCTACTACTGCCAACAGTCCTCAATATTTCCTTCTATTGAATTAAATGTTCTCCTAGATTGTTGCAATCATGGATCTCAGAAAGCCAGAGATTTAAGATGCCAAACATATATCCAGTCACGCATTCTTCCTGAATGTAAAACTTTATAAATGTGTGTATGTGTGTGCACATGAGTGTATGTGTGAGTGTGTGTAATGATGCTCACTGTAAAGCTGCAAACTCATTCTTTCAGAATGAGGTGTTTCCATTTATTGTCTCAATTTCAATCTGCCTGGGGCCTAAAATAAAGAGAGCCACAATTGATTTCAGTTGAATATTTAGAAACTCATTCAGATTCTTTCTGAGTCAATTAGATGATCACAAGTTGGCAGCTCAGTAAATTTCCTGCTGGGAAATAGATTGCAAAGAGAAAAAAAAAAAAAAACAAATAAAGATATTGTGTGCAATTGTCCATCAAGAATCAAGTGTCCTGGATAAGATCATAATTGAAACACCTGTTCTCATACTTGTTGGTGCCCATTTTGAGTGCAAAGATGAGGGAAAATATATTCATACTATATCCATTGATTACTTTTATCTTTCATCCAGAAAATGGACTTGGGTGGTAGTGGTGTCCATTCCACAGTAGTTATTACTTCATAAGGTACATGGTGCAATCAACTTCATCTGAAGCAAACAATGATTTAGCTCCCTTTCTTGTTGTTGTTCCACTTAGAAGCCAGTAAAAGATCCTATATAAAGTTTTGAAGATATTCAGTAGCACTGTCAAATACAAGGAGCCATGCCACAGGCTATACTTGATAACCAAACAATAACATGAACTCTAAACAATTTCACAGGATTTCATCATCTTCCCAGCTATGGCCCTCATGGTGGGAGAAATACCAGCATTCTTCTTGTCCTCTAGTAGTAAAAATCCTACACATGGGATTATTTGAAAACCATGGATTCTGTAGTTACCAAGAGGGTTAAGTTTTTCAGTAGGGTTATTATTTTAAGCATACTTAGCTATCTAAAGCTGGAGTCAGTAAAATTCTGTAGAGAGCCAGAGATTTTTAGACTTTGCAGTCTCTGTCACAACTACTCAATTTTGCCATTGTATCATGAAAGCAGCTATGGGCATGTAATGGATGAATGCGATTATATTCCAATTCCAAACTCATTCTATGAGGTCACCATCACCCTGATACCAAAACTAGACAAAGACAACACACAAAAAGGAAAACTACAGGCCAATATCACTGATGAACATAGATGCAAAAATCCTCAACAGAACTCTAGCAAACAGAATTCAACAACACATTAAGAAGCTCACACACCATGATCAAGTTGGATTTATTCAAGGGACGCAAGGATTCTTTGATATACCCAAATCAATCAATGTGATGCACCATATTACGAAATTGAAAGGTAAAAACCAAATGATAATCTCAATAGATGCAGAAAGCCCTTTGACAAAATTCAGCACCCATTTATGATTAAAACTCTTTAAAAATGGGCATAGAAAGAACCTACTTCAACATAGTAAATGCCATATATGAAAAGTGCACAGCAAACATTATTCTCAATGATGAAAAACAGAAATCCCCCTAAGACCAGGAACAAGACAAGGGTGTCCACTCTCACCAATATTATTCAACGTGGTTTTGGAAGTCCTAGCCACGGCAATCAGAGAAGAAAAAGATATAAAAGGAATCCAGGTTGGAAAAGGAGAAGTAAAATTCTCACTGTTTGTGGATGACATGATACTATACATAGAAAATCATAAAGATACTATCAGAAAATTACTAGAACTAATCAGTGAATTTAGCAAAGACTCAACATACAAAATCAATAACAGAAATCACTTGCATTTCTATATACTAACAATGAAAAATTGAAAAAGAAATTTAAGGAATCAATCCCATTCACCATTGCAACAAAAATAATAAAATATCTAGAAGTAAACCTACCTAAGGAGAAAAAGTAATGTCTCTGAATTGATGCTTTTGAACTGTGGTGTTGGAGAAGACTCTTGAGAGTCCCTTGGACTGCAAGGAGATCCAACAAGTCCATTCTGAAGGAGATCAACCCTGGGATTTCCTTGGAAGGAATGATGCTAAAGCTGAAACTCCAGTACTTTGGCCACCTCATGTGAAGAGTTGACTCATTGGAAAAGACTCTGATGCTGGGAAGGAATGGGGGCAGGAGGAGAAGGGGACGACAGAGGATGAGATGGCTGGATGGCATCACTGACTCGATGGACGTGAGTCTGAGTGAACTTCGAGTGTTGGTGATGGACAGGGAGGCCTGGCGTGCTGCGATTCATGGGGTCACAAAGAGTTGGACACAACTGAGCGACTGAACTGAACTGAAGGAGAAAAAAGAACTGCATACAGAAAATTACAAGACACTGATGAAAGAAATCAGATGACATAAACAGATGGAGTGATATTCCATGTTCCTGGGTAGGAAGAATCAATACTGTGAAAATGACTATGCTACCAAATGCAATCCACAGATTCAAAGCAATCTCTATCAAATTACCAACGACATTTTTCACAGAACTAGAACAAAAACATTTACAAATCATATGGAAACACAAAAGATCCTGAATAACCAAAGCAGTCTTGAGAAAGAAGAATGGAGCCGGAACAATCAATCTTCCTGACTTCAGATTATACTACAAAGCTACAGTCATCCAGGCAGTATGGTACTGGCACAAAAACAGAAATATAGAACAATGGAACAAGATAAAAAGCCAAGAAACAACCTCACACACCTACAAAGGGTATCTTACTTTTGACAAAGGAGGCAAGAACATACAACGGGACAAAGACAGCCTCTTCAATTACTGGTTCTGGGAAAACTGGACAGCTACATGTAAAAGAATGAAATTAGAACACTTCCTAATACCATACACAAAGATAAACTCAAAATGGATTAAAGACCTAAATGTAAGACCAGAAACTGTAAAACTCTTAGTGGAAAACATCGGCAGAACAGTCGATGACATAAATCAAAGCAATATCCTTTATGACCCACCTCCTAGAGTAATGGGAAAAAAAAGAGTAAACAAGTGGGACCTAGTTAAACTTCAAAGCTTTTTCTCAGTGAAGGAAACTGCAAGCAAGGTGAAAAGACAATCCTCAGAATGGAAGAGAATAATAGCAAATGAAACAACTGACAAAGAATTCATTTCCAAAATATACAAGCAGCTCATACAACTCAATACCAGAAAAACAAGCCAATCAAAGAGTGGGGAAAAAGACCAAAACAGACATTTCTTCACAGAAAACAAGAAACACATAATAAGATACTCAACATCATTCATTATTAGAGAAATGCAGATCAAAACTACAATGAGATATCACCTCACACCAGTCAGAATGGTCATCATCAAAACGGCTACAAACAGTAAGTACTGGAGAGGAGGTAGAGAAAAGAGAACCCCCTAGCACTGTTGGTGGGAGTGTATATTGATACGGCCACTATGGGAGATGGTATGGATATTCCATAAAAAACTAGGAATAAAATCATCACGTGACCCAGCAATCCCACTCCTAGGCATATGCTGAAGAAACCAGAATTGAAAAAGACGCATGTACCACAATGTTCATTGCAGCACCATTTGCAATAGCTAGAGTATGAGAGCAACCTAAATGTCCATCAACAGATGAATGGATAAAGAAGTTGTGGTACATATACACAATGGAATATTACTCAGTCATTAAAAGTAATGCATTTGAGTCAGTTCTAACGAGGTGGATGAACCTAGAGCCTACTATACCGAGTGAAGTAAGTCAGAAAGAAAGAAATTGGTGGTGCAGAGGTTAAAGCATCTGCCTGCAATGTGGGAGACCTGGGTTCTATGCCTGGGTTGGGAAGATCCCCTGGAGAAGGAAATGGCAACCCACTCCAGTATTCTTGCCTGGAGAATCCCATGAATGGAGGAACTTGGTGGGCTACAGTCCATGGGTCGCTAAGAGTCAGACACGACTAAGCGATTTTGTACTTGTTTGTGTAACGCATATATATGGAATATATATATGGAATCTATAAACATGGTACCGATGAATTTATTTGTAAGGCAGTAATGCAGAAACAGACATAGAGAACAGACTTATGGACACAGGGAGCGGGGAGGAGAGGGTGAGATGAATGGAGAGAGTAACATGGAAACTTACATTACCATATGTAAAATAGATAGCCAATGGGAATTTACTGTATGTCTCAGGGAACTCTGTTCCATGTTATTTGGCAGCCTGGATGGGAGGGGGGTTTGGGAGAGAATGGATACATGTATATTTATAGATAAGTCCCCTCAATGTTCACCTGAAACTATCACAACATTGCTAATTGACTATACCCCAATACAAAATAAAAAGTTTAAATAAATAAAATACAACCTATTTATGAAAATAGAAATTTGAATTTCATATTATTTTCACATATACTAAAATATTAGGATTCCCAGGTGGCTCAGTGGTAAAGAATCCACCTGCAAAGCAGGAGATGTGGGTTCCATCCCTGAGTTGGGAAGATCTCTTGGAGAAGGAAATAGCAGCCCATTCCAGTATTCTTGCCTGTGAAATCCTATGGGCATAGCAGCCTGGTGGGCTATAGCCCAAGGGGCTGCAAAAGAGTCAGGCACGATTTAGTGAGTAAACAATGATAATGATAAAATATTATTTTTCTTTTTGTTTAAAAATATGTAAAACTATCCTTATCTCACAGTTCATGTGAAAACAGGATTTGGTGATCTACCGATGTAAAGAAATAACACTGATGTGGAATATGTCTCACTAAATATCAATACCCTAGGCTGCCTAAATCTCGGTTCTAAATGTCACAGGAAAGAAGGCCATGACAATTAGAAAACGCAACACTGTTTTGTGTGCCACAAAGATTTAAAAATTCCTTCCACTGCATTCCTCCAAATCATACAATTTATTGACTATCCCTTTGTCCATGATTGAAAGATCTAAGGAAAGAAATTAATACCTTCATTATTAGACAAGGTCAAGGAGAGATATGTTGAGACTAATGAAATATTTTAATCAACTAAAGGTTATCCCATTTATGCATGAAGTCACTATAAGGGCTGCAGGGACATGTGGAGGTCTCTTGAACATGAGAACAAATATTTCTTTAGCCATAAACCTTCCATCTTGAAATGTGATTGCTGATCAACCATTCCACTAACACACTTTATAAGAAGATTCAATTCTATAAAAATGCATAAGTAAATAAACATATGAGTGTATAATATACAATATAAATAAGAATATAAAGAGAATCTCTTTCAAGTTTCTTTCCAAACAAATAGTTAGCAGAAGCTTCTCATATTTATGGAAAGGAAAAGGTATTTTCATAACTGAATCTGATTTAAATGCAACAACCTATCAGTGATTTAAAAAAATCATGGGACATGTCAGAAGAAGTATTTAAATTACATTCAAATTAAAGAGCTTTTGGTAGAAACCTTTAATGTGCAAAGTTCTCTCTGTTGTTACATAAAAAATCCAAAATATGGCATATTTTTTCCTTGTAAATGGGAGGAGACAATAGTGTCTTCCCCATCCCAATCTTTTTGCAGAAAAAAAAAGAGAGATACTTTAATTACAATAAGTGAATGGGACCAGATTGTCAGGGTCCATGTCATAGGAGACTTCCCTATTTTAGACGGTGGCTCTACCTGGGTGTGAGGTAGTAGTTACACCCTGAGATGGTCTTGCCAGAAAGATATTTAGTGTATTACATGGGAAATTTTCTGGCACTTTGTAATAAGAGAGCTGTTTTCACCTCAGTTCAGTTCAGTTCAGTCACTCAGTCGCTCAGATCCCAGCAAAGAAAAGATGTTCTGAAGTAAACAGAGGGTAAAATCTTCCTCTCACCACCTACATCACCATAGCCCATATGAAACACTGTTCATGGCAGACAATTCAGGAAGCAGACTGACAGCAATTATAGTTCAGTTCAGTTCAGTCACTCAGTCGTGTCTGACTCCTTGCGATCCCATGAACTGAAGCATTCCAGGCCTCCCTGTCCATCACCAACTCCCGGAGTTCACTCAAACACATGGCCATCAAGCTGGTGATGCAATCCAGCCATCTCATCTTCTGTCATCCCCTTTTCTCTTGCCCCCAATCCCTCCCAGCATTAGAGTCCTTTCCAATGAGTCAGCTCTTCACATGAGGTGGCCAAAGTACTGGAGTTTCAGCTTCAGCACCATTCCTTCCAAAGAACACCCAGGACTGATCTCTTTTAGAATAGACTGGTTGGATCTCCTTGCAGTCCAAGGGACTCTCAAGAGTCGACTCCAATGCCACAGTTCAACAGCATCAATTCTTCAGCGCTCAGCCTTCTTCACAGTCCAACTCTCACATCCATACATGACCACTAGAAAAACCATAGCCTTGACTAGATGGACCTTTGTTGCCAAAGTAATGTCTCTGCTTTTCAATATGCTGTCTAGGTTGGTCATTACTTTCCTTCCAAGGAGTAAGTGTCTTTTAATTTCATGGCTGCAATCACCATCTGCAGTGATTTTGGAGCTCAAAAGAATAAAGTCTGACACTGTTTCCACTGTTTCCCCATCTATTTCCCATGAAGTGATGGGACCAGATGCCATGATCTTCGATTTCTGAATGTTGAGCTTTAAGTCAACTTTTTCACTCTCCTCTTTCATTTTCATCAAGAGGCTTTTGAGTTCCTCTTCACCTTCTGCCATAAGGGTGATGTTATCTGCATATCTGAGGTTATTGATAATTCTCCCGGCAATCTTGATTCCAGCTTGTGCTTCTTCCAGCCCAGCTTTTCTCATGATATACTCTGCATATAAGTTAAATAAGCAGGGTGACATTATACAGCCTTGACATACTCCTTGTCCTATTTGGAACCAGTCTGTTGTTCCATATTCAGTTCTAACTGTTGCTTCCTGACCTGCATATAGGTTTCTCAAGAGGCAGGTCAGTTGGTGTGGTATTCCCATCTCTTTCAGAATTTTCCACAGTTTATTGTGATTCACAGAGTCAAAGGCTTTGGCATAGTCAATAAAGCAGAAATAGATGTTTTTATGGAACTCTCTTCCTTTTTTGATGATCCAGCAGATGTTGGCAATTTGATCTCTGGTTCCTCTGCCTTTTCTAAAACCAGGTTGAACGACTGGATGTTCACACTTCATATATTGCTGAAGCCTAGCTTGGAGAATTTTGAGCATTACTTTACTAGCATGTGAGATGAGTACAATTGTGTGGTAGCAAAAGTAGGAAGTCAAGAAAAACCTGGAGTAACAGGCAAATTTGGCCTTGGAACGCAGAATGAAGCAGGGCAAAGGCTAATAGAATTTTGCCAAGAGAATGCACTGGTCATAGCAAACACCCTCTTCCAATAACACTAGAGAAGACTCTACACATGAACATCACCAGATGGTCAACACCAAAATCAGATTGATTATATTGTTTGCAGCCAAGGATGGAGAAGCTCTATACAGTCAGCACAAACAAGACCAGGAGCTGACTGTGGCTCAGATCATGAGCTCCTTATTGCCAAATTCAGACTTAAATTGAAGAAAGTAGGGAAAACCACTAGACCATTCAGGTATGACCTAAATCAAATCCCTTATGGTTATACAGTGGAAGTGAGAAATAGATTTAAGGGACTAGGTCTGATAGATAGAGTGCCTGATGAACTATGGACAGAAGTTCATAACATTGTACAGGAGACAGGGATTAAGACCATCCCCATGGAAAAGAAATGTAAAAAAGCAAAATGGCTGTCTGGGGAGGAATTGCAAATAGTTGTGAAAAGAAGATAAGCAAAAAGCAAAGGAGAAAAGGAAACATCCATTTCAATGCAGAGTTCCAAAGAATAGCGAGAAGAGATAAGAAAGCCTTCCTCAGCAATCAATGCAAAGAAATAGAGGAAAACAACAGAATGGGAAAGACTAGAGATCTCTTCAAGAAAATTAGAGATACCAAGGGAATAGTTCATGCAAAGATGGGCTCGATAAAGGACAGAAATGGTATGGACCTAACAGAAGCAGAAGATATTAAGAAGAGGTGGCAAGTTTTGTACACAGAACTGTACAAAGAAGATCTTCATGACCAAGATAATCACGATGGTGTGATCACTCACATAGAGCCAGACATCCTGGAATGTGAAGTCAAGTGGGCCATAGAAAGCATCACTATGAACAAAGCTATTGGAGGTGATGGAATTCCAGTTGAGCTATTTCAAATCCTGAAAGATGATGCTGTGAAAGTGCTGCACTCAATATGCCAGCAAATTTGGAAAACTGAGCAGTGGCCACAGGACTGGAAAAGGTCGGTTTTCATTCCAATTATACTTAGAGAATTTTAAATAAATAGCAAGCCTAAAGTATGTTGTGAGAAAAAGGATACTCTAAAGAATTTGCTGTTGGTTCAGTTGCTATCTCCAACTCTTTGTGACCCCATGGATAGTAGAGTGCCAGTCTCCTCTTCTTCCACTATCTCCCAGAGTTCACTAAAATTCATGTCCATGGGGTTGGTAATGCTATCTAACCATCTCAACCTCTGTTGTTGCCTTCTCCTTTTGCCTTCAATCTTTCCTAGCATCAAAGTATTTTCCAGTGAGTTGACTCTTCACATCAGGTAGCCAAAATATTGGAGCTTCAGCTTCAGCATCAGTCCTTCCAATGAAAATTCAGGGTTGATTTCCTTTAGGATTTACTGATTTGATCTCCCTACAGCCCAAGGAACACTCAAGAGTCTTCTCTAGCACCATAATTCAAATGAATCAGTTCTTCAGCACTTAGCCTTCTTTATGGTTTAATGCTCACATTTGTACATGACTACTGGAAAAACCACAACTTTAATATACAGACCTTTGTCAGCAAAGTGATGTCTCTGTTTTTTAATATGCTGTCTAGGTTTGTCATAGCTTTCCTTCCAAGGACCAAACATCTTTTAATTTTACCTCTTCAGTAACTTTAAGAGATTTTAGACACAGCAATTATGGCCCCAATAGGAAAAAAAAAAAAAGGCACATTTTTTTCTGAATAATTAAGGAGAATTTCCCTGGTGGCTCAGTGGTAAAATAGTATGCCTGCAATGCAGGAGACCAGGGTTCAATCTCTGAGTTGGGAAGACCCCCTGGAGAAGGAAATGGCAATTCATTCCAGTATTCTTGCCTGAAGAATTCCATGGGCAAAGGAGCCTGACAGGCTACAGTCCATGGAGTCACAAAGAGTCGGACACAACTAAGCAGCTAACACATACTTTAAAACACAATAAAGGGACAATTTATGACTGTGTAGGAATTGCCTAGGAAAAGCCACAGAGAAATGAAACATTTTTGGGTTTGCATCTATGCTTACAAATCCCAGGCCAGAAGGGGCTGGGAAAGAATCAGTGACTAGTGCTTTGAGAGAGACCCTTGTGGTATAAGCTACATGCCAGTGGAGGGAGCCTTCAATAGAGGGACATAGCCAACACACAGCAATCTGACAGGGGAGGATGTTAGTGAATAAGCACATCAACCTCCCATTACTCCTTCTCTCCAATTTCCTGGGGGTCCTCACTGGCCAAACCCCACCAAAAGCTAATAGGCACTTGCTTTTGCTGTGTCCATTCAAGTCAGCCCCTGGGACAAGGGCAGTGTGAAGAGGATGAAGGGAGCTGTGTCTGCCAGGGCAGATGAAAGACATCAGTACCTCTTGTACATACAATGGAATGACTCCTCAGCTGCCAGATGGAAATTTTACTGGAAATTACAAGACAGAAAAGAGGTAAAATATTTGAGATCTTTGGATAAAGGTTGATTAATACATTTTGATATGCAAAGACACACCATTAGGGTTATAAAGATTTCAGGCTTGTAAAATGGAGATATATAAAAATGAAGAAAAAATTCTTTCCAAAACATTAGAGGTACCAAATTTTTAACTGCAACTTCCCATGTCCTCCAACTCAAAGACAGATTGAAAGCACCAGACAAGAAGAGACAAACCATAAACAGAAGACTCAAGGACAAAATTTGAGAGCACAATAGAAAGAAGAAACCCTTACAAAGGGAAATGAAAAATTCAGAAAAATGTTAAAGTAGTGCCACAAAAGCTGAAGGGAAAAAATGTCTCAGCTCTAAATTCAATGTCGTTCTCTTAGAATATGTGGATGACAAGGGGTCCAAAATTTTGAAAGCAACAGAAAAAAAAAGGCAAGATAGAAGATTGAAAACTATTACCTTTGGAGAAATATAACTGGTGGAATTTGGGAGACAATACAACACTCTCACTCTGCATTGTTATACTTAGCTACAATTTTGAGTATTTTTTAAAAGCATGTGTTATTGTCATAATCAAAAACAGAAGACCAAACAACAACAGAAACAGTTATGAGATTCTAAATTTCAAGCCATTCTCTCAGTATCTGTGGAGAGCAAGGTAGCACACAGCAAAGCTGGCATGAAGAAGGCCTTCCTTTTTTGGGAATTCATTACATGAACAAATGTGGCCACAAGTGAAGTAAACAACTCTGCAGGAAGTTCAACTTAGCTCAGTTCAGTTGCTCAGTCGTGGCTGAATCTTGGAGACCCCATGGACTGCAGCATGCCAGCCTTCCTTGTCCATCACGAACTCCTATAGCCTACTCAAACTCATGTCCATCATGTCGGTGATGCCATCCAACCATCTCATCCTCTGTCGTCCCCTTCTCCTCCTGCCTTAGATCTTGCCCAACATCAGGGTCTTTTCAAATGAGTCAGCACTTCACAGCAGGTGGCCAAAGTACTGGAGTTTCAGCTTCAAAATCAGTCCTTCCAATGAACACCCAGGACTGATCTCCTTTAGGATGGACTGGTTGGACCTCCTTGCACTCCATGGGACTCTCAAGAGTCTTCTCCAACACCACAGTTCAAAGCAATCAATTCTTCTGCACTCAGCTTTCTTTATAGTCCAACTCTCATATCCATACATGACTACTGGAAAAATCGTGGCTTTGACTAGATGGACCTATGTTGGCAGAGTAAAATCTCTGCTTGTAAATATGCTGTCTAGGTTGGTCATAGCTTTTCTTCCAAGGAGCAACTGTCTTTTAATTCCATGGCTGCAATCACCATCTGCAGTGATTTTGAAGCCCCCCAAAATAAATTCTCTTACTGTTTCCATTGTTTCCCTATCTATTTGCTATGAAGTGATGGAACCAGATGCCATGATCTTAATCTTTTGAATGTTCAGTTTTAAGCCACCTTTTACACTCTGCTCTTTCACTTTTATCAAGAGGCTCTTTAGTTCTTCACTTTCTGCCATAAGGTAGTGTCATCTACATATTTGAGGTTATTGATATTTTTCCTGGCAATCTTGATTCCACCTTGTGCTTCATCCAGTCCACCATTTCGCATACTGTACTCTTCATAGAAGTTAAATAAGCCCAATGACAATATATATCCTTGACATACTCCTTTCCTGAGTTGGAACCTGTCGTTCCATGCCCAGTCTTAACTGTTGCTTCTTGACCTGCATACACATTTCTCAGGAGGCAAGTAAGGTGGTCTGGTATTCTCTTCTCTTGAAGAACTTTCCACAGGTTGTTGTGATCCACACAGTCAAAGGCTTTGGTGTAGTCAATAGAGCAGAAGTAGATGCTTTTCTGGAATGCTCTTGCTTTTTTGATGATTCAATAGATATTGGCAATTTGATCTCTGGTTCCTCTGCCTTTTCTAAAACCAGCTTGAACATCTGGAATTTCACTGTTCACGTACTCTTGAAGCCTGGCTTGGAGAATTTTGAGCATTACTTTGGAGCGTGTGAGATGAGTGCAATTGTGCAGTAGTTTGAGCATTCTTTGGCATTGCCTTTCTTTGGGATTGGAATGAAAACTGACCTTTTCCAGTCCTATGGCCATTACTGAGTGTTCCAAATTTGCTGGCCTGTTGAAGTCAGCTCTTTCACAACATCATCTTTTAGGATTTGAAATAGCTTAGCTGGAATTCCATCACCTCCACTAGCTTTGTTCATAGTGATGCTTCCTAAGGCCCATTTGACTTCACATTCCAAGATGTCTGGCTCTAGGTGAGTGATCACACCATCGTGATTATCTGCGTCATGAAGATCTTTTTTGTACAGTTCTTCTGTGTATTCTTGCCACCTCTTCTTAATATCTTCTGCTTCTGTTAGGTCCCTACCATTTCTGTCCTTTATTGAGCCCATCTTTGCATGAAATATTTCCTTGGTATCTCTAACTTTCTGGACGAGATCTCTAGTCTTTCCCACTCTATTGTTTTCCTTCATCAGCGATGAAAGACTTTCTTATCTCTCCTTGCTCTTCTTTGGAACTCTGCACTCAAATGGCAGAATGCTGCCAAGATGGTGGAGGAAGAGGACTGGGAGAACACTTTCTCATCCACAGATTCATCAAAAGATCATTTGAATGCTGAGAGACTTTCACAGGACAACTTCTGAACACTGGAAGCGGACACCACACACCCAGAAAGGCAGCCCATCTCTTTGAAATGAGGTAGGATAAAATGTAAAAGAGACCCAAAAGAATGCCGGATGGAGACCTGTCCTTGGAAGGAGTCGTGAAGGAGGAGAAGTTTCCACACAGTAGGAAACCCTCTCATAGGCGGGTCTGTGGGGAGTTTTGGAATCTTAGAAGGCAACATAACCAGGAGAAAAACCCCACAGAATACATGCCCAACCGTAACTGCAGAAAAGGGAACTTTCCCATGAAAGCTCTAACCTAACAACCTAACATACAGTCTTGCCTGCTCACAGAACAAAGGATTCTGTGAATACCAAAGGAGAGCTGACTAGCTGTGTACCAGCCCCTCCCCACCAGGAGGCAGACAGGCAGCCTTGTGACAGCCAGAGCCAGAAGGCAAGGGGCTGCTACAATCTCAGCCTCAGAGATGGCATCTTCCACCAAACTGTGAGCAGGCTCTCAGCTGCTAACCACATCTTCCGGAGATCCTAGGATGGTTGACATCCACCAGGAGAATCACAGCCTGAGACCAGCTCTCCAGAGGAGACATATGGCACACCTGAGATGGTGCTCTCATGGCACACCCAGGAAACCAAGTGGCTGGGACCAGGGAGGTGATTAAGGTGCATGGCCAACCTGGGAGAGTGTGCTCGCCAAGCACCTGGTTGCCTGAGCTACTCAGACCTGGGAAAGGCATGAAAAACATGCCCAACACATAGAGAGTGGGCCAGAACTGTGTCTGAGTGTCTCCTGTGGAGGTACAGGTCAGCAGTGGCCTGTTGCAGCAGCTCTGGGTGCAGCAAACCTGGGTATGGCATAAGCCCTCTTGGAGGAGGTCGCCATTAACCCCATGATAGAACCACCAGGACTTACACAGGACTGGGGAAACAAACTCTTGGAGGGCACAAACAAAATCTTCTGTGCACTAGGACCCAGGAGAAAGGAGCAGTGACCCCACAAGAAACTGACCCAGTCACACCCGTGAGTGTCCAGGAGCTTCCGGTGAAGGCATGGAGAGGTTGGTGGTGGCCTGCTGCAGGGTCAAAGGCACTAAGTGCAGCAGTGCATGCATGGGGCCTTTTGAAGGAGGTCATCATTATCTTCATTACCTCCACCATAGTTTGGCTTCAGGCCAAGCAACAGGAAGGGAACACAGCCCCTCCCATCAATAGAAAATTGGATTAAAGATTTACTGAGCATGGCCCCACCCATCTGAACAAGATCCAGTTTCCCCTTCAATCAGTCTTTCCCATCAGGAAGCTTCCATAAACCTCTTATCCATCAGAAGGCAGACAGAATGAAAACCACAATCACAGTAGTTGAGTAGCAGAGAACAGTGGGCTCTACTTCAGGCTTAAATTACTAAAAAGAAGGATAAAATTGTTTTTAAGATACAAATTGTGCTCATAATAGCCTACTTGTTTTAGCATCATCTTGCCAGCAGTCAGTAACTATTAGCTTCCTAAGTAAGGCATGCTACAATACCAGTGAAAGAGGGAGGGAAGAAAGTCAGGCTCAAGAGAGACTATCTGTAGGACTATCTCCTTTGGAAAATGATTTAGTGATAGAAGTAACAGAGCTAGCATGACTCACATGTACTGCAGACCTGAGTCAGAATCCAAGGTGTTGGATTTAAGGGCTGGTTGAGGCATCAGAGGTTCATAGGAAGTCACAGTGTTTAGTTAGGTAGCAGAGCCATGGTTCTGGGTGGTCTTTCCCAGTGAAAATATAGCATTAGTTGGCAGCTGATTGCCATAGCAACATTTCAAGTGAAATGGTTTGCAGGATTGAGCAAAGTCTAGGCTTGTCCCTAGGCAAAGGCTACAGACTAAATGATGGAACAAAGAGCAATGTATTAGGTCAGATAGATGAGGGCCGGGCCTATTTATTCATTAGGTACAATGCCTGGAGCCCATGGCCCTTATAGGAGGGGCCTATGAATTTTTTTCTAATTTTAATTTCTCTTAAAATCAGAAGAAAAAGGAAGATAATAATAAACATATAATAAAGAATCCAGCTTGTATCTCTACCCACTTAAATTGATTTATAAGAGCCAAAAGGAAACAGTAAAATCTGGAACATGATTGATTCTACATCTCTGGTTTTCAAAAGCAAGAGCAATTAATCCTTCAAGAACACTGGGACAGAAAGTGAGGAGCTGACGGGGAAGTAACAATCAAGACAGATTAAAAGAGAGGACAACAATTTTCTTGATTAAAGATTTACATGATTTTTTAACCTGCTCCCTGAACCTTTTCCCACCCACAAAAATACTAGAGTAAGTGAGGCAGTACTAGCCTTATCAATTGTAAAACCTATCAACAAGAAACCTCCTGTGTTCCCCATCTGTGGGGAAGAAAGGATTCTAACCTCTCTGAAAACATGCTAAGGAGAAACATAATCCTCCTCCCTGGAATCACTTTTCAGCTTAACATACACTCAAAATGCATGAGGCTCCAAGTGAGAAATGAGGATGCTACAGTCAGGCAAGGCAAAGAAAGATTGCTTTACAACAGATACCTGCACCGAAG
This sequence comes from Ovis aries, assembly GCF_016772045.2. Classification (NCBI taxonomy): domain Eukaryota; kingdom Metazoa; phylum Chordata; class Mammalia; order Artiodactyla; family Bovidae; genus Ovis; species Ovis aries. Next base: position 162,427,318 of record NC_056055.1, on the reverse strand, counting down.
GCTAGAATGAAGATTTCACCACCATTTCTAGCTACTAGGTAGACTTCTGAACAAGAATCTATATATGTAAGTTGAGACAGCAGATTTGTCATCAATAGAACCAAAGGATCCAGTTTCCTCAATAAAACCCATATCTCAAGGTGTCATAATTACATTGCCAAATACATCAAAGCTCTGTTTGTCTATGCTTTCATTAGGTGACTAAAAACAAAAGGTAAAGCGTTTTTTATTCTTCCAAATATCAAAGCTCTTTATTTTTCTTCCAGATTTATTGCAATATAATTGATATAAAGTAGTATAAAAGTTTATGGTATACAGCATAATGATTCATCTTACGTACACCGTGAACAAATTACCATTGTAATTTTAGTGAAAATCTCTCATACAGACACAAAATAAAACAAAAAGAAAAAAAAATACATTTTCTTTGTGATGAGAATTCTTAGGATTTATTATTCTTGGTAGGATCTAACCAAGAAACCAAGATATCTCTGTTTCTGAATTTTCAATTGTCTTTCTAATTAACAGCATCGGACTGCAGAAAAATAAAGCTGAAATTCCCTTTGAATGGTCAGTGTTAAAAAAGTAAATACTGTGTGATCTCCAGACAGCAGAATAACAATCCAAGTCGGCAGGGTAGCAGTTGATCTGTCAATGAAGCTTTTACTCAATGAAGTCCCTGGTGTAATTAAACTTTTTCTAGGGCAAAGAAAAGCCATGAGTCATCCTACTAGAAACAATTTCAAAGAGGGTGGCAGAGAATGCCATTTACTAGGATCTTGTCACTCACAGTAAGCCTATATTTAGATAAGTTAAAGCTGAAATCTTAGCTGTGTTTGATGACAGATCTATGGGACAAATGGGCTACAGTTTGCTTGAAATGCAAAATGGATAGCATCCTATTTACTCTGAACAAAAAACAATTTAGCACCTACAACTCTGAATCATCGGATCTTAACCTTCAAAGCTGCTTGCTAAAACTAGCCTAGTAACTTCAAACCAAATAATTTAGAACTTAAGGTGTCCAAAGATATTAACAAAACTGATCTAGGATGGCCTGTCATTTGAATGACAAAATTCTGGGCCAGAGATAGAGGAGGGGAAAAGAATCTTACCAAGTCTTTAAAAATTGTATGAGGGTCATTAATAACTACTTAATGATAATTGCATGTAAAATATTTTAAAATTGTATTTAAAGGAAGTTAACTGTTAAAAATAAAGGACAGAAATGGTATGGAACTAATAGAAGCAGAAGATGTTAAGAAGAGGTGGCAAGAATACACAGAAGAACTGTACAAAAGGATCTTCATGACCCAGGTAATAACGATGGTGTGATCACTCATCTAGAGCCAGACATCCTGGAATGTGAAGTCAAGTGGGTCTTTGGAAGCGTCACTATGAACAAAGCTAGTGGAGGTGATGGAATTCCAGTTGAGCTATTTCAAATCTTGAAAGATGATGCTGTGAAAGTGCTGCACTCAATATGCCAGCACATTTGGAAAACTCAGCAGTGGCCACAGGACTGGAAAAGGTCAGTTTTCATTCCAATCCCAAAGAAAGGCAATGCCAAAAAATGCTCAAAGTACCGCACAATTACACTCATCTCACATGCTAGTAAAGAAATGCTCAAAATTCTCCAAGCTAGGCTTCAGCAATATGTGAACCATGAACTTACAGATGTTCAAGCTGGTTTTAGAAAAGGCAGAGGAACCAGAGATCAAATTGTCAACATCCACTGGATCATGGAAAAAGCAAGAGAGTTTCAGAAAAACATCTATTTCTGCTTTCTTGACTATGCCAAAGCCTTTGACTGTGTGGATCACAATAAACTGTGGAAAATTCTGAAAGAGATGGGAATACCACACCGCCTGACCTGCCTGTTGGGAAATGTGTATGCAGGTCAGGAAGCAACAGTTAGAACTGGACATGGAACAACAGACTTGTTCCATATAGGAAACAAGTATGTCAAGGCTCTATATTGTCACCCTGCTTATTTAACTTATATGCAGAGTACATTATGAGAAATACTGGGCTGGAAGAAACACAAGCTGGAATCAAGATTGCCAGGGGAAATATCAATAACCTCAGATATGCAGATGACACCACCCTTATGGCAGAAAGCAAAGAGGAACTAAAAAGCCTCTTGATAAAAGTGAAAGAGAAGAGTGAAAAAGTTGGCTTAAAGCTCAACATTCAGAAAATGAAGATCATGGCATCTGGTCCCATCACTTCATGGGAAATAGATGGGGAAACAGTGTAAACTGTGTCAGACTTTATTCTTTTTGGCTCCAAAATCACTGCAGATGGTGACTGCAGCCATGAAATTAAAAGATGCTTACTCCTTGAAAGGAAACTTATGACCAACCTAGGTAGCATATTCAAAAGCAGAGACATTGCCTTGCCAACAAAGGTCTGTCTAGTCAAGGCTATGATTTTTTCAGTGGTCATGTATGGATGTGAGAGTTGGACTGTGAAGAAGGCTGAGCACTAAAGAATTGATGCTTTTGAACTGTGGTGTTGCAGAAGACTCTTGAGATTCCCTTGGACTGCAAGGAGATCCAACAAGTCCCTTCTGAAGGAGATCAATCCTGAAATTTCTTAGGAAGGAATGATGCTAAAGCTGAAACTCCAGTACTCTGGCCACCTCAAGCGAAGAGTTGACTCATTGGAAAAGACTTTGATGCTGGGAGGGATTGGGGGCAGGAGAAGGGGACGACAGAGGATGAGATGGCTGGATGGCATCATTGACTCAAGGTACATGAATCTGCGTGAACTCTGGGAGTTGGTGATGGACAGGGAGGCCTGGCATGCTGTGATTCATGGGGTTGTAAAGAGTCGGACACGACTGAGTGACTGAATTGAACTGAATCTAAGATTAAAAGCAATCAAAAAGAAAATTAATATACTCGACTACCCTGGGTAGAAAAGATCTCCTGGAGTATGAAATGGCAACCCACTCCTGTATTCTTGCCTGGAAAATCCTATGGAAAGAGTAGCCTGGCAGATAGCAATCCATGCGATAGCAAAGAGTTGGACATGACTGAGCATACACTCATGTCATGTCACAAAAGTATATATAAATATTTCATAAAACAATATAAAGCAATTTTTTAAAATATTTCAAATTAGAACATTTTTTAACAAACATGGCAAATTACTTTGCTAGTTTGTTTTTAACTAATCTAAACTGAATATCAATAAAGATAAATCATTTAAGCATAAAAGGATGAATCACATAAATGTCTATTCACAAAAGAAAAATACAAATGGTTGATGAATTTTTTATGATCAAATGAAAATTAAAATGAGAGTACAAACGGCATCTTTTAAAATGTTAAATTATTAAATTTCTAAAAACATCATGATATCCAATCATAGTTATAATAACATTGGTGGGAGCATAAATTTGAGGAACATTTCTAGAAACAATTTGATTACAGTTATCAGGAGCCTAAAAAAAATATTTAAATCAAACAAATGGATATAGGGTAATTGTTTGGAAGTTCCAATAATGAACACAACTACCTATATATACCTGATGGAAGAATGGTGATCATTTCAACTTCCAGGGAAATGTCATTAGGATTGATGAAGGAATAAAGAAATACTCAGTTCCTTAGACCAGTAGAATACTGGAAATAATTTAGGAGATAGAAGTTACAGCTAGATCATTTACTAAATCCCTTTTTTAGGTGTCCATTTTCCTTCCGTGAAAGCAACTCCTAGCTAATAATCAGAACATAACACTAGTATATTTACTTGTGAAGACATTGGTTGTACTATAATTTACATTAGAAAACAGAAAAATAAACTTTTCCAGTAAAAGGACAAAATTTCATCCATACTAACACATATTGTATCTATTAAAGTACATTTTAAAGCTAAGTTGTTAAATAAAAATAAAATCTATTAAGGGAAAATTTCAGTTTAGTTCAGTTCAGTCGCTCAGTCATGTCTGACTCTTTGCGACCCCATGAATCACACCACGCCAGGCCTCCCTGTCCATCACCAACTTGCGGAGTTCACTCAGACTCACGTCCGTCGAGTCAGTGATGCCATCCAGCCATCTCATCCTCTATTGTCCCCTTCTCCTCCTGCCCTCAATCCCTCCCAGGATCAGTGTCTTTTCCAATGAAACAACTCTTCCCATGAGGTGGCCAGAGTACTGGAGTTTCAGCTTTAGCATCATTTCTTCCAAAGAAGAAAGGCTTTCTTGCTATTCTTTGGAACTCTGAATTCAGATGCTTATATCTTTCCTTTTCTCCTTTGCTTTTTGCTTCTCTTCTTTTCACAGCTATTTGTAAGGCCTCCCCAGGCAGCCATTTGTTTTTTTTTTGCATTTCTTTTCCATGGGAATGGTCTCAATCCCTGTCTCCTGTACAATGTCACGAACCTCCATCCATAGTTCATCAGGCACTCTATTTATCAGATCTAGACCCTTAAATCTATTTCTCACTTTCACTGTATAATCATAAGGGATTTGATTTAGGTCATACCTGAATGGTCTAGTGGTTTTCCTACTTTCTTCAATTTAAGTCTGAATTTGGCAATAAGGAGTTCATGATCTGAGCCACAGTCAGCTCCTGGTCTTCTTTTTCTTGACTGTATAGAGCTTCTCCATCTTTGGCTGCAAAGAATATAATGAATCTGATTTTGGTGTTGACCATCTGGTGATGTCCATGTGTACAGTCTTCTCTTGTGTTATTGGAAGAGGGTGTTTGCTATGACCAGTGCATTTTCTTGGCAAAACTCTATTAGTCTTTGCCCTGCTTCATTCCATATTCCTAGGCCAAATTTGCCTGTTACTCCAGGTGTTTCTTGATTTCCTACTTTTGCATTCCAGTCCCCTATAATGAAAAGGACATCTTTTGGGGGTGTTAGTTCTAAAAGGTCTTGTAGGTCTTCATAGAACCATTCAATTTCAGCTTCTTCAGCGTTACTGCTTGGGGCATAGACTTGGATTACTGTGATATTGAATGGTTTGCCTTGGAGATGAACAGAGATTATTCTGTTGTTTTTGAGATTGCATCCAAGTATTGCATTTCAGACTCTTTTGTTGACCATGATGGCTACTCCATTTCTTCTGAGGGATTCCTGCCCGCAACAGTAGATATAATGGTCATCTGAGTTAAATTCACCCATTCCAGTCCATTTTAGTTCACTGATTCCTAGAATGTCGACATTCACTCTTGCCATCTCTTGTTTGACCACTTCCAATTTGCCTTGATTCATGGACCTGACATTCCAGGTTCCTATGCAATACTGCTCTTTATAGCATTGGACCTTGCTTTTCTATCACCAGTCACATCCATAGCTGGGTCTTGTTTTTGCTTTGTCTCCATCCCTTCATTCTTTCTGGAGTTCTTTCTCCACTGATCTCCAGTAGCATATTGGGCACCTACTGACCTGGGGTGTTCCTCTTTCAGTAGCCTATCATTTTGCCTTTTCATATGGTTCATGTGGTTCTCAGGGCAAGAATACTGAAGTGGTTGCCGTTTCCTTCTCCAGTAGACCACATTCTGTCAGCCCTCTCCACCGTGACCCACCCATCTTGGGTTGCCCCACGGGCATGGCTTAGTTTCATTGAGTTAGACAAGGCTGTGGTCCTAGTGTGATTAGATTGACTAGCTTTCTATGATTACAGTTTCAGTGTGTCTGCCCTCTGATGCCCTCTTGCAACACCTTCTGTCTTACTTGGATTTCTCTTATCTTGGACATGGGGTATCTCTTACCTTAGACATGGGGTATCTCTTCACAGCTGCTCCAGCAAAGCGCAGCTGCTGCTCCTTACCTTGGATGAGGGGTATCTCCTCACTGCCGCCCCTCCTGACCTTGAACGTGGAATAGCTCCTCTAGGCCCTCCTGCGCCCACACAGCCACCGTTCCTTGGTCATGGGGTTGCTCCTCTGGGCTGCTGCCCCTGACCTCGGAACTGGGGTGGCTCCTCTCGGCTGCTCCTGCACTGTTGCAGCCTGACACTCTCGGCTGCTGCCCCTGACCTCAGACACGTGGGGAGGGATAAATTAGGAGATTGACATTGACATTTACACACTGCTGTGTGTAAAGTAGATACCTAATAGGAACCCACTGTATAGCACAGAAACTCTATTCAGGGCCCTGTGGTGACCTATATAGGAGGGGAATCTAGAAAAGAATGAGTATATGTGTATGTGTAACTGATTCACTTTGCTGTGTAACAGAGTCTAGCACAGCATTGTAGGCCAACTGTACTCCAAAAAAAAAATAATCTACAAAATAATAAAAAGTAAAATCTTGAGAATGATTTACAATGAATATTTGTCTTTATAAAATCAGAAGAGTCTGTTATGTCACTTTTTGGAAGTTGTAAATACAGCACCAAAATCTGCTTGACAAAAATTACTGATTTAAAGCCAATTTATCATAATAACCAAAGTACAGTCTTCCTTTAAATGACATTGCAGAAACCTTAAATTTTCATAAAATCGTTTCTATATTCTTTTGAGAATAAATCTCAGTTGCCTGACTATTCTGTGCTTCATTCAGTTTCCTGCTCTGTAACATGGAAAATTTGTAAATAGAATTGTACCTTTCATGAATTCAATATCATATCAGCTCCTGACATTATAAACCACCTGTGTACAGAGAGAGGGCGGACGAAGAAACTAGTAAATGCTGTTTTCATCATTGGCTTCTTATGGATTTGTATTATCTACTGTTCTGAAAAAGAGTCTTGGACCACCTCTAAATAACAGCTGTGAGGGGGAACTGCAGTATTTCAATCCTTGTTTTTGGCAGTAAGTATTTGTTTTTAATGTGAAAGCAAACAACCAAAGAAAACCTTTCCCATCTGCTTTTATCAGCAAGAAAGTCAAACAGAAGTCATTGTATCCTCAGCAAATAGCACTTGAATTCATTGCACAAAGACATCCCTCATTTACAGACACAGCCTCCTAAGGTGTTAGGTCAACATTAGAATGATAAATAGTCAGAGAGTAGGTTGCTTGGGGAGATTTTAGCAATGTTGAGTAAGACTCTCCTTCTTACATTCTCAGTTTAGGGTTGCTTCTCTATAGAACTGAATCTCTAAGTAGAGATTCTGAAAAAGCAATCCCATTTCTTGCAAACACACATGTGTTGAGGTAATTTTCTCCTTCCTCAAAACTACTTGTACCTTAGAGATCAGTTCATAATCAACCTTTGTGAACTTGTCAAGTATCTACTTTATACATATCAAGAGTCCAGGTAACTGCCAGGTCAATGGGGCCACATAAAGGAGATAATGAAAGTCACCAAGATACATCAGTATGTGAAGCAGCAACACAGCTGCTAATTAAAAGTGACTTGGGAAATTGGATCAAGATAGCAAGCAGAGCAAACGTGTTTGTCTCTAAGTCCTAACCCAAATCTCCAACCCAAATGACAGAAAGCACACCCATTTTCTTTCATTGTAAGTTTATTACAGCACTTGAAAAGCATAAGGGAGACAAATTTGGACCAGAAACGTTAGGAAATATCTGCCACATGGAGAGCATTTGAAATAAATACACACAGAAGAAAACTGCCACAAAAGGTAGACGGCGCTTCAGAGTTGCTCTGTGCCCAGAGAGCTGAGGCAAATCAGAGTGATTTATTGTACAGACATATTTGGGGAAGTTTAGCAGACGAGGCAATTGCTCCCTGCCCCCAACCACACACACCACAAACATGTACACACATCCCAGCAGCAGCAGCAGAGATCTTTGAAAGGCTGCAGCACTTAGCATTAGATGAGGGACCACAGGCAGGACAGAATCCTCAGTCAGGAGGAAAAGGAAGTCTCAATGATGATATATTGAGCTACTATTATACACCACCAACACATGCCTTACCATTCCCCTGCAACTAGGATGGCTACAATAAACAGAACCACACCAACATACAGGTAAATAGCAATTCTGATACAAAGAGACTCTAATGTCAAAGATGACATCCAATCACAATCAAAAAATATTTCAAGGAAACCAACTGCATGAAATAAACACACCACACTAAGAAGAATTAGCACCTGAGGGGACAAACTTAACAGAGAAAACAAGAGACCCGGAAAGAACATTTTCAAAATTGAGGTATAATTTACATAAATAAATACCTCAATCCTAGGAGTTTGGTGCGACAAATTTTGATAATTGTATATACTATATAACTAACACTCCCAAATAAGATTTGAAACATATCACCTCAAAAAGTTGTCTCTTATCCCTTGCCCCTCAATTTCCCAATCATAGACAGCAACATTCCAATTTAAATTACCTCAGAATAATTTAATATGTTCCTGATTTCATATAAATAGGATCACAAAGATATATTCTTTAAAAAAAAATAATGCTTTTGACATTCATCCACATTGTGCACATTTTTAGTTGACAAGCAATATTCTATTCTATAATTATATATCATTGATTTATTCTCCTGTTGAAGGACATTTGGCTTATTTCCAGTTTGGGGCTTATTATGAATAGATCAGCTATGAACATTCCTATATAAGTATTTTGGGGTAAGAATGGAATTTCAGGGCCATAGGGTAGATAGACTCTATTTGAATCTAGTTTAACTCTATTTGAAAAAAAGCCAAACAGTTCTCAAAAGTTTGCACCATTTTACTCTCCAACCTGCAATGGATTATATTTCTGTTTGTCCCACATCCCAGCCAACATTTGGTATTGTCAATCATTTTTATTTTAGCGATTCTAGTGGGTATGCAATATATGTTACTTAGTACTTTGTTCAATAATCAATCAGTTGTGTATATATGGGTCCATTTCTGGACTTTCTATTTAAATATAAGTAATGATACCACATTGTCTGTATGATTGAAGCTTTATAGTAAGTCTGAAAGTATATAATGTTAGGTTTTGTCACTTTATTCTTCTTTTTCAAGACTATTTGGTGTAGTCTAGGTTCTTAACATTTCCAAATAAATTTAGAAATAAATTGTTAGTTTCTGGAAAGGAAAAACTTGGAGTTTTAAGTGAGCTTGCTTTAAAGCTAAAGATCAATTTGAAACAAACAAAAAAATGGATATCTTAACAATACCAAGTCTTTGCATGCAGTGAAAGCATATATTCTTATGTCAATCTCAATCTTGGGAGGAGAAATTTACTATTCCAGTAGTAAGCATAAAAGTATCTGAAAGACTTTTAAAATAGGTGCTCTTTATCAGATTTAGGACTTTTTTATTTAAATTTTTATTTTTACTTTATTTTACTTTATAATACTGTATTGGTTTTGCCATACATTGACATGAATCCACTAGGGGTGTACATGAGTTCCCAAACATGAACCCCCCTCCCACCTCCCCTCCCCATAACATCTCTCTGGGTCATCACCGTGCACCAGCCCCAAGCATGCTGTGTCCTGCGTCGGACATAGACTGGCGATTCGATTCTTACATGATAGTATACATGTTTCAATGCCATTCTCCCAAATCATCCCACCCTCTCCCTCTCCCTCTGAGTCCAAAAGTCCACTCTACACATCTGTGTCTCTTTTGCTGTCTTGCATACAGGGTCATCATTGCCATCTTTCTAAATTCCATATATATGAGTTAGTATACTGTATTGGTGTTTTTCTTTCTGGCTTACTTCACTCTGTATAATCGGCTCCAGTTTCATCCATCTCATTAGAACTGATTCAAATGTATTCTTTTTAACGGCTGAGTGATACTCCATTGTGTATATGTACCACAGCTTTCTTATCCATTCATCTGCTGATGGACATCTAGGTTGCTTCCATGTCCTGGCTATTATAAACAGTGCTACGATGAACACTGGGGTACACATGTCTCTTTCAATTCTGGTTTCCTCGGTGTGTATGCCCAGCAGTGGGATTGCTGGGTCATAAGGCAGCTCTATTTGCAATTTTTTAAGGAATCTCCACACTGTTCTCCATAGTGGCTGTACTAGTTTGCATTCCCACCAACAGTGTAAGAGGGTTCCCTTTTCTCCACACCCTCTCCAGCATTTATTGCTTGCAGACTTTTGGATCATAGCCATTCTGACTGGTGTGAAGTGGTACCTCACTGTGGTTTTGATTTACATTTCTCTGATAATGAGTGATGTTGAGCATCTTTTCATGTGTTTGTTAGCCATCTGTATGTCTTCTTTGGAGAAATGTCTATTTAGTTCTTTGGCCCATTTTTTGATTGGGTCATTTATTTTTCTGGAATTGAGCTGCAGGAGTTGCTTGTATATTTTTGAGATTAGTTGTTTGTCAGTTGCTTCATTTGCTATTGTTTTCTCCCATTCAGAAGGCTGTCTTTTCACCTTGCTTATATTTTCCTTTGTTGTGCAGAAGCTTTTAATTTTAATTAGATCCCATTTGTTTATTTTTGCTTTTATTTCCAGAATTCTGGGAGGTGGATCATAGAGGATCCTGCTGTGATGTATGTCGGAGAGTGTTTTGCCTATGTTCTCCTCTAGGAGTTTTATAGTTTCTGGTCATTTAGATCTTTAATCCATTTTGAGTTTATTTTTGTGTGTGGTGTTAGAAAGTGATCTAGATTCATTCTTTTTTACAAGTGGTTGACCACTTTTCCCAGCACCACTTGTTAAAGAGATTGTCTTTACTCCATTGTATATTCTTGCCTCCTTTGTCAAAGATAAAGTGTCCATATGTGTGTGGATTTATTTCTGGGCTTTCTATTTTGTTCCATTGATCTATATTTCTGTCTTTGTGCCAGTACCATACTGTCTTGATGACTGTGGCTTTGTAGTAGATCCTGAAGTCAGGCAAGTTGATTCCTCCAGTTCCATTCTTCTTTCTCAAGATTGCTTTAATATCCGCAAATCAATCAATGTAATTCACCACATTAACAAATTGAAAAATAAAAGCCATATGATTATCTCAATAGATGCAGAGAAGGCCTTTGACAAAATTCAACATCCGTTTATGATAAAAACTCTCCAGAAAGCAGGAATAGAAGGAACATACCTCAACATAATAAAAGCTATATATGACAAACCCACAGCAAACATTATCCTCAATGGTGAAAAATTGAAAGCATTTCCCCTAAAGTCAGGAACAAGACAAGGGTGCCCACTTTCACCGCTACTATTCAACATAGTTCTAGAAGTTTTGGCCACAGCAATCAGAGCAGAAAAAGAAATAAAAGGAATCCAAATTGGAAAAGAAGAAGTAAAACTCTCACTGTTTGCAGATGACATGATCCTCTACATAGAAAACCCTAAAGACTCCACCAGAAAATTACTAGAGCTAATCAATGAATATTGTAAAGTTGCAGGACATAAAATCAACACACAGAAATCGCTTGCATTCCTATACACTAATAATGAGAAAGTAGAAAAAGAAATTAAGGAAACAATTCCATTCACCATTGCAATGAAAAGAATAAAATAGTTAGAAATACATCTACCTAAAGAAACTAAAGACCTATATATAGAAAACTATAAAACACTGATGAAAGAAATCAAAGAGGACACTAATAGATGAAGAAATATACTATGTTCATGGATCAGAAGAATCAAAATAGTGAAAATGAATATACTACCCAAAGCAATCTACAGATTCAATGCAATCCCTATCAAGCTACCAGCGGTATTTTTCACAGAACTAGAACAAATAATTTCAAGATTTGTATGGAAATACAAAAAACCTTGAATAGCCAAAGCAATCTTGAGGATGTTTTCTTATAGTCCTCATTTGCTGAGACTAGGTATTATGAAAGAGTGCTGAATTGGTCAAACCTCTCCCCACTCCCCTCTGTTGAGATAATTATAATTTTTCTGTTTGTTCCTTTAATGTGATGAGTTATGCTGACTAAAAACTAAACTAAAATATAATTAATATAAACATTTAAAAAGTATTAAACGTTGCATTTCTGAAGTAACATTTATTCTAGCATAATATATTATCTATTTATATATCGTTGGATTCAGATTGCTAGTATTTTGATAATAATTTTTTATGTCTATAATCATGGGGATATTAGGCCTAAATTTTCTTTTCTTTAGCTTTATCAGGTTCTGGAATTAGGATAATGCTGGCTTCATAAAATAAGGTAGTAAGTGCTCCCATCTACCACTTTATTTTCTGTCAGAGTTTGTGTAAATTTGGGATCATATATTCCAAAATTTATATATATATATATATATATATATATATATAAATTCAAATATTTGACAGAATCAGTGAGTGAAGCTGTTTGGTCCTGGGGTTTTCTTTGAGGAAAGTTTTAAAATTATTAATTCAACTTCTTTATAGGATATTTAACTACTCATATTTTATATTTCTTCTCAATTAAACTGTACTAAATTGTAGGAACTATAGTGATGTCTCCTTTTTTTATTCCTCATATGTGTATTTTGTATTTCTCCTCTTTATGATCAATCTTACCACAAGTTTACCAATTATACTGACAATAAAGAACCATATTTACTTGTCTATTTCTGTTTCATTAATTTCTGCTCTTATTTTTTATATTTTATTTGATTTATTTTGGATTTAATTTGTTCCTTTTTTCTAGTATCTTTAACTTTATTGGTAATTTTAGGCCTTTCTTTTTTTGCATTTAAATCTATAAATATTCCCCTAAGTAAAGGTTTAAAAATAGCAACATCTCACAAAGTTTTATGTGTTGAGTTTTCATTTTAATTCCATTTAAAATATTTTTGAATATTTCTGTTTTCCTTTAAATTTCTTCTTTAATCCATAGATTACTGAATGTATATTTTCTAAATGGAAAATATTTGGCATTTGCAGGTAACTCACCATTATTGCTTTCTAACTTAATTACATACTGATCAAAGAATAACTATATATATAATTACAATCCTTTGATATGCATTAAAATGTATTTTGGTATTCAGCATATGTTCTTTCTTAGTGAGTGTTGCATTTACAATTGTAAAGAATGGGTGTTCTGTAGTTGTTGGGTGTAGTATCCAATAAATATCAATTAATTTGCTGGAAATAGTTTATAAGGTATAAGCTTACTCTTTTTTCTTAACTATTCATTCTAGCAGTTACTGATAGAGAGGTGTTCAAATCTCTAATTACATTGTGGTTGTAGTTGAGTTGCTAAGTCGTGTCCGACTTTTACATCTCCATGGAGTATAGCCTCCCAAGCTCCTCTGTCCATGGGATTTTATAAGAAAAATACTTGAGTGGGTTGCAATTTGACTCTCCAGAGGATTTTCCTGACCCAGGGAAGTTGTGTCCTTCATTGCAGGTAGTTCCTTTACCAACTGAGCCACCAGGATGGATGTGTTCTATTTGTCCTTTTAGTTTCATCAAGTTTTGCTACCTGAATTTTGTTGGAAGGAAAGCATTCCTCCTGCGTTTCTCCTCTGCTCTAATACTCTTCCTACTACTCACAGAATACTGCAATTCTGATACCTCTGATCACCAAACATGATGAGGATTTCCCACATCAAGTATTTCTGACACTGGCTGGGTGCCCAACGATTTAACTCCATTTTGATACTATTTACTTAGAGACAGCGTCAGATCCCACAGGTTAAGAAGTCAATTCCAAGACTGCTCCTTCCCCTACTTCAGACTTTAATTCACAAATCTAGATTGTTACATGTGTATCTAAACAACATACCATAAACCAGAGGTTTCCATAAACCTCTGGACGTTCATTCCCACAACATTTCCTTATAACAAGAAAAACTTTCTTTACTTTTCTTGTAGAGAAAATATGTTGAAAGATTTCTTTCAGCTTTTGTCTGCCTGAAAAATCTATTTATCCTATCTTTATTTTTGAAGGATTTTTTGCTGAATACACCACTTTGTGCTGACAGCTTAATTTTTAACACTTTAAAGATGTTATTTCATTTTATTCTAGTCTCCATTGTTTGAGATAGGGAACCAGCTGTCATTGGTATCATTTCTCCCCTGCATGTTAGTTTGCTTTTTCTTCTCTAATTGCTCTTCACATTTTCCTTTTATTCTTGGTTTATAGCAGTTTGACTGTAGTGAGGTTGCACATAGTTTTCTTTGTATTTATTATGCTTGGGATTTGTTGAACATTTTGGATATATGAGTTAAGCTTTATTAATTATGAAAATTCTCAGCCATTATACCTTAAAATATTTCCTCTGCTCCATTATTAATCTTTTCTCCTTCTGTGACTCTGAATACATATTTTTCTACTCCATATACAGATATTAGATGCTCTGTTCCTTTTTTAAGAATTTTAATGTTTATTTAGAAATTTCTAGTGACCTATATTCAAATTCACTGATTCTTTCCTCTCATCTGCCCAATCTGTTGATGGCATTAATGCATGCCTCATTTCTGATAAATGTGTATGTGTGTCTCTCACTTTTTATACTTTTATTCTCAAGTGATATTACCAACTCTTCTCATATGTTGTCTATTTTTTTTTTCCCTAGACCTTAATGTCTATATTCAGCTTTTTAAATGTTTCTGTCTGATAATTACAATGGCTGGCTTATCACTGGGTATGCTGCTATATATTGACTACTTCCTCTCTTTCATGGGTCTTATTTTCCTGCTTCTTTGTGTATCTTATAACTTTTGACTACATACAAGCTACTTGTGATAAAAATAAAGCACAATAGAAATTAAAGAAATAAAGTTACTTCCAGTATAAAGCATGTCCTTTTCTCTGTCAGGCCTGTGTTGAGTGCTGACCACCTTTAGTCTGTAGTTGAAGTGAAGCTGAGTTTTGCTGCAGTTTATTTAGATGCAGTTTACCTCTGGTTTCAGATGTTTTGAGGAAAAGATTGGGTCTATCCTTTTATTGAAATTTGGGATCTGAACCTTTGGTGATCTCTTTGTGCTCTATTGCTTATTTGTAAGCTTTCCAAACCATGAGAAGTCTCTTTCTACATCTTGTGAAATTGTTCTTTGCTCTACTGCCCTCCTCCCAGTTTTCAGCACTTGATGAAGGTACAAATTACCCTGGAGGGATTTCTCCCAGCTCTCATGTTTTACATTTACCCTTTAAGGGGACACTGCCTTGCGCTTGGTAAAACTCTACGTGCCCAAATGCCTCAAATGTGCTCTGCCTCTAATCTTTAGCATATAATCCATGCACCTGTTGAAGACTCAGAAAAGAGCTGGTGCCTAGGTACAGACTTGCCTCTGGCTGTGGATGGTTATTATCCACCATTCATGTGACTACACATAACTAATAACAGTTTATTAAAAGTTTAGCTGATTACTCCTTATACTCACCTATCATGGACCTCTCTCCCACAGCTCCACTAGGGATGAAAAAAGTCATGCATCACTGCCAAGAACTTCTCTGCCAAGAACTATTCATTGCTTTGTGGGATTTCATTTATTTATTTTTCTTTGCATTCTTACTCTCTTATGGCTAAACCAATCAAAAACCACTTTGCTCCTATATATTATCTGACATGCTCTATTTAGGATGGGGGTAAGTAAATATCTCTTCCTAACTGTAAATGTCCAAAGAATGCTAATTATAGAATATTAATATTACTTCTTAAAAATAACCAGGTTTATACTCTGGAAATAAAATGTATTTGCTAAAATTTTTTAAATAATAATAAAAATAAACCCCTCCATAGATGTAGGCACAGCAACAGAATGACAGAAAAAAGGCACAGCTGAAGAATAAATAAATAAGTGGGATGATTTAATTGTGCCATACTTCACTTCCAGAATACAGCACAAATATAGAATGATGCCTAAATTATGAGAGAAAAGGTGAGAGAAATGGAGTATCAATCCAGAAATTTACCTTCCTATTATACTGAGTTATAATAAAAGGCTGGAGAAAACAGAGAGAATGGAAGAAAGGAAATAGCCAATTAAATGACAGAGGAAAATTCCCTGAGCTAAAAATACATATATATTTAAAAAACAAATCTCCAATCAATGTGATAAGATCTATAAAGTGTAGAGTAGGTCGTTGGTTAAAGAAAAACATCCTAAAATGTTCTAGATATGATAGTGAACTCATCATATTATATTTATACATAATAATTATATTATTATAATAATATATTATATTTGAGGCAATAAAAATCAAAGTAAATCAGACTTCTCATTGTCAATCCTATTTGTAAAGAGAAAGAAGTAATTTCACTAAAGTTCTAAGAAAAATAATTTTTAATTTAAAACTGCCTATTCAAACTCTGAAGATGTATATTTGTTTGCTTATTTATTTGCATATTTATTTTGGTTTCCTAAAATCTATTCTATTCTTTTGATACTAATTCTCTGAAGTTCCTCTTGAATACCACTCCTTCCCCATAATTTAAAATTTTGGAGGGATGAAACTGATTCTAATCCCTAGTCCAGATATAATATTATTTGTTCTTGGGCAACTAAATCCATAGTGAGTTTCTCTGGTGACTCAGCCAGTAAAGAATTTGCCTGCAATGCAAGAGACCCAGGTTCAATCCCTGGGTTGGGAAGATGTCCTGGAGAAGGGAATGGCAACCCACTCCAGAATTCTTGCCTGGGTAATTGCATGGACAGAGGAGCCTAGCAGGCTACAGTCCATGGGGTTACAAAGAGGTGAACACAACGAAGTGACTAACACCTTCACTAACTAAATCCATGTTAAGCTCTTATCCATAATAAATGCTTCAAAATTAGGCACATGGCAGAACTGCAACCAACTACAGTAAGGACAAGGATTTTTGTTTTAACTTTGGGAAGAGCAAACATCTCATCTCTGCTGATGTTATATTAGGGAAAAATTAGACCAGAAGCTAAGGGCAATCATCTTGTCACTGTGTGAAGCCTGGAAATTAAGTTAACATGGAGAAAAGCAGAAATAAAAGATGCAGAAAAATTGATAAATAACACCATCTGAGCCATTGTGTCAAGCAGGCCCTTAAGTGGGATATCCCTGGGCTTTTCATGTAAATGAGCCAATAAATTCTCCCTCTGGTTTAAGCTGCTCTTTGTCAATGCAGGAGTCTAACTGATCCACAACCAAATAAGCATTAAAGGGGAAAAAGCAATGTATAAAGGAGTATGATAGCATTGTGTATTACTTTGCATTGTCTCTCTCTTCCAGACTCTTTTCCTTCTCTCATTTCTTTTGGAAGTTAAACCCACTTCCCTACAATAAATTCTCCACTTTCTCCTCACTATGTGTGGCCAGCTAGAGCACAATACTGAAACTAGGATAATTGCTTTAATCTTGTCTCACACGTTAGCAGATTTCATCAAGATGCCCCAAAGGTGACTGAAAGCACATGCAACCATTCAATTATTTATTGAGCCCTTTCTGACATGCTCAACAAATGTAAAGCAGCAGCGCAAGTTATGCATTTCACATTCTCAGACCAGAATGTAATGTCTATAGAAACATATAACCCAGCATATAAGTTAAAAAATATTCTTGGGAACTTTTAATATTCTGTCACAAGCACACATAAAAAGTCAATCAGGAAAGAACCTATATGGGAAAAAAAAAAAAACAACTTGAACTAGTTAAACGAAATATGCTTCTGATATAAAGCTCATAGTACCCTATTGTGTGCCTTGGCTACATATAATAGGATATGATGTGTGTCCCAGTCTCACAGAAATTAAGGAAATATTTCACAGAGCGCATCTTCAAATAATGTTACTTTAGAAAGGAAAGTGAACTTCCATGAACTAGATGGTAATATGAAAATTAATTGCTGAATGTTATGACATATGTGCTCACAAACTTCAACATCACCACAATCACCCAGAAGGCTTGCTAAAGTGCAGACCACTGGGCCCCACCCCAGAGTTTCTGATTCAGTGGGTCTGGGGTAGAGTCACAGAATTATCTTTCAAACATGTTTCAGGTAATGCTGATACAGCTGGTCTAGAGACTAGAGTTTGTAAACCTCTGTGTCTGAGGAGAAGGTTAAGGACAATGTGAGTGGAAAAGATGATTATGATTTTAAAAACTGAGCATTAAAATAAGAAAAATAAAATATCTGTTCTTATGGGACCTATTTTCTAGTAGTAGTAGATAAGTAATAGACACATAAACTAATCAAATGTAATATATGAAATAATAAGTGCTTGCAAATATGAAAAGATGCTGTGTACAGAGTGATTAAAATGGGATACAGGCAGCAGATAGTATGCACAAGGATTATCTTTCTGGGGTGATATGGTAGTTGACATGTGAAGAATGAGAACGGCCTTTTGAAGATCCCAGGGCAGGATGGTCCAAGCAGAGAAAACATCAAGTCGAAGGCTTTGAGATGGGAAGAAACCTAATGCATACATATTCAAAGAAGGAAAATATTAGTCATAAGCAAGAGGAAATATGTGTATGCGTCTGTTCATTTTTAATAAGGCTTAAATGGTAAAGGAGAAGCATACTATGTAGGTCTTGTAGACAATGAACAATTTTTTTTTTTCATTTTATTCTATAGACAATCCAGATGCTGTGGAGGATTTGAATTATCAGAATAACCTGTTCTATTATAAATTTTAAGAAGATCACTTCAGCTGTTATTAGGAGAATGGAATGTGGATATGCGTATGTGAGGAATGAAAGAAAAGAGGGATAAAAGTTCAAAGAATATTGTAGGTCTCCAGGTAAGATGTGTTCATAGATACGTTTAAAAAGATACAGAGGATATGAAGAGTAGTGGAGATATCAAAACCAGTTATTTTTAAAGTTGGCTATATCAGAATCAGCTTCCTAGGCTCTATCTTGGGCCTAATGATTGTATGTTCTAAATTGTGTCCCCAAGTGATTCTGATGGGCAGTCAGACTTAGGGTAAATTTTGCTATACCAAATACTGTGGTAGATAGACTGAATGAAACCACCATACCTTTCTGGGCAGGGCAGGGAATGTCCTGATGAAAGCAAAATTTAAAGATGATTAATTTCTGTTGTAGAGGAGAGGCTGAAGACAAATGTCCTGCCAGTAAGTAGAGGAGTCAATAGGTTATCACAATAATTAAGGCATATGAGTTTGGACAGCACTGAAATATGGTAACCACTAGCTGCATGTGGCTATTTAGATTTAAATTAATTAAAATTAAATTAAAATTTCAGTTTTCCAATCACACAAGCTACAATTTGGGTGCTTAATAGCCACACATGGCTCTTGTCTACTGCACTGGGCAGTGTAGATATAAAACATTTTCATTATCACAGAAAGTGTTTTGGACAGCAGTAGTCTCAAACATGATGTTAGAATTGGGGACAGAATCTAAAGGTCAAATCTGAGTGAGAATATGGGGTGAAAAGAGGGATTAACAGGGCACAGTGATAAGTAAAGCAGCACTACTCTATAGAGTCATGGGTATTTTATTTGAGAAATTCAAAAGAATCTGCATAAAAATACACTCAAGTGAAGGGCACTGTAAAAATCAGTACTTGCTGTGTTACACAATTCATCACAATATTTTTTTTGATATAGGAAAATACCATAACTGATAAGATAAATATTATGATAGCAAGTTTTTTTCTCCCTCCTCTCCTTTTCTGTGGGTAATTACCAATGTCTGTAATTGACAACAGTTGATCAAATCAAAATAGGAAAACTAATAATGAGCCAGATTCTCCCACCACATTCTACCCACTGAAGTCAGTGAAAGCTCTGTGCACATAGGGAGACACATGGCGAGCTAATCTGGCCCAGTATTTACACAGCACTTTCAATTTGAGGATCTTAAAATGTTGAACAAATACTTTTATAGGCCATCCCAGGAGACAGAATCATCATCTAAATTGGGCTTTATAAGTTTGAGCTAAAGACTTTATACTACCTAAAATAGTGGTATTTAAAAAGTGTGTTTCCTTCTTTCCTTATATGCATGTGTCAGAATTCACAAGATCTGAACCTTCTGTTTTAAATTAAGGTTGAGTAAACTTCATGACTCCACTCAGCTTAGCCTTTCAAACACCATCGTCTTCCCAGCTACCCATCTGACTTCAGATAAGAAAGTTAATCACTCTTCCTCATATTAACACAAATTAAACAATTTCACCCACTCAGAAACACAGTCATATAGCAACCTTCAACTTGGATAATTTCTTTATGATTTTAAACTTCTTGGAATTTTTCAGTTGAACAGTGTACAAATGTGTTAATTGAATCTTGTTCTCAATTAACTACAAGTGGATTATCCAATTGGTAGGTCATTCAGACACCCTAGACCTCTTGTCTAACCCTTAACAGTAATTTTCAGACAGCTGTTCCCATCACTCTTCAGCTGGCCCTTGTACCATTAATAGCAAGGCAACCTGGGGAGGGAGGAGGAAACAAGCCATTTGGCTTTAGGACACTTCATTACAGAGATATTGCTGCCAGTTTATCCACTAGTTAAACAAATATATATTCCAGTTCTGCAACACTCAAGGGGAAAATCAAGATACAGTTGTAGGCACAATTTCTGCTGAGAAATAGAAAAAAAAAAAAGAAAAAAAAAGAAAATTTATCTCATTCTCACAGGTGGTACAAAAATCTGATTCTGCACACAGATACTGGAAAGGCATTATCAACTCTTCTCTTCACCACTGTTTTCAGGAGCTTTCACACCCCAAGTTCCCTATAATGGCCAAGTGTGAGGCAACTTCTGTACACATGGCCTATAGCATCCTGGAGCTTTGATTAAATCAGGAGAACATGTGGGACTGTCCAGGCTTTAAGCTTTGCAGATCACTAAATGTCAGGTTCAGGGCTTCCCTGGTGGCTCAGAGGTTAAAGTGTCTGCCTGGAATGCAGGAGACCCAGGTTTGATCCCTGGGTTGAGAAGATCCCCTGGAGAAGGAAATGACAACCCACTCCAGTACTCTTGCCTGGAGAATCCCATGGAGGGAGGAGCCTGGTGGGCTACAGTCCATGGGGTCACAAAGAGTCGGACACGACTGAGCGACTTTACCATGACGACGAAACCTCAGGTTAACTCCTGGAAAGAACCTAAGACAACAGAGCACTAAAAATGAATAGTATGCTTTTGTTGATCCTCAAATTCAGCTTTAATTGCAGGAAGGTTTTCAAGGTGTTTCTGAAAGAGGCAGAACTGTCAGTGTCAAGATCCTTGAACTTAGGGTTAAGGAGACCCAAGTTCTAGTCTTGGACTTGCTTCTGATCATGTAAGCTCTCTCACTTCGGTTTCCTCATCTGTAAGATGAAGATAATGAGAGAGTCTACACGACAGAGCTGATGTGGAGATTGGATGCTTTAAACTACGCCAAGCTTTAGAAGCATGACTGGCTCAGGTTAATCACTCAACATTGTTAGCTCTGAGTATTTATTATTAGGAAAATCATTTACTCAAATTAGATTTCAAGTTCTTCCACTTCATGAGGGGAGTGAAATGCATTTTGCTGAATTTTAGATCTTCTCAAAGGTCCTCAGAGGCCACTTTAGAAAAGGGAAGATGGACAGTGAAGGGGTAGAACAATGACTGAGCTACAACTCTTTCTTCCTTAACCTGAGATACGGTAGGTATGCTTTTATGTGTTTTATCTATTTGTAGCCAATTTTATTTAATTGATACATAAATTGGGGGAGAATATCGATTTTGACTTTTAAAAGTTTTTATCTTTTTAAAATCTTTTTATTTTATATCGGTTATATAGCTGATTAACAATGCTGTAATAATTTCAGGTGAACAGGAAGGGTCTCAGCCATTCATATACTTGTATCTGTTCTCCCCCACACTCCTCTCCCATCCAGGCTACCACATAACATTGAGCAGAGTTCCATGTGCTATACAGTAGGTCCTTGCTGGTTATCCATTTTAAATATAGCAGTGTGTACACGTCTGGGCTTCCCAGGGGGCTCAGTAGTAAAGAATCCGCCTGTCAATGCAGGAGATGCAGGTGATGTGGACCTGATCCCTGGGTTGGGAAGATCCCCTGGGAGGAAATGGCAGCCCACTCCAGCATTCTTACCTGGAAAATCCCATGGGCAGAGGAGTCTGGTGGGCTACAGTCCATGGGCTTGCAAGGAGTCAGACATGATTGAGTACACATGCTAAATTTCATGTAACCAAAGGGCAAAATCATGTCTCTCTTTCCAAAACAGACACAAGAAGGGCCTTTAGTCATCTAATTAAAATCTCTTTTATAGTTATTCCAAAGTTTTGGCGGTCTATTTCTTTCTCTTTTTCTTTTTCCTAAAGGGCTGGATAGTGAGATATATTTGGTTAGCCAAGGTGTAATTTCTTCTCAAACTGACAGAATATTAAAAAAAATAGGCAAAGTGGAAATGAAGGCAGGATTAAGGAAAGTAACATGAAATGTTTCACATGAAAATATGAAATAATAATTCCATTGTGAAAGTAGAGCCTTGTAAATTATGGAGGATGTCATGAAAGTATTTTGTCCTTCTTATAAATTTAAATTGTACAGTCTTCGAAAAGTAATGTATGCCTTGGAAAGTTGTGCCTATGTGTCTGTTTCAATATTTACCTGCTGGACAATCAGGAGAATAAAAAGGCAAGTGTACAACTCATAACCAGACTTGGATGAATAACTCAAATTTTGCTAAATGTATTACTGAGGATAGGAGAAGGAACTCCTAGATATTCTGTGGTTCAGGATTTTCAGAAGTTAAAAATGATAAATGTGTGGATGGAGAAAGCTTCCATATATTTCATCACTTGCCCATCTAGAAATGAGATCTGTATTTCTTTCTCTTGGCTCTAGCCCTGTGACCTGTATCACAAATAGAATAGGGCATAAGTCAGGATGTACCAGTTTCTGAGTTCAGGTCTTGAGAAACAGTAGGTTCTACTTCCTGCCCTCTAGAACAGGAAGTCTGAGGGAAGAAGCTGACTACCTTGAGACTGTCATGCTGTGAAGAAAACTGCAGATTCCACAGGTTCTGAAAAGTGAGCTGTATGTGGAGAGAGAGAGAGAGAGAGAGACAGTGGGTACAGAGGGGCCAGACATGTGAGTTAAGAAGCCATCTTGGAAGTGAATCATGTACAATCACAGATGAGCATCCCAACTGAACCCTTTCTAAAGCCTTCACCCACAAAATTGTGAACAAAATAAGTCACTTTAAGCCACAAGGTTTTGGAGGAATTTTAGCAGAGATGAGGCGGGAATTTTAGAGTGCTATGAAATCAAAGAAAGAGGAATAAGATTTGAGAAAAAGCAGATTCTCTGAGGATTTAATTTCTTAGTTTCCTTTCCTTTGAATTATGAGGGGGGAATCTTATTTAATGTATGCCTACCAGTTTTCTCCTCAAAGTAGAAATTTCTTTGGTTATCCCAATTTTTAGTACTCTGAAAAATGAAAGCCATGCAGCTTGGATTAAGGCATCATGAAAGGTAGAAGGACAGGTGAATAGAGAGAGAAGGTATCAGCCCCACATCTTCTCCTTTGCTGCGGCTAATTCATGGGCTTCCCAGGTGGTTCTACTGCTGCTGCTGCTGCTAAGTTGCTTCAGTCGTGTCCAACTCTGTGAAACCCCATAGACAGCAGCCCACCAGGCTCCCGTCCCTGGGATTCTCCAGGCAAGAATATTGGAGTGGGTTGCCATTTCCTTCTCTAATGCATGAAAGTGAAAAGTGAAAGGGAAGTTGCTTAGTTGTGTCTGACTCTTTGCGTCCACATGGACTGTAGCCCACCAGGCTCCTCCGTCCATGGGATTTCCCAGGCAAAAGCACTGGAGTGGGGTGCCACTGCCTTCTCCCAGGTGGCTCTATTTGTAAAGAATCTGCCTGCCAGTGCAGGAGATTTAAAAGACGTGGCTTCAATCTCTGAATCAGGAAGATCCCTTGAAGGAGGGTGTGGCAACCCATTCCAGTATTATTGCCTGGAGATGCCCATGGACAGAGAAGCCTGGTGGGCTACAGTCCATAGAGTCACAAAGAGGCAGACAAGACTGAAGCGACTTAGCACTCAGGCACAAGGTGAATTCTTAGGACTCAGCCTTCCACAGAAAGAACTATGCCCAGATTTTTGGGGTGACAACCACCCTGCTGCTACACTGCAGAGCTGGAGCAGCATATCGAAGCACACAAGGCTGAGGGAGAGCTCCTTCCTGAACAAGTTAGTTGTGCCTACACAGCAGGCTTTTTTGTTTCCCAATATGCTAAAAAGATGATGGTGTTAAAATGCTGCACTCAATATGGCAGCAAGTTTGGAAAACTCAGCAGTGGTCACAGGAGTGGAAAATGTCAGTTTTCATTCCAATCCCAAAGAAGGGCAATGCCAAGGAATGCTCAAACTACCACACAATTGCACTCACATGCTAGCAAAGTAATGCTCGAAATTCTCCAAGCTAGGTTTCAATAGTACATGAACCAAGAACTTCCAGATATTCAAGCTGAATTTAGAAAAGGCAGAGGAACCAGATTCAAATTGCCAACATCCTTTGAATCATAGAAAAAGCAAGAGAATTCCAGAAAACATCTATTTCTGTTTCATTGACTATGCTAATGTCTTTGTGTGGATCACAACAAACTGTGGAAAATTCTTAAGGGAATGGGAATATCACATCACCTTACCTGCCTCCTTGGAAACCTGAATGCAGGTCAAGAAGCAACAGTTAGAACTGGACATTAAAATGGACTAGTTCAAAATTGGGAAAGGAGTATGCCAAGGCTATATATTTTTCACCCTGTTTATTTAACGCCTATGCAGAGTACCTCATGTGAAATGCTCTGCTGGATGAAGCACAAGCTGGAAACAAGATTGCCGGGAGAAATATCAATAACCTCAGATATGCTGCAGATGACACCACCCTTATAGAAGAAAGCTAAGAGGAACTAAAGAGCCTCTTGATGAGAGTGAAAGAGGAGAGTGAAAAAGCTGGCTTAAAACTCAGCATTCAAAATAACAAAGATCATGGCATCTGGTCCCATCACTCCATGGCAAATAGATGAGGAAACAATGGAAACAGTGACAGACTTCATTTTCTTGGGCTCCAAAATCACTCCAGATGGTGATTGCAATTATGAAATTAAAAGATGCTTGCTTCTTGGAAGAAAAGCTATGACAAACCTAGACAGCATATTAAAAAGCAGAAACATTACTTTCCTGACAAAGGTCTGTCTAGTCAAAGCTATGGTTTTTCCAGTAGTCAGGTACAGATGTGAGAGTTGGACCATAAAGAAGGCTGAGAACTGAAGAATTGATGCTTTTGAACTGTGGTAATGGAGAAGACACATGAGAGTCCCTTGGACTGCAAGGAGATCAAACCAGTCCATTGTAAAGGAAATCAAACCTGAATATTCATTGAAAGGACTGATGCTGAAGGTGAAGCTCCAATACTTTTGCCACCTGATGCAAGGAGCCAACTCGTAAGAAAAGACCCTGTTGGGAAAGATTGAAGGTAGGAGAGACCGGGACAGCAGAGGAGATGATAGGATGATATCGCCAACTCAATGGACACGAGGCTGAGCAAGCTCCAGGAGATGATGGTTAAGGACAGGGGAAACTGTCGTGCTAAAGTCCATGGGGCCACAAAGAGTCGGACACGACTGACTGACTGAACAACAATAATGCCAAAGAGAGGTAGGCCCCAAGGAGAGGGGAGCTAAGAAGTTACTCAGAAGTTTCTTTTGCTCTTATGCATATACTTTAATCTTTAAGGCCCAGAGATTTTTATCTTAGTGTATCTAATGCAATAAATCTTTGGACCAGAAAACACAAAATGCTCCTTGTGCCTTCATGAATACTGCATGTGCTCCTCTGAGCAGCAAAATGAGTCTCACAGTCTGCACATGTCTTCCACACTTTACCTTTAATATCTATGTCTTCTTCCAACTGTCTCAACTAACTGCTGTGATGGTCATCTTGTCTTTTAAAGCCTCTCAGGCAAGGAATCTGGCTTTCCTACTCAATCTTTCATTTAGCCACTCAATAAATATTTGAGTTTTATTAAGTCCTAGGATGTTAAGGACAAGGAGGCCTGGCATGCTGCGATTCATGGGGTCTCAAAGAGTCGGACATGACTGAGCGACTGAACTGAACTGAGGATGTTAAGGCTGCAAACATAAATGAGGTCCACACTTTGTTCTGGGCTTAGTCTCAAGAAAAACTCATAAAGAGCTCAAATAAAGTGCATAAAATGATTAGTATCTAAAGAAAGAATCTTTACAAAGCACAGATTCCTTCAATAAAGGATAAAAGCTAACATTACTGAGCAACCCCCCTAGAGCCTATGTTTTAAATATATTATTCCTTCTCCTCCACAACTGTATAAGGGAGGTGTTAGGTTTTTCTTTATTTTACATAAATAAAGGTTACACTTAAAAAATGTTAAGTCATTTAAGTCCACAAGTAATTAAAAACCTGTAACTTGCATTGTCTGACATAAAATTCCCATTTTTTTCCTATTAGCTGTCAAGTTGTCATAATGCTATGGTTTCCAAACTGAAAACAGTTTCTCTAAAATCATCTCATTTGACTTTCATCACATCATGAAAAAAGATGGCCTTCCCATTCCCCTCTACAGAGAGAAAAGCAAAGACTGAAGAGATAAAGTGTAAGCAGTGCTGAGATTCAAATCAAACTCTGACCTGAGTACTCCAAGACGGCTTTTTTTTTTCCCCATTCCATGGTGCTGTCTTTTCTAGACTGGGGAATTGGAAAAGTTCCATGGCAAAGAATGCTTTTGAAGAATGAATAAGATTTGGACAGGTGTTTACTGGAGGGCATCCTTTGTGTCTCAGATGGTAAAGTCTGCCTGTGATGTGGGAGATCTGGCTTTGACCCCTGGGGTGGGAAGATTCCCTGGAGAAGGGAATGGCTATCCACTCTGGTATTCTTGCCTGGAGAATTCCATGGACAGAGGAGCCTGGTGGGCTATAGCCCATAGGGTCGCCAAGAGTCAGATGCTACTGAACAATGAACACAACACTAACTGGAATGCAAGAGGTGTTACAGGTGGAAGATTTGCAGGTGGATGAAATATTTAACTGGTATCAAGAGCAAAGCATCTTAGCACCAAGATAATTTGCTTCACAGAATCTGTTACAACCAGAGTTTAAACACACACACACACACACACACACACACACACACACATACAATATAGCATGTACAGTGCAATATGCCCAGATATTGAAGTGGCTGCAAATATGGAATGTTTCCTTTGTAGCAATATCTATTGTACATACATATGACTCTAATACCCCTAGAAAACAGAGTCTGGGAATTCATGTGGAGTTATATTTTTCTGTGACACCCAAATTTTATTGATTCCTCTCTCTAGAAGTTGAGCGCTCTCCTTTAAAATCTCCGCATCAAATATTCCTGGGAATACAGTTGTTCAGTACCTGCTCACAAGCAATAACATTTATGCTGAGCATCACTTCTACTCTGTTAGGGCTCAGAGCTTCTGACCTGGTCAGTTGGGACCAGAGACTCTCTTCATATTCACTGGGTATTGTCCTTAATTCAACAGAACCTATCTGGGATGAAAGGGGGCAAAGATTGAAGCATCTCTTACTTTCGAGATGCTCACGGTTAGAAGGTCCCCAAACAGTGCCACTTGCTTCCTGTCTCTTACCACAGTCCTAACACCTGACAGGGTTTGAAGGAGTCTTCCTGAAAATTCTTCTAGCTTTTGTTTTTCACCCTACCTTCAGGCATTAGTCCCAGCGTGGCAAGTGGCAAGTAATAGACACTTCTGTGTATCCATAATTCCTTAATGCCCATCCTACACAGCTAAGGCTTTCTCAGCATGTCAAGTCCAATTCAGGGATCTTTCAGATGAGTTCTCTGAAAAAAATCCTCAGGGCTCATTCAAATGGACTTCCTGCCACATTGCTCAGTAAATACATATCAATGGTCAAAAACCTATTGGGCAACTGTTCATCAAACTTGGTCATAAACATTTAATTCTCACCTTAATTCAAATATGGTACCCTCTTACCTACTTCATATTGTGTTTTTCTTCTTTGTGAAAGTTTGTGGGATAACAGGAATTCCCTATTCTTGAAATATTTTCTACTGCATTTCCCAAATCACAAGTACATATCTAAGCCACTAATAGAAACCATCTTAAAAGCTGGACCAGCAGCATAGCATGGGGAAGATCTAAGTGGATGGAGTTCAGGTTTCAAGCCCTGAAGACAGGGCTGTGTTTGAATCAAGGCATCACCTTTTAGAAACTGTGTAGCTTTAAGTGTCTTTTTTTTTTAACTGCATTAAATCTTAGAATCTACATTTTCAAATGTGAATAATTATAATATTGTCCATAGTGCTTAGCTAACAGCATTAGTGTATTAAATATGATAGTGATTTGCTTATACCTTTAGTGCCAGGCACTGGCGGTTGGCCCTTGACATCCATTCCTGATCATCCTAATTTGTACCCCGCAAAGGAGGGATTCTCCAAGCCAAGCTTCAGCAATACATGAACCCTGAACTTCCAGATGTTCAAGCTGGTTTTAGAAAAGGCAGAGGAACCAGAGATCAAATTGCCAACATCTGCGGGATCATCAAAAAAGCAAGAGAGTTCCAGAAAAACATCTATTTCTGCTTTATTGACTATGCCAAAGCCTTTGACTGTGTGGATCACAATAAACTGTGGAAAACTCTGAAAGAGATGGGAGTACCAGGGCACCTGACCTACCTATTGAGAAACCTGTATGCAGGTCAGGAAGCAACAGTTAAAACTGGACACGGAACAACAGACTGGTTCCAAACAGGAAACGGAGTACGTCAAGGCTGTATATTGTCACCCTGCTTATTTAACTTATATGCAGAGCACATCATGAGAAACACTGGGCTGGAAGAAGCACAAGCTGGAATCAAGATTGCCGGGAGAATTATCAATAACCTCAGATAGGCAGATGACACCACCCTTATGACAGAAAGTGAAGAGGAACTAAAAGCCTCTTGATGAAAGTGAAAGAGGAGAGTGAAAAAGTTGGCTTAAAGCTCAACACTCAGAAAATGAAGATCATGGCATCTGGTCCCATCACTTCATGGGAAATAGATAGGGAAACAGTAGAAACAGTGTCAGACTTTATTCTTTTGGGCTCCAAAATCACTGCAGATGGTGATTGCAGCCATGAAATTAAAAGACGCTCACTCCTTGGAAGGAAAGTTATGACCAACCTAGATAGCATATTCAAAAGCAGAGACATTACTTTGCCAACACAGGTCCATCTAGTCAAGACTATGGTTTTTCCAGTAGTCATGTATGGATGTGAGAGTTGGACTGTGAAGAAGGCTGAGCACCGAAGAATTGATGCTTTTGAACTGTGGTGTTGCAGAAGACTCTTGAGAGTCCCTTGGACTGCAAGGAGATCCAACCAGTCCATTCTGAAGGAGATCAGCCCTGGGATTTCCTTGGAAAGAATGATGCTAAAGCTGAAACTCCAGTACTTTGGCCTCCTCATGTGAAGAGTCGACTCGTTGGAAAACACTCTGATGCTGGGAGGGATTGGGCGCAGGAGGAGAAGGGGACGACAGAGGATGAGATGGCTGGATGGCCTCACTGACTCAATGGACGTGAGTCTGAATGAACTCTGGGAGTGGGTGATGGACAGAGAGGCCTTGTGTGCTGCGATTCATGGGGTCACAAAGAGTCGAACACAACTGAGCGACTGAACTGAACTGAAAGGAGGTATTACTAACTACTGAGAATTTTTCTTTGCTCAAAGCATATAGCTATGACATGGCAGTTTTTAAGACAGATTTGTCTAATGATAGAGTCATTCTCTTTTCACTATTCATTGCTGCTTCTATATAAATATCATTTTGCTTGTTATTGGTGTTTGTCTGCTGGACTAAGGTCTTGAAAGCAGTATCTAGGTCTTCCTTGTCAGTAGCTACAGTGCTTAGAAGCACAAGACCTGGCCAAAAAGCAAGCAAAAAGTTTAATAAAAATCTGCTGGCCTTATGAACAAGTTAAGAAACAAACAATGAATTATTTCTGTTCTATGGGCAACTCTAGGATACATACATGACGTCATCAATAACTAAGAAATGTGAAAAAAAAAAAAACACTCTTAACCTAAAAAAAAAAGTATTACAGTAACCACAGGCATACCTTTTAAAACACAGCAATTCCAACACTCTTTTGACAACTAAAGTTGATGCCATTAATCAGAAAGGGGGAAAAAGCTTTTACATTCTACTGCCTGAGAAACAAATTGATTTAATACCTTTTGAAATTTTTAAGCTATCTCAAAATCTCAGGTAAAAAAAAGTCATGCATTGGTATTTTAAACTAAAGTAAGAAATAACATATATGTTCATGCAGTGTTAAGGCTGTGATTTTCCAATAGTTCTGCATTCCTCTAAGTAAAATGCTATCTACATCTAACAACTGGTGGGTGTAAAGATTGTGAAACAAAGTTGGGCATAATCCATCAAACTCACAACCCATGCCAACTTTACTCACTGGAAAACAGGAACAAGGTAAAATTTATGGGAAAATGTTTAAATCAAAACCGACTGCTACTGATGCATACCTCCTAGAACAGGTAGCTCTTTCCCTGTGCAGCATAAGGCATTTGTATTCCTCTCTCTCTCCAAGGTTAGGGTTTTTTGAGTAGCTACTATACGTAGGCATAAAATGAAGTACGTCATCCAATCACCACAAGAACCATAAGAGACCTATTCTCATTTTAAAGATGACTAACCCTGAAACTGGGAGAAGCTAAGTAACCTGATCAAGGTTGTACATTTAGTAAATTAAGAAACTGGGATTTGAACTCAGTCTAACTGATTCTAAGCCTCAGCTGCTACTCCAGAAGGAAAAAGGATGGCTTAGCAATACTAGAGATTTTTAAAACATTAAATTAAAAGTAAAACAGAAGGTGGAGTAAGAGAAAACAGTTGTTTGAATATTGTTTAGGATATTTTAGAGATTATAGAGAGAGAATGAGGGACAGCCTGGGTGGAGGTGGGAGCGTCAATTTTTCTTGAGATTGTTTCAAATAGGTCCACTGATTTGGTTTTATGTGTGAACTTTTGAAGGGGAGAGGGGATAAAGGTGCTTTTAAAATGCTTTTTTCCAAGTACAACAGGTTTAAATGCATCCCTGGCTCTATATACTCTGCAGTATTATAGTCTTTAATCTTCTGAAGTTCAAGCAACTGCCAGTGGCATTCAACCTGCCTGTAACTTTGTTGCCTGTACAAAATTCAGGAGAAACACTGGGAAAGAGAAAACACACTCACAGCTTAATGCTAAACTCAGTCCTGAGAATCTCTCTTAGACCTTCTCCAGACCTGACAACCTATCGGCTTCACTCTTAGGTACTTAGCTTGCTCCTCTTTCTTCCATTTTTGCCCCAGCTTAATGTTTAGACTTGATGTTTGTATACTTTTTCTAGCTACAGGCTTGGTTTCTCTTGATAGTACCTGTAGAATTTTATTACTCCAGTTATTTGACTTCAAGATACCTCCCCACTTCCTTGTCTCAGTTGTAAGAATCTTCCACCCTAGAATCACCTGTTTGGGTAACTATCCAACTTCGTTCACATCAGGCACATGAGCAAGAAGCATATGTGTATTAATAACTTAGATCAAGAGTTTCCAAACTTGACTATACAATCATGTGGGGGAACTTACACAAAATACTGATGCATGGGGCCTACCCCAGACTGATTAAACCACTAACTCTAAGGGTGGTGTCTTGGCAGAAATAAATTCAGATCTTTCAATGACAGGGCAGTGATTATACTATGATGACTCTCTTGAAAACCTTCTTGAGGCTAGTATCCTAGAGAAACCTCTGTCAACAAGTGAACCCAAGTTTTCATCTGAATTGAACTTCTGCCTTAGGTTATTTCTCTGGTATGCCAACACCATGAATGGCAAGTTTACTTGATAACATGGAAACTTTATGGCAGTTGCTGTGTACCATTCTAAATAACCAGTCAGGTGACTGGCATTTTCCTGGGTGAAGGGAGTGATTGATGCCCACTGACAGAGAGGCATGATGGCTTAGCCTCTTGGTCAGTATACATGTTGGAAGGACTAGCAGTATTTGAAGGTCACCTGTCATCTGCAGAAATAAGTGCTGCTAGTGCCAAATTTTCCCCCTTTCCACTATAATTCCTAAGGGCATGAGTTGCAAACTCAGATACCCACAGGAGCTAGTTGGTGACTAAAGGAGTCTAAGTGATGACCCTGGCTGGCTAGAGGGCTCCAGTTCCTGCGGATTGTTTGCATGTAGGAACCAGGCTCTACGCTGCCTCTGGATTTGCTTCACTGTTTTCTGCAGTGATACATACAGATTCTTGCAATAGCAATTTATGGTGACCACATCATCCATTTAAAAAGTTTTAAATCTAGAATTCAAAGTTCTTCATCAAATGACTCTCTACAACCTCACTTGTACTCTCCAATTTGGGTTTCTGACTTTTCTCAGATACAACTTTTTGACTCTGCACATGACCTGCTAATTTCCATCACATCCTTTACTCATGTCAGTCTTCCCAGCTGAAATGAGTTCCCCAAACCTTCTATTCCACTGATCCAATCCCCACAGCTTCCCTTACTTTCCACTTATGTCACTGATTCTTCAACCACCCACACTCTATCGCTGTCCCCAAAGACTTTTCTAAAGTTCCATCCCCTTGAAAAACACAAAGCCATTACCAAAACTACCAAATGATCATCTCTGCCCGCTAAATTCATAAGGAACACTATTAACATTGTTTTGTAGAAAAATTATTGGAATAAGTACAGCACAGCTCTAGTACAGCAACTCTTTATTCAGTAATGATACAAATTTACTCATATCCCTCATATACCTATAATATATACCACATATTTTGTGATGTAATGTCATGCATAATGCATTTATATCCTTGATCCCCAAACAACAGTGACCAAGGAAAAGTTTGACTCTCTGCATTAACATACAGATCACAGACTTTTTTAAAAGCCATAATCCTAACAATATAACAGAGGTATCAAAACATTGTTTTCCTGATTTTTACAAAAGACCTGTAGCAAAGACTTTAAGAAAAAACATTTTCAGAATACTACCTAGATAAAATTAAAATTAAGGGTTGACATTTGGATTGCCCTATTCTTCAAATCATAAGTCATCATTAAAATTGCAACAGTTTGTCTAGCTATTCATTGAAGAAATATGGCCACTTAGGCTAGATGGTAAATCAAATAAATTTTAGCATCTTTTGAAATCACCATAATTTCAGAGAAACATAAATGGAAAACCATAAGTTACACTGATTAATTTGATCATGAGCACATTTTTTCTCTTTCTTTTTTAAATTTTGAAAGTATAATAACACATTTACAGGAGACTTAGAAACAACAGAACAAAGTTACATATAGTTCCATCATATATTACAATTATTTTAGTAGATAAGATTTTAGTTGGAAGTTCAATATCAAACTCTCAAAAAC
The DNA here is from genome assembly GCF_016772045.2 of Ovis aries. Classification (NCBI taxonomy): domain Eukaryota; kingdom Metazoa; phylum Chordata; class Mammalia; order Artiodactyla; family Bovidae; genus Ovis; species Ovis aries. Next base: position 162,394,074 of record NC_056055.1, on the reverse strand, counting down.
TAATGTAATATATATACAGAAAAGTAGAAGGATATAGTAGAACTGAAAAGCACCATAACCTAATTCAACATAATTAAGATTTATACAATTTTCATACAACAATAGAATACAAATTTTATGTCTTAGGAGACTAATTTTACAATTTTATAAACTAAGAGACACTGGAAAATATCCAAGACATAACACAAGGTGCAAAAATGTCATGGTCTAAAAGAATTGAAATCATACAGAGTCTGTTTTCTTATCACTGTGGAATTTATGTTAGAAATCAATATCAAAAGATATATGAAAAATAATCCACATATTTCCAAGACTTGTGCACATTTTTATAGGAAGGTTTTACTTATAAAACACTCAAAAATTTTATCTTAGAGTCATGAGTCAATATGTATAGCATTAAGCTGAATCTAAAAAATTGAATTGTTTTAAATATAGATCGATATCAGGTAGAACACAAATAAACATGGAAACTTTATTTTTCTCTTAAGACACTATTTTTAAAGCTCACAAAACATCTTATTTTCTGTCTGTATATTTAAGACACAAATTTTCATGTCAAATTTCACTTTGAAGCAAGAGCCCTGAACTTTTCTCAAAATTTTTCCTGCTAAGAAATAAGATATAGTCAATGAAATAATCTATTTTTAAAAAGACCCGAATGAGCTTGACCATATATTAGGGGCTCTCCAAATTATTTATCGAAATATTTTACCTTTATTTTTTCAGACCAGTAGATCAAGTTATACAAGTAATTATTTAACTTTATATTTTTGAAGATCTCAAATAACTTTTGTAGACTTTATATAGTGCAGTAGGACATTGTCTCTTTACAGACAGGAAATACATGATTAACCCAGAGTACTGAAATAAGTCACTGGATCAACTGAGTTTATCTGTTTTACCACAGGACTTTGAAGCAAGTCTGAGGCAAAAAAATTTATCCAAATACTTTAAATATCAACATATTTTAGATCACTGGGACCTTCCAAGATAGTGAACAGGTTTCAGTGACCTCCCTCAAAATAAAGCAAGCTAGGGGCTTTATGGCAAATAAAAGGCTTGTAGAATAGAAGAGATTTTAAAAGGTCTTGAAAGCGAAAGTGTTAGTCACTCAGTTGTGTCCAACTCTGTGATCGCATGGACTGTAGCCTCTGTCCATGGGATTCTCCAGGCAAGAATACTGGAGTGGGTTACCATTCCCTTCTCCAGGGGATCTTCCCAACCCAGGGATCGAACCCAGGTCTCCCACATTGCAGGTAGATCCTTTACCATCCGAGCCATCAGGGAAGCCTTAGGAATGATGTTAAGGAAAGTCAGTGCAACACCACAGAATAAACTGGGGCTGAGGCTTCTGGATCTCACTACAAGCAATTTGAGAGTTTAAAAAAGAAAAAGAAAAGGCACCCTACTCCAACACATGCATGTACACAACTTGGGTACAATTAAGAGACAGCAAAGAGGCTGGAGGCTGGCCTCTAGCCAGCTGAAACATAAGAACCTGTGACACTTGTACCAAGCCTATGAAATTGGAATTTTTTTGCATGGAAACCAGGTATCAACATTTCTAAAAGCTCCCTTGGGGATTTCTAAACAAACAAAACTTTGAAAAGCACTACAAGATACCCGTGAGGATGAAGTTCCATAAGAATGGCCAACAGATACATGAAAAACAAGTTCAACATCACTAGTCATCAGGGAAATGCAAATCAAAGTCACAATAAGATACCACCGCACACCTTGTCAGAATGGCTATCATAAAAAACATAGGCTATAAGTGTTGATGAGGATGTGAAGAAAAGGGAACCCTTATGCACTGTTGATGGGAATGTAAATTGGTATAGCCACTATGGAAAACATTATGGAGGTTTCTCAAAATATTAAAAATAGAATGATCAACCTGACAATCCCATTTCTGAGTATATATAGAGAGCAAATGAAAACTGAATATCAAAGAGATAGCTGCACTCCCACATTCACTGCAGCATTATTGAGAATAACTAAGATGTGGAGGCAACCAAATTGTCCGTCAATTGATGAATGGATAAAAAAGGTATGGTCTGAAATTAAAAGATGTTTACTCCTTGGAAGAAAAGTTATGACCAACCTAGATAGCATATTCAAAAACAGAGACATTATTTGCTGACTAAGGTCCATCTAGTCAAGGCTATGGTTTTTCCTGTGGTCATGTATGGATGACAGAGTTGGACTATGATGAAAGCTGAACACCAAAGAATTGATGCTTTTGAACTGTGGTGTTGGAGAAGACTCTTGAGAGTCCCTTGCAAGGAGATCCAACCAGTCCATTCTAAAGGAGATCAGCCCTGGGATTTCTCTGGAAGGACTGATGCTAAAGCTGAAACTCCAGTGCTTTGGCCACCTCATGCGAAGAGTTGACTCATTGGAAAAGACCCTGATGCTGGGAGGGATTGGGGGCAGGAGGAGAAGGGGACGACAGAGGATGAGATGGCTGGATGGCATCACTGACTCAATGGACGTGAGTCTGAGTGAACTCCGGGAGTTGGTGGTGGACAGGGAGGCCTGACGTGGTGTGATTCATGGGGTCACAAAGAGTCGGACATGGCTGTGACTGAACTGAACTGAACTGAACTGATATACGCAATGGAGTATTATTCTAACATAAGTAAGAAGGAAATCCTGTGATGTGCCACAACTTGGGTGAAACTTAAGGGTATTATGCAAAGTATAATAAGCCAGACAAAAGACAAATACTACACAATATAACTTATATTTGGAATCCAAAAAAATAATTGCTAACCAACAAGGATCTACTGTATAGCACAGGGAACTCTGGTTAATATTCTATAATAACCTAAATGGGAAAAGAATCTGAAAAAAAAAATGTGCTCAGGGGCTTCCCAGGTGGCACTAGTGGTAAAGAATCCCCCTGTCAATGCAGGAGATGTAAGAAACTCAGGTTCAATTCCTGGGTCAGGAAGATGCACTGGAGGAGGAAATGGCACCCTACTCTAGTATTCTTTTTATTTTTTGATATGTTTAATACCATTACTGAATTTTATTTCAAAATAAAAAGTAATACACAAACAATAAAGATGACTTGGAAAATAAAATTAATACTTATTAGGGCATTACACAGTGAGTCACTTATTTTGCTATAGAATTCTTTTACTTAAAAAAAAACTGTAAAATGTATTGATTCACACTTAAAAGAAAGGTTTTCCATATAATTCTATACATTTTTCACTTAACCACACATCCTTATAGTAACATTCTCCTATATAATTATTTCTTTAGTTTTTAAAAAAGTAATATAATACATGGTTCAAAGATATACAACTGGTCCAAAGATACACAGTTAATGCTCATCATCTGCAGTAGTTTATGTACTATAAATCTACCATAAATTTTGAATTAACAAATACTGAACCATTCTGTTCCTCAAGGACCCAGGGACCAAACCTAAGTCTCCTGCATTGCAGGCAGATTCTTTACCCACTAAGCCACCGGGGAAGCCCCATCTAATGGGCTTCCCTAGGCAAAAACATGCACACGTATTGCTGCATTTACAATAGTTCTTCTATGAACAATGGGATACATGTGTCTTTTCAATTTTGGTTTCCTCGGGGTATATGCCTAGGAGTGGGGTTTCTGGGTCATATGGTGCTTTTATTCCTAGCTTTTTAAGGAATCCCCATACTGTCTTCCCTAGTGGTTGTATCAGTTTACATTCCTACCAAGAGTGCAAGAGCATTTCCTTTTCTCCATACTCTCTCCAGCATTTATTGTTTTTAAACTTTTTGATGATGGCCATTCTGACCAGCATTTCTCTAATAACGAGCGATGCTGAGCATTTTTCATGTGCTTGTTAGCTCTCTGTATGTCTTTGGAGAAATGTCTGTTTAGGTCTTTTTCCCACTTTTTTATTGACATGTTTGTTTTTCTGGTATTGAGTTGTATGAGCTGCTTGTATGTTTTGGAAATGAATCCTTTGTCAGTTGTTTCATTTGCTATTATTTTCTTCCATTCTAAGAGTTGTCTTTCATCTTGCTTATACTTTCCATTACTCCGCAAAAGATTTGAAGTTTAATCAGGTCTGACTTGTTTACTTTTGTTTTTATTTCCATTACTCTAGGAGGTGGGGCATAGAGGATCTTGCTTTGATTTACGTCATCGACTGTTCTACCTATGTTTTCCTCTAAGTTTTATAGTTTCTGGTCTTACATTTAGGTCTTTAATCCATTTTGAGTTTATCTTTGTGTATGCTGTTAAGAAGTGTTCTAATTTTATTCTTTTACATGTAGCTATCCAGTTTTCCCAGCATCATTTAATGAAGAGGCTGTTTTTGCCCCATTGTATCTTTTTGCCTCCTTTGTCAAAAATAAGGTACCCATAGGTTCATGGGTTTATTTCTGGGCTTTCTATCTTATTCCATTGGTCTATATTTTTGTTTTTGTGCCAGTACCACACTGTATTGATGACTGTAGCTTTGTAGTATAATCTAAAGTCAGGAAGGTTGATTCCTCTAGCTACATTTTTTCTTAAGACTGCTTTGGTTATTCAGGGTCTTTTGCGTTTTCATATGAATTGTGAAATATTTTGTTCTAGTTCTGTGAAAAATGCCATTGGTAATTTGATAGGGATCACATTGAATCTGCATGTGGCAGTATAGTTATTTTCACAATATTGATTCTTCCTACCCAGGAACATGGAATATCTCTATATCTGTTTATTTCATCCTTGATTTCTTTCATCATTTCTATCTTATAATTTTCTGTGTACAGTTATTTTGTCTCCTTATATAAGTTTATTCCTAGATATTTGATTCGTTTTGTTGCAACAGTGAATGGGATTGATTCCTTAATTTCTCTTTTGATTTTTTCATTATTAGTATGTAGAAATGCAAGTGATTTCTTTTTTTTTTAATTTTAATATCTTTAATTCTTACATGCGTTCCCAAACATGAACCCCCCTCCCACCTCCCTCCCCATAACATCTTTCTGGGTATTGATTTTCTTTCCTGAGATTTTGCTAAATTCATTGATTAGCTCTAGTAATTTTATGATACTGTCTTTAGGGTTTTCTATGTACAATGTCATGTCATCTACAAAATACTTCTTTTCTGATATGGATTCCTTTCATTTCTTTTTCTTCTCTGCTGTAACTAGGACTTCCAGAACTATGTTGATAACAGTGGTGAAAGATGACACATTTGTTTTGTTCGTGATCTTAGGGGGAATGCTTTCAGTTTTTCACCATTGAGAAAAATAGTCTCTGTTAGCCAATCATATATGACCCTCACCAAGTTGAGATGGATTCCTTCTATGCCCATTTTTTTGAAGAGTTTTAATCATAAATGGGTGCTGAATTTTGTCAAAGGCTTTTTCTGCATCTATTGAGATGATCATATGGCTTTTATCTTTCAAACTCTTAATAAGGTGTATCACATTGATTGATTTGGGTATATTGAAGAATCCTTGCATCCTTGGAATAAACCCAACTTAATCATGGTGTATGAGCTTTTTAATGTGTTGCTGAATTCCATTTGCTAAAATTTTGTTGAGGATATTTGCATCCATGTTCATCACTGATATTGGCCTGTAGTTTTCTTTTTTTGTATTGTCTTTGTCTGGTTTTGGTATTGGGGTATTGGTGGTCTAGTAGAATTGAGTTTGGAAGTGTTCCTTCCTCTGCAATTTTTTTTTTAATTTTTATTTTATTTTATTATTATTTTTTTTTATTTTTAGTTTTTTATTTTTTAAATTTTAAAATCTTTAATTCTTACATGCATTCCCAAACATGAACCCCCCTCCCACCTCCCTCCCCATAACATCTTTCTGGGTCATCCCCATGCACCAGCCCCAAGCATGCTGCATCCTGCGTCAGACATAGACTGGCGATTCAATTCACATGATAGTATACATGTTAGAATGGCATTCTCCCAAATCATCCCACCCTCTCCCTCTCCCTCTGAGTCCAAAAGTCCGTTATACACATCTGTGTCTCTTTCCCTGTCTTGCATACAGGGTCGTCATTGCCATCTTCCTAAATTCCATATATATGTGTTAGTATACTGTATTGGTGTTTTTCTTTCTGGCTTACTTCACTCTGTATAATCGGCTCCAGTTTCATCCATCTCATCAGAACTGATTCAAATGAATTCTTTTTAACGGCTGAGTAATACTCCATTGTGTATATGTACCACTGCAATTTTTTGAAAGAGTTTTCGAAGGATAGGCATTAAGTCTTGAAATGTTTCCTTCTTTAATTTCAGTGTTTATAATTGGGTTGCTTATAATTTCTATTTCTTTCCTGGTTCAGTCTTAGAAGATTGAACTTTTCTAAGAATCTATCCATTTCTTTCAGGTTATCCATTTTATTGCCATATAGTTATTCATAAAATTCTCTTATAATCCTTTGTATGCCTCATTGTTGTAATCTCTCCTTTTTCATTTCATTAATTTTGTTGATTTGATTCTTCTCTCTTTTTTTCTTGATGAGTCTGGCTAAAGGTTTGTCAATTTTGTTTATTTTCTCAAAGGAGCAGCTTTTAGTGTTATTTATCTTTACCATTGTCTCTTTCATTGCTTTTTCAGTTATTTCTGCTCCGATCTTTATGATTTCTTTCCTTCCACTAATTTTGGGGGGTTTTTGTTCTTTTTCCATTTGACATATCTTGCTTCTTGAGGTAGGATTGTATTGCTATAAACTTCCCTCTTAGAACTGCTTTTGCTGCATGCAATAGGTTTTGAGTTGTCATGTTTTCATTGTCATTTGTTTCTAGATATTTTTCTATTTCTTCAGTAACCTGTTGATTATTATCCAGCTTTCTTTTGCTTCCAATTTGCACGGAATATATTTTTCTATCCTCTCACTTTCAGTCTATATGTGTCTTTAGGTGTGAAGTGGGTTTCTTGTAGACAGCTTATATATGGGTCTTGTTTTTGTATACATTTAGCCAGTCTGTTTCTTTTGGTTGGAGCATTTAATCCATATACATTAAAGTAATTATTGATATCTTTGTTTTCGTTGCATTTTCTTAATTTTTGGGGGGTTGATTTTGTAGATAATTTTTTCTTCTCTTATATTTCTTGACTACATAAGTCCTTTAAATATTTGTTGTAAAGCTGGTTTTGTGGTACTGAATTCTCATAACTTTTGCTTGTCTTAAAAGCTTTTAATTTCTCCATCAATTTTGAATGAGATCCTTGCCAGGTACAGTAATCTTGGTTGTAGATTTTTCCCTTTCAGTTTTTTAACTATATCCTGCCATTCCTTTCTGGCCTGCAGAGTTTCTGCTGAAAGATCAGCTGTGAAGCATATGGGGTTTCTTTTGTATGTTACTTGTTGCTTTTCTCTTGCTGCTTTTAATTTTTTCTTTCTGTTTAGTCTTTCTAAGTTTGGTTAGTATGTGTCTGCCTGTCTCTCCTAGGGTTTGTCCTGTATGGGACTCTTTGTGCCTTTTGGACTTGATTGACTACTTCCTTTTCGATGTTGGGGGAATTTTCAACCATAATCTCTTCAAGAATTTTCTCATACCCTTTCTTTTCCTTTTTTTCTTCTTCTTCTGCTGCTGCTAAGTCACTTCAGTCGTGTCCGACTCTGCATGACCCCATAGATGGCAGCTCACCAGGATCCCCTGTCCCTGGGATTCTCCAGGCAAGAACACGAGTAGGTGACCATTTCCTTCTCCAATGCATGAAAGTGAAAAGTGAAAGTGAAGTCGCTCAGCCATGTCCAACTCTTAGTGACCCCATGGACTGCAGCCTACCAGGCTCCTCCATCCATGGGATTTTCCAGGCAGGAGTACTGGAGTGGGGTGCCATTGCCTTCTCTACTTTTCTTCTGTGACCTCTATAATTCACATGTTGGTGTGTTTGATGTTGTCCCAGAGGTCTCTGAGACTATCCTCAGTTCTTTTCATTCTTTTTACTTTATTTGCTTTTCAGAAATTATTTCCACCATTTTATCTTCCAGCTCACTGATTCATTCTTCTCTTTCAGATAGTTTGCTATTGATTCCTTCTAGAGTATTTAGTTTTGGGGGCTCCAAAATCACTGAAGATGGTGACTGCAGCTATGAAAGTAAAAGATGCTTGCTCCTTGGAAGAAAAGTTATGACCAACCTAGACAGCATATTAAAAAGCTGAGACATTACTTTGCCAACAAAGGTCTGTCTAGTCAAAGCAATAGTTTTTCCAGTGGTCATGCATGGATATGATAGTTGGACTATAAAGAAAGCTGAGCACCAAAGAACTGATGCTTTTGAATGGTATTGGAGAGATGTGGTACTGATGTGGTATTGGAAAAGACTCTTGAGAGTCCCTTGGACAGCAAGGGCATCTAACCAGTCCATCCTAAAGGAAATTATTCTTGATATTCATTGGAAGGACTGATGCTGAAGCTGAAACTCCGATACTTTGGCCACCTGATGTGAAGAGCTGATTCATTGGAAAAGACCCTGCTGCTGGGAAAGATTGATGGTGGGAGGAGAAGGGGACAACAGAGGATGAGACGGTTGGATGGCATCATCAACTCAATGGATATGAGTTTGAGTAAACTCAGGGAGTTGGTGATGGACAGGAAGGCCTGGCGTGCTGCAGTCCATGGGGTGCTGCAGTTGCAAAGAGTCGCACGTGACTGAGTGACTAAAATGAACTGAACTGAAGAGAATTTTTAATTTCAGTAATTGTGTTGCTTGTCTCTGCATGTTCATTCTTTAATTCTTGTAAGTCTTTGTTAATTTATCTTTGCATTTTCTCCAGTCTGTTTTCAAGGGTTTTATAAATCATCTTTACTATCATTTTTCTCAATTCTTTTTCAGGTAGCTTGCCTATATCCTCTTCATTTGTTTGGACTTTCGTGTTTCTAGTTTGTTCCTTTATTTGTGCAGTATTTCTCTGCCTTTTCATTAAAAAAAAAAAAAAAAAAAAACTTACTGTGTTTGAAGTCTCCTTTACCCAGGCTTCAAGGCTGAATTCTTTCTTCCTTTTGTTTTCTGCCCTCCTAAGGTTGGTGAAGTGGTTTGTGTAAGTTTCGTGTAGGGTTTTCATGCTGAGTTTTTTGTATTTTTCCTCTGATGAACAAGGCTGACTGAAATGGTTATCCTGTCTGTTGATGACTGGGTTTGTATTTTGGGGTTTTGTTGTTGTTGTTGTTTGGATGAGACGTCTTGCACAGGGTGCTACTGGTGGTTGGGTAATGCCAGGTCTTGTATTCAAGTGGTTTCCATTGTGGGAGTTCTCACTATTTGATACTCTCTAGGGTTAGTTCTCTGGTAGTCTAGGGTCTTGGAGTCAGTGCTCCCACTCCAAAGGTTTAGGACTTGATCTCTAAGATATCCAAGGAAGTCTAACTCAAAGTGGCAGGAACAGATGGTTTTTGCTCTCTTCACCTTCACTAGCAAGCATCCTTCCACCTTACTCCTCAACCTCCACTCCAGTATTCTTGCAGAGAGAATCCCATGGGCAGAGGAGCCTGACAGGGGTTGAAAAAAGAATTTGAAAAACAATAGATAGATGTATGTTTATATATGAATCACTTTGCTGTACACTGAAACTAACACAACATTGTTGATAATTATATAGTTCAATATAAAATATTTTTAAAAAAAGAAAAGAAAATATCAAACTCTCATAGTAACAGAGAGTATAAAAGTATTGCCAGGAGCTTTGAAGAGAGATTGGTAAAGGATATAAAGTTTTAGCTCTAAGATGAGTAAAGACTGAGGATCTAGTGTATAACGTGGTGACTATAGTTGATAACACTTACTGATCAGTTGATCCTTGAATAAAGCTGGGGTTAGGGGCACCCACCCTGCAAGCATTCAGAAATCTGAGTCTAATTTATAGTTGGCTCTTCAAAACCATAATTCCTTGTATCTTAAGTTCCACATCCACGGATCAATAGGTACTGTACTATTTACTATTGAAAAAAGTAAAGTTCTTATACAAGAAGAACTGTGCAGCCACAACATGTGTTGTTCAAGGATCAACTATATACCTGAACTTTGCTGGAAGAGTGGAACTTAAATGGTCTCACAAGGGGAAAAAAATGTAAGATGATGGATGTGTTAAAAGTAAATAATTAACTAGATAGGGAAAATCCTTTCACAATATATATGTATGTTGAGTCACAATATATGCTTTATATGTCTTATAACTGTGCATGTCAATTATACCTCAATCAAGGTAAAATTATATATAGATTAGAAGCTCCAGCATTTGGGAAACCTGAATTAAACCTCAGCTTTACAAGATAAAAGTAGGAACAACAGAGTGCCTGCCTCACAAGACCTTTGTGAGGATTACCCTTAAATGAGATTAGGCGCTCCATAAATGGCACAGTTTATATTCCACATCAGCTTCCTCAAATCACAAACACACCCACAGACTGGCAGCTCCCAGACCATGGCAAGGATGTAAACCAGAATCCACCTGAGACGGAACTTAAGATACCTGAGTTTCCTGCCCACTGCCACGGGTGCTGAAGCATCACCACAGCAGCATCGTTCGATTTCCTCTTTGCAAACCAAGGTTCAGTTTGACATGAGTCAGGGCACTCCTACATTTACAGATGTACCACAAGTGATGGACCCCTGTGCTCTCGTGAATTAGAAATTAAGGCTGATTTACATAATGTTTAGAAAGCTCACAAACTTTGTATTTTGTCTAAAATAATTGTGAAACTCCAAGGTTTTCCCCACTGTGCCAGTTTGGCTGGAGCTGCTGCTCAGATTGCCAGCATGCATCCAGATTTCTCAGTCTAATCTTTGGCAGGATCCTACTCACTCCAGTTTCAGGACCAAGCAATGGCAGCATCCCAACAGCCCAAGAGCACACTCCTGCCAAATCAGCACTGGCCAGGAAAAGCCTTCAAGAATGTGAAACAAAAAAAAAGTTCAGATCCTCCCCTCAGGGCAGGACTTGACTGAGTCGGCCATTGTGAGTTGGTCGAAGGACATCCTGCCTCCTCCAATCCATAGGAGGCCATGACTAGAGATGCCCTTACAGGCATCAAGGAGGCACAGTGAAAAACATTCCATCATGTCATATAGCTCAGATATTAAATAGAAGGGGGAAAGCTTCAGTCAAACTTGTTCATGCTATATAAAATGACACTCATGTATCTAAGACATATATGGAGGGATTATGCACATAGCAGAAAGTGAAGTGTGGACTTTTGATCATTTGAATAATTGATTACTGGTTACAGTCCAACTAATAAGGTCACCTTATCTTTCTGTGCTATCTACATTGATCAATACATCATAAAAATCCCCACTTCATGTTATAATCTATGCTAATAAATATAACCTGCTAATAAATGCCACAGTGACAGCAGAGCCAGTAAACTTCACATTTCTGAGCATAATTATTTTATATTGTCACTTTCATACATCAGAATACTAAAGATGTAAATATCTAGTCATGGAGTTATATTAGGGAATATCTTGATTCAGATACTAGCAATATATTCAGGAAAAGTAAAACCCAGAAAAAGTGCCACCAAACCTGGAACTCACCTATAATTGGAATACTTAAGTTAATATTTGCTCTTTTTCCAAAATGTTTAAGCTATTTAACCATAAATAAAGGGGCGCTAGTGGTAAAGAATTTGCTTGCTAATGCAGGAGACTCCAGTTCAATCCCTGAGTCAGGAAGATCCCCTGGAGAAAAAAATGGCAACCCATTTTGGTATTCTTGCTTGGAAAATTCCATGGGCAGAGGAACCAGGCAGGTTATAATCCATGGGGTAGTAAAAGTCAGACATGATTGAGCACCATCATCGTCATCAAGAAATAATGATAGTTCTTTCTGTTTCATCACAATTCAAGTAATTTGGCTATTTATTAACAATTTCTTTCCAAAAGCTTTTGTTTCAGGGCTGTTTGCAACATTTGCCCTGAAAGGTGACATTCGATCTGTTAGCTTCAATAGTCTCAGATGGGACAAATGAGGTTATCTTATTACAGGCTTAATAATGTTTTCTGCTTTATCTTAAGACCCCAACTAATGCAGAAAAAGTTTTCTGAAATTCAGCAAGGAAAAGAAGTATGAATAAATGGTTGTATCATATATGTAGCAAATTAAATACACAAAGTAAGTGAAAATATTAATAGGTAGTTGTGCATAACTTAAATGCACACAGGTTTATTTAAAAAAGAAGACCTATAGAAGGTAGTAAAGTTTGATTTGTATCTTTGGGATTCAAGGAATGAAATACCCTCTACCTCTACACAGTCAGAAAAACAAATAGGGTCAAACCAGACAGACTACATCAAAGTGCTGTTGAGAACTCATGATGCTTATTATCCTAGGGTACATCAAAAGAACTACATAGGAAATGCAAAATTTTGTCATCTTTTTTTTGTTTGTTTTCCACAATGCCAAGTGACTACTTGGATTCGTTCTAGTACAGATCTGACCAGATAATGACATGCATTAAACACCTGAAGTGCCCTAAGGAACAAGGTGCCCAGTTGCTTTGATGTCATCTAAACTCAAACACATTATGTATATTTTCAATCAATTTACTTTGGATTCATTTTTATATATGAAACATGGTCAGTGTTCCATGAACACATTTTCAGAGGAAAGATTGCTATAAATACAATGTGATAATGACTGGAATGTTTCAGAGAAGGACAGGAGGAGAAAAGAAGACAAGTGCAAACTCTTATAAAATTTAAAATAAACTGTGAACTAAGACTTGGCATTTCATCATTTTCTAACTGAAATCTAATTTGTAAGTTATGTCCTTTAAAAGAATGTTGCAAGCTTTTTCTTAAATAAATATTTAATTTGGGCTTTGAAAGAGTAATACTTAAGACTTGCTATAACAATAAATCAGTTTTAAAAATTTTTTTAATGTGGGGTAATAACAGATAGGTAGGAAGATAGATGAGAGACAGTTTTGAGAAGTCTCATTTTAAAAATATATATTTTGACTCTGAGTCTATATTAATTATTTATGATTTAAACCTTTTCTTAAGAATGGATTTCAGACTTAGAGTAAAAGAGAACTGTCAATATTAAAAGAAAAATGTTTTGAGCAATGAAGAAGAAAATACATCAATCTTCTAAGCTCCTAAAACAATTTCCATGATTGAGCTTTAAAATTTAGTTTTAAGTTTCCTGGAAGCAAAAGCCCAAAAAATTAAAAAAAAGAAAAACTATTTACTTATATTTATTATAATACAAGAAAACATTAATTCTTTAAGAGATAACACTACTTTATCCTCAAATCAAATTTAGAAGTGATTCATTAGTTTCCATATAAGGCACAATTAAAAGATAACAGAAAAATTTCACTGATAATTTTATAATCAAGAGATCAATATCCTGTATATTATCACTTCTTATATGGAGCCTCAATAAAACAGAGAACATAACAATTACACCTCATTCATGGTTTTAATTCAATGTAATAGCACTTAAGTATTAGGAATACATATGTCTCCATTATTTACTATCTGAATAATATTATAAAAATTTTCTCAACTTTTCAGAGTCTGTTGCAGCATTTGAAAATGCGATGTGAGTATGAATATAATTCTTTACTTTATAATTAAGTAAATGATATGAAAATCTAGTCTTTGGCCTGGTAGGAAATATAAACTTCCTATAAACTTTCTGGTCAAAGTACAGCAAAAGGTAAAACTTGGAATATATTAAAAGAAAGATGACTTTGACTCTTCTTGAATATCATTTCATTCTATAAGAAGCTATAAAATTGTTAGTTCAGCTTAAAACCTGAAAATTACCTAAAGCATCAATATTCTGTTTGGCTAGTTGACGGCAAAAGATTTGAGCTTTATTTTTCTAATAAATAAACAAGTCCAGAGATTTCTGGTTGAGTTTAGAAGCAACATTTTAAGCCTTTAATCTGCAAAAAGGAGTCTCTTGAAAATTCGCTCAGTTTTCTATAATTACGTCAAAGCTGCACATAATAGTAGATTGGTCTCTTACTTGCTCTGTGTGATGATTCTTGGGGAGTTCTTGTAGTATGGCAGGAGGGCCTTGTCCAAGTGATCAAGGTAGGTTTTGGGTAATCTTAACATCATCCCAATTCTTAGGAATGGAGACCAGGACAAAAGTTCAATTCTGTGAACATGGGCTATGAAAAAAAGAAGTTTGGTACCAATGACTTGACAAGAAGAAGTTGATGTGAGGATGAGACATTATGTTTTATTAATTCCAGAGTCAATAAATTAGTGACCACTGACAGTTTAAGTGTAAGCCAGGCATAGACTTTCTATAGTAGAAATAAAATGCTCTCGATTCTCAAAAAAATACAAAATCCAATAGAGAAAACTAGACAATAAACAGTGTCACTTGCAGTTTTTAGATAAAAACAAATTACAGTGAGAAGAATTTTAACCATAAAGAAAAGAAAACTGTATTCTAAACCCAATGTAACTGTTTTCTAGGATTTGGTCCAATGTGGTCAAATCTCTGGACCTCAATTTCTTTTGTATCTTTTAGTTCATTGCTAAAGTTAATGATTATATCTGCAAAACACCTATGAATGTGTGACATATGAATGATACTCATATTACTATCTGAAAGATGCTAAGACAAAGTGATTTTTGTCAAGAATTGAAAGATACAGTTACACAAATAAACAGGATTTAGAATGTTAGAGTTTCTATTTTTAGTAAAATAAGTGAACTCAGTTATGGGAATCCATCCTCTAACATCCCCACTAGAGTGTAGGAAGAGGTGATTTGACAGTATGTGAAGAAGCGGGAATCAATTATCAAAAAAGAATCAATAGAAGTAGATGCCTATGTAAGAGCCTTGAGTAACAGAAATGGGCTAAGGAAGCAGGCAGTAGCCTCTCTTCATAGCCTGGGTTGTGGCAAAGTATCACTAATTCCGCAGTAAGAGTTAGCTTCTGGCAAGAAGGATTTTTCTAAACCTTTAATTTTTTTAATCCAGAAAGCTCTCAGCCACCTAAGAACCTATATAATGAATTTCTTACAACCAGAAAACAGTTTCTATACCTTCTGTGAAAACATGATGAGTGCAGTCGACTGGGGAGTCTTTCATTAAAAACACAGTTTCAGACATTCTCAATACTCATTTAACCAAGAGCAGTGGAAAAAATAATCAGTGTCAATGCTGACTATGTATCTTAATCTAGTCCTTTCTTACTTGGCTTTGATCTCAATAGATTTCTCTGAAGCTTCAAACCACGGGGGCAGCGGGGTGGGGGATGGGAGCAACTGGCATGGACTCACACACAACAGAACAAACCTGGCAGGCCTCTAAGGTACAGCAGCCTTAAAATGTCCCTGTGCCAGCAAGTCACGTGCACGTTTGATTGCCAGGGGAATTGCCCCTGTTGGCATTCACATCCAGTGACCTACCAGTGAGAACACAGTGACAGTAGCTTGATGGCCTGCCTGTAGCTAAAGAGGTGGTTTCCATCCAGGGCATCTGTGCATTGTTAAGCAAAACCATATGGAGAAGAATGTTTAGAAGGACTGAGGTTATTTATGTTCACAATGGAATGTCCATATTGGGGTCTTAACATAGCATAGGAAATCCTCTGGTGATGCTATGCCTAAAGTCCCATTTGTTCACATAGATGAGTGAAGAGTCATTTTTACCAAAAAAAGTTATGCTCAAATTCAGAACACCGTGATAAATTGGATCCTAAAGAAAAAAGTGTAAGCTATTTTGTGACAGCGGCACTTTCCATGTGTTTTATGTTAATATCCCATGCTGGCAAAGTACTTTGTCCTATTTTTTATGATTTTTTAAAAAGAAAAGTGCCCACTTTCTCTATAAGCTTTATATAAAAAAGGTCTCCTTAGACTCTCCTGTCTAAGAAATTGGGTCAGTGATGGAGAATGAAATATTAAAAGCACTTTAAGAGGAAAGGGATCATAGTTATAGAAATTGATGTCATGATCATTTTATCTATTATTGGTTACAGTAAATGCATAGACCTTATAATAAATATAACTGAAAGAAAGACACCTAAATCTTACCTGAAACTTTATTATAGATGGGTTAATAATGTGTTTTTCCAGTTATTAGAAAAGATATTGATACTGCCTCACTGACTTGCTTTTCTTTTCATGAATGGTAATGAGCATATATTATTGATGATGAGCATATATTACTGCATTTTATCTATATGTACTATCCATGCTAACCATTATCACAATTACTCCATACAGTAAGACTTATAGGGAAGGAGATCAGAAGATGCTTCTTCACTTGATTCTTTTATTATAGAAGTGGAATTTCAACTACATAGAGAGTTCCTGAGAGTGGTTCTCTATCTGGATAGAATATTCCCTAATTTTCTTTACCTTAGAAGTTTTTCTTTGTCTAAGAGGTGAATAGAAGAGAAATAAAATATTCAAGCAATAATTCCCAAAGATAGGGGTTTCCCAGTACTTTGCCTTTATCATGTTCTTAATTATTTTCTTTAGGGATGATTTCCTAGAGAAGGCAATGGCACCCCACTCCAGTACTCTTGCCTGGAAAATCCCATGGACTGAGGAGCCTGGTAGGCAGCAGTCCATGGGGTTGCTAAGAGTCAGACATGACTGAGCGATATCTCGCCCAACTGGATTATAAACTCTCACAGAGCAAGAAACATGTATTAATCATCTTTGTCTGGGTGTTGAATGAATCTTGTGAGGGAAGCCACAGACTGGCAGAGAGGAGAGCAGATATTTTGTGTGAGAAGAGTCAGATTTGCATGTGCTTGGGCTTTCTTGGATTATAATCCCACTGAGTTAATTTCTACTGATTGTATAGTGTTGCTTATACTACTTTATTCTTTAGGAACTCTCAGTAGTTAAAGCTGTAGATAACAAAATAAATGTGTTTGGGGTATTGTTGTTGTTCAGTTGCTAAGTCGTGTCTCTTTTTGACTCCATGGACTGAAGTACAACAGGCTTCCCTATCCTTCACTATCTCCCAGAGTTTGCTCAGACTCAAAGGCATTGTGTTGATGATGCCATCCAGCCATCTCATCCTCTACCATCTCTTTCTCTTCTGCTTTCAATATTTCCCAGCATCAGGGTCTTTTCCAATGAGTCGGCTCTTGACATCAGGTGGCCAAAGTATTGGAGATTCAGTGTCAGTCCTTCCAATGAATATTCAGGGTTGATTTCTTTTTTTTTTTTTTTTAATTTTAAAATCTTTAATTCTTACATGTGTTCCCAAACATGACCCCCCCTCCCACCTCCCTCCCCACAACAACTCTCTGGGTCATCCCCATGCACCAGCCCCAAGTATGCTGCACCCTATGTCAGACATGGACTGGCGATTCAATTCTTACATGATAGTTTACATGTTAGAATTCCCATTCTCCCAAATCATCCCACCCTCTCCCTCTGAGTCCAAAAGTCCGTTAGAACAGATTGGTTTGATCTCCTTGCAGTCCAAGGGACTCTCAAGAGTCTTCTCCAGCACCACAATTCAAAAGCATTTTTGGAAGTAAAGCTATGACAAACCTAGACAGCATATTACAAGCAGAGGTATCACTTTGCTGACAAAGGTTTGTGTAGTTGAAGCTGTGATTTTTCCAAATGTG
Source organism: Ovis aries (assembly GCF_016772045.2). Classification (NCBI taxonomy): domain Eukaryota; kingdom Metazoa; phylum Chordata; class Mammalia; order Artiodactyla; family Bovidae; genus Ovis; species Ovis aries. The sequence goes on along the minus strand of NC_056055.1, from coordinate 162,376,537 downwards.
AGAGTTGGACCATAAAGAAGGCTGAGTGTGGAAGAACTGATGCTTTCATATTGTGGTGTTTGGGGTGCAAATTATTTAATTATCAACCTCCCTTTATGTCAGTTGCAGTAAAATATATAATAGCATTTATTGAGTACTAGCTATATACATATGAGCATTTATTGAGTACTAGCTGTATACATATATACATACAGTTTCTGTGTTGGATATAGGTTATCATCTGTCTCCCCACCTCTGTCTCTTATACACACAGACACAGAACACCCACCTGAATGGTCACTATTATTATCCCCTCTTACAAATTAGGAAACGGAGCATAAAAAATATGAAGTGTAAAAGTGGTAGAGGAAGGATTAGAATTCAGGTCTGTTGACTCCAAAATCCTATACATCAAAATAAGAATTAAAAAAACAGTAATGTGATAGTTTCTAAAACTACAATAATAAATTTCAATTTAAATATTTAACTGAACTGTTTACAATCTACCAGATAATATAAGAAAGTATATTTATTGAAAATAAGAGAGCTAAAAACAATTATTTGGGAGGTAGGGAAATTCTTTTTGAATGCATGAATCAGAGAAGACTTCTTGAGAGAGGTGGAGATTGTAAAGGGTAAGCAACAGATGCTTGGAAAGTGGCAATCTGGACATTCTAGGAAAATGGGACATAAATATACATAGATGTAACATGTGTATGTATTTTTCAAAGTCCCTGTTTTGTTTGAGGGCTTCTATGTTGTTTATTTTTATTTTCATTGGTTTGTTTGTTTGTTTGTTATGCAGGAATTTAAAGTATTTATATGCAGAGTACATCATGAGAAATGCTGGGCTGGAAGAAGCACAAGCTGGAATCAAGATTGCCGGGAGAAATATCAATAATCTCAGATATGCAGATGACACCACCCTTATGGCAGAAAGTGAAGAGGAGCTAAAAAGCCTCTCGATGAAAGTGAAAGAAGAGAGTGAAAAAGTTGGCTTAAAGCTCAACATTCAGAAATCAAAGATCATGGCATCTGGTACCATCACTTCATGGGAAATAGATGGGGAAACAGTGGAAACAGTGTCAGACTTTATTTTTGGGGGGCTCCAAAATCACTGCAGATGGTGATTGCAGCCATGAAATTAAAAACCGCTTACTCCTTGGAAGAAAAGTTATGACCAACCTAGATAGCATAGTCAAAAGCAGAGACATTACTTTGGCAACAAAGGTCCATCTAGTCAAGGCTATGGTTTTTCCTGTAGTCATGTACGGATGTGAGAGTTGGACTGTGAAGGAAGCTGAGTGCTGATAAATTGATGCTTTTGAACTGTGGTGTTGGAGAAGACTCTTGAGTGTCCCTTGGACTGCAAGGAGATCCAACCAGTCCATTCTAAAGGAGATCAGTCCTGGGTGTTCTTTGGAAGGACTGATGCTAAAGCTGAAACTCCAGTACTTTGGCCACCTCATGCGAAGAGTTGACTCATTGGCAAAGACCCTGATGCTGGGAGGGATTGGGGGCAGGAGGAGAAGGGGACGACAGAGGATGAGATGGCTGGATGGCATCTCCGACTCGATGGACGTGAGTTTGGGTGAACTCCAGGAGTTGGTGATAGATAGGGAGGCCTGGTGTGCTGCAATTCATGGGGTCACAAGGAGTCGGACATGACTGAGTGACTGAACTGAACTGAAAGTACTTATAGGGCTTCCCTGGTGGCTCAGATGGTGAAGAATCTGCCTGCCATGCAGGAGACAGGGTTTGATCCCTGAGTTGGGAAGATCCCTTGGAGAGGTAATGGCTACCCACTCCAGTATCCTTAATTATAAGGATAGGAAGGTCGTAAACACCATGCTAAAGAATACAAATTGTATTCTATTGGTAATGAAATAAAGTAAGACCCTGTGAGGTCCTCTCGAGATACAAATCCATTCTGTGTCCCCCATTTCTTGTTTATAGGAAATAGATTTCATTCAACTTCCATGACCTTCCAAGGGGCAGATTCAAACAGTTTCTAGTCAGGGAAGGGAAGGTATGCATAAAAAAAAGAGAGGAGCAGTTAAGAAACAAAAGTGTAGGTTTGGACAGGGTCCTGGTTCCTCCTCAAGGAATTCTGCAGGGAACTAAGGACCCCACTGTGGATGGTGACTGCAGCCATGAAATTAAATGATGCTTGCTCCTTGGAAGAAAAACTATGGCCAACCTAGACAGCATATTAAAAAGCAGAGACATTACTTTGCCAAAAAAGGTCCATCTAGTCAAAGCTATGGTTTTTCCAGTAGTTATGTATGGATGTGAGAGTTAGGCCATAAAAAAGGCTGAGCATTGAAAAAATGATGTTTTTAACTGTAGTATTGGAGAAGACTCTTGAAAGTCCCTTGGACTGCAAAGAGATCAAACCAGTCAATCTGAAAGAAATTCAGTCCTGAATATTCACTGGAAGGACTGATGCTGAAGCTGAAGCTCCTCCTTTGGCCAGCTAATGCAAAGAGGTGATTCATTATATAAGACACTGATGCTGGGAAAGATTGAAGGCAGGAGGAGACAAGACGATTGGATGGCATCACCGATTCAATGGACTTGAGTTTGAGCAAGCTACAGGAGATGTCGAAGGACAGGGAAGCCTGGTGTGCTGAAGTCCATGGGGTCACAAAGAGTTGGACATGACTGAGCAACTGAACAACAAAGGGCCCCACCCAAGTAGAGGATGGTAACTTCAGGCTAAGCACAAGATTCCTAGAATACTGCTCTGTTACCTCACCACCGATCAATCAGAAGACAGTCACACACTCTGTAGCTCTCACTCCAAATTTCACTTATAAAAACTTTTTCCCCAAAACCACTGGGAGCTCTGGTTTTTCAGCTCAAGCCACCCATTCTCCGTGTTTGGCCCACAGTAAATCTTTCTCTGCTCCCAGCTCTGACATTTCAGTTTGTTTGATTTCACTGTGCATTGGGCTTAAGATTTGTTTAGTAAGTAACAGTAAAAGGGATTCATCAAGGTCAAGTTGTCCTTTAAAAGAAACTGATCTGGTGGTTGCTTTGAGTCAACACTAGGAGTGGCTGAAAGAGTGTAGCTCATTTAATTCAACTCTCTAAATAAGAATAACGAGAGCCTGGTTTGTAACACAGGAATGAAAAGGATCATACCTTTCAAAAATGAATTCTATAAGGCTAGTTATGTAGGAAATGGAGAAGGCAATGGCACCCCACTCCAGTACTCTTGCCTGGAAAGTCCCATAGATGGAGGAGCCTGGTGGGCTGCAGTCCATGGGGTCGCGAAGAGTCAGACACAGCTGAGCGACTTCCCTTTCACTTTTCACTTTCATGCATTGGAGAAGGAAATGGCAACCCACTCCAGTGTTCTTGCCTGGAGAATCCCAGGGACAGTGGAGCCTGGTGGGCTGCCATCTATGGGATCACACAGAGTCAGACACAACTGAAGTGACTTAGCAGCAGTTATGTAGGAAAAGAGTCAATTCAAAGATAATACTAAAGTTTTGCCCTGAATAACTGACAAATAAAATATATGGTTTGAGAAAAAGATATTAAATTTATTTGGTTATCTATTGAACCTAAAATGCCAACCAGACATTCAGGACTATCTGACCAATCATTGGAATTTAATCATTAGTAGGTGGTTAGATGATTTGAGAATAGGAATTGTGGAAGTTATCTGGGGAGATATATCATCTTTGAAATCCAGGGAATGGATTAAATTGTGACTTATACCAACATGTCTTTCCTTTCTTCATATTATTTCTATATTATTGTGTATTGTGTTTCAAAAAACTAAGTAGGGGTCTTTTTGTTTAAAAAAAAAAAAACTTTCATTTTAATTCAGAAAAGAAGGAAATATATAGTCTGTTTGGATAATAAAACACAAATACATTCTACACTCTCAATATTTAGAAAAGAAAACAAAATGGAAGCTAGCCCTATGAACTTCAAAGTTCATGAAAACATATTGAAAATCATGTCTGGAGGCAATAGGAGAAAGCGTGTTAATTGATAATTTGCAGAACTCCCAGCATCAACCCACAAGCGAGGAACACAAGAGAAACAATGTGCTCTTCCACATTAATTGACTTCAATCCTCTGAGTATACTGTCTAACCATCTAATGAATAGACCAGGGTGAAACAGTGGACAGCTGGATATCAGAGAAGCATGTGATACAACTGCATGATACAAGGATTGATTTACAAGATCAAAAACATAGCTTGGGGGAAGAACTCTTGGAATGGATTACAGATTGGCTTGGGAAACTAGTGTCAGCCAGAGGGAGGGGACTCAGTGGCAGACAGCTAATAAGTAGGGCCCAAACATTTGGTCTTCCCATGTACGTCCATGAAAGTTGTATGCAGGATTTTTGGAGAATATAAACTTCACTTGTCCCAGAAAGTGCACTAACATAGTAACTGTTGCTAGGTAGAAGAGAAATGGTTAGAGTTGTTCAGCTAGGAAGAAAAATCCCAAAGGAGGCCCTCCATTACAGCCCCATTTCCCAATGAGATTAACACAGAAACTCAGAGTATTTAGAAACTTGTATAGCAGTTTTACAGAGTATCTTATATCTGTTGAACTTAATAATAATTTTTAAAAAATGATGGGTATTGGTTTGTATATCTTTTAAATTCATTTTTCTATTAATTCAATTGTATAGGTATTTTATACTTAAAAAATTGGTCTGTGACAGTTTGGAACTTTAAAAAAATGGCCCTTCAATACAGATAATTTAAGAAACACTGGCATAAAAGTACATTTTTTGGCCAATAATTGGGATTAGGGCACTTGATTTGGACTAAGATAACTGGGTTGAGATTATCAAGCAAGATATTTTTGCAGGGGAATTCCTATGGACAGTAAAAAGAGACTGATGTATTTTGAGAACTTTATGAACAGATGACTATGATTCCATAGTTTCTGAGCCTAGGAACCTGTATTTTTTAAATCTCTTGGGTAACTTTTATGATCATAAAGCTTTGGAAATACATCACAAGAAATCAACAGTGCTCTCTATATGGTAATTTTTGTTTGTTAGAATCTTACTAAAAAAGGTCTCAAAATTCTGAATCACACAAATAAGATTTTTTTTTTCTAATTTTCTGTTTGAGGGCAAAGTCATAGAAATTATAGGCACTGTATAAAAAAACATGTCCCAACAATGGGGTGAGGGGATTGTGGTAGCTGCCACCAGGATGAGAGAGTAGGAGCCTGATTCAGCACCCAAACTGAGTTGCCTCTCATAGCCACATCTAGGACACAGGCTCCAGCCTCACCTTCCAGCTCATGGTCCAATATAGCAGCACCATACACTATCTCCCTTTCTCTTTTTTTCCCTCCTTTCCCCTTCTGATTTCCCCCTTTACCTTATCTCTTTTCCTTTTCCTCTTTCTCTCTTCCATTTTTCTTCTCACCTTTATTTCCTTACACTTACCCCATCTTTTCCCCTTTCCATCTCCTTTTCTGCTTCTTCATTCCCCTCTCTTTAATTTACTCATCGACTATTTCCATAAATGTATATGTATTGGTACTTTCTTGGTGCAAAATACTGTGTAAGAGCTGGAGATACGAGGGCAAGTGAGGCACCAGCCACAGCTTCAGGGTATTAGGATGACCATCAAGGAACAGATGGATTGGTAAAGCAGTAAACTCTTTTTCCAAAACCAGAACAACTGATTCCTGCTTTTCCTTTCTTCTTCTTTCCCTTCCCTGGCCAACTCAACAAAAGCAAACTTCTCACTTATGAAGATCCACATTTGGTACCACAGGATGCTGAGATTTAGCCCCAGATCTACTTTATATATATATAAATTCCCAACTGTCATTTGCTTTACTAGGAGAGAGAAGATTTTTCTCTCTCTTTAGCTGAGATCCTTCCCTTCTTGTTACTTCATGATAATCTGAACTGCTTCACACATTTGTTCTTCTACCTATATCCATAGTAATTATATCTTGAAACTGCTCTGATATGGAGGCACTCACACTATTCAAATATAAGCCCATAGATTTGTATTTCTTCCTGTTTATCTACTGCTGTGATTCAAATTACCCTAAAATTTAGCAGCTTAAAACATTAGTGCATTGTCTTACACGGATTTCTGTGGTCAGAAATCTAGGAATATCTTAGCTAGGTGGTTCTGGCTCGGGGGCTCTCATAAGGCTGCAGTCAGGTTGTCAGCTGAGGCTACAATCATCTGAAAGATTGACAAGGTGTAAAGAATCCATTCTCAACATGGCTCAGATGTATGACTGGTGTTAGCTGGAGGCCTCAGTTTATTATAGATTGTTGATGTGTACCTTCATACATACCTACATGGACCTCTCATACAGCTGCATAAACATTCTCACCAAATGCCAGTAGCTGCCCCCAGAGCAGGCATGAGTACTGAGTCGCTTCAGTCATCTCTTTTTGACCCAGTGGATCATAGCCCTCCAGGCTCCTCTGTCCATGGGGTTCTCCAGGCAAGAATGCTGAAAAGTAGGAGATCAAAAAAAAACGAAAAGAAAACAGGGAGGAATCCACAGTGCCTTTGTGAATAAGTATTGATTGGAAGTTGCACAGCATCACTTCCACTTTATTTAATGTATTAAATGTAAGTCACTAAATCCAACTACATTCAAAGATTCAGAGAGAGGGAAATTAGGCTATGCTATCTGAAGGGAGAAATATCGAAACAGTGAAGAACAAATGAGATTTTAGTACACTTGACTCCTTCATATCATTATATCCTATATCCAAATCACTGACAGATTCCTTTTTTTAATCTTCTTTTCAGGATTCATTCAGTTCATATGTAAATCTAAGATAAAAATCTCATTCATTTTCTTAATAATTTAACATCTTTCCTTTATGATCTCATTAACTCTGATATAATTCTTCTTCAGTAAACCTTGACTAAAATAATCTCAGTGCTTCTAACTCACTAAGAAACCACAACATTCTGCCCACCTAGTTTTCTCATTTGCTCACAGGGCTTCACAAATCAAGTCCATACTGATGCTTCTAGAATCAAGCTTTGTCCTTAAACTGAAACTATTTCCTTTTTCTCTCTCATTCAAACAAAGGAATCGTTAGCCTTTGCTTCTCATCAGAAGCCACAATCAATCAACCTATTCAGACAAAACAGAGGTAGCATAGGAAGCATTGTTTTAAGTCTAAAAAAGTCTCTCCAGACGAGACACTAAGTGAAAGAAAAACTATATCTGTTGTGTTGACTGATGTATGCCTGGTACCTGAAACAATGTCTGGCACACAGGGGCTCATAAACAGTATTTACTAACCATAAAAACAAATAAAACTGATTGAGTGGATAAATGAGCTGCCTGAAATATCCTCTGAGGGGTTTACCCTAAAAAAATTGTCAATAACAAATATGATGCCCTAATTCCCCCACATTTCCCAGGTCACAATACTGCAACATATCTTTCTTATACATTTTCCTCTTAAGGCAAATATCTGTTGATTCATTTTCATTTATTCATTACCTATTCAAGCTTTAAAGCAAAGATACAAATCTGTGGACTTATTTTGGAGCCATTTTATTCTCAGCGAAAAAATAAGTTCTTATAATTTTAATTGTAGTACCCAAGACTATATATATATATATATATTCCTGGAAATATTGAATTTGTGGTGGAAAACACTGTAGGTATTCTGAAAATCAACCACATCAATACTTGTATCACAAACTCACTTGGTAATGTAAACCAAATTGCAGCCCCTAGACCTTTTTCTTTTTATTCAAATAATTAGTTTAATTCACTTGCTTAACAAGATTTTTTTGTATTATTGTTTTCTGCAGGTGTATATCAATTCAGTTCAGTTCAGTCGCTCAGTTGTGTCTGACTCTTCGCAACCCCATGAATCACAGCATGCCAGGCCTCCCTGTCCATCACCAACTCCCGGAGTTCACTCAGACTCACGTCCATCGAGTCAGTGATGCCATCCAGCCATCTCATCCTCGGTCGTCCCCTTCTCCTCCTGCCCCCAATCCCTCCCAGCATCAGGGTCTTTTCCAATGAGCCAACTGTTTGCATGAGGTGGCCAAACTACTGGAGTTTCAGCTTTAGCATCAATCCTTCCAAAGAACACCCAGGACTGATCTCCTTTAGAATGGACTGGTTGGATCTCCTTGCAGTCCAAGGAACTTGCAAGAGTCTTCTCCAACATCACAGTTCAAAAGCATCAATTCTTTGGCGCTCAGCCTTCTTCACAGTCCAACTCTCACATCCATACATGACTACTGGAAAAACCATAGCCTTGACTAGATGGACCTTTGTTGGCAAAGTAATGTCTTTGCTTTTGAATATGCTATCTAGGTTGATCATAACTTTCCTTCCAAGGAGTAAGCGTCTTTTGATTTCATGGCTGCAATCACCATCTGCAGTGATTTTGGAGCCCAAAAAAATAAAGTCTGACACTGTTTCCACTGTATTCCCATCTATTTCCCATGAAGTGATGGGACCAGATGCCATGATCGTAATTTTCTGAATGTTGAGCTTTAAGCCAACTTTTTCACTCTCCACTTTCACTTTCATCAAGAGGCTTTTAAGTTCCTCTTCACTTTCTGCCATAAGGGTGGTGTCATCTGCATATCTGAGGTTATTAATATTTCTCCCACCAATCTTGTTTCCACCTTGTGCTTCTTCCAGCCATATATAGATATAAGCAAAATGATATGATTACTATTCTCTCAGGAAACTCAATCTAGTTTTGTAGCAAGTCACAAATAAATATGTAATTACAACTCATTTCCTAACCAAAATAAAATTTTGGATTTAAGAACAATAAAAATACATGATCTGATAAAAAACATATATAGGAAACTTGTTACCCCTCGCCCCCTTACAATTGACATCTGAGGATGAAATATATTAACATAAAGTGAAAACCTCTGCTTAGCAGAATGTATAAAATTATTCAGTGCACACCAAATAGGACTCATCTCTGCTGTCTGTGTACTTTTGGTGTTAGAGGCTCTCCACTTCTTTCAATCTACTGAAAACTAGCATTATACAACTTAATTCATGCCAAAATAATAGAATGTTTAAAAGGATAACTACTACACAACTGAATATTATCTGGAATAATTTGAAAGTAAAAGTTAACTATTCTGCAGTCACAAAAGGAATTACTAGGATCTAAATCTTTTTCACTGTAGGGCAGAGGCTGCCAAAACTCAGCCAAGAATCAAAAATGGTCGAAACAGGACTTATATTTCACTCTCAAAATGGATGATTTGAGGAGAGTTTAGCAAAGGAATAGTTACAAATGGAGTAGGGAAGGCATTAAAAAATACAAAGTAGGATGCGGTATTCCAGAGCTAGTAGTGGGTGGGTGTCATTACCACCTGGGACTGCAGGTTCAAGGAGAGAACAAGAAGGCAGGGAGAGTGGTGTGGAAAGGGCCATCTGACAGAGGCCTTCAGCTTATGCAAGTGGTCAGTACCCAGCAAGCCCACAGGAAACCAGGAAAACAGCTTCCCTAAATGTGCTGTCCTCTCTCAGAACCCATGCTGGTGCCACTCCACTCCCTTATTCCAACAAACAGAAAGCAGAAGGGAAGGAAGATGGTTACGTTCATCCCAGTCACTGGTGCAGAGGTGGGAGAAGTGTGAAGTTGACCTGGAGTAGTAAGCAGAAGATAACCAGCAAAAGTCAATCACTTTCATTCCTTAATGTTCACTTTGGTCCCTTGTCCAGGCAAGAGATTTATTCTTCCAACTAAATCCATCAGATACTCATCATGACCATGTTCCTACCTGAAACCTAAATCATGAGCCATCATTGGTTCTTTTTTCCATGCAGGGTAGTAGGGAAGGAGTAAAGGAAGAGGAACAGAAGCAATTAATTAACATAAAATAGAGTAACTACAGTTCCTCTTCTGAAGCTGGTCACAAGGTCTCTGTTAGTAATCAGAGCTAACACTATCCATTCTTGCCCTAGGTCAATATCTCAGTTAGATGGGGCTTTTCAGATAGTAAGGTGACTCAAATCATTACTCCGGGGTGGAGGGACATGAGCCCTTAGTTACCTTCTCTTTATTGGGTTTCCATTGACCAGGACTACTGAGCAAGAGAAAATATTAAGAGATACCTTAGTGAGTCCTCTGGGTTCCAAATATAATTTTCTTTGTCTTTATTGTGTAGCAGCAACCCAATTTAACCCTAGTAATTGGCACATCTGTCTCAATCAGAATAATGACTCCTTTCTCTGTCTTCTGGTTCAGAAACATGAAGAGTCAGGCAGTAGACACAGCTCTCACCAGAATACACAGTCATTCTTTTGGATAATGGGTACATCAGATAATGGGTAATGTAAAATGTGTTCTCTAGATGGAGGCCATGTTGGGATAGTAATGCTGGCCAGAGTGTCCAGGCAAGAAAGGCAAAACAGTTCCTGTAATTTGAGAATTTTCCTATGGAAACAAAGCACTGATTTAGCCAGGAGGCGAGGGACTAAATGTAATAAACTGGCTACCAGGTAGCCAGATTAGTCCTCCAGGAATTGTTCCCATATCAGGGCTTAACTTCAGGCTTTCTTGGTAGAACAGTGGCAGGAGCAAATAAAGCCTTGTGAGGGCATATTATTGAGTTTATAGGGTTTATTTTCTGATTGAGGGGTAGTCTTGCAAGACTGAAGTTGTTCAAAGAAAAAGTTAAGGAACTGTCTACTGAGCATGTATGGATACTTCAAGCTTTAAGAAAAACCCAACTTTTCTCTGAAAATACCCAAATACCCCAAAGTTTTCCAAGAAAAGTGACGTGGATTTCTTAGTCAAGTAAAGGCAGTTGACAAGAAAAATACATGAAGACTCGGCAGACTTCTCCCCATGAGAAAGATGTCTTTCTCTTGCAAATTTTAAAGGTTATAATTTTTTATTAAAAAAGAGGGTAAATAGAAGATATGGCATGTTGGATTAGTTATAATTCCCCTGCCTGCCTTTCCAGCACATATTTCTGTACCACAGAATTTTCTACTCAAATCATGGTTCATGGAGCAGAACCATCATCTATGGTCTTGTTGGCAGTGACTACTGGACCTACTAAATTCCCTCGTGGCTTACATGGTAAAGAATTTGCCTGCAATGTAGCAGTCCTGAGTTTGATCCCTGGGTTAGGAAGATCCTCTGCCTGGAGAATTCTACGGACAAAGGGACTTGGCAGGCCCCAGTCCATGGGGTTGCAAACAGTTGGACATGACTGAGTGACTAACACACTAGATTAGAACCTGCATTTTAGCAAGATCTCCAGTTTATTCATATGTATATGTATATACATATGTATATCTTGAATTTTGAGAAATATTGTTGTAGACTCCTTTAGTATCCTTGTAGCCAGAGTTTCTCATATGACCTACATTCTGCCAAGCAGATGTATCTACATGTGTACAAGATTTATAGTAATAAAGTGAACCATCTCATATAGCAGTAGTTTTCAAACTTTTGCATGCATCACAAACACAAATCAGCAGGCCTCACTCCCATAGCATTAATTTAATAGCTTTGGGATAGGCTCTGAGAATTTGCATTTTTAACCAAGTTACCAGGTGATGGCAATGCTGTTGCCAGGTACCACACTTTGAAAACCACTCTCAAACAGCATAGCGGCAGGGGTGTCTGGTTCTTTGGAGGCCAGCAGCAATGGGAGAACTTGTCCAATGGAACATCTTTGTGATTATGGCAAAGGCATTAGGTTCCAAGGCCAATGGCAATAACAGCTTCTTTAGTAAGCCAGTTTTCAGTGTGGTTCTGGGCATTGTTCCCAGAAACTCAGCCTAGAGTCTGTACTCTTAGCTCTCCCAATAATTCTGTGAACTATCATAAATCCCTTGCCAAGTAAACTTGCTAGGTCAGATTCTGTTGCTTACAACTAAGAACACTAGCCAATGGAGACCTTACATATGCTTATGAAAGGAATTCTAGGGACTGTATTTATTATTCAGCCCAGGTCATCTCTTAGTCCTTTCAGGCTGCAATAACAAAATACCACAGATTGGGTGGCTTATAAACAAAATAAATTTATTTCTCATAGGTCTGGAAGTTGAAAGTCCAAGATCAGAGTGCCATCGTAGACTTCCAGGTCATACTTTGCATTATATCCTCACATGGCAGAGGTGCAAGCAAGCAATCTGAGCCTCTTTAGTAAAGACACTAATCCCATTCATGTGGGCCCTGCTCTCAGGACCTAATCACCTCCTAAGGGGCCATCCTCCTAATACCTTCAACTTGTGAAAGTTGCTAAGTTGTGCCCAACTCTTTGTGGCCCCATGGACTGTAGCCTGCAAGGCTCCTCTGTCCATGGAATTCTCCAGGCCAGAATACTTGAATGGGTAGCTATTCCCTTCTTCAAGTGTTCTTCTCAACCCAGGGATCGAACCCAGATCTTCCACATTGCAGGCAGATTTTTTACCATCTGAGCCATCAGGGAAGCCCAAGAATACTGTAGTGGGTAGCCTATCCCTTCTCTAGCAGATCTTCCTGACCCAAGAATCAAACTGGGGTCTCTTGCATTGCAGGCAGATTCTTTACCAGCTGAGCTTCCTTCACCTTGGGAGTTAGGATTTCAACATATGAATTTTTAGGGAAATACATTCAGATCATAAAACCTAGGTTAGAATTTTATGAAGGGACAATGTAGATAGAAGGGACTATGCTTTTAGTCAAAAATAAAGAATGTTTTAAAATAGCACCTTCTGTGTCAGACAGTTTATGAACCTAATCACAGTAGCAGGTGACTGAAGCTGAGCATGAATCTAGGGCAGGTGAGAGATACTCAGCATTTAGGATTATCAAGAGGACTTAACCTCAATACCTGAGGTAGTAGTAGAACCTACATTATGTAAACCCTATCATGTTGATGAACAAAGAACAATGTTTTTTAACATCCATTGAGAAGTAACTTCTATTGGGTATCTAAACATACCATAAAGCAGCAATGAAAGGCCTAACTTTGGATCATGCATAAGTATACATTTAAAATAATTCTTCACAGAAAGTTGAGCTAATTATATGTACTAAATATGCCTTCTCTTAAAAACAGGGCTAACTACTAGTTATGATGATAACACTGTCAAGTGCTGGCTCCCTGAATACCAACAACACAGCCTGTCGATGGCTTGTTGAGGCAAAGCTGAGTTTGTCACTTATCATGGAAGACAAGATACTACCATGACAGTGCTTCGGCAGTATCTCAGAGAGGCAAGCTTGTAGTTTGTTGAGAATTGGAAGCTTCGTTTAAGGTGGCCTTTTAATTTGGAGGAGTGAGGTTGGAGATGGGGGATTGGTTACGACTGGGTCAGGACCATGAGACAGTAAGATAAGATTTTTTGAGGCAAGAGGTTCAAAGAACTTGAGGGTTCAAACTGTTTATTGAAGCTTTCCTTTGAAGAGTTAAAGCCATAAATCTGGGCAAAGGCTTCATGAAATAATATGTTATGAAAGTTATGTTCATATAGACAGACCATTTTGAGTGAAAGTAAATTTCCAAGCTTCCAATATCCAAGCTGCACGTGTGTATGTTGGGGATTGTGGGGGTGGGGGGAAGTAGGAGGCAAATTATTTTGGTTCTCACATCCTACTAGAAAGTAAAATTCCTGCTTTTTACTGGAAAATGAAATTCTTTGGAGAAGGAATCTTCTACTACCAGTGCCTGGTAAGTACCTGGCACTCAATCAGCACTGGATAGAAGGAAGGAAGGAAGCAAGGGAGGGAAGGAAGAAGAGTGAATTCACAACAGGTTTTCTGCCTTCTCACAGAAGTCCTCAAGGGTATTGTTGTAATCAGACTACCAAGTATTTTCTCATGTGGCAAAGAAAATCCTAAATGTAATACAAAATTAATAGACAGAAGATTCTGGTGCTTATTGGAAGAGTAAGTTGCTAAAGTATAGATTATACAATTTCAGTTTGAAAAGGGGATGCTGCTCCCTCCTAAAATAACAGTTTGGGGGGGGGGGGTCCTCGTGTTCCATACATTCAGACAATCAAAGCCTACGATGTTAGCACAGGGCAAATCAATATGGAGGAATGGATGCCCTCTTTCAAAAAATAATGCATCCTACTACATTCATGATTAACATCAACCCCAAGGAGAATTAGCGTGCGGTGGGGAGGAATTCTTCGAGGTGACTGGATTTAAATTTGAAATCACTGAGAAACCACTCTAAGTATGAGTAACTAAATGACATTTTCTGCTTCAGACTGAAAAGGGGACTGAAGATTAAAATTAAGTCTAGTTATGAAAAGATAAAGTAATATTTTTGCATATCTGTGGTTCATGCAATTTTTACATTGGTACACAAACATATATGTTTTCCCTCTCCAATCAAAGGATTAGACTCCAAAAATTCCTGTCCAAGAAGAATCCATATTTCCAGAAAAAGTAAGTCTTTAAAGGAAAAATAAGCTTGGGCTACCAAGGTTGAATGAAGCTATGCTATTATAAGTATATTTTTGTGGGTTCTTGAAAGCCAAACAATGAAGATGGTGTCCTAAAATCTCTTCTGAGGGTTTTCAACAACATACCTGTATGTTTTTCACTTTGTGGCAGATAGTATATTTCTTCCCTCCCCAATACATATTATATTATAGGCCTTTCTGGGCAGATGGATGACTCCTTGGCTCCTTCCTTCTGGGTCACAGGGCAACCCAAAAATACTACAGTAACTTGGCTGGATAAAAGCCCTATGCAACTTTCATTTAAGCAGCTAGGCACATCAAATAGGCACCTCTCAGGCCTCCGTCCTACCCACTCACAGAACTTAAGCTCTCTGCCTGACGATTCTATACTAGAACACATGCACCTTTCCGCCTTCCAGCCAACGTGAGGCTGTTCTAACTTGGCCTCGGCTACCTTAACTCTCCTAAAACTGCATTTTAAAAATCTCCCCTCTGGTCTGCCACCTGTTTTACCTCTTTCTCTTCTTCTTCTTTTTTTTTTTTTTTTTCCAAATTCCCAACTTCTTACTGCCTCTTTTTCAAACTATCCCCAACAGGTGTGCATCTAATCAAAGTAAGATTCTCCTGATTGTAGGAAAGTGTACAAAAGTAAGTCCACATATGTACAATTTCATGAAAGGGAATTGCATTTGGTAAGGGCTTTTTGCAAAGGTAATTATGTGTGAAAACAGCTCTAGCAGTTCTATGGACAAAATGCTAGAGAAGCACTCAAAATAACTTTGAAACTTCAGCATCAGGCAGCTGGAGTCAAGAAGAATTTGTTGCAGTAGAAACCCATGCCAGGAGAATTCACATTTCCAAATAATATGGCTTTGAGGAATAAATAAGTTCAGACAGCCAAGGTTGTGAGTGAAACTATGAAAGCTATTATAACTAACTTTCAGTAGAAACTGGCTTGGTGCCTACAAATCTGCTGATAATGAAACCATAGTCAGATTAACATGTTTCATTTATTGATCCATTTATTCAACAAATATTATTAGAAACCTAATATGTTTTAACATCTGTGTGGAGCACTGGGAATACAGAGGCAAGCAAATGCACCTTCTGACTCTGTATTCATGAACTTGGAGTCTCGTTTCCCCATGCAATGGCTGACTTTTGCCAACAGAAAGCAGCAGGCCCCCAAGGAGAGGGAAAAGCTGGTTTTTTTCTTCTATTTGTTGTGCTTTTAAAGCGAAATAGTCAGTCTAAAATGTAGTCCAAATTTTTGTTCTCATGATCATTTAACATTTCAAAAATTTTCCATAAGTTTTTTTGTTGATGCTTTAAAATCCAATTTTTAGTAGTATCCCTCTTTAAGAAAGTTTAATCCTAAAGGAATATCCCTGGACTGCATTTTGCCTATCAATAAAATTTAAACTCATTACTGCAATAGGAAAGTCATAATCCTACCATTTCTATAGGATTCATGATCTGCTCTACCCATGATGCAGAGGAAACCATAATTCACCCTTCATTGGTTCATTCTCAGATGCAGGGATTCATTTGAATGAACATTTGATGAGCAATTACTACAGGCCTGATAATGAACTGAGCCATAAAGATACATAAAAAGACACACACTCTGCCAAATAACTTCTAGACTACCACTACAACTATTAATACTACTAGTTCTACCATCACTGCTAGTACTATTAGTAATAACTCACTATCAATGAACAAATTACTTTTAGAGAAAGAATTGACCTGTTCTGCCAAAGTAAACTGATCAAAATTTTGCAGAAGAGGAAATATTTGATCTAGTTCTCAATAAATACACAGCTGCTACTGCTGCTAAGTCACTTCAGTTGTGTCCAACTCTGTGCAACCCCTTAGACGACAGCCCACCAGGCTCCCCTGTCCCTGGGATTCTCCAGCCAAGAACACTGGAGTGGGTTGCATTTCCTTCTCTAATGCATGAAAGTGGAAAGTGAAAGTGAAGTTGCTCAGTCATGTCTGACTCTTCACAACCCCATGGACTGTAGCCTACCAGGCTCCTCTGTCTATGGGGTTGTCCAGGCAAGAGTACTGGAGTGGGGTGCCATCGCCTTCTCCATAAATACATAGCATTTTGCCCTAAATTATAACTTGTCTTTGAAACAGAGTTTTATGAGATGTGTTCCTGAATTCTGAAGCACTGTGTTTGTTTGTTAGTAGTCTACTTTGACATTTATTTTGACCCAAGCACCCCAACAAGTAATAATATGGTCTTTTAATTTGATTAGCCAATTGCAAGGCACACTCTTAACCATTCAACTTTTTCCTTAAGAATGATCAATCTGTAGGAGTTACTTATTGACTGAATTGTTCTGATGAATGCTTTGATGTAAGAAGGTTCTGCAAAAGTTAACACAGTTTGACAAGAGAATGCACTGGTCATAGTAAACACCTTATTCCAACACAAGAGACAACTCTACACATGAATATCACAAGATGGTCAATACCAAAATCAGATTGACTATATTCTTTGAACTGAAGATGGAGAAGCTCAATACAATCAGCAGAAACAAGACTTAGAGCTGACTGTGGCTCAGATCATGAGCTCCTTATTGCAAAATTCAGGCTTAAGTTGAAGAAAGTAGGCAAAAACACTAAATCATTCGAGTATGATGTAAATAAAATCCCTTATGATTACACAGTGCTGGTGACTAATAGATTCAAGGGATTAGATCTGGTAGACAGAGTGCCTGAAGAATGATGCATGAGGGTTTATAACACTGTATAAGAAGAAGTGACCAAAACCATCCCCAAGAGAAAGAAATGCAAGAAGGCAAGGGAATTGTCTGAAGGAGTCTTACAAATATATGAAGAAAGAGGAGAAGCAAAAGGCAAAGGAGAAAGGGAAATATATACCCAACTGAACGCAGAGTTCCAGAGAATAGAAAAGACAAGAAAGCCTTCTTAAGTGAAAAATGCAAAGAAATAGAGGAAAACAGTAGAATGGGAAAGACTGGAGATCTCTTCAAGAAAATCAGAGATAGCAATGGAATATTTCATGCAAAGATGGGCACAATAAAGGACAGAAACAGCAAGGACCTAACAGAAGCAGAAGAGATTAAGAAGAGGTGGCAAGAATACACAGAATAACTGTACAGAAAAAGGTCTTAGTGACCCAGATAAGCACAATGGTGTGGTCACCCACCTAGAGCCAGACATCCTGGAGTATGAAGCCAAGTGGGCCTTAGGAAGAATTATTACAAACAAAGCTAGTGGAGGTGATGGAATTCCAGCTGAGCTATTTCAAGTCCTAAAAGATGATGCTGTTAAAGTGTTGTACTCAATATGCCAGCAAATTTGGAAAACTCAGCAGTAGCCACAGAACTAGAAAAGTATGGTTTTCATTCCAATCCAAAGAAAGATAATGCCAAAAGATGTTCAAACTACCACACAGTTGCACTCATTTCACATGCTAGCAGAGTAATGCTGAAAATCCTTCAAGTTAGGCTTCAGCAGTACATGAACCAAGAACTTCCAGATGTACAAGCTGGATTTAGAAAAGGCAGAGGGACCCAGAGATCAAATTACCAACATCCATCAGATCATAGAAAAAGCAAGGGAATTCCAGAAAAGCATATACTCTGCTTCATTAACTATGCTAAACCTTTTGACTGTGTGGATCACAGCAATCTGTACAAAATTTTAAGGAAATGGGAATACCACACTACCTTGCCTGTCTCCTGAGAAACCTACATGCATGTCAAGAAGCATCAGTTAGAACTGGACACAGAACAACAGACTGGTTCAGAACTGGGAAAGGAGTACATCAAAGCTGTATATTGTTACCCTGCTTATTTAATTTCTATGCAGAGTACCTCATGTGAAATGCTGGGCTGGATGAATCACAAGCTGGTATCAAGATTAGCAAGAGAAATATCAACAACTGCAAATAGGCAGCTGATACCACTCTAGTGGCAGAAAGTGAAGAGGAACTAAAGAGCCTCTTGATGAGGGTGAATGAGGAGAATGAAAAAGCTGATGTAAAACTCACATTCATCCATTGACATGAATCTGCCACGGGTGTACATGTGTTCTCCATCCTGAACCCCCTCCCACCTCCCTCCCCATCCCATCCCTCTGGCTCATCCAGTGCACCAGCCCCAAGCAGCCTAAGGAGTGGAGAATGACCAGGAGGGTAGAAAAATCATAATAAGGATGGTAAGGAGAGCTTACCCCCACAGTGGTAGTGTCTTCATCCTAGTCTCATTGGGTCATCATTGTGGGAACCTGAAGTCCACTGAAGTTTTCCCCACCAAAAGGCAACATGCTTCTTCATCTTCTTTGTCTGTGTATCATTAAATGTGTCTTTACCTACAACAAAGCACTTACAATATTTTCTTCTGTCCATTACCATTTCTCCATGGATCACCATCAGCCTGTGACAACTATACAGGCTATTATCTGCTATGTAAATAAATACCATTGCTCTTGATTTTAAAATGTTCCACACCATTAGCTTCCAATATAGTCATTCTCAAAATCTCTAAAATACATATGAAAACATTCCCTTCCCAAGGGCAAAAACTTCAATACTGAAAATAGTGTCTTATGGGCAGCTAAATGCCAAAATCTCAGAGAAATACAAAGTATAAGGAAAACAGACTTGAACTGAGAAACACTACTTAAATTTTATCTTACAAAAAGAAATTATCTATAAAAAAGGAAGAAAATGAATTATATCTTACTTTTTACACCATTACTCTAAGTGTGACCCAGCTTAAGAAAGGGTTAGTTGCTCAGTCGTGTCCGACTCTTTGCAACCCCATGGACTACAGACCACCAGGCTCCTCTGTCCATGGAATTCCGCAGACAAGAATACTGGAGTGGGTTGCCATTCTCTTCTCTAGATCTTCCTGACCCAAGGATCAAACATGGGTCTCCTGAATTGGAGAAGGCAGATTCTTTGCCTTCTGAGCCACCAGGGAAGCCCCCAATTTTAAGTAAGAGTTGAAAACAAAACAATAAAATAAACATAAGGAGTCATCACCTCTATCCTACTGCTTCCATTGGTACTCATCACGCCCTTCTACCTTAAAACCTTTCTAAATTCTTTAATGAGAGCAACTCACAGGAAAAAAAGATGGAAGAAGGAGGGAAATATCAGTGCACACTGTACCTTAGAAGGTCTGATCCCCTGAACTAAATTTTATACACAGACAAATGAACTCTGAAATTTTGTATGCAGAAATATTTTTTTTCCAATTTCTTCTACACTTAATGACAAACATAATAGGGAATATGGTCTACCTAATGAAGAGCAGAAGTTTTGGCAAATGGCTAATTATCTCTCCTGTATGTATGGCTCTACCAGACTAATTTCAGATAGATATTAATATTTGTTCAGGAGCTGGTATACCACCCTACTCTCCTTCTACAGATCTACAAGAGAAATTTGCTCATTGTTCAAGACTATAGCAAATGGAACTAGCATTTTGAACAGCTGGGATAGTATCCAGATTAAAGTTTGAGAGCAGTGTTCTCAATTCAGTTAGCTCCAGAGTCTTCTTTTTAGGACAAATAGTTCCTTTACTCCTGAAGCCAAATTCATATATGTTATAAACTATTTACACAAATAATATCCAAAAATATTACTATCATTCCATAACTATACTATAAAGTAAAAAGAATGGAAAGGTAATTTATAATAAAATGATATGCATTTCTAGATGAAAATGCTCAGGTGTAATAACAAGGAGCCATATGAAGTAGTCAGATGTTTGTGTCTATACTTAGAATCAGCGTGAATGCAACAACTACAAATGGACTCAGGTACAGGTGTGTTGCATTGGCAACTCATATGCCACAAATGGCGTTGCCATTGGTGACATGATTTTCTGAAACAGTGAGCAAGTCTTGATAGAGCTCTAACAAAACAAATTATAATCTTTTCTCAATTTACAATGTGGATGCATTCCTAGAAATTTCAGGGTATAATAAATAATGTGTTTATATATAAAGTGGAATTAGGCTTTAGGTTCAAATAATTTTAAGAACACTTGTTTCACCTACATGAATGTCTGGTAGGATATTTGAAAGTCACATGGGAGGCAGAACTGTACTCATTTCATGGGCTATCCAGCACACTGCAGGACATCTTAAATCACTGACCTCCACACACTACCAAATATCACAATGAGCAAAGATGCAACCACAAATTTTAAAATGCCTCAAGATGTGGTACTTTCCTGTTAAGAATGACTGAGAAAAGAAGAAAGCAAGTCATTAGTGTGCAGAAATCAGAGGAAAGAGGTAGGAAATGACTCAGAGTGGTAAGAAAGGACAAGATTATTGTGCTGTTTTTATGTTCAACTATTGTGGGAAACTGTCAGAGATTCTAAGAAGGAAGCAAGATGATTTTAAAATATCACTTAGTTTACTGTGTATAGAATGGATTATAAAGGTTCAAGGGTGGAGGGATCTACAGACCAATTAGGAAGCCATTGCAAGTAAATTTGGAAAGATGATAATGTCTTGTGCTAAGGTGACAGAGATGGATATGGAGAAACTGGTGTATTTACAGTTTTTATATTTGTGATGAAGACAGGAGAACTTACTGATAAAGTCAGATGTGGAAGGTGAGGGAAAGGGAATCAAGAATCGTTCATAAATGTTTTGGCAACTAGAGAAAGGGTGGACATTTTATGAAATGTAAAACGTGGGTAAATGAAGAAGGTTTGATGAAAAAACAAGAGTTCACTTTTGTTTTAAACATTTTGAGATGCCTACTAGATATGCCAGTGAAGTGTGAGGTAAGCAGGTGTATATATTGGTCTGGAGTTCAATGAAGCAGTAAAAGGAATTAAATAAGTGAGAGAAAGTGTATAGATGAATCAACCTGGGAGACTTAGAAAGAGTAACCAGTGAGGAAGGAAAATATGGTATTGCTAAATTTTTTTAGAAGGTGGTGCATTCTTGTTTTATACTGAATTGTTGAATTATACTGAAAGGCTGAGTAAGATGAGAGTGAGTGAGAAATGATCATTGATGTTGGTACAGCCTTTCCACCCACCTGCACTCACTAACAGCACATTACTGGGGAATACCTGCAGCTTTGACTGGCGACTATATTTCTGGACACAGGATCACAGTTAATTCACATGGAGGACAAACTAAAAGTACAAGAGAGGTAATGCCCCAAAGTAGTTTTCAACCAATGATGAGTGAGGAATCGTTAGATAAATACCCCAGCTTCTTCACTACTAAGGGAGGAAGACTCTGAAGTATGTTCTATACTATTCCCCATAGATTACTCACCAAGGATTAAGCCCCATGTGCCTACACTGGTAACTATTTTGTAACATACATCTTATTGTATTCCTTCCCTTGCTATCTTCTCCCCTGCTAGTGTTTCTTGGGATGACATCTTAAATCAATTCAACACACATTTATGATTTCAACTTTGTTAAAATACATCATTTGATGAAAGGCTGATATAAAACAACTAAATTGTTGGTATTGGTTTATTTTGGGTGGTGAGTATATCAGGGGGGATTCTTTGCATTGCTAATGGCAGGAAACCCATCCCATAGCTATTTAGTCGCTAAGTCATGTCCAACTCTTTTGCAACTCCATGGACTGTAGCCAGCCAGGCTCTTCTGTCCATGGAATTCTCCAGGCAAGAATATTGGAGTGGGTTGCCATTTCCTCCTCTAGGGGATCTTCCCAACCCAGGAATCAAGCCCACATCTGCTGCTAGCAGGCAGATTCTTTACCACTGAGCCACCAGGGAAGCCTAATATTTTTTCTGTGTATTCAAAAAGTGCACTCTGCCCATCTTATGATCTCACAATATTCTGTGTTTCTTTCTAATACTTCTCACACTTAAGATTGTTTAGTCTCTTCTCCAACTATATTGCAAATTTAATGAGGACAGCGAATGTATCCCCAGCTTCTAATACTGTAGGAAATTTATATTAGCAAGAAAGAAAACCCCTGTTGTTTTATCCTTCGTTGAAACTGAGATCCCAGAATTTCTATGTCTAGAAAACTAAGAGTATGTTATATATAATATATGCTTACAAGTACTTTAAAAAATTATAGTAAAGCAAAACAAAAAGAGTGGAAAGGAATATTTCAAAATGTTGAATGCCTTTCTTATATTGTACCAGAGGCAGAAAAAGTAAGGAGATAATGGTTTTCCATGTTCCATGTTTTGATAACAATATAAAAGAATCATGTATTTCTTTTATAATAAAAACATCTTTCATGACAAAATTATCCACTGCTCAGATTCATGAAGAAAAGATGTACACTTAAGTAAAAATTACAAAGGTTAATTCTTATAACTCCCAGCTGACATTCTCAGAGAGATCATCTAACTCCAGTTTTCAAACATTTTTAGCATTTGAATTTTTTTTTCAGCTGGAGTCTTATGTGAAACCTGATACATAGAACAGTTGCAAACAGAATTTTCTGGTTGAAGTAGGATGGGAAACAAAGTCAAGCCACTGAGACACCACATTTCTCCCGCCTACCCTCCCAGAGCAGCCCAGAGATGTATCCAAAGAACCTAAGCCTACAGAGGACATAGTTTGAAAACTGTGGATCTCACTCAAACACGGAAAGGACAACAAATCCAAGCCCCATAATCTACCAGTTGAAACCCCAAACAGATTGGCAACCCTCAAATCCTGATGAGATTGTGAGTCTCTATTTTTAAATATATAAATTGGTTCAAAATTATGTAATGGATATTTTGGCCACCTGATGTGAAAAGCTGACTCACTGGAAAAGATCCTGATGCTGGGAAATATTGAGGGCAGGAGGAGAAGAGGGCAGCAGAGGATGCGATGGTTAAATAGCATCACCAACTCAATGGACATGAATTTGAGCAAATTCCAGGAGATAATGAAGCAAAGGGAAGCCTGATGTGCTGCAGTCCACGGGGTTACAAAGAGTCAGATATGACTGAGCGACTGAACAACAACAAGGACCTTTTGCTCATAGGAAAGGTAATTTATTTATTTTAATATAAACTTTGTATCTCCTCTCTTCTCTTCTCTCTCCTCCTTTTGTTTCCTCTTCCTCCTTTTCTCCCCCTTCCTTCCTCTCTCTCTATCTCATTCTCTCTCTACACTCTTTCTCTCTTCTCTTATATTCCCTCCTAGGACAATTCAGCTTTAAAGCCATGAAGTGGAATTGAGTACAGTAAATTTCCTAACCAGGATAGAGGAGATATGGCCCAGGGTGGGATGCAAAAGCCCAAGCAAGTTATAATGACAACTGTGCAGAAGGCAATGGCTGCAGCGGTCTGGCATCAGGAGTCAGAACTCAGTTCAGTAAGAAGAACATCCACATTTGGGCTGAAAGGCAAGAGATGTCAAAGCTGGCAGAATTCAGGAGCAGACAGATAAATAGACTGACAGACGTATAAATATGAATATATAGAGAAATAAATACAAATGAGAAGGCATGGGAACAGTGACATCCCAATAACTATGCACACAGAAGTTGTCTTCTAAGTACCACTAAGTGGAACTTGGCTCCTTAGAGAAATGGCTCATCTCCATGACTAGGGCAAAAAAAGTTCCCTGTAAGGTTGGAATACCTTTTCGTACCACAAAAAGCAAGAGCGTTCAAAACAGATGGTAATATGTCAAAAAAAGGACATAGAAGCTGGCTTAAGGGGCTCCCACTGAACAAATCTGGAACAATTCAAACATCAAAATAAATACTGGCAATTACAAGTTATAGCCAGTTGAATAGAAAACAATGAATTCATACTGATATAAGTAAATAAATGAATAAACTGAAAGTGTGATGGATAAATTAATGAATAGGAAGCCTTACAAAGACTAGAATATTTACATAGTTGTGAAGTATCATCTCTAACAAATAATTACTAATTACAAAGGGGAAAAGAGTAACATTACTATAGAGAAGCCTGGCGGATACCATCTTTATCAAACAATCAAAGTAATAGCATCAGTAGCTAGACAAATCAAAATTTACCTAATAAGATACAATGAAAGAGCACAGCATCACTCTTATGATATTCCTGCCAAATTTGCACAACTTGAACCCATTTGTGAGCAAACATCAGACAAACTTGAACAGAGGGACATTCTACAAATTAAGAGGCCTGTAATCTTCAAAATTGTTAAGGTCATGAAAACCAAGGAAAGAGGTAACTTTTGGATCTAAGGGGACTAAAGATTCATGACAACTAAATGCAAGATGTGCTTCTGAAACGACATTACTGAAAAAACCTATAAAACTTGAATGAAATCTGAGGATTATTTGGTAGTCATATATAAATGTCAAGTTTCTGACTTTGATGATTTTATTGTGGTTATTGTAGGGAAATATTCTGGTGGTAGGAAATACGCACTAAAATATTCACAGTTGATGGGTCATGAGATTAGCAACTTAACCCTTGAATAGTGCAAGAACCCAAAAGTCCTTCATACAGTACTTGGAACTTTTCTGCAAGTTTGAGATTGACTCAAAACTTTAAAAAATTACTGTCTAGGGTAGACTTTTCACTTAGGAATATCTTGTAAACCAAGTCCTAATCTTATATGATGGTAAGCCCCAACTCCTCTTGTTCTGAACTTGAGTGAGGTGTTTAATTCTCCCAGTTGCTAGGTTCAGTACTACCCTGTATATAAACTATGTTTGTCCCTTGGCAAGGAAAATATAAGAAACTTTATTTTCCACTTTAAACATTCTCTATTCCACCTTACTGGTGTCAAAACTTTGCATCCTTGCCTCTTGACCTGCCACCTAGAAACCGGGTTTCAGACTGTTTTCCCCTAGCTTCTCTGACTGAGTCTTTGGCAGTCAGTCAATGTTTTGTTTTATTTTTCACTACCTTTCAACAAAAAGATAGAAAGATATTTAATGGGCACCAACTATGTGCCAGACACTGTGCTAGACACAGGATAAAGATATATCCAAGCAATGGCACCCCACTCCAGTACTCTTGCCTGGAAAATCCCATGGACGGAGAAGCCTTGTAGGCCGCAGTCCATGGGATCGCTAAGAGTTGGACAGGACTGAGAGACTTCACTTTCACTTTTCAGTTTCATGCATTGGAGAAGGAAATGGCAACCCACTCCAGTGTTCTTGCCTAGAGAATCCCAGGGATGGGGGAGCCTGGTGGGCTGCCATCTATGGGGTCGCACAGAGTTGGACACGACTGAAACGACTTGGCAGCAGCAGCAGCAAGACCCTTCTTATGAACACTCAGGATTGAAACTGACAGGGATGATAACTTCCAAGAAAAGCTCATTTCCAAGGTAATATGTGTTAGTCTTCACACACACACACACACACACACACACACACACACACACACACACACATTAGAAGGAAGAAAATGATAAAGAAAAGGACTTACAAATTGTTATTCTCTGAGGCACTTTCCATTGAAATGGACAGCACAGTTCTGGAAAATAAATGACCAGTACCTGAGCCTATTAAATTGCTGTGACTCATCCCTAAGTATCTCATTTGGCTTATAATGCTTCTGAATCAATTCTATTAAAAATACCATTAACACTTGCTTACATCATTTACATAATGCAAAGGGACTAAATTAAAAGAGTTGGGAACAAATGGTCTATCTCAAAGCCTGGAGTAGTGCTATCGTATGCCCAGGGATTTCTAGTTCTTATTGCAACATGCTCCCTGGCACCAGTGAATGGGTAGGAAGAGCTGTCACCTTAAGGCTCCTTAAAGTGTCTCAAGCTAATCTGTAATGACTTGTCTCATCCTCAAATGTTGCTATTTGTAAGCAACATATCCATACTTGTGAATAACTTACAAGCATACACACCTTGCCCCAGACTGAACTGCTCTTAAAGAATCCTGGAAGGATGATTCTAGTGCAGAGTCATTCACTGGGTTCCAAACTTCTCAAGATAATTCCACAGTTAGTGTCTTGTCTAAAGCTGTTTATACATTGCACATGACATATTTTAACTAAAAAATAAATTTTAGCTTTATTTAAAAAATTACTTCATAGGTGATTAAAATACAATATCTGGACCATCTTGTCTAGAAAAGCTACACAATTATTCCACCCAGATCTCACTTCTATCCTATGTCCATAGGTACCAGTGCTCTGTTTAGACCATATCTCTCAAGAGGCAGGCTTCCAGTTTGACATGGTTAACCAAATGGTCCCCCTTTACAACCTTTTTTCTTTGTATATATTAAATCTCTGGCTCCTGTCACCTAATCTACTTTAAAACCCAGTCACCCAAACTTGATCCTTGCCTGCTCACTCTGCTGCAATACATCATATGCAAAAATGACCACAGAGAGTTCTAATCCCTAATCAAAGAAATGAACTAGGAAATGAGAGAAAATCCCATTCATTACTAAGTTTCTGGCAGTTTCAAAGTATTGTAAAGCCCACTGCTGGTAATACCTTACATATTTATGCAGCTATCCCTACACATGGTGAGAGAGACTGTACTGTAGGACCCACAGCACCATAGGAGAAGAAAACACAGATAGGCTGTTGTCAATCCTTATGGTCTCTAGACTCCATATATTGTAATCATTTCATACTGCACTGAGAATGGGGTTGGGAAAGAATATTTTAACCAGATGTAGACAAAGAGATAATTTACATTTAATCATAAAACTTCATACAGGACACTCAACAAGGAGCGAGTTTACCCTACTGCCTTCAGATTAGTGTATCATCACTGTCAACACTAAGAAACCCACCAAGTTATGTGCCGCCAAATCCCCCATTTTTCAGAGCTCATATTGTTTTTGACCCTTGGAATGTTAGAAAATTGTTAGACATGTGTATATTATTTCTTGATTACACTCAGTGTGTCTGCTTCCCCAACAGTCTGTGAACTCATCAAGGACAGAGAATAGCTCTGTCTGCCTTTTCTGTTGTACCCCCTGCACATGACTAGCGCCTGAAACTGACTAGTAACATTCAATAAATACTTTCTGAGTTATTGAATGAATTTTTTTTTTAAGTTCATAAAAGGTATAGGTTAAGTTTTGCTGCTGCTGTTTAGTCGCTTCAGTCATGTCCGACTCTATGTAACCCTATGGACTATAGCCCACCAGGCTCCTCTGTCCATGGAATTCTCCGGGCAAGAGTACTGGGGTGGGTTGCCATGCCCACCTGCAGGGGATCTTTCCAACCCAGGGATCCAACTGGGGGCGCCTGCACTGCAGGCAGATTCTTTGCCACTGAGCCACCAGGGAAGCCCTAGGTTAAGCTTTAGCACCCTGGAAATCTAGAGATTCATCTGTATGCCCAACAAAAATAATCTTTTACTATCTAAATTGAACACTCTTGTTTTTCTAAAAGTCAAAAGGAAATGGTAAAACTATTCTACGTGAAGAAAAGCTGTACACATTTGGAGATGCCAATTAGGAGCTAGGTACAGATCCCTGCAACCCAAGCAGGGGCTAAGTCAAGGCTGGTTATAGATTTTGTAAACCTTTAGGTAAGCCTGGTTTATCACTCCTAGAGTGTATCTTCCAGAGGTCCCTACTGAGAGACTAGTATGCTATTCCTGGTTGACAATTTTTGCCTCTTTATCTCCATTTGTTGTTGTTTAATCATTAAGTCATATCCAAATCTTCATGACCCCATGGACTATAGCCTGCCAAGCTCCTATATCCATGGGATTTCCCAGACAAGAATACTGGGGTAGGTTGCCATTCCCTTCTCCAGGGGATCTTCCTGAGCCAGGGGTCAAACCCGGGTCTCCTGCACTGCAGGCAGATCTTTACTGTCTGAGCCGCCGGGGACAATCATGTCCAATGACTGAGCCACTGAGTCATCAGGGAAACACCTTTATCTCTCTGAGTGTCAAAAGCCCCAAACCACTTTTCAGAGACTTTCTAGTTTGTTTTTTAAACTCGTTCTCTTTGCAGCTTAAGAATATTACACACACAAACACACACAATGCCAAAGAAAAATCTTAAAAGGTTGAATTTATCCCCCTCTCTTCAGGATCTTGGTCCCTCAAGTCCTGACAGCCTCCATAACCCTGCACCTCAATTTTGACCCCTATTGCACTGTGACATGCTCAGAAGTTCTGCTGGGTTCTTCCTTAGCTACAGCCCTTTGCTGGATTCTGAACCTCCCTGCAAAGGCCAAGAACTGGTAAATATCCCTGGGGGGAAAACAACTCACAAAATATCAGCTCATCTCTCAGTAATTATCTTCTTTTCCAGTTAACTTTGGCCACTCAGTCATCTCGGCTGTTCTCTAAACTCTTCAGACAGATCACTTTGTTTTGTCCAACTTTTCTGTTATTCTCAGTGGGAGTACTGTTCTGCCATCAACTAACTACTACCTCATGTACTTTGGGATCTTTTCTGATTTGCTTTCTTTCTGAATATTCATCTTGGTTTAAAAGAATATAACTTAAAGGCAAGTTCATAAAGAAAGTTTGTAACTTCTACCCCATGTTTCGGTAGCATGGATATGATTTGAATGATGTAGAAAGGGGGTGGCGGCCTCAAAGTGTTTTAGCCAAATATACCTGATACTTAAGATCCAACTATAAAAAAGACATTTAGGGCATTGTCTATGTTGATGTACAGATATCTCTAGAAGAAGATTGGTGTCATTAACATTGATGATGACGGACATCAGGCCTTTATAAAGGGAGAAAGACAGAGAGAAAATAAATATGAGTCTGAATCCTGCTAAGGAGAGAATTCCAAGACCAGACTGAAGCTACAAGGCACCAAGTAAAAAGAAAGGACAATGTGATGAAAATACGGTGAAAGTATTAAGCTTTCCTACATTACGTCTTTCCCAGGACTGATTGTAATTTGTAATGTTACTGTACCTCTATCCTGATTAATAAATATTAGAAGTATCATGTCTGCCAAGGCTAGACACTCTTCCCAGGGGTGGATATAGAATAACTTTGTCTGCCTACTTTTCAGAGGGTGTGTAACCCAACTAGCCCTAAACTAGTCTCTACCTTTCTATTTTTCTCTTTAGTAGAGGAAAGTTTTCCTTAACCCAGTATGTTAACATTTGTTGTCTATATTTTGCTTTAACAATCATAAAACCTATGACAGAGCCTTGCGATTGCACACAAAAAAAGTAACAAATAGGACTGAAATAAGATTTTGGTCCTTAGGTCTTAGTGCTATGAGTAACATATGTTAACTCAATTTCTGTATGTCCAAACTTTGAACTTAGGTTTGGTTTGAACTAATAGCAAATTCTTTTACTCATTATGAAATATGTGTATTTCCTGTTACCAAGGAAATAGGAGCTGGTCTGCATCAAGATGCTTCATACAGAGACAGAAAAACCACAAATCAGTGTTTGTGATCAATGTTAGATCTCCTACTAGCATGTTGCAGCTGCTTGCAGCTCTGCTGGGATAAAGCACTGACACCTGTTATTTGATGAGGTATACATGGGGTGGACCAAGCCATGAGAGGAAAGCCACAAGGCTGAACTGCTGCAGATGGTGTTTTTTGTTTTATTTTTCAAAATTAAGAAAAGTGGTTACAACCCCTGTCAATCTTGGACCCTCATGGCCAAATCTGTTGTAAGACCAGGAGATAGCACCTATATCTCAAAAATTGATGAGCAGAAAGAAATGGAAAAATAGTCTGACCAGTAATGCCAGATTTCAAACTGGGGTGGAGTGGGGAGGCAGAAAATAATCTTTATTAATCTCCTACCATATACCTATTAGACTTATTTACATGCTAACATTTAACTTTCATATCATTCCTATTAGTTGGAGTAACATTTTAAAAAGTAATATTAGAGACTCTGAGAAATTAGATCACTTGTCTAAGATGATCCCCACTAAGGAGTGGTAGATTTGAGATTTAAACCTTGGAAATTCCAATTTCGAAGCTCATATGTCTTCCATTACCCCATGGTGTTGAAATATCCACTTTGTATCATCGTTTCATTTGAACCTTACAAAGACCATACAACTGTGTTGGCCAAATTCAATACCTTTTTAAATAACATGGCGACAGAGGTCTAAGATGGTTGGGTAGGAAGATCCTGAGCTCATCTCCCATGGACACACCAACTCTACAGCTACATATGAAACAATTCTCTTTGAAAAAGGAGTGAAAACTAGTTGCACTGCTTCTCAACAACAGGGATAAAAGAACCACGTCAAGATGGGTAGGAGAGGCAGGGACATGGTCTTATGAAAAACTCAACCCCAGTGTGGTGCTTCACAATAGGAGGGGTGCCCACAAGTCTGGAGCTTCTTCCAGAGGAGCAAGGGGGTTTTGCTTGACAACAACTACCCCAACCCCTTGTCTCATCAAAGAGACAAGGCCTCAAAATATCTGGCTTAGAAAACCAGCAGACCCATGTCCAAGGGACACAAAGGGCTATGGAGAACTGGGATTCTCATTTGAAGGGCTTATGTGAAGTCTCACTTACCTTGGGGCCCAGCACAAAAGCAGCAGTTTGAAAGTGTCTAGACTATATGAGAAGGAGATTCACTTGCTAATTCTAAAGCATCTGCTAGAGGGGTAGCGGATAGATAGGACTCTCTCCTGAGGCAGAGGAGCTGGTGGATGCCATCTTTGCACTCTCCCTCCAGTCTGGTAGCACACACACATGGCATCTTCCCACTGTCTTGCTAAGACCTCTCCTGCTGAAACTGGTGAGTGGGGCTCCCACTCCCTTACTAAAGCTGGCGGGCACATGCAATCTGCACAGGACATGCCATTATTACCTCGCCCTGGTGGCCAAGAAGGCTTGCATTGCTCTCCATAGGATTGTAACAATTGAAAACTCTCCTAGCAGGGAACCACCCCCAGGTTGTTGCACAGTCAGCAAACTGAAACATATCCCAAAAAGGCCTATTTACTTGTCCTTGAATTTCAGCCTGAGCTTCAGGCTTGTCACACATCTAGAAGCTAGGAAGCCTCTCTCACGGAATGTAGATGGAGGACACTATCCTTGTGCACTCCTTTGGCCTCACTACAGCTCAACAATACCTTCCAGAAAAGAGGTAATATACACTCCTCTGGAGACCAGATTTGTGCAACTGTCACCCAGGAAAAAACTCTAGATTTTGTGGTCTGGATCCCAGCAGGGTTTACAGTTGCAGCCCCACCGGACTATATATATTCACATATTTTAAAAGCTGATGCCTGAGGATTTGGCTTCCAATCAGTCTGAAGCTGGGTGTTAAATGATATTCCTCCCCTTGGAACACTGACAGGTCTTGGCACACGCTCAACAACAGGGACCTATCAAGAACAAATCAACCTGCTTAGACAATCACAAAGGTTCAAGAGACAACCAAGAGCTAGGTTGAAATGATAAGATCACTTATACAAGGCCACTTCTTTAAGACTGGGAGAGGTAGGTATGTCACCTAATAAATAGAAACAAACACGTGGAGTTCAGTAAAGAGAGGAATATGTTTTCTGAAAAAATGTATAAGATAAACCTCAGAAAAAGACCTTAATGAAACAAAGATAATTAATCTACCTGATAAAGAATATAAAGTAACGGTCATAGAGGGAGAAAGTAGGTCAAGACGATATAGAAGGCAAACTCTCACCTCTTTCCATAACCACACCAAAACTACAACTACATACAGAGCAACTTTCTCTGAGAATGACCTGATGTCTAGGAGAATGGCTCTGATCTAGTTGGGACCCACACCTCTGGCGAGTGACCCAGAAGAGGAGGAAGATATCACAGTTTGGGGGATCCTTCTTAAGGAGCAAGAGGCTTGAGCTCCATATTGAATACTTCAGCCCTGGCATCTGACATTAGGAAGATAAGCACCCTTGGCTGGTTTGAGTACCAGTGGGGCTTAAGAGCAACCCACTCCAGTATTCTTGCCTGGACAACCCCCATCCCTGGCAGGCTACAGTCCATAGGGTCTCAAAAAGTCAGACATAACTGAAGCAACTTAGCAGGCAAGCAGGCAGGGGCTTAACAGAAGGTCATAGACAGTTACTCTTGAAGAGAATATGTATAGGCTTGCTTATCCCCAGTCATATCAGAAAGGCAGCAGATTGAAAACCACCTGGTACTCTGACCAGCCTGCCAGAACCACCCCAGTGAACCCTTCAGCCTACACTGGGCTCCTGCTCCAGCCTGCTCTCCACTAAGGCAGACACTGTCATTGTACCACGCAGAAGCAGAGCTCACTCAGAAGAGCAGTGCTAGCCCCTCAGGCCCTGCACCTACCCCTTGACTTGGGGGAGACCACCATCAAGCCTCAAAGAAACAGAACTAACTCAGAGCTGCAGGTCTAGTCCCTCAGGCTCCTCCCACCCCATGCTCACCCCTGCACCTTTGGCCAAAGAGAAGGTGAAAGTTGCTCAGTCATGTCCAACTCTTTGTGACCCCATGGGCTATACAGTCCAAGGAATTCTATAGGCCAGAATACTGGAGTTGGCAGCCGTTCCCCTTTCCAGGGGATCTTTACAACCCAGGGATTACACTCAGGTCTGCTACATTGCAGGCAGATTCTTTACCAACTGTTCCACAAGGGAAGCCCATACCCTTGATCAAGGCAGTCAATTGCACACTGGATAAAGCAGAAGGATGAATTAGGGCAACAGAACTCACCAAAACAATGCAGAAATGAATTTTAAGACAATAGCTTGAGGGACCAATAGAATGACATCAGCCAGAATAGCATTTGTACTATAGGAGTCTCAGAAGGCAAATATAGAGAGAAAGAAGAAGAAAACTTATTTTAAAAAATAATGACTAAAAACTTCCCTAACCTGGGAAAGGAAACAGACATCAAAGTTCTAGAAGTCCAGAGTTCCAAACAACATGAATTCCTAGGGAACCACACCAAGACATAATTAAAATGTCAAAAGTGAAAGATAAAGAATCTTAAAAGCAGAAGAAGAAAAGAGAAAAATAACTTACTATGTATATAGGAAACCTTATGAGACTATGAGCAGATTTTTCAGCAGAAACTTTGCAGAACAGAAGACTGTGGTGTGGTATAGTCAAAGTACTGAAAGAGAAGAAAAATCCAACCTGGCAAGGTTATCATTCAAAATTGAAGGTGAGATAAAGAGTTTTCTAGATAATCAAAGGGTAAATGAGTTTATTATGACTAAACCAGTCAAGAAATAATCAAGGAACTTCTTTAAGCTGAAAAGAAATGGCCATAATTAATAACAGGAAGACATACAAAAGTAAAAATTGCACTGGTAAATGCAAATATAGTAAATGTATGGATTATAATCACTTATTTATTATGAGTGATTTTTAGCAGATGAGATTGCACTCATCTCACACACTAGCAAAGTAATGCTCAAAATTCTCCAAGCCAGGCTACAACAGTATGTGAACCGTGAATTTCCAGATGTTCAAGCTGGATTTTAAAAAGGCAGAAGAACCAGAGATCAAATTGCCAACATCCATTGGATCAAAGAAAAATCAAGAGTTCCAAAAAAACATCTACTTCTGGTTTACTGATTACATCAAAGCCTTTGACTGTGTATATCACAACAAACTGTGGAAAACTCTTAAAGAGATGTGAATACCAGACCACCCTACCTGCCACCTGAGAAATCTGTATGCAGGTCAAGAGGCAACAGCTAGAACTGGACATAGAACAACAGACCGGTTCCAAATTGGGAAAGGAGTATGTCAAGGATATATATTGTCATCCTGCTGATTTAACTTATATGCAGAGTACATCATGTGAAATGCCGGGCTGGATGAAGCAAAAGCTGGAATCAAGATTGCCAGGAGGAATATCAACAACCTCAGATACACAGATGACACCACCCTTATGGCAGAAAGTGAAGAGGAATTAAGGAGCCTCTTGATAAAATGAAAGAGGAAAGTGAAAAAGATGGCTTAAAACTCAACATTCAAAAACCTAAGATCAAGGCATCCAGTCCCATCACTCTATGGCAAATAGATGGAGAAAAAATGGAAACAGCAGCAGACTTTATTTTTCAGTTCAGTTCAGTCGTTCAGTTGTGTCTGACTCTTTGCAATCCCATGAATCGCAGCACGCCAGGCCTCCCTGTCCATCACCATCTCCTGGAGTTCACTCAGACTCACATCCATTGAGTCTGTGATGCCATCCATCCATCTCATCCTTGGTCATCCCCTTCTCCTCCTGCCCCCAATCCCTCCCAGCATCAGAGTCTTTTCCAATGATGCTGTGAAAGTGCTGCACTCAATATGCCAGCAAATTTGGAAAACTCAGCAGTGGCCACAGGACTGGAAAAGGTCAGTTTTCATTCCAATTCCAAAGAAAGGCAATGCAAAAGAATGTTCAAACTACCGCACAATTGCATTCATCTCACATGACTTTATTTTTGGGGGCTCCAAAATCACTGCAGATGGTGACTACAGCCATGAAATTAAAAGATGCTTGCTCCTTGGAAGAAAAGCTATGACCAATCTAGATAGCATATTAAAAAGCAGAGACATTACTTTGCCAACAAAGGTCTGTCTAGTCAAGGCTACGTTTATTCCAGTAGTCATGCATGGATGTGAGAGTTGGACTATAAAGAAAGCTAAGTGCCAAAGAATTGATGCTTTTGAACTGTGGTGATGGAGAACACTCTTGAGAGTCCTTTGGACTGCAAGGAGATCCAATCAGTCAATCCTAAAGGAAATCAGTCCTGAATATTCACTGGAAGAACTGATGTTGAAGCTGAAACCCCAATACTTTGGCCACCTGATAGGAAGAACTGACTCATTGGAAAAGACCCTGATGCTGGGAAAGACTGAAAGCAGGATGAGAAGGGGATGACAGAGGGTGAGATGGCTGGATGGCATCACCAACTCGATGGACATGAGTTTGAGCAAGCTCTGGGAGTTGGTGATGGACAAGGAAGCCTGGCATGCTGCAGTCCACTGGGACACAGAGAGTTGGACGTGACTGAGTGACTGAACTGATAATCACTTATAAAGCTAGTATGAAGGTTAAAAGACAAAAGTAGTAAAACTAATTAAAACTATACTGATGAGGTTAGTGATACATAAAATAAAAATACGTTACATAAATAGTGATACACAAAATAAAAATAAAACATGGCATCAAAAATATAAAACATGGGCAGGGGAATAAAAATGGAGAGTTTTGGAATGAGCTCAAATTTAAGTTGCTATCAACTTAAAATAGAATGTTATAAACCTATGATGTTGTATGTAAACCTCATGGTAACCACAAAACAAAAACCCATATCAAATACACCAAAAAGAGAGAGAGAAGAGAGTGAGAGAAAGGAAACTAAACATAAGTCAAACCACAAGAAATGAGCAAGAGGAGAAGAAAGGAATATAGTGAAGTTACAAAAACAGCCAGAAAGCAGCTAACAAAATGGCATTAATACAGACCTATCAATAACTGTGTTAAATACAAATAGATAAAATGCTCCATTGAAAAGACACAGAGAGGCTAGCTTGATTTAAAAATTAAAAAAAAAAAAAGACATCTATATGCTGCTTACAAGAGACTCACTTCAAATATAAGGACACAGAGACTGAAAGTGAAGGGATGAAAAAAGGTATTTCATGCTAATAGAAACAGAAAGCTGATGCAGCTATATTCATATCAGACAAAATAGACTTTAAACAAAGATTTAAAGTCATGATGATTTGGGAGAATGGGAATTCTAACATGTAGACTATCATGTAAGAATTGAATCGCCAGTCCATGTCTGACGTAGGGTGCAGCATGCTTGGGGCTGGTGCATGGGGATGACCCAGAGAGATGTTGTGGGGAGGGAGGTGGGAGGGGGGGTCATGTTTGGGAACGCATGTAAGAATTAAAGATTTTAAAATTTAAAAAATAAAAAAATAAAAATAAAAATAAAGTCAAAGAAAAGACAAAGAAGAGCATTACATAACAATAAATAGATAAATCCAACAAGAAGATATAACACTATAAATACTTATATACACACCAAAAGAGCACTAAGATATATAAAACAAATATTAACAGACCTAAAGGGAGAAATTGATAGCAATACACCAATTGTAGGGGACTTTAATACCTCACTTACCTCAATGGATAGATCTTCCAGACAAAATCAGTAAGGAAACATTGGCCTTAAATAACACCTTAGGTTGGATAACTTTATATATACACACACACACACACACACACACACACACACATATATACATATATATTATATATAATATATATATATAGAACATTCCATCTAATTACAGCTGAACGCACATTCTTCTTAAGCAGATATGGAATAGTCTCCAGATAGATCACATGTTATATCACAAAACAAGTCTCAATAAACTTAAGAAGGCTGAAATCATATCAAGCATCTTTGCCAACCACAATCATATGAAGCTAGAAATCAATTACAAAAAGAAAACTAAAAAAATTATAAATATGTGGAGATAAATCATGCTACTGAACAACCACTGGGTTAATGAAAAGAGACAAAAGAGAAATTAAAAATAAAAAAATCTAGAAACAAATGTAAAGTGAATACAACCAGCAAAATCCATGGGATACTGCAAAAGTATTCTAAGAAAGAAGTTTGTAGTAATGTTGACTTACCTCAAGAAACAAGAGAAATCTCAAAATAATATATCTAACTTTACAAATGAAGAATAAATAAACAAATAAAGCCCAGAGTTAATAGAAGGAAATAATAAAGTCCAGAGCAGAAATAAATAAAATAAAGACTAAAAAGACAATAGAAAACTTAATGAAGCTAGAAACTTGTTCTTTGAAATGATAAAATTGAAAAAAAAAAATGTTAGCTAGATTAACCAAGAAAAGAATAAAAAAGAGGGCTCAAATAAAACAGAAATGAAAAGAGTAACGTTACAATTGATATTGCAGAAATACAAATGATTTTACTGCAAACAATTATACACTAACACATAGAACAACCTAGAAGAAATGATAAATTCTTAGAATCATATAATCTTCTAAGCCTGAATCAGGAAGAAATAGAAAATCTAAACAGACTGACTACTAGTGAGGAGATTGAATCAGTATTCAAAAACCTCACAAGAAACAAAAATCCAAATGACATATGTTAGGACAGTTATGTTAGAACTAACATTTTAAATTCAGTAAAGTGACAAGGTACAAAAGGTACAAAAGGGTAAATAAATATCAGATGTTTTTCTGTACACTGATAACAGACTATTAGATACAGGAAATAAGGAAACAATCCCATTTACAATTGCATCAAAAAGAACACCTAGGAATAAACTTAACCAAGGTGGCTAAAGATCTGTACACTGAAAACTATAAGTCAATGATGAATGAAATTGAAGAAGACACAATGAAATGAAAAGATATAACCCTGTATGCGAGACAGCAAAAGAGACACAGATGTATAGAACAGACTTTTGGACTCTGAGGGAGAGGGAGAGGGTGGGATGATTTGGGAGAAAGGCATTGAAACATGTATAATATCATGTAAGAAATGAATCACCAGTCTATGTTTGATACAGGATACAGGATGCTTGGGGCTGGTGCACGGGCATGATCCAGAGAGATGATGGGGTGGGAGGTGGGAGGGGCATTCAGGATTGGGAACTCATGTACACCCATGGTGGATTCATGTCAATGTATGGCAAAACCAATACAGTATTGTAAAGTAAAATAAAGTAACAATAAAAATTTTTTTAAAAGAAATGAAAAGATATTCCATGCTCAGAGATTAGAATAATTAATATTGTTAAAATGTTCATATTACCCAAAGCAATATACAGATTTCAATGCAATTCCTATCAAAATT
Organism: Ovis aries; assembly: GCF_016772045.2. Classification (NCBI taxonomy): domain Eukaryota; kingdom Metazoa; phylum Chordata; class Mammalia; order Artiodactyla; family Bovidae; genus Ovis; species Ovis aries. Next base: position 162,338,450 of record NC_056055.1, on the reverse strand, counting down.
CCCCGACATAATTCTAAAACTTATATGGAACCATGAAAGGCCCCAAATGGCCAAAGCAATCTTGAGAAAAAAGAACCAATCTGTAAGCATCACAATCCCTGATTTCAAACTATATTACAAAGGTATCGTAATCCAAATAGTATGGTATTGACATAAAGACAAATGAAATGGAACAGAATATAGACTCCAGAAATAAACCCACACATACATGGTCAGTTAATTTATGACAAAGTAGGCAAGGATATATAATGGGGAAAGGATGGTCTCTTCAATAATTGATGTTGGGAAAAATAGACTGCCACATGCAAAGTAATGAAATTATACTAGTCTTACCTCACACAGAAAAATTAACTCAAAATGCACTGAAGACTACAACGTAAGACCAAAACCATAAAACTACTAGAAGAAAACAGAGGTGACCAGCTATGACATTGGTGTCAGTGGATATTTCAATCTGACTCCAAAAGCAAAGGTAGCAAGACCAAAAATGAATAAGCAGGACTATATCAAAATAAAAGGCTTTTGTACAGAAAAATAAATAATCCACAAAGTGGATACAATCTACTGAATGAAGGAAAATATTTCAAATCATATATCCAATCAGGGGTTAATATCCAAAATATATGAAGAACCCATAAAACTCCAGAGCGAAAAGTCAAACAAGCCAGTTTTTAGCAGAGGATCTGAATAGACGTTTTTTTCAAATAAGACCTACAGACTACCACCAGGCACATGAAAAGGTGCTCAGATTCATGAATCATTAGAAACATGCAAATCAAAATCACAGTATCTCTTCCCACATGTGAGAATGCTATTATCAAAAAGACTAGAAATAACAAGTATTGGTGAGGATATGGAGAAAATAAGATCCCCATGCACTGTTGGTGGGAATGTAAATTTTTGCAGCCACTTAAGAAAACAGTATGAAGGTTTCTCAAAAAGTTAAGAATATATACATTACTATGTAAAAAATAGATAAACTAATGAGACCCTATGGGATAGCACAGGGAACTCTACTCATTGCTATGTGGTGACCTAAATGGAAAGGAGATCCAGAAAAGAGGGGGTATATTTAAATGTATGACTGTTTCATTTTGCTATACAGCAGAAATTGACATGGCAGTGTAAAGCAACTATACTCCAATGGAAAATAAGTAAATAAATAAGAATAGAACTACCATATGATCCAACAATTCTACTTCTGAGTACTTACCCAAAGAAAATAAAAATTAATTGGAAAAGATGCATGTAGCCCTATATTCACTGCAGCATTACTTAACAATAGCCAAGTTATAGAAGCAACCTAATTTACATCAATAGATGGATAGATAATGAAGATGTGGTGTTACACACACACTGGAATACAAACCAGCCATAACAAGGGAACAGAATCTTGTCACTTGCAACATGAATGTACCTTGAAGTCCTAAACTAAATAAGTCAGACAAATACCACATGATTTCACCACATGAACCAATAAAGTCAAAACCATAGATACAGAGAACAGAGAATGGTGGTTGTCAGATAAGAGGGGTTGAAGCGTGGGTGAAACAGATGAAGGGGGTCAAAAGGTATAAACTTCTAGTTATAAAATAAATAGGTTATGGGGTATAATATACAGCATGATGACTATAGCTATTAATATTGTAGAGCTTTCTTGAAAGTAGCCCGAAAAGTAATAATCCTGAATGTTAACTTCTTATGGTGATGGATGGTAACTAGATCTATTGTGGTGATCATTTTGCAATGCATATAAATATCAATTCATTATGTTGTATACCTTAAACCAATGTTATATTTCTGCCTCAATTTAAAAATTTAAAAAAAAAATCACACGGAGGCATGTGTTCCTTATGTTTCACAGTGAGACAATGCTTAAGACATAAATTAAGTTCCAAGCATGTACTTGCCAGGCCCTGATAATATCATCCTGGCATAAACTGACATAATGGGTCTCTTCAATTCAAGTTCTGTCATATCCAATCATTTAATTAAAGCCCTGGGTATGATGGGAATTGCAATAGTAGGGCACTCTAGGAGTATTCTATAGTCTAAAGCAAATACAGAAATAAAAATACTAGAGAGAACCTATCAAAGCCATAATACATCTATTACCACAGCTGTTTCTCCCCAGACACTAGACTCCCTCCTGAGCCTATTATTAAGTGCAAATGACCAGGCTCAGTGACTGTTATTTTTAAAAACATTACTTATCATGCATTGTGTTCTGAAACTTGTTGACTTATTTTAATTTGCATAATTATAGTAATTTTCTCCAATGTCAATGCTGTAGGATTATATTAGGATTTTGCCTTCTCTTTAAAGAAATACACAGGTTCAAAAGAAAGTTGTTATATCATTTTGACCCTTTCAGGCAGTTGAGATGCAGGATGATGGAAGGATACATTTTGCTAAGTTCACCCATGGTTTATGATTAGAAGAGCTGGCCTAGGTATGAGAGACCAAAAACAGAGAGAGAAACGAAGAGGACTAGGATAGTAGAAGAATGCAGAAACAAAGGAAAGAACTCCTTCTTCGTAGAGATTCTTTGGTGTGTACTTCAGTCTTTATTATAAAATTTGCTTTTTTAGCAATTCAGGGAATTTGGCCATATGTCATCTTTATTTTACAAATTAATGTACTTATGAATAATCAGTCACCTAGTTTCCTTATCTCTGTGTCTAAAGCCTAGATCTCTTGATTTTTAGTCTGCTCATATTCTACTCCTTGGAATAAGAACTTTATCCAAGAAGATTTGCTCAGTAAAATAGTCACATTCCCAGGCTATTTGTTGTCACTCCTTAGGCTGTACAGTACCTCAGGAAGCTTTATATTGTACAGTCAATTATTTTTATTTTTTAAGGAAAACTGTCTATATTTATATACCATATATTATTGCTGTTTTAATTCTAATTCCCCAGTTATTCCCACAGGCATCCCCAGGTCATCTGGCATATCTTGAAACCAAAAAGATAACACATCTTACAAATAATCAAGAAAGTAAGATTCAGGACTTGGCTCCCACCCATCAATCCCATGTCCAATGCTCCCCAAGGAAAGTATAGAGAGGCTGGCATAAAATCCAAGACATCCACACCCTCCACCCAATGGGTAGATGAAGATAGAAGCACATGGGCCTGGAATGTGCATTTTGGCATTCTGTCCTCCTATTTCTGTCTCTTCCTTCTAAAGTTCTGTGTCCAATCATTAAGAGAACAAACAAGACAGTAGAAACAGCCAGGAGGATATGGGAGAAGAAGAGGCAGCATAAGGACACAGATGAAGCTTACTAGATTTGGAGGTCAGGAGACAGCCTTCAGCATATGTCATCTGAGCCCCTGAACTATTCTGTCAATTTTTCTTGTAAATATATGCAGTGGATTAGTCATTATCTTTGTATATGAGAAAGGACCTATATCATCAAACTTATCTTCTTCTTCTAAGCCAGTTTCTCTTTATAACTCTAAACCCTCACTCAGATCAGAAACCACAGAAATATCTTCAAATCTCCCCTCTCTCTGCTTCCCTCATCCAAACAGCAAATATTAAATAATGTAATACAGGAACACTGAACTTAGAGCCCAAATACATCTCTGCTTCACCCTACCACCTGTCTTCAGCCTCTGTCAGCTTCCCTTCCCGCATCTGTTCATTGGAGATGATACCTACCATAAGTAGGTTGTGAGAACTTCTGTGTATTTGTTCATAGTATTCCCTTTACGTGGAAAGTTCTACCTTCCCTTCTCCTCTTGACCCATCCAAAATTTCTCCATTTCTATACAATTTTGCTCTGCTTCACCAAAATATATGTGATTTGTGTCATATTCTAGTCCATCCCACTCCAAAAATTTAGTTTTTACCTTCCTTGTAACACAATGCAACTCCTTATATGTTAATCATCTCTCCATGTTCAAACTTAGAAATTTTGTTCTGCCTTCTAATTTGTAATTTCTTAAGATCAAGGTCTGACTTATCTTTATATGCCAAGGATCTAACCTAATGGCTTCCAACCATTTAAATTATCTTCAATAAATTATTTTAATGAATTATTAGTTTCAATTGAAAATAACATAAGATACTATCATATTTAATTACACTCATTCAGTAGAGAAAACTACACAGCCAGTCTTGAGATGACTAATATTTCTTAGGGTGTCACCAAACCATGATTGATTGAAAATCACAAATCTAAACTTGAGTGACTCTAAAAAGAGCTATTTTTGTAGTTGTAACAATAATAGTATGTATTGACTTTAAATATGGTATTTTCAGTACACATACATGAGATAGATTATATGTGTTACCATCAATTAAAAAAAAGTTAGGCTTAGCAAGGATGAATACTAACATAACAGGTAGAAATGGCTAAATCAAGAATGAAGTCAAGCCTTTTTGTTTTCAAAAAGAAGCTGTCCTCTGCTCACTATCCAGCACCAACTGTCAGAATTTTATCAACTCTTCTGATGAGAATGTCAAATTCTTCCTGGGTTTTAGAACAGGCAAAGAAAAATTAAAATATGACATTTCCTGAACCATGATGTTATAATCCAGGACTCAGCAAACTTTTGTTACAGAGGACTAGATAGTAAATATTTTAAGCTTTGTGGGCCATATGGTCTACTCAAATCTGCCATTAGAGTGTCAAAGCGGCCACAGAAAATATGTGATGGAATGAGCATGGCTGTGTTCCAATGACACTTTGGAAACTTTATAAAAATCAGACCATGAGTCTGATTAGGCCCTTCAGCTATAGCTTTCAACCCCTGTTCAAATCCCCAATAAAGGTCCATCTTCTGTCATTGCAAACAGACAGACAGTGTTTTAGTTTAAGATCATTAATTCCTCATTCATACTACACTTGTATTAGATATTTAGGGCACAAAAGCAGCATAAAACATGGAAATTGACAAAATTATATATAATTATGACTCCAAATCACATGCTGTTCCCTCAAAAGATATTGAGATAATCTACTAAAACAAAAAATTTAAAAGTGTAAAACATTTTCCCTGGAGTTGCTTAGATATAGGATATGTAATTAATAGATTTTCAGTCTAGAAAATAAATGAAGCCAAGTGTCTTGTGACCTTTGGTTTCCACATTCGTGCTCCAGAAATAAATTGATTTGTTCCAGTGAGTGTGTGCATATAGCACCTTGGACTGAAGATGATTCAATAATGAGCTGATCTTTCATGAGGAAAGGCCTTGTGTTAGAGAATAGGGAGTAAGATGACAGAAATTACAGCACAGATAAAACTTGCACTTAATAGAGATGAATTTTGTTTTCACATAAGCTAGAGGAAATATTTGGCCAAACACTGAATACGATGTATTTACAATGTATTTATAAATACAATGTATTTATATATAAAGCCTCCTTCCCCCTGGTAAACTGGGTGAAATTATTCACTGAGAGCTTCAGATTGGCCATACTCATTGTGGAAAGCTCACACAACATAAGGTTCTGACTGCACAAAAGAACAGTATGCAGAGTTCTTTGCTGCCCCTCTGGGAAGCCTGGCCTAACATCCATAATAGGAGATCTCTGTCCTTCTTCTCTCTGCTCATGGTTCATTTGTTCTTATGCATTACCTAGTATTGCTGCCTATATTTTTAAATACGTATCTTATTTTTTTGAATTAGATTTTAATATTTGGAATGAGATACATGTGAGTATAAACCTCAATTTCAGTTTTTATTAGATTTACTAGTAATGGAGAAGGCAATGGCACCCCACTCCAGTACTCTTGCTTGGAAAATCCCATGGCTGGAGGAGCCTGGTGGGTTACAGACCATGGGGTCGCTAAGAGTCAGACACGACTGAGCAACTTCACGACTTCACTTTCACTTTTCACTTTCATGCATTGGAGAAGAAAATGGCAACCCACTCCAGTGTTCTTGCCTGGAGAATCCCAGGGACGAGGGAGCCTGGAGGGCTGCCGTCTATGGGGTCGCACAGAGTCGGACACGACTGAAGCAACTTAGCAGCAGCAGCAGCACCAGCAATACTACTTTCACATGACACTACCTGATCAAGACTTTCAGGGGCTTTTTGCTGTATTTTTCAAATCAGAGAGCATCACCACTATAAAAATAATCCCCCAAATTTCAGGTTGCTGGACACACCAGAAGCCTAGTTCACACAACTATCCAATGTGGAGGTTCCTTATCAAATGTCCCCTTCTAGATGGCTTTCCGTCAAAGTGATGACTTAGAGACTGAAGCTCTTTCTATCTTTTGCCTCCACTTTCTAAGTCTTTAGAGTCTTCTTCATCATGCAAATGAAAGGACAAAAGAGAATGCAGGAGGTTGTGTCAGAGGTTTTTATGGGGCAGTTTGGAAGTGGTATACATTAATTTCATCCACATTCCATTGGCTGAAACTGTTATATTGGCCCTAAGTAACTAAAAGGAGGCTGGGAAATAGTGTAGTGTAGTGTGGCTGTGTACCTAGAAGGACAGGCAAGTTACTAAGAATCAATAAATAACACTCTCAGCCATCCAGGTGAAGCATAAGCAGTGTAACTGAATATGAAGGCATCTCTTTTAAAAGAGCAGCATCTTAAATGAGAGATCATAAAATAGCTTACAGGGTTCTTCCTCATGTATAGTACTTTTTCTCTCTTCACAATGGGTCTGACATACAAACATTGTTATCCACATTCTACAGATTAAGAAATAAAGTTCAGAGAGTTAATAAATTAGGCAAGATTACACAACTGGAAAGTATACAAGAGTTGGAATTTGACCACAGGGCATTTGAATTTTGCTGTAATAAAATTTTTCACTGTACTGAGGTTAAAATCACTTATGTGGATCCACTTTACATATAGATCCTTATCTCAGGCATCAAAAATCAGTCAAAAGCACATATGTGTTAGTCATAGGCACAGTCCTAGGTACTGAGAAAACAAGCCAGATACAAACTGCCTTGATGGATCTTACAATCTAGAAACTGTGTCTTCCAGTATTTTTCACTACAGATGGTATATTCCACTCAGACAAGGTCCCCGATCATTCTTTATCCTTGATCCTGATAGCATGACGCTAAACTCTGTCTTAGCTTGTATAGTCTTAGTTTTCTATTTACCAATAGTCACTCATTGATTCTTTGACTTCAAAGTCTACGTTGAATATTAGCCTTATTTTTACTCTAAGATTTATATATTATACCAACACCTCCTATCTTTTTTCTCTGACCAAAGTCTAGAGTCTATACCTTTTAGTAAAATATGTGATTACATGCTTCCTAGTATTGTTTGCTAATTTTATCCATTATTTCCTACATCTCTAAGCCTATATAGCTCAATTTAATTCCAACAGAATTACCTTAATTTATGTCCTCAGTTGTTATTGGGGGCAGACATTGAAAAAACAGCCATACAAAGACCACCTGTATATTTGCTATAAAGCTGTAGCCGAAACTATTGTTGTTGAGTATTGCTTTGATAAGGTCAGTTGTGATAAATTCTTATGAGAATATACTGAGAAAATGCAAAAGAAAAAACTTAAAAAAAAAACCCTAGAACACTTGCTTCTAAAGGATAATAAGAATTATCTAATTATATTTTACTTTGGCCCTGGGGTCTCTGAATTCTGAGCAGTAACCCCTACTTAGTATGTTTGCCTTTTCTTTTTCAGGGCTATGATTTTTAAAAAACAACTCAGTGACATATATATTAACATCTCTTAATTTACATGTTGGTTAGGTTCCTGGAAAGTGGCAAATGATTCAAAAACTCTTAAATCAAATTGAAATTTTGCATAAGGGAAAAAAGGAGATACATTCTAATAGGTTTTTGAAACTTCAGTTATGCCTCCTTTTTTTCCATATCACATCAATATTAACTGTAAATAAAGTTTATGTAAATATATGAACATTAAAAATACAAAAGTCTCTAAAAATGCCCAATGTATGTATAATAGGGAATAAACCATTAGGAATCCTTAAGGACAAAGTGTTGCATACCAAGGTGAAGCATGAAACTAATAATGCTTATTAATTTTTAAATGTATTTGAGCCTAGATTGTTTTTACTCCACTGTTGTGGTTCTTTCTTCTTCTTTATCTTCAGCCTCCTAGATCACACTGCATTCTTCAGTCATGATTTCACTTGAGTTAGAGACTCAGGCATAACTCAAGACATAATCCCAGAATATTTGGAGGATACTATGGTAACTGGAAACAACTTTGTGGACAATGACAGTAATGTCACTTGCTGTTGGCCTGGCTACCAAGAAGTGCACTCAAACTATACTGCCAGTGAAAGAACCCTTCACACACCCAAAATGTGGCAAGCAGTTTAAATCATGCCATTCTAAGCTTAGTACACCTATCTGTTAAGTACTGCTAATTTCTTTATTTCTTCATTCCCATAATATGTAAGTTAATCACACATAAATTTATAAATTGACAAATAAGTTTGAAAACACATAAAAATACTTTCAAGTTAAATCCATTCCTGATTCCTAAGCCCTAATATACTTCTTTCACTAGATTATGAGTACTATATAAAGTAGTAGGGTGTTGAGCAGAATGCCTTCCATAGTAAGGACTCACTATCAGCCACTACTATTGGCTTTCTTAAAAAGTGACAGATGTCAATAAATGGAAGTGTTTACTAGTGCCTATGCTGTCCTTATCCCTGATACAAATTTAAAATACCTATATTTTCCCCATAGTAGCTAAGAATAAGCACCAGTCAACATGTGCTCTAACCTTATTTCTACCAAATCCCAACATTAAGTCCAAACATAGGAAACTTCAGCCATCGGTTAACTCCCAGAGATACATGCATCTGTCTTATAATAATATTATAATTTTCTGGATTGCAGAAATGTCTTGGATACAAATGTCTGTTTGTACCCATCCTTACACACCATCACCTCAACATTCTAAGTTTATGGGTGTCTATACTAATTAATGACTTGGCTTCCTATTCATTACATTAACTTCTATTATCCAGGCACAGGGCAATCCACAAGCAGCCATGAAAAAATCTTCTATCCGCTCTTCTCCCAGCTCATTTGCAACTGGAGCTATGAAATATATCCACCTGAAGTCACCCGCCGTTCAAGCTAATGCTACACCAAGACAATATTCTCTGCAGACCTCTTAGAGGAAGAAAAGCTGCCTGCCAGTGCAGGGAGGAGGAGCAGCCTGTGAAACATTTAAATGGATAGGTATTAACAGGGGCCAAAAGAATGCAAATGGCATTTTAAAAGCTAAGGACTCTTGGGAAAGCTTTCAAATTTTTCTTAAAAGATGTGGGTGATTAGGAGGAATAAATTTTAGCAGTCTGCAAGTAAATTTGCAACAAATCCCTAGATAATTTTGATCTACCTTTATCTTCTCTTTTTAGCTCTCAGAATCCGAAGCAGATTCAACACTATCTCCAAAAGGACTGTCATTTCACACACACACACACACACACACACACAGTGGTGTGTTCAAGTCAGTGAGTTCTTGCTCATAGAAAGCCAACTGATTATTAAATATTAAGGAATTTGTGAACTGATGAACTGATGAACCATTGGTGGCTAAAATTGGCCATGGAGGAAATATTTACACCACAGAAATCAGCAAATACTACAAACCAAGCTTTCTTTTTCCCCCGTCAGATAGCAGGTTTACCAGCACATGGTAACACATGTACTGCTATACGTGGAACTAAATGAAGAATTTAGAACTCAGCTTCCGCCAGCTATAGCCAAGCAATAGAGCAAAACATTTCTAAAACAGGGGTCAAACCCTTGAGAAAATGATCAGATATCTAAAAAGCAAGTATTTTAATGGTAAGTTTGGGGAAACTAGAACCGGTATATCGCTCAGACATTAAGTATAACTCCGAATGTTGCTTATAGTGGGTACTCTTCCATCTACGCTCTAGAAATGCTTTGAAGTTTTGAATCAAACTAGGCACCCCACATACTCTTGCCTGGAAAATCCCATGGACGGAGGAGCCTGATAGGCTGCAGTTCATGGGGTTGCGAAGAGTCGGACATGACTGAGCAACTTCACTTTGACTTTTCACTTTCATGCATTGGAGAAGGACATGGCAACCCACTCCAGCGTTCTTGCCTGGAGAATCCCAGGGACAGGGGAGCCTGGTGGGCTGCCATCTATGGGGTCACACAGAGTCGGACGCGACTGAAGCGACTCAGCAGCAGCAGCAGCAGCCGGCGTTCTTATGTACATCATGGCTGCTGCCTGGACTGAAAGTGCAAGTGAAAGTGAAGTCGCTCAGTCGTGTCCGACTCTTTGCGACCCCATGAACTGTAGCCTACCGAGCTCCTCTGTCCATGGAATTTTCCAGGTAAGAGTACTGGAGTGGGTTGCCGTTTCCTTCTCCACGGTATCTTCCTGACCCAGGGATTGAACCCTGGTCTCCAACATTTCAAACAGACGCTTTACTGACTGAGCCACCAGGTAAGCCCTAAAAAGACTCATAATGATATAAAAGTGACTAAATTGTACTAGGTAAAACCAGCATAGACAGCCAGCTTGGTAATTCAGGGCCCCAAATGTCCTGTGATTTCATGACCAAGTGATTTCATAGATCAAGTAATTGCCAGCATTCCTAATACATAGTCATTAAGGGATGTCGTAAATGAATGATTCAGAGAGTCCCTGACAGATTTCTCTCTCTTCTGTGAGCTATACTTTGAAACTGATTCATTTTTTAAGAGGAGGAGGGTGATAGAAAGATTCAAATACAACTAAAAGCATTAAACTTCTCTAGATCATGAGGAAGAGAGAAATAAGAAGAGTAACACCAGATGTGATGGGAATGGTGGAACTCAGTTCCACATTGTAAGATGTGGAATCATCATGCTATAGTTATGAAAACTATAAGTTTAACTTACTTGCGCTTTTGTGAAGAGGTCATTTCTTGTGGTTTTTGTCCAAATATAGACACCATACAATAAATAAATATTAAAACATTGATTAAAATGTTCATTCCTGGGACTCTCCAGGTAGTCCAATGGTTGAGAGTCTTCTGTGCAATGCAGGGGACACTGTTTTGATCCTGGTCTAAGAGGATCCCACATGACATGGGGCAAATAAGCCCAAGCACCACAACTACTGAGCCAGTGCTCCAGAGCCTGACAGCCGAACTACTGAGTATAAATAGTGTCACAACTAGTGCAATGAACATCGTGAAGCAAATTCACATTTGTAAATGAAGATCATAAGTTTTGAGCCTTAACCTAATCACTATCAAAAATAGTTTTGGAGTAACAAGTTTGCACATGGTATTGCTTTCAGAACTGTGGGCATATGTAACTGCAGGCATATGTAAAATGTACTTCATCTTACAAAGCCAAGAATTTAATATATCTTAGCTTGTGAATACCTTCATAGAGATTATAGAAGAACTTAGAGTTTCTAGAATCTGCATTTACCAAATTTACTTTAAGTAACAATGTTATCATATATATTCCCAGCAATAGACTATTAGTCTCCTACTTTAAATTATGGGCGTATGACTTTTGTAAATGAACTCTATTTTTTTTATTTTTCTTTGAACAATGTATAATCCGTAGTCATTTTGATGATTTATATCTTGTGTATGTGTGTGTGTTAGTTGCTCAGTTGTGTCCTACTCTTTGTGACCCCATGGACTCCTCTGTCCACAGGATTCTTAGAAGTTATATAATTACATAGTAAGCTTATCTCTTACTTTGTCTTACATTCCTGCTTGTTTTGTTGTTTCTAAATTACTTATGCATTTGTTAAATTCTTTCAGCTTTTTATATTTTACTATTTATATTTAAACATTTCTGTTATACCTTAGCACTTTCTAAATGATAAAAATATAAATAAATAAAGTACTGATACATGTTTATTTCATCTTTAACAATCAGCAGTAAAAAGATACAGGTTTGAATATTTATTAGCCATTCTTATTTCTTCAATTATGTCTTTATCACTCATTTCCTTTGTTTGATATCTACTGAATGGTTATATGTTTATTTGCTTATTTAATCTGACAAGAAATAATTCTTATTAAGAATAACAATTTAGCCTATGATATAAATAGATTTTCTAATTTGTCACTTGCCTTTTCTATGTTTGAATTGATTTTTGCCTAAGAGAATTCTTTCAAGATCTGTAGGGAGCTAAAGTTTTCTCTTGGTTTCCCCTTTTGATGTCATGTTAAAAAGGCCTTTCATAGTCTTGCATCACATAGGTATTTACCTAGTTGCTTTAAATTAATGTTTTATGCTTAACAATTTAATTCTTCTGAAGCATGTTTTGTATAACTTGTAAAACATATTACTAATATTTCAGCACCAGCCATTTCATCTTCTGCCACTAATTTGATGCAACATGCTTATTATGGCCTTTTTGTTGGCTTTCAATTTTGTTCCTTTACATGTTTCCATTCATTTTGGAGCTAATGCAACTTGACTATAATTATTTTAGCTTTATATTTGGCTTCAGAAGCTAGCAATACAAGGACCCCCTCCTTATTCTTATTCTTAAAAATCCATAGTTTTTTTTTTTCATATTTATCTAAATAAATTTGAGAATTATTGTCCCACTCTCCCCCATCAACATACACACACTCCAGAACTACATCTGGAACTGGATTAAGCTTATGAATAAATTAGAATGCTATAAGATAAATGGTTATCAGCCCGACAGAAATAATAATACACTGTCTTCTATGGCTTCATCCCCTAACTGGTGAAGTCATAGCATATTTAGTTTGACCTAACCATTAAAGGCCTTCCAGTTCAACCAAAATTGGATTGTCATTGTCAAGTGCCCTGGTGGAGTTGGGAGGTTAACCACAATAAATTTAGGTCTCTGTCTTAAAAAAAATCCCATTATCCAGTATAAATTCTATAATTTAAAGGGAATTATTGTTATGCCAATGAGAAAGAATTCATCTTTACAGGCCTGCTGCCCGCAGTATTCACTGTACTAGTTAGTTTATATCTTTCTTTTCTTGGTATATAGTCCCTCTTCTTTTTCAAACATGTTGTTTGTCAGTGTTCTATATTTAAGGAGTTAAGTTAACATGTAGTTTGTCATTTGAGAATATAATCATTGACTTTGTTCTCCAAAAACCTTAAGAAACGCATTTTAATTTCTAACCTAAAAGTGATATTCAATGTTACATAATTTAGATTTTACTAATTTTATTGGTCTTTTATGTGCAAAAGTGTCTTAATGATTACATATTAAATGATCATGAAATGTGAATATGAAAGTATTTTTGAATGCAATCAAATACAAAATATTTTGATTTGGTCTATTAAACAACTTTGTGTGTGTGTCCATGCTTTATATAAAAAATATTAAATTCTGTCCCAAGATCTCAGAGTCTGGTTTACTTGAGACCATGTGTTGTTATAATCCATCATAAACTGTTACCATGGTTGGTATGTGATTAATAACGTATGGCAAAAGTTAAACAGCAAAGCATACCTACCTATATTTAAGGTATATCTGTCATTTCAAGCAGATTTTATCTTCAATTAAGTAGATAGTAAAGTTGAAAAAGACCATGTGCATCATGAATTACAAATTATTTATTTCACAGACAAGGAAACAGAAGTCATTCAAGGATATATGCACTTGTGAGTCAAGCTCTCTCAGAAATGATTCAATGAAAGTGATGGATCAGTTTTAAAAATGAATGTTCTATTATATTGTATAGAAAATAAAAGCATAGACACTACAGTGAAAGAACTGTTATCTCTCAATGAACACACTAGGAGGAAACTGAGTCCCAAATTCCAGGAAGAGGTGTCTTCATAGAGAGCCAGAACCAAAATGTCTACAATTGAGGATGAAAACACCAACACGGATCCTGGTAGGCAAGAGCACCTGAAGCAGAGAGCAGAAAAGTCATCCACCCCTGGCTTTTATGCTGCAAGTCTTGCAGGTGTTGGGTAGGCCATGTTGTTTTTAAAAGTTACAGATTAAATGAAAATAGAGTGGAGACAACTGAAGATATTGACAAACTTTTTCTATTTTTAATATTTACATGGGTGATACATTCTCATTTGTGAAAATTTCAAACAAATCAAAAACATAAACAGTAAGGGATTCAAGTCTCATTTTACTTCTCTGCCCTGTATAGACTCTCCTTCTAATCGTACTCTCCTTCCCAGAGGCAATCAATTTTAACAATTTAAATACTTCATTTAACATCTTTTTTTCAAATCATTTCCCTAATGTATGGACACATATGCAAATGTATGCTTTTTAACATAAAGGAAACCGGGCTATATGGGCTGCTCTGCATCTTACCACTTTAATTTAACAATATATAATTGGTATCTTTCTAGATCAGTTCATGAAGATGTAGCTCATTCTTTTTAATGATTGAATAATATTTTACAATATACATAAATCACAATTCATTTAAGCACTACCCTACAGATAGAAACTTATGGAGTTTTCATTTGATGGGCTTAAAAGCAATGCTTCAGTTATCTTTTTGTGTGCATATTTTTGCATGAGTATGAATTCCCTATAGGTTAGATACCTAGTAGAACTGCTGACTACACACATATGTTTTCATAGATATTAAATTTCTTTCAGAAAAGACCATGCTTGGGAGGAGGAGATTAAGATGGAAGAGTAGGAGAATGAAGAACTCACTTCCCCCCATGAACACATCAAAAATACATCTACATATGGAACATTATTGAGAATTAAGCGGAGATTGGCAGAAAGATTTCTACACAATCAAGGCTGGAAGAGATCAACATAGATTTGGGTAGTAAGAAAAGAGAAGCAGTCAAGTCAGGACCTGTGCTCCTGAAAGGGAACTTGGAAGTGAGGGCAGGATTACTTGGGTGGAGATCCCTCCCTGGGGAGTGAGCAGTTCAAGCCATATATTGGGCAACCCAGCCCTGGAATCCTAGACCAGGAAGATGAGTTACATCATCTGGTTGAAGAGCCAGTGGGACTAACAGGAGGGGTATGGGAAGCCTAGACTCTGGTCACGAGGAATACACTCATGCTTGCTTCCTTCCAAAACAGGGCAGAGAGGGGGGATTGGAACTGCATGGGAAGCTGGACTGTCTCCCATGACTGCTCCAGCATGCAGCTCAGTCTGAGCAGAGTGCCTGCTCTGGTCTCACTAGCTTCACAATGCAGCTATACACTGGAACAAAGGCTGCCACAGCTGAGGGGAGAGATCAGCTGTGATAGGCAAAGGTGGCTCAGGCCCAGACGGCACCTGGACAGAGCAGGAGCAGCCATTGCTAGCACTTACTGGGGGAGCACATTAGAAGTGGCTCAGGCCTCTGACTATGACTAGGGCTGCCACACCCACACCCAGACCCAGGCTGAGCCCCTGCTCCAGCCCCTCCTGCTATTGCTTCAGCACCACTCCTCTCCAGGCCAAGGGTGCCAGGGTTGAGAATGGGGAGAGCCCCAACAGAGAGCTAACAGAGCCAGCTTGGACCTGTCCTGTTGGGCATCTGCACCAGCAACTTGGGACCTGCCTCATCCCCCTAGTAGAGATGTGTTGGCCACTGAGTAGAGAAGAAATCTCAGCTCACACCTAGCACTGACTCTAGCCCTTCCATCTCCAGACTCACTTCCTATCCGAGTGATAACTGCCAGGAGAACCTGGGGAGAGGCATGATTTGTGCTCATGCCAGCTCTCCCGCCAAAGCCACTGGGCACACACAGGCTGTATAGGGATGCTACCACTCAAGGATACCTTTCAAGACCAGAAGGGGTAACTATTTCACCTAATTTTAGAGTGTCAGAGAAAGCTGAGTAAAATGAGAAGACAGAAAAAATTGTTTCAGTCAAAAAAATAAGAGAATACCAGGGCTTCCATGAAGGTCTAGAAGTTAAGAATCTACCTCCCAATGCAGGGCACACAGGTTCAATCCCTGGTCCAGGAGGATCCCACAACCACAGGGCAGCTAAGCCCATGCATCACAACTACTGAGCCCATGTGGACCCTAGAGCCCATGCTCCACAACAAGTGAAGCCACCACAAGAGCAGCCAGGCACTGCAAGAGCAGCCAGGCACTGCAAGGAAGAGTAGCCCCCACCCACCACAGCTAGAGAAAGCCCGCATGCAGCAACAAACACTCAGCACGTCAAAATTAAACAAATATTCTTTTAAAAAATAAGAGGAAACCCCTGAAAAAAAATAACTAACCAGATAAAGAGCTCAAAACATCAGTATTAACAATAAAAATACTAACTGAATCAGGGAAAGGAATAGATGAACACTGTGAGAATGTTAACAAGGAATTAGACAATATAAAACAATAACCATTCAGAACTGAAAAATATAATAACTGAAATGAAAAATACATTAGGAGGAATTAACAGTAGAATAGGTGATACAGAAGAATACATAAGTGATCTGGAAGATAGAATAATGGAAATCACCCAATTGGAACAGCAAAAAGGAAATTTAAATCATGAAAATAAATTAAGAGACTGCTGAGACAACATCAAACATACCAAAATTCACATTACAGGGGTCTCAGAAGAAGAGAGAAAAAAGTGTCAAAAATGTATTTGATGAAATTGTGGCTGAAAATATATCATTATTACTTATAAATCAAAACAATGTATAAGAATATACAGGTCCTCACACACAATAAATCTTAGATATTGTCAATGTACTGACGTCTATCAGTCTTAAGACCAAAGACTAGTATCACATTTTTGTTTAAATCTTTAACTGCCTAATAATAAATGTCTTTTAATTAATTTATTTTTTAATTGAAGGATAGTTGCTTACAGAATTTTGTTGTTTTCTGTCAAACTTCAACTTAAATCAGCCATAAAGTATACATATATCCACCTGCTTTTCAACCTCCCTCACATCTCTCTCCCCATCTGACCCCTCTAGGTTGATACAGAGCTCCTCTTTGAGTTTCCTGAGCCATACAGCAAATTCAGGTTGGCTATCTGTTTTATATATGGTAGCATATGTTTCCATGTTACTATTTCCATACATCTCACCCTCTCCTCCCCTTTCCCTATGTCCATAAGTCTATTCTCTATGTCTGTCTGTTTCTCCACTGCTGCACTGTAGATTAAATACTTCAGTACCATTTTCTAGATTCCATATAAATGCATTAGAATATGATATTTATCTTCCTTTCTCTGACTTACTTCACTCGGTATGATAGGTTCTAGGTTCATCCGCTTCATTAGAATCAACTCAAATGTGTTCCTTTTTATGGCTGAGTAATATCCCATTGTGTATATGTTCCACAACTTCTTTGTCCATTCACCTGTCAGTGGATATCTAGGCTGTTTCCATGTTCTAGCTATTGTAAATACTGCTGCAATGAACAATGGGATACATGTGTCTTTTCAGTTTTGGTTTCCTCAGGGTATATGCCTAGGAGTGGGACTGATGAATCATATGGTAGTCTTATTCCTAGGATTTTTAAAGAATCTCCATACCATCTTCCATAGTGGCTGTATCAATTTACATTCCCACTAACAGTGCAAGAGCATTCCCTTTTGTCCACATCCTCTCCAACATTTATTGTTTGTAAACTTTTTGATGATGGCCATTCTGATGGGTGTGTGGTGATATCTCATTGTAGTTTTGATTTGCATTTCTATAATAATGAGCGATGTTGAGCATATTTTCATGTGTTTTACTAGCCATGTGTATGTCCTCTTTGGAGAAATGTCTGTTTAGGTCTTTTTCCCACTTTTTGATTGGGTTGTTTGTTTTTCTGGTATTGAGTTGTATGAGCTGCTTTTATGTTTTGGAAATGGATCCTTTGTCATTTGTTTCATTTGCTATTATTTTCTCCCATTCTGAAGGTTGTCTTTTCACCTTATCACCTCACCTTATAGTTTCCTTTGCTGTGCAAAAGCTTTAAAGTTTAATCTGGTCCCACTTGTTTGCTTTTGTTTTTATTTCCATTACTCTAGGAGGTGGGGCATAGAGGATCTTGCTTTGATTTATGTCATCGAGTTTTCTGCCTATGTTTTCTCTAAGAATTTTATAGTTTCTGGTCTTCCAATTAGGTCTTTAATACATTTTGAGTTTATCTTTGTGTTTGATGTCAGAAAGTGTTCTCATTTCATTCTTTCAAAAGTAGCTGTCCAGCTTTCCCAGCATCATTTAATGAAGAGGCTGTTTTTGCCCGATTGTATATTCTTGCCTTTTTCGTCAAAAATAAGATACTGATAGGCACATGGGTTTTTTTCTGGGCTTTATATCTTATTCCATTGATCTATATTTCTGTTTTTGTGCCAGTACCATACTGTATTGATGACTGTAGCTTTGTGCTATAATCTGAAGTCAGGAATGTTGATTGTTCCAGCTCCATTCTTCTTTCTCAAGAATGCTTTGTCTGTTCAAGGTCTTTTGTGTTTCCATATGATTTGTGAAATTTTAGGTTCTAGTTCTGTGAAAAATGCCATTGGGAATTTGATAGAGATCACATTGAATCTGTAAATTGCACTTGGTTGTATAGTCATTTTCACAATATTGATACATCCTATCCAGGAACAAGGAACATTTTTTCTCCATCTGTTAATGTCATCTTTGATTTCTTTCATGTCTTATAATTTTCTGTGTACAGTTCTTTTGTCTCCTTATATAAGCTTTTTCCTAGATATTTGATTCTTTTTCTTGCAGTGGTGAATATGATTAATTCCTTAATTTCTCTTTCAATTTTTCATTGTTAGTATATAGAAATGCAGGTGATTTCTGTATATTGGTTTTGTGTCCTGCGACTTTGCTAAATTCACTGATTAGCTCTAGTAATAATACGATACAATCTTTAGGGTTCTCTATGGACAGTATCATGTCATCTGCAAACAGTTAGAGCTTTAATTCTTCTTTTCCAATATGGATTTCTTTCACTTCCTTTTCTTCTATTACTGCTGTACTAGAACTTTCAGAACTATGTTGAATAACAGTGGTAAATGTGGATGCCCTTGTCTTGTTCCTGATTTTAAGGGGAATGCTTTCAGCTTTTCACCATTGAGCATAATGTTTGCTATAAGCTTATCATATATGGCCTTTACTATATTGAGGCATAAGGGATTTGATTTAGGTCATACCTGAAGGGTCTAGTGGTTTTCCCCACTTTCTTCAATTTAAGTCTGAATTTGGCAATAAGGAGCTCATGATCTGAGCCACAGTCAGCTCCTGGTCTTGTTTTTGCTGACTGTATAGAGCTTCTCCATCTTTGGCTGCAAAGAATATAATCAATCTGATTTTGGTGTGGCTGTCTGGTGATATCCATGTGTAGAGTCTTCTTTTGTGTTGTTGGAAGGGGGTGTTTGCTACGACCAGTGCGTTCTCTTGGCAAAACTCTATTAGCCTTTGCCCTGCTTCATTCTGCGTTCCAAGGCCAAATTTGCCTGTTACTCCAGGTGTTTCTTGACATCCTACTTTTGCATTCCAGTCCCCTATAATGAAAAGGACATCTTTTTTGGGTGTTAGTTCTAAAAGATCTTGTAGGTCTTCATAGAACCATTCAACTTCAGCTTCTTCAGCGTTCCTGGTTGGGGCATAGACTTGGATTACTGTGATATTGAATGGTTTGCCTTGGAAATGAATAGAGATCATTCTGTCGTTTTTGAGATTGCATCCAAGTACTGCGTTTTGGACTCTTTTGTTGACCATGATGGCTACTCCATGTCTTCTAAGGGATTCCTGCCCACAGTAGTAGATATAATGGTCATCTGAGTTAAATTCACCCATTCCAGTCCATTTTAGTTCGCTGATTCCTAGAATGTCAATGTTCACTCTTGCCATCTCCTGTTTGACCACTTCAAATTTGCCTTGATTCATGGAATTGACATTCCAGGTCCCTATGCAATATTGCTCTTTACAGCATCAGACTTTGCTTCTATCACCAGTCACATCCACAACTGGGTATTGTTTTTGCTTTGGCTCCATCCCTTCATTCTTTCTGGAGTTCTTTCTCCACTGATCTCCAGTAGCATATTGGGCACCTACTGACCTGGGGAGTTCCTCTTTCAGCATCTTATCATTTTGCCTTTCCATACTGTTCATGGGCTTCTCAAGGAAAGAATACTAGAGTGCTTTGCCATTCCCTTTTCCAGTGGACCACATACTGTCAGACCTCTCCACCATGACCCACCCATCTTGGGTGGCCCCACATGGCATGGCTTAGTTTCACTGAGTTAGACAAGACGTGGTCCTAGTGTGATTAGACTGACTAGTTTTCTGTGAGTATGGTTTCAGTGTGTCTGCCCTCTGATGCCCTCTTGCAACACCAACCGTCTTACTTGGGTTTCTCTTACCTTGGACATGGGGTATCTCTTCATGGCTGTGCCAGCAAAGTGCAGCCACTGCTCCTTACTTTGGACAAAGGGTATCTTCTCACAGCCGCCCCTCTTGACCTTGAATGTGGAGTAGCTCCTCTAGGCCCTCCTGCACCTGCGCAGCCACCGCTCCTTGGGTGTGGGGTAGCTCCTCTCAGCTGCCGCCCCTGGCCTCGGACGTGGGGTAGCTCCCCTTAGCCGCACTTGTGCGCCATCACAGCTGCCCACAGTGGAAATGAGAAATAGATTTAAGGGACTAGATCTGATAGATACAGTACCTGATGAACTATGGAATGAGGTTAGTGACATTGTCCAGGAGACAGGGATCAAGACAATCCCCATGGAAAAGAAATGCAAAAAAGCAAAATAGCTGTCTGGGGAGGCCTTACAAATACCTGTGAAAAGAAGAGAAGTGAAAAGCAAAGGAGAAAAAGAAAGATATAAGCATCTGATTGCAGAGTTCCAAAGAATAGCAAGAAGAGATAAGAAAGTCTTCCTCAGCAGTCAATGCAATGAAATAGAGGAAAACAACAGAATGGGAAAGACTAGAGATCTCTTCAAGAAAATTAGAGATACCAAGGGAATATTTCATGCAAACATGGGCTTGATAAAGGACAGAAATGGTATGGACCTAACAGAAGCAGAAGATATTAAGAAGAGGTGGCAAGAATACACAGAAGAACTATACAAAAAAGATCTTCACGTCCAAGATAATCACAGTGGTATGATCACTCACCTAGAGCCAGACATCCTGGAATGTGAAGTCAAGTGGGCCTTAGAAAGCATCACTATGAACAAAGCTAGTGGAGGTGTTGGAATTCCAGTGGAGCTATTTCAAATCTCAAAAGATGATGCAGTGAAAGTGCTGCACTCAATATGCCAGCAAATTTGGAAAACTCAGCAGTGGCCACAGGACTGGAAAAGGTTGCTTTTCATTCCAATTCCAAAGAAAGGCAATGCCAAAGAATGCTCAAACTACCGCACAACTGCACTCATCTCACATGCTCAAAATTCTCCAAGCCAGGCTTCAGCAATACGTGAACCGTGAACTTCCTGATGTTCAAGCTGGTTTTAGAAAAGACAGAGGAACCAGAGATCAAATTGCCAACATCCACTGGATCATCAAAAAAGCAAGAGAGTTCCAGAAAAACATCTATTTCTGCTTTATTGACTATGCCTAAGCCTTTGACTCTGTGGATCACAATAAACTGTGGAAAATTCTGAAAGAGATGCCTGACCACCTGACATGCCTCTTAAGAAACCTATATGCAGGTCAGGAATCAACAGTTAGAACTGGACATGGAACAACAGACTGGTTCCAAATAGGAAAAGGAGTACATCAAGGCTGTATATTGTCACCCTGCTTATTTAACTTCTATGCAGAGTACATCATGAGA
The DNA here is from genome assembly GCF_016772045.2 of Ovis aries. Taxonomy (NCBI): domain Eukaryota; kingdom Metazoa; phylum Chordata; class Mammalia; order Artiodactyla; family Bovidae; genus Ovis; species Ovis aries. The sequence goes on along the minus strand of NC_056055.1, from coordinate 162,316,783 downwards.
TACACTGGGCTGGAAGAAGCACGAGCTGGAATCAAGATTGCCAAGAGAAATATCAATAACCTCAGATATACAGATGACACCACCCTATGGCAGAAAGTGATGAGGAACTAAAAAGCCTGTTGATGAAAGTGAAAGAGGAGAGTGAAAAAGTTGCCTTAAAGCTCAACATTCAGAAAACGAAGATCGTGGCTTCTGGTCCCATCACTCCATGGGAAATAGATGGGGAAACAGTGGAAACAGTGGCAGACTCTATTTTTCTGGGCTCTAAAATCACTGCAGATGGTGATTGCAGCCATAAAATTAAAAGATGCTTACTCCTTGGAAGGAAAGTTATGGCCAACCTAGATAGCATATTCAAAAGCAGACACATTGTTTTGCCAACAAAGGTCTGTATAGTCAAGACTATGGTTTTCCAAGTGGTCATGTATGGATGTGAGAGTTGGACTGTGAAGAAAGCTGAGTGCCAAAGAATTGATGCTTTTGAACTGTGGTGTTGGAGAAGACTCTTGAGGTTCCCTTGGACTGCAAGGAGATCCAACCAGTCCATTCTGAAGGAGATCAGCTCTGGGATTTCTTTGGAAGTAATGATGCTAAAGCTGAAACTCCAGCACTTTGGCCACCTCATGCAAAGAGTTGACTCATTGGAAAAGACCCTGATGCTGGGAGGGATTGCAGGCAGGAGGAGAGGGGACGACAGAGGACAAGATGGCTGGATGGCATCACCGACTCTATGGACATGAGTTTGAGTAAACTCCAGGAGTTGGTGATGGACAGGGAGGCCTGGCGTGATGCGGTTCATGGGGTCGCAAAGAGTCGAACACGACTGAGCAACTGAACTGACCTGAACTGAGAGAGGTATAGGCAACCAGTATTGGCCAATACACTCCACTATTCTTGCCTGGAGAAACCCCTGACAGAGAAGCCTGACAGGCCACAGGCCACAGGGTCTCAAAGAGTTATACCCAACCAAAGCGACCTTGCGAGCATAGAGGCAAGTCTTTTTTGCCTGTGGCAGCTCTGCCCCAGTGAGGGTTGAGTGTGAAGGTGGCACAGCTGCTTGGCTTGCAGGGGCCCTGGTGGCACCAAGTGTGCAGGGACATGGACTGCCTCCCTGCAGGAATTATGGCCCTATCAGTCTTTTTTTCGAGCCTCTTGTAGCTGGCAGTCAGAAGGCTTCTTTGGTCAGTCTTTCTCTGTAGCTCCGCCCATTCAGGCACTTAGAGGGCTCCCTTGCCCAGGGTCCTTCTCTGTCGTTTGGTGCATCAGGCACATAGAGGGCCCCCCCTGGCTGGGGTCCTACTCTGTAGTTTGGCTCCTCATTTAAATGAGCATCCTCTGTGGGGTCCTACTCTGTAGTTCAGTACAGCAGGCATTTGATGGGCCAGCCTCTGTATTGTTCAGCTGCCAACTCTGGCATGTGGGGAGAGAGAGGCTATGGTGATGGCTCCACCCCGTACACGTGACTCAGCAGTATCGCCTTGCTTCCATGACTACCTGGCTTTCCTCCACAGGCGTTTCCCCCTACAATTTCCTTCCTCACATCCCCTAGCTTCATCTCTCCACAGTCGATAGCAGCCCTCGGCCTGGGATTGCTCCACAATCCCTAAACTCCAGCTCCCAGGCACTGCACCTCCCAGGGCATCTACATCCCTGTGCAGCGTATGTATGGCTGTGGCAAGGATTGTCTGATTCTCATTCCATTTAGGCTGCCACAGATCAGCTGTTTCACTCTCTTAAATGTTTCTCCTCTGACTCAGACAATTGCCCTGATGTGGGGATCGGACACGTGCTTCAGTTCCCCTACCCGCCAAGGGCAGGTCTGGTACTACTAACACTCTTGTTTTTCCCCTTAGTTCCTTCATCTTATGGAGTTTTGCGTGGTTCTACACATTCTTTTCCACTGGTCAGGTGCTGCTGTCCACTCTCAGCTGGTGTTCTGCATGCACTTCTGTGTCTGAAAGTGTATTCCTGATGTATCCATAGAGAGAGAAATACTCCATGTCCACCTACTCCTCTGACATCTTTTTCCTCAGCCATAAATGATGCTTTGATTTGATGATGATGATAATCACGATCCCTTTAATTGCCCTATAAATTAATTTACATATTTATTTCCTTATTTGGATTTTATATCTTATCATTGATTAGTAGAAATTCTTAAGGTATTTTGACTATAATTCCTGGATTTTCAGATGGAAAATTCCACTGCCTGTAAAGTGTAACTATTAATTGCTCCTTTTCCATTATTACCACCTCTCATATTTTTCATTACCTCATTTCACTTTCTAGAAATCATAGTGACAGATTTTCTGTTCATATGAACACAAGTTCAACTCCCTTGGATAGTCTCTCTACACTACAGGGTTGGAAACCTAGAAATAACATTTTCTACAATCCTTTGCCTACAAATTTCCAGTTTAGATTCCATCATTGGCAAGCCCTTATAAGAGATATGGAAGGCAGAGGAAAGCCAAACCCATGACTTCTCCTCCAGCAGTAGTGGGCAGATGTTTGAACTTTGTTAGATACAAGGTTCTGCAGGAACCCCTTACATTCCTACCATGGTGCTGCCAGCTGTTCCCAGCAGCAGTAGTTGCCTATAGTACCTAACTAGAATGTTGGTAGCAATGTCCTAATCTTTGAAACACTATTGGCAAACCTGAAATCTTATGGTGAGTGTTCTTAGACTTCACTTCTCTTGCCTTTTCAACTAACATATTTCATGAATATTTAAGGGAAAAAGATACTGCAAAGAGCATACTTCAGTTTTGAAACTCATCAATTTCTTATATTAAATCCCTGCTTGAAATACCTAGAATAGCTTTTATTCCCTAGACAAAGCTTTTATTCCCTATTATATATTATATATATTTATATTAGATATACAGATTTCCTTTCATTTCTATTTTGGTAAGTGTCTCAGTTAAAAAGGAGTATTCAATTTTGCCAAATGATTTTTGGCTGCTGTGAGCATGGTATTTAATCATTTAATTTAATAAATGCCATTTAAAGGATGATTTTCTAATTTTCACTGATTTTCTAATGCTGAATCATTCTTGTACTTCTGGAATAAAACTTATTTCAGTATAATGTATTATTCTTTTAAAATGTTGCTGAGTTATATTTCATTTCATGTTTTTAAATTTATTTGTAAGTAAAATAAATCTTTGGTTTTCTTTTTTATTATTTTTGGCAGATTAACAGAGACATGCTATATTTATAGAATGATCTGAGATGTTTCTGTCCTTTTCAATTTTCTGAAACAATATTACTTGTGGTTTCTCAAAACTATTTTCTTTAATGATTTGTCAAAATCACTTGTACACTCTTTGGTTTAAGTGCAGATCATTAACTAGCCTTTCCATTTTTTCCTATTTATTTGCCTATGGAATTTTCTACCTAGGTCAGTTTTGACCCTGTATTTAATATATAATCCATTGTAAAATGCATTTGTATACAGCCATACAAGGTACTTTTTTACAATTAAAAAATCTTCTCCATAGGAATAATTATGTTTTTCACTTGTGCCTAATCTATGAGAGGTTACTTATTATTAGTTAGACCTTTTGCTTATTTTACATGGTTCAGAAAACCATCTTTTGCTTTTATTGCTCAAGTATACTATTTTATTCTTTTATTTTATCCATTCCTGCCTACTAATTCTCAATAATTTATTAGTAAATTTCATTTCATTAATTCCTACCTAGTTAATTTATTTGTTCTATTAGTTGTTTTGATCAGTATTTCTATATCATTGAACAAAATCTTTGTTTCTTTTCAGTTTTTATTATTGTATAGTAAATATACTTAAAGATAAATGGCAACAGAAATCAATTCCGTCTGTCTTCACCCATATGGAATTCACTGAAGAATATCACTGGCTATTAGGAAGGAAGTGAATAATGACTCCAAATTGCTAGAACATGGATGTGTTTCATCTGGAGTGAAGCCCTTCAATGTACCTGAGTGACAGCTTTGTGCAGCAGTAAGAGTGGGGCTAGAGAGTCAAAACGAAGACCCCAGCTTTGCCAATGACCAGCTCTGTGACTCTGGACAAATCACTGTACTTATCTGTGCTCTGGTTTCCTCATCTGTAAAATGGGAGTAGTAATAATAATCTTCTTCATAAAGTTGTTAGAATGAATCAAGTTTATACATGTAGATCTCATAGAACAATGTCTGGAACACAGTAAACACTCAAAAAATGTTAAGTACTCTTATGTTCACCTGAAAATTTTGATTTTCATCCATTTTCCTCCATATCTGCTGAGAAGGCCCCAGAGCCAGTTCAAGCTCTACCACTTTTTTTGCAGACTCTATACCCAAGATGGTAGCTGCTGTCAGGATCTTTTAAAGTTTCTGAACAGAGAAGTTTCCAGGATATAGTCTGAAGATGTGGGCTGGGGAAGAGAGGCCAGAAATGGAGTTAAGCTTTTTCAACTGTCATCTTTAATGCTCCCATATGTTACCCCACAGCAGTGATAATACTTAAAATATTCAACACTGCCCCTTGGGTATCTCATAATCAGAAACAGAAGCAAGGTCCTGACAGCTACCTGTGTGCCAAGTATTAATCACTTGACTATTGAGTCACAGGGAGATTCATGGGGCTCTAAGTGGGGGTCCTAGATGTTTGGAGTTCATGGCAGGAGGTATTTGTCATCTTGTACAATGCATTCTAATTATTTAACAACTGGTATAACTGGACCTGTGTAGGGCTAAATACCATCTCTGTTTACAGTCCAATTAGTTGTTTCGTTTATTATCTTTGACCTTGGAAAATCACTGGAAACTGTTTTACTTCTGTAGTTTTTTCCTAGGGTTGTTTTGAGATAAATTTTTATAACTCTTCTTTCTCTATAGATATGATCTCATATTCTTGCTAGCTTCCAGGCAGTTCCTCAAAGTCTCTGATCAAAACATGATATATTTTCTTGTTTTTCATCATAATTCAGAATTGATACTTTATGCATACATAAGTTCATTTTAGACCTATAGATATTTTTTAGTCATTTTAATAAAATTGGAGTGAAAAGGAAGACACATAAGTCCAGTTCATCAGCTTGAAAAACTATATACTTAAAAAAAAATGCAAGCCCCTAATTATGAATTTATCTGAGAAATTTTAACTTTTACTCCATACCTGAAAGGCCAGATGTTCAATGTATCTCAGTTAATTGAGTTGAGGTTCAATTAATGATGAATTTTAAAAGGCAGTTGTTCTACCTCTCCTTGCCGTAATTTAACTATAGGAATTAAACCAGTCTTACACTCTGTGATGATTACTTATACTGTGTGAAAAATCTTTAAAAGTTTGACTCGTGGCAAAATGTTGAATACTGGAAGTTATTTTAAACAAAATAGGCCATGCTATTAATAACATAATAATCTTTGAATTAACAGCTGTGCCTCAAAAGTTGTAGGATTTTGGTGGCATTTATCAAAAAAAAAAAAAACCCTGCTCGTCCAAGTGACCTATGTTAGTATCCTCTGATTCTCATGCTTACACTGAAATTTAAAAATTTGAAAATAAAAAGGTAAATTTGGCCTAGCTAAAAGAAGTAGGGAAATCTCATCAAAAAACTCTGCACCCTTATCATCATCCACTTGGATAGGCAGGAAAAAATGACGCAATGATGACAGGAAAAAAGTATCACAAATTCTGGTTCTGGTACAAACCCAGGTCTATATACTGGTTTCTAAGACAATGTAAAAGTGTCAAAATCTGAAAACAATTGGTGAGATCCTCTGGAGGTACAGGGGAATGACATATGACACAATATGAAAAGCCTGATCAGAAGCCTCTCAGTGGAGAATTTAATCCAATTCATGCACAGAACTCACGAAGTTCCATATATGGAGACAATGAAAGAAGAGAAGACAAGGAAGGGATGAAGAAGAGTTTACATTGGATATGACTGAGCTTAAAGTGGTAGTTCTAATGATCTTACAATCAAAAGGGCATTAAATCCTGGCCAAAATTGTCAATGTGATTGTTTTCCAGTCCTAAACTTATAACGGATAACCAGTTCATGGGCAAGAGGAAACATGGTTTTATTTTTATCATTCTCTCCATCTCCTTACATGAGGCACAGATGAAGAGCAGATCATGGCCAAACATTTCATTATCTCAGTCTTCTACAATTTCTTAGACTTTCACCTCAAAGAGCTACTCTTATTATAATCATTTTGCCAGCTTCAAACTGTCCTACTAGCAGAATGGAACTTCAGTGTGTGAGTCACGTGTCTACAAACACAGCTAAGAGAAGTGTATAAAACTCTGCATCCTTATATATTAGTTGACGGAATCAAAAGAAGCAAAAAATCAGAACACATCAACTTACAAATTAAGACTAGAAAATATGTGGTATGGCTTCCTCCCACACCACTTCAAATATTATTACTTAATCATAGCACTTTTCATAACACCTCACTAAGTAGATACTCAGACTCCGATTTCTTTTGTAAGCAGAATTTCAGCCTGTGTGTTATGGGCACCCTAGGTAAAATCCTGTTTGACACCATGAAATAAATACAAATCACATTTATGACTGAACAAATCATACCCCTAGTTATGCTATGGTTTACAGTTTACAAAAGACTTTCACATACTGTAATCACAGTTCATAGTAACCTCAAGGATAGCTTTAAGCTTTATTTAACTAATGAGGGAGTTCAGAGATAAAATCATTCAGCTAATAAGTAGAAGAGGCAGAATGTGAACTCAAAACTTTGGTTTGTAAATCCAGTGTCCTTACTGTTTTTACTATAATCATATCTGAACACACACACACACATTCACACCCATACATATGTATACACATATATAAAATAAGAAAAGGATGAATGGGAACAATTATTAAGTAATGCTATTAAAATAAAAGCAGTGGTAAAATACAATAATGATTTTCATTTCTGCTGAGTTTCTTGGTGTCACCGCTGGTACCCAGTTATCAAATAAAGTCACAGCTTATAGGTTTGGGGTATCCAGATGTCAGGGTCCTTAGGGTCCTTAAGTAGTGAACACAATTCTATAATTCTCTGTATAACTTGGATCTTCTAATTTTTAAACTCTGAGGCAAATCAACCTATAGTGACATTATCAACATAATCATCAGAATTACAATTTAGTGTCTCATGTGTGCTGGCTCTCTCCTTTGTGCTCTGCATACATTATTTTGTGTATTTCTCTCATTCTGACACAGGAGGTATTAGTAACCTCATTTTGTAGGTGAGGAAACCAAAGTTCAGTGTTAAGGTAACGTGTCCAAATTAATTTAGCTTAAATAGGATACAGCTGGGATTTAAGTTCAAACCTTGGATTTAAATCATGCTTTTCTCATAATACAATGAGAGAATCAGATTTCTTAGAGGCATGGAATCTTGGTCTTGCTGTAATAATACTTTATGTCAGAAGTAATGTACCACTGATGTAGTGGTTTTCACGAGGACAGAGAAACCAAGAGATAAATCTTTTACGGTACCACCAAACCAAGAGATAAATCAGTCAGTTTACACACAACACTCTCAAATTGGCCTAGTACCCAAACAATAAAGGTCTGAGGCTGTTTTCCCAAGTGTCACAGATAATATCTCATTCCTCTTAAGATCTTACAATGGAGTATTACGCAGCCATTAAAAAGAATATATTTGAATCAGTTCTAATGAGGTGGATGAAGCTGGAGCTTATTATACAGAGTGAAGGAAGTCAGAAAGAAAAACACCAATAAAGTATACTAACCCATATATATGGAATTTAGAAAGATGTTAATGATAACCCTGTATGCGAGACAGCAAAAGAGACACAGATGTATAGAACAGTCTTTTGGACTCTGTGGGAGAGGGCGAGGGTGGGATGATTTGGGAGAATGGCATTGAAACATGTATAATATCATATATGAAACAAATCGCCAGTCCTGGTTCGATGCATGATACTGGATGCTTGGGGCTGGTGCACTGGGATGACCGAGAGGGATGGTACAGGGAGGGAGGAGGGAGGGGGGTTCAGGTTGGGGAACACGTGTATACCTGTGGTGGATTCATGTTGATGTATGGCAAAACCAATACAACATTGTAAAGTAATTAACCTCCAGTTAAAATAAATAAATTTACATTTAAAAAAATCTTACAATTAAAAATATTTCCTCATCTGTCCATATATTGAGATTCCCTTCTAATTCATGGGCTCATGCTCCTTTTCCCCAAACATATAAGACATCTTCATTTATTTGCATATATCTCCAAAACTTACAAAAGAAGAGTTATTTCTATAAAAACTAAGACAAATAAACAAATAAATACCTGTTTTCATGTCATAACTCCAAAAGCATCTAGGCCGTGCTTAAGGCTGAATGTTTATATCTCTCAAAATTAATGTTACATAAGTAATGCACAAGATGGTGGTAATAATGGCTGGGACATCTGGAATGTGTGGAACACTCATGAACTGGAATAGTGTCCTTAAAATGAGACTCCAGAGAGCTAGCCCACCTCTACCCTATAAGAGGATGCAACAAGAGGTTTGCAACCTGGAAGAGAGCTGTCCTTGACTATGCTGGTGCCCTGATTGCAGACTTCCAATCTCCAAACTGAAAAATCGTTTTTTTGTAAGCTGCCCAGGACATGGTATTTTGCTACAGCAGCCAGAACAGTCTAAGACAGGCAGATTAGAATGATGTTCATTGGACCAAAGCTTAAGCAACTGTTGAGAGTCACTTATTTCTTAATGTTGTGCTCTTAATTTTCCTTTCTCTCTTCTTAAACTCTCTTCTTTGGCAATATTGTCAAACTCATCCTTCACTCTAAGTTTAATTTACAGATCTCTAACTTGATCTCTGAACACCCCCTCCAAATCTCAAAAAACTTACAAGAAAAAGGAGATATAAAAACTAAGACAAATAAGCCAATAAAAACCATCATGGGCTTTTGTCCCATAATTTCACCTGCCATTTTATCTGCCCACCTGAATTGCTTACTGACATCTCAAATTGATATGTAAAAATGAACCTGCTCTATCACCCTGGTTCTTCAACAAACCAACAAAATAAAGCAAGCAAACAAACTCCACCCAATTTTAGCTGTGACACTATAACGTTCTCAATATCAGTATCAATGTCATAATGATTTAGGCTTAAAATCGTATCTTCAACTTTGATGGCTCTCATTGTTTACCCAAATGTGGTCACTTTTACCCCTATGTTTCTGAATGCACCATTCTTGCGTGTCTTCATGAAAACCACCATTATGTCAGCGGTTTATCACCTCAGACATAAATTGCTGTTAGAACAAAACTCTATGTCTCTAAGAAATCTGATTCTGACCTGTTTTTGACACTGACTGCAGAATACTTTTCCCAATACACAGTTCTATTTATATTTCTATTTATATGTCTCTGCTACCAATAAACCTGTTTTAGTTACCAAGTGATGTCTGAGTTCCTTTGGCTTGGCATTCAAGGGTTTTTATAATTAAGCCCCAATCAAACCATCAGGTAAATTTGTAACTATTCCCTTCTGTGTGTCCTTTACAATCTTAAGTAATTAATTTAAATCTCAAGAGTCACAATTTTGCCTTCTGATTATACATCTATATGTATATGAAAGTGAAAGTGTTAGTCGCTCAGTCCTGTCTGACTCTTTTATGATCCCATAGACTGTAGCCTGCCAGGCTTCTCTGTCGAGGGGATTCTCCAGGCAAGAATACTGCAGTGGGTAGCCATTCCCTTCTCCAGGGGATCTTCCCAACCCAGGGATCAAACTGAGGTCTCCCATACTGCAGGCAGATTCTTTACCATCTGAGCCACCAGAAAGGTAGTTATATATATATATATATATATATATATAATAAAACAATATTATGAAAAATTATATGATCACTAGAAAAATTATGTGACATAACTTATCTTTTTGTGAACAGTATCAGTTCAGTTCAGTTCAGTTCACTCAGCATGTCCGACTCTGCGACCCCATGGACTGCAGCATGCCAGGCCTCCCTGTCCATTGCCAACTGCTGGAGTTTACCCAAGCTCATGTCCATTGAGTTGGTGATGCCATTCAACCATCTCATCCTCCATTGTCCCCTTCTCCTCCCGCCTTCAATCTTGCCCAGCATCAGGGTCTTTTCAAATGAGTCAGTTCTTTGCATCAGGTGGCCAAAGTATTGGGGTTTCAACTTCAACATCAGTCCTTCCAATGAATATTCAGGACTGATTTCCTTTAGGATGGACTGATTGTGTCTCCTTGCAGTCCAAGGGACTCTCAAGAGTCTTCTCCAACACCACAGTTCAAAAGCATCAATTCTTCAGTGCTCAGCTTTCTTTATAGTCCAACTCTCACACCCATACATGACCACTGGAAAAACCATAGGCTTGAACAGACGGACCTTTGTTGGCAAAGTAATGTCTCTGCTTTTTAATATGCTGTCTAGGTTGGTATAACAGTTGAAAAATATAAGAAGTCCTATTGACTGGATTTGGAAGATCTTTCTGATAATACTGCATATTCTGCTGCTCCTGCTGCTAAGTCGCATCAGTCGTCTCCGACGCTGTGAGACCCCATAGATGGCAGGCCACCAGGCAGCTCCATCCCTGCATATTCAAATCCTTCTAATAACAGTTCTACTACTAGTGATTCCATGAAGCCTTCCCTGACCACCCAGTTCCTAATTATTTCTTTACTTCTGATGTGCCCTTATCTAATCTTCATTTACAATACTTCTCACTGTCTATATTACTATAGTTGTTACTGTACAGGTTCTATTCCCATGGCTAGACTGCAAGTCCTGAGGACATAGTCCCACAAATGACTCTTTCAAAGTTTACATCTAAGAGCATTTCCCATAGCAGGTGCTTAATAAATGTTTACAAGTACCTGAATAATTATCTGTAGTTTATTCAGATGTGCACTTGACAGTAAACTCCATGAGAGAATAGAATTTGTCTTGTTCACCAGTACCTAATAGTTTAAGGCATATAATAGGCTGGTTCAGTTCAGTTCAGTCGCTCAGTCGTGTCTGACTCTTTGTGACCCCATGAATCGCAGCACGCCAGGCCTCCCTGTCCATCACCAACTCCTGGAGTTCACTCAGACTCACATCCATCGAGTCCGTGATGCCATCCAGCCATCTCATCCTCGGTCGTCCCCTTTTCCCCCTCCCTCTAATCCCTCCCAGCATCAGAGTCTTTTCTAATGACTCAGTGCTTCGCATGAGGTGTCCAAAGTACTGGAGTTTCAACTTCAGCATCATTCCTTCCAAAGAAATCCCAGGGTTGATCTCCTTCAGAATGGACTGGTTGGATCTCCTTGCAGTCCAAGGGACTCTCAAGAGTCTTCTCCAACACCACAGTTCAAAAGCATCAATTCCTCGGTGCTCAGCCTTCTTCACAGTCCAACTCTCACATCCATACATGACCACTGGAAAAACCATAGCCTTGACTAGACGGACCTTAGTCAGCAAAGTAATGTCTCTGCTTTTGAATATGCTATCTAGGTTGGTCATAACTTTGCTTCCAAGAAGTAAGCGTCTTTTAACTTCATGGCTGCAGTCACCATCTGCAGTGATTTTGGAGCCCAAAAAATAAAGTCTGACACTGTTTCCACTGTTTCCCATCTATTTCCCATGAAGTGATGGGACCAGATGCCATGATCTTCGTTTTCTGAACGTTGAGCTTTAAGCCAACTTTTTCACTCTCTTCTTTTACTTTCATCAAGAGGCTTTTAGTTCCTCTTCACTTTCTGCCATAAGGGTGGTATCATCTGCATATCTGAGGTTATTGATATTTCTCTTGGCAATCTTGATTCCAGCTTGTGTTTCTTCCAGTCCAGCGTTTCTCATGAGGTACTCTGCATAGAAGTTAAATAAACAGGGTGACAATATACAGCCTTGATGTACTCCTTTTCCTATTTGGAACCAGTCTGTGGTTCCATGTCCAGTTCTAACTGTTGCTTCCTGGCCTGCATACAGATTTCTCAAGAGGCAGGTCAGGTGGTCTGGTATTCCCATCTCTTTCAGAATTTTCCACAGTTTATTGTGATCCACACAGTCAAAGGCTTTGGCATAGTCAATAAAGCAGAAATAGATGAATGACATCCTAAACTAAAACAGATATGTGAAAAAATGGGAAGAAAAAGAAAGGAGCCATGACTATTGAGCTTTTTTAGCATGCCATTGTTCTGGCTTTAAAATAAGTTTTTAAATTTCCTTTACTTGGTGGCTCAACTGGTAAAGAATTTGCCTGCAATGTGGGAGACCTGGGTTCAGTTCCTGAGTTGGGAAGATCTGCTGGAGAAGGGAATGGCTATCCACTCCAGTAGTCTGGCCTGAAGAGTTCCATAGACTGCATAGTCCATGGTGTCGCAAAGAGTCAGACACGACTGAGCAACTTTCATCTTCACTCAAAAAGTATAGTTGATGTTTCCTTTCCTTGAAATGGGTTGGTCATAATGACTCTCTTCTAATAAACAGAATAAGGAAAAGTGAAATTGTGTGGCTTTCAAGTAAGATTCTTTCTGTCTTGAAACTCTCTTCATTGAAGCAAAGTCACTGTGGCCATATGGAAAGGCCACAAGTAGGTATTCTAATCATAGCCACAGTTGAGGCCCCAAGTGATAGCCAACATCAACTCCCTGAGACATGATGACTGAGCATTTAGATAATTCTAGCTATGCCTTTGATATCTAGTGGAGTACAGAAAGGCTGTCTTCACTGAATCCTTCACAAATTGAAAGTTCATAAGCAAAATAAATGTCACTGTTCCTTTAAGTCACTAAGTTTTGGAATGGTTTCTTATGCAACAATCAGTAGCAAAAACATAGGTGTGCGTATACACACAAATATGTTAACCTTTCACAGGGAAGGGGGGAAATTGAACCTAGTACCAGCATTTTATAGAGAGAGAGGGAAGTGTAGGCTCATAGAGAGTGAGAAAAAAATTACCCAGGCTCTTAGAATTTATAATTACTGAGCTGAAATTCAAGTCCTAGTCAATTTAAGGGCAATGTCTATATAATTTCTTCTCCATCACTGTTTTCTTCTCAGTTCTTTAGAAAAGATACCTCTGTATGACCTTGTATCTTCTTTAAAATTTTCCAAGATAAAACACCCAATTATTTACTGACAAAATGCATTCAGTGATTAAATCCACAGTTTTTTATTTTTCAATTAAAGGCTTCATCTCTCTATCTTCACAAAACAGTTATATCCTTAGGCAATTGTTAGTAAAAGATTCTCAACACATCAAAGGCCTTCAAAGTATAGCATAGTCCCTAGGAAAGTAAGTCCTTAATTAATGAAACATACTTATGCTTCAAGCACTCTTTCTGATATTTAAAATTAGACATTATACATATACAAACATATATGTTATTTATACACTCACATATATACATATACATATGTATTATTTTACAGTCTCATAACTGATATCTGCATGAACACCAGTAGACCCCTGATAATTGGAAATATTTTTATTAGAAATTAGCTGCTAAATGTTTTTCATTAAAATTTGGAGACTAGATGTTAACAGGTCTCCCAGAAAATTGATGAATGACTTCTTCACATTTATGAACCGTGAGCCCTCTCTTTCAAGTAGTCACACATCTTCATCTCTTAAGCTGGTTATCAGAAAGATAAACCTCATCAGGTCAATGTTGTGCCATCTGTTAGTTTATTACATTTCTTTAAAATTATCATACCTCACTTTTATATTTTGAGGTCAGCCCTCCAATTACACTGGAGAAACAAGAAGTCCTGGTTTTCCAGAGAAAAGTCTACCTCAGGCCAATATGCATTATGAATGAAAATGTACAAGTTAAGTGAAGGTCTCCTCCTCTGCAAAGTAGGACCTGATATATAAGTAAAATGGATAAATAATTTGAAATGTTTACTTTACATCTGATTATACTGATAGACCTTAAGAATGACCTCTTTATGAAGCTCAGTGAAAATATGCTGTCTTTTCAACTCTAGACCATGTTAAGATAGATGGTGATTTTTCTGGTGTAAAACCTCCAGAGTACACTATTATGATCCTCAAACATCAATCGTGACACCATGGACTGTAGCCTACCAGGATCCTCCATCCATGGGATTTTCCAGGCAAGAGTACTGGAGTGGGTTGCCATTTCCTTCTCCAGGTCAAACATCAATACCATGCCTTAAAGTGATAGGTAGAGATCAAGAATAAGATAAAACAGAACATGGGAAAATATAATAAATTAGTGCTTTTTTAAGATGAATATTCATTATCCAATTAATTATTAATGAATATTATTAATATCAATATTATTAATAGATAATATGTACTGGACATTACCATGGTACATGAAACATATCACTCATCTAATCTAAAAGAAAAACCTATAATATAGATATTATTCCCCTGGTTGAGAATTTCAAACAGCCACTCTCCCCTTCTTTTCTTTATCTAAATAATAGAACATTTCAAAATTTAGCAAAATATAAGGTTACCCAGGAAGAAGACTATATTTCTCAGCCTTTCTGTCTTGGTCATATGACTAATTTCTACCCAGTTAGATGATGAATGGATAGGTATATAGGGAAATAGGAAGAAATAAAGAGGGGAGGGGAGGGGAGGGAATGGGTAGGGAGGAAAGAAGAAAGGTTAATAAATAATAAAATGTTAACATTCAAAGAATCAGGATGAAATGTATTGCCCTATTCTTTCATCCTTTTCAAAGTTTGAAGTTAAACTAAATAAAAAGGTTTTAAAATAAGTAACTAAAATTACAAGTCAATCAGTTTTAAAAGTTAGATACAAGCTTACTTTGACGGAATCATTAAAAACGGTGACCCTGACAAAAACAAGCAATGTATAATGCCTTCAAGGAAGCAGAATAAACAAAATCTCCAAGAATGTGGGCTCTAGAGCCAGAGAACCCATGTTGAAATCTAGTTCCACTTTTCACTGTCTGTATAAAACTAGGAAAGATACTAAATCTCTCTATGCCTCGCTTACTTAACTATAAAGCTAACATCAAAAGGGTGTATCAAAAGGGTGAATTAGTGTCAGTATAAAATGAGCTAATACCATGCCTAGCATATGGTCAGTAAAAACAAATATTAGCTATTACTACATTACATAGTGTATGAAAGCTTAGTAAAGAAAGACTGTGTTTATCTGTAGAGGCAGAGATACTTTCATTTCATAAATTCATTAAACTGAAATGAAAGGAAGGGACCCCCATCAGAATTTATAGTAAAATGAAAAGTCTGTGTTGCAAGTGTAACAGAATTGCAAATGTAGCAGCAGATGTTTGAAACAGAATATCTCAACTAAAAGTACTTGAGACATTTTGAGATGTAGTCCCTGAAATTATCTTGCAAAATAAATATGCATTATTAGTTTTGGTCTCTTCTCACGGGAAAAAATGAATTCTTTTGAGAGATGATGGTCTATTTTTTAGCTTTGCCATTTACTTTTTCTGTCAAACCCTGTGTCAAGCTGATACACATTTTCATGTTAAGATTTTTCAAATATATAACATGCAGTGAAGCTAAAATTAGATGATGGTGATTGCCCCCTATAATGCTAACTGTTAGGTGATATTCTATAAAGGGTATAATTTTGGATTCAACCATCAGCAGTTAAAATTCCTGATACTTTCTTTGTTGCGTTTGTCATTAGTCCATCCTATGCAAACACAGTATCTGCCGTCTAACCCAAAGTGACAGATTATGATTGGACAAAACCAATCATGACCATCCATTTACAATTTCCCAGCTCCCCTTGGACATGTGACCTATCCCTGGCAAATGAGATGTATGGAGATGTTCCTGGGAGACCTTTCCCTTCCTGATAAAAGGGCAGAAAGAGACAACACTTTCCCCTTATGTTAAACACATATATGATGTTTGAAACAGCAGTACCCCACTTTTGACCAAGAAGTGTCACATTTAAGGGAAATGTTAAGAGATTTTGATCCTTTCACCATCAAAACACTACTCCCAGGCCTTTTGTGATGTGTCAAATATAAATGCCAATTCTTTTAAGGCATTATAAACTGAGCTGGTATTACTTGTAGCTTAATAAATTCCTAATTGGTGTAACACCCAACTTGAGACTTTAGATAACATATATCTCAAACTTTCATTAATTATATAATTTGTTCATCATGAAGTAGTAAATGAGAGAAATCTTTTAATATAAAAATTTGACAGGGAAATTATATTAAAATGTATAATAAATGAGATTCAGAGCTTTCAATAATTCCTCTAGACTTGTAGACAAGTAGTTAATAGCTATTGAGTAAGGAACTCTAGTGCTCTAGTATGTAGAATCATAATTAACACTGGAGATTTTTTAATTTAAAAAAATTGTAATTAGTGCCAATTGTAAATGCTAATCCATAGACTTTATAACTCTTCCCTTTAAAATACCCAAGTGAACATTTCTTAAGACTTGTAACAAATCATGGACACATTTGAAAAACACTTTCTCTGAATGAAATCCTGCACTAGTTATTTCCATATTATGGCAGGCAGGGTAATCTCCCCCTCCCTCTAAGATGTTCACATCATAATTTCCACAACCTGAGAATGTTACCTTATATGGCAAAGGGGCTTTGACAGACGTGACTAACTTAGGATCTGGAAATGGGAGAGAATCCTAAATTACAAGGGTGGGTCCAATTGAATCACAAAGGCCCTTAAAAAGAGAGAAATTTCAGCAGCAAATACAGCCATGGAAGGCTCGTCAGAAAGATGCAACCTCACTGGCCTGGAAGATGGTGGACAGCCTTAATTCAAGGAACATGAGTACCCCTCTAGAAGTTGTGAAGGTAGGAAATGTGTTCTTCCAGGTGGAACACTGTCCTTATTGACAGTGAAGGTGACAATGAAGGTGATTTTAGCTTAGTGAGACCTGTGCTGGACCTCTAGCCCACAAAATCATAAAGTAGTAAATTTGTGTTATGTTACATTAAAAAAATCGCATTTATCAAGTTCACCTTATGTTAATTTCATAGTTAGGAATCATGGATATGTGGCATAGACTTGAAATCAGTAGCCACAGAAATCAAATGTCATAATCCATGAGCCTAAAAGCATGACTGTATTTAAAACAACACAGAAACAACAGCAGAAAGAAAAGGCAAATGCTGGGTTCAAATTGATAAGTTACTATATGTAAGTATCCAGCTCCCCCTATCACAGTGCCAAGCAACTGACACTTAGCTCTGACCTTGGCTGGAGTAAATATCTAGAGGTCAACCTGATACACTGGCACATGGCAGTAAGTTCTGACAAAGGTAACATATTCTCAAGTGGGCAAGACCAACGTGCTGCTAGAGAAAGGGAGTCTGTTTATTTGCATTGAAATAGGAACCCCAAATTAGCTGGAACTATGCTATGGTTTTTCCTGTGGTCATGTATGGATGTGAGAGTTGGACTGTGAAGAAAGCTGAGCGCCAAAGAATTGATGCTTTTGAACTGTGGTGTTGGAGAAGACTCTTCAGAGTCCCTTGGACTGCAAGGAGATCCAACCAGTCCATTCTGAAGGAGATCGACCCTGGGATTTCTTTGGAAGGAATGATGCTAAAGCTGAAATTCCAGTACTTTGGCCACCTCATGCAAAGAGTTGACTCATTGGAAAAGACTCTGATGCTGGGAGGGATTGGGGGCAGGAGGAGAAGGGGACGACAGAGGATGAGATGGCTGGATGGCATCACGGACTCGATGGATGTGAGTCTGAATGAACTCCGAGAGTTGATGATGGACAGGGAGGCCTGGCGTGCTGCGATTCATGGGGTTGCAAAGAGTTGACATGACTGAGCGACCGAAATGAACTGAACTGAACTGAATGAGGACTTCAACAAATTTGTTGAGTTGCCTCAACAAATCTGGCAAAAATCTTGCATTGTATTTCATATCAGGGAAAAAGGACTAGACAGAGGGTTAGGGCCCCAGCCAAGCAGTTCTGCAGAACGACTGCACAAATCCAGACAGTGATTGGAACTAGGTTAGCTGCAGGACTGGAGGGTAAAGGATTGAGCTTACTAAGCACAACGATGATCAAAAGTATATTGACAATAGTTTTAGGGTAGCAAAACTAAATGTGGATCCTGTCCACTGGCACCTGATTGATTGTAATGCTTGTCTAAGATCAACTAAAGTAATGCATCACAATAAGAACGCAGGGTAAATAACTTCACAGTCAACTCTGGAGCAGGGCTATAATAGATAGGAACCAGCATTCTGAATGAAGGTGATAAACATTTCTTCAGTAAATGATGATCTCTCAGTAAACATTCTCAGGATCTGTGGGTAATAAGATATCATTATAATAAACAATGGATGCGAAAGTTGGATTATAAAGAAAACTGAGCACTGAAGAACTGATACTTTTGAACTGCAGTGTTGAAGACTCTTGAGAGTCCCTTGGACTGCAGGGAGATCAAACCAGTCAATTATAAAGGAAATCAATCCTGAATATTCACTGGAAAGACAGATGCTGAAGCTGAAACTCCTATACGTTGGCCACCTAATGTGAAAAACTGACTCACTGGAAAAGACCCTGATGCTTGGAAATATTAAAGGCAGGAGGAGAAGGGGGCAATAGAGGATGAGATGGTTGGATGGCATCACTGACTTGATGGACATGAGTTTGAGTAAGCTCTGGGTGTTGGTGATGGACAGGGAAGCCTGGTGTGCTACAGTCCATGGGGTCACAAAGAGTCGGACACGACTGAGTAACTGAACTGAAAATAAACAAAGTCAAGTTTACAAGCTCTAAGATGAGGACTGTTGACTTCTTTCAGAAGTATTTCATACATATGCCACAATATCATATTCTAATATTAAAGATGAATTTCTCCACAACGGGTATATGCATGTATGTATTTATATGTCCTTACACATATCTTATCACTGGTGTACCTAGCTGTTAAGGAGCTGAATGAAAAACAAATGTCCAAGAAGAGCTTTTTTTTCCCCATATAATTTCTAGTTTCAAGTTCAGTTTAGTTCAGCCGCTCAGTCGTGTTGGACTCTTTGACCCCATGGACTGCAGTACACCAAATCCAAGTGCAATTACATCATCTCTTCCTCATTATCTCCTGCCTCTTTGGTGAACATTTTAAAGTCCGGCTATTTGAATATTTTAAGAGCTGATTTAAGTTTTTTCTGCAAAGTAGTTGCTCTCCATGAATTGTTTCCTTGGTGTATTTTTTAAACAAGGGATTTATTTGATGACAAAAGGATTGACAATTCAACTTCTGAAGCATTAACTGAGGAATCATTGTGAGTGGGCTCAACAAATCTGACAGAAAACAACTTGTATTAGTATATCTGGGGAAAAACCATACTTCAAAATATACATATACTTCAATGTTCACTGCAGCACTATTTATAATAGCCAAGACAGGAAAGCAACCTAAATAAATGTCCATCAACAAAGGAATGGATATGGAAGATGTGGTATATGATATGATATGATATGATATGATATATACATACATATAATGGAATGTTACTCAGCCATTTAAAAAGAGTGAAATAATGCCATTGCAACAACATAAATGGACCTAGAGATTATCATGCTAAATCAGACAGAGAGACAATATGATATGATTATCACTTATATGTAGAAGCTAAAAAATGATACAAATAAACTTACTTACAAATGGAAACAGACTCACAGACATAGAAAACAAATTTATGGTTACCAAAGGGGAAACATGGTAGAGAGAGGTAAATGAGAATGCTTGGATTAACATATACATACTTTTACATATACAGATGGCTTAAGAGACTCAGGTTCAACCCCTGGGTTTGGAAGATCCCCTGGAGGAGGGCACGGCAACCAACTCCAGTATGCTTGCCTGGAGAATGCCATGGATGGAGGAGCCTGGCAGGCTACGTAGGGTGGAACAGAGTCGAACATGACAGAAGTGACTTAGCATGCATCCATATATAAAAAAGGTAACCAACAAAGACCTACTATATAGTACAGGGAAGTCTACTCAACACTTTGTAATAAACTATATAAAAAATAGATATATGTATATGTATAACTAAATCATTTTGCTGTACACCTGAAAGTAATACAACATTGTAAATCAACTATACTCCAATATAAAATTTTAAAAAACTTGCGCCAAAATGCAATATTGTCTTTACCAATAATTGACAATAAGACACCAAATGTCTTTATCAATAATTGATATACTACTTCCTGAATTTTACTTACTAGTTTTAAAATGCACAGATTTTAGTTTTTGATGAGAATTGGTATAGATATTGCAATTCCCTGGGGAATTTTCCCAGCAATTACATGTCCAGTTGATTAATAACATCCAGATGCCATATTTTTAGTTAGGACTCCTTTTATTTTTTATTGCAGGTGATAGAAACCCAACAAAATTTGTCTAAACCAAAAAAACACAAAAGTAATTCATTATGTATGTGATTAGTAAGAAAAACAAAATAAAAAGAGAAGTAAGACAGTTTCATCATCTCAGATTTATAAACCTTGAAGTTGACTAAAACAGAAGTCACCCTCATATAAACCTATAAATAAGGCAATTCCGCAGTTTAACATGTTTGAATTATAAGATTCTACTTTTGAAACAGTGCGTTACTTTATGATTTCTCATACCTGTACACACAAAATTTCATTGTTCTCTTTAACAGAACAGTTAAACAGTTATTGACGTATCTCTATTGGGCAATTATATCTCTATCATGGGCAACTCCCATTAAAATTCCTTTTTTTATACCATATTGTTTGCCTTCACTTAATTTTTTATGATATGAATTTGTTAGCTCTGCAATTTTGGTTTCATTTGACTTGGATACGCTTTTTCATTTTTCCCATCATCATTCATAGCCACTTTTTAAAGTAGGTCTCTTACACTTCTTGTAGGGATGGGTTTCAGTTTTGTTTTGTCTTTTAAACAGATCTGGTAGTCTACTTTATTTTTGGTTCTTTTTCCTTGAACTGGGTAAGTTTATTGCATTTATATTAAAATCATCATTGTCATTCTAACATAATTTTGGATTTACTTCTGCCATCTTCTTGAACATTTGTGACTTTTCTGTGTTGTATCTTTTGGTATCAGGCTTGTGTCATCATTTTGTTATCTTGGTTTGTTGTGTGTTTATTTGAGTCCACAAGAACCCTTTTCTTTGACACTTAGTCATTTGAACCCTAGAATATTTATTGCCTTCCTCCCTTTGTAATTCTGTTGCATCTGCATTTTACTTGGCTCCTGGAATTTTCATACCAGTTCATCATCATCTAAATGTTATTGTTTTATGATGTAGTTTTTACTTTAAGAATAATTATCTTCTTTTTGGTAATAAAAATTTAATTTCATAAATTAAACTAATGTCACTGTAAGGCTTTAAAAGCATTTGATATAAAACACTCTTTCCTACCTTGCATTTCTCAATAATGAGGCTTTTTTTTGGTCTTTTAAACTGTGCAACAAATCTTATAGATAAAAAGAGTAACTTTAATGCACATTTTAATAATGATGATGAAATAATAAATGGAAAAAAAATATATGTGGTACTCAGTTAATGCCCAAATCTGTTCTTATTTCTTGCCCTTTAAAACAGTTTTATCATGTATACATATATGCTTTAATTAATATATTATTTAATTTTGGCTAGTTTGCTGCCAAGTCGTTTTAGTCATGCCCGACTCTGCGTGACCCCATAGACGGCAGCCCACAGGCTCCTCTGTCCCTGGGATTGTCCAGGCAAGAATACTGGAGTGGGTTGCCATTTCCTTCTCCAATGCATGTATACGTGCTAAATCACTTCAGTCGTGTTTGACTCTGTGCAACGCTATGGACAGCAGCCCACCAGGCTCCTCCATCAACAGAATTCTCTAAGCAAGAATACTGGAGTGGGTTGCCATTTCCTTCTCCAATAGTGTGTGTGTGTGTATATATGCATATACATTATATATATATATATATATATGGCTAGTTTAGACTCATATAATGTAGCCATTCTGTAAGTATCATTCCAAATTTTTTTCTAGAAATTGTTTTTGAGAATCGTTCACATTGATGCATACGCCTGAAGCTCATTTATTTCCACTGAAGCAGACAATTCTGTTGTAGGTAGATGGTAAATATTATATATCCATTTAATTGGGGATGGTTATTCTTGTACATATGCAAGTCTCCTGATACAAAGTACAAGAGTTTCTCTGGAGTGTGTAGTGTATATATGCTGCCGCTCCTGCTGCTAAGTCGCTTCAGTCGTGTCCGACTCTGTGTGACCCCACTGACAGCAGCCCACCAGGCTCCTCTGTCCCTGGGATTCTCCAGGCAAAAACACTGGAGTGGGCTGCCATTTCCCTCTCCAATGCATGCAGGCACGCTAAGTTGCTTCAGTTGTGTCCGACTCTGTGTGACCCTATGGACAGCAGCCCACCAGGCTCCTCCATCAACAGAATTCTCTAAGCAAGAATACTGGAGTGGGTTGCCATTTCCTTCTCCAGTAGTGTGCGTGTGTGTGTGTGTGTGTGTGTGTGTGTATACATACATACATATATATATATATATATATATGGTACATGTATATATTTATACATATATATTTATTTATATATATTTTATATAAGTGATTTTGCTAGTCAGTGGGATATAATCATTGTTACCTTTATAAGATGAATCTAATTTTTTTTCCCAAAGGTGTTCCAATTTTTAAACCCAGGTTAATTTGGGGAACATTAACATTATAAAAATACTCTCTTCTTAATTATGAACATTACACTTCTCCATTTACTCAGATCTTCCTTGATGACTTTCAGTGTTTGATTATTCTTTTTACTTTCTACTTAATAATCATTTAAAACCTTGTTTTTCTTACCATTGTAAGTAATATACTTTTAAGCTAACATTCTTGTTTTCTATTATTGTTAAACAAACTACTCCCAAACTAAGTTGCTTATGAACCACAATGTACTATTTCTCATGATTGCATCATTCAGGCTAGGCTAGACTGGATAATTTTTTTGCTCCTCATGATACTTGCTAAAATTGGGAAGTCCAAGATGGTGCCTTCACCCATATGACTGTTGTGTCTGCTGGGATGTATAGAGCTACTGAGGACTGGATGACTATGTCTCCCTCTCCATGTGGTCTCTCCATGTGGCATGCTTGAGTTTGCTCACATCATGATGGCTTCAGGGTAGTTGGACTTCTCACCTGATGGCTGGCTCCTAAGAGAAGGAAGTGGAAGTCCTTAAATCTCCTAATGGATACTAGAATTTGCATAGCATGCTTACTGTCCCATTCTATTGAACAAATCCAATCACAAATTCAGAATGATTTCAAGGGGAAGATAAATAGACTTCATTTCTTGTTTTGAGGAGTAGTGTATACATAGGGGCTTCCCAGGTAGAGCTAGTAGTAAAGAACTCACCTGCTAATGCAGGAGCCATCAAGAGATGTGGGGTTGATCCCTGGGTCAGAAAGATGCCCTGGAGGAGAGCACAGCAACCTACTCCAGTATTCCTGCCTGGAGAATCCCCTGGACAGAGGAGCCTGGTGGGCTACAGTGCATTGTGTCACAGAGTCAGACACAACTGAAGTGACTTAGCACACACGCATGGATGTATACACAGAAGGAGGGAAGGAATTGATGGCGGTCTCAGACCATGATGATTCATACAGCTTCCAACGGTAAGTATGCTCACCTTTGTACAGAATTCCACAATTTTGTTTCACTCTGACATAAGGCTCAGATTTTTTAATGCAGATTTATCTAAATGGTAGACACTGAAATAAGGCTTCTCAGATGTAGTCTTTCAGGTACAACAACTTGTGAACTAAAAATGACATATTATCTACCTCTACATGGCCAATAAGAAAAGAGTAGCTCATTAGACACTCCAGTTCTAAAAAGGAACAAATATAGCAATTTAACTGTCCCATGGAAATTCTAAAATATTTTCAGTCACATATTCTCAGTTCCCTCTGCTTCAAAAGCCGTTCCTAGATTGGACTCTAGTTCTGCTCTCTTGGAATATTTCTCTGTGGTTCATGGCTGTGCCCTCTGAGTCATTCTTCCCTTTCTATAAGAAACCTTCCATGTTTGTGGCTGAGTAGCTTTCTTACCATGTCTGCTGCTCATATATGGTTGGGGATCCTAAGACTTCTTTTTATTTATGTATTGTGTGTCTGTTTTGGTTCAAACTGGCCATGCTCTTTCCAATGAGTTGTCTTTAAAGCTTGATGGATTTTCTAGGAATTTACCGCAATTGATTCCATTGTGCAAAAGTTCAACCCACAGATACTTATCTAGACAATAATCTCTGCAGGTCAGAATGGTGTGGGACAACATGCTTAAAATTATTATAACTTTTTTTTGTCTGATTTAGAAAGGCTTTGAACTACTGACTCCAATCTTCTAAATATTTTCAGGAAAGACTTGATAGCCATACACTTGATTTGATCTTAATTCTAAGGCATAGATTTAACTGACATCTCCCTACATTTGATCTTCTCCTTGAGGGTATTTCTTATTCTGAGGATATTTTCCTAATAAGAAATAGTATAGATTTCAGCATGCCTTGGACTGGATTTTTTTCTAAATCCTAGGGTAAATTGAGAAGTTCCTTTTCTACTTTATTTCTCTTTTCATGCACTTTATCATAGAAAGTTTACAAAATTCTTCCCAGAAATCTCCTCAGCCAAATGTATAAGCTTATTAGGTATGTTTTCCTTCTCCCATATATTTGCAGACAATGATACTGCAAAACATTTCACCACTGTATAACACAGTTTTTCATTTTCACCAGCTTCCAACAACAATTTCTTCACTTAAGTTTCCTTCCACTCCACTGCTCAGACACAATGTCAGTTTCATGTTTTGTGTTCTTTGGTAAGTAGCACCCTTAGATCTAGATGTCACATTATGTTACAGCTATCAATTGTGTAACAAACTATCCCCAGACTTCATGGCTTAAAACATGAATATCACAGCACTGTTTATAATAGCCAGTACATGGAAGCAACCTAGATGTCCATCAGCAGATGAATGGATAAGAAAGCTGTGGTACATAAATACAATGGAGTAGTACTCAGCCATTAAAAAGCATACATTTGAATTAGTTCTAATGAGGTGGATGAAACTGGAGCCTATTATACAGAGTGAAGTAAGCCAGAAAGAAAAACACCAATACAGTATACTAACACATATATATGAAATTTAGAAAGATGGTAACGATAACCCTGTATGTGAGACAGCAAAAGAGACACAGATGTATAGAACAATCTTTTGGATTCTGTGGGAGAGGGAGAGGGTGGGATGATTTGGGAGAAGGGCATTGAAACATGTATAATATCATATAAGAAACAAATCGCCAGTCCAGGTTCGATGCATGATACTGGATGCTTGGGGCTGGTGCACTGGGATGGCCCAGAGGGATGGTATGGGGAGGGAGGGGGGTTCAGGATGGGGAACACGTGTATACCTGTGGTGGATTCATGTTGATGTATGGCAAAACCAATACAATATTGTAAAGTAATTAACCTCCAATTAAAATAAATAAATTTATATTTTTAAAAAAAAAACATGAATATATTCTTTTTCTTTTTTAAACAAATGTGGTTTTTTTTTTATGATTCTTTAATCTGAATTGGCTAAGCAAGGAAATTCTTCTGCCTTGTTTGCTCTTCTCCAGAGTTAGAATGTCCAAGATGGCTTCTTCTCTCACATATTTGTCCCTCAAGTGAGATGGATTAATATCTGGAGTGGAAAAGGTTAATTTTTGTTCCAATACTAAAAAAAAGGCAATGCCAAAGAATGTTCAAACTGTCATACTATTATACTCATTTCACATGCTAGCAAGGTAATGCTCAAAATCCTTCAAACTAGGCTTCAGCAGTATGTGAACCAAGAACTTCTAGTTTTACAAGCTGGATTTAGAAAGGGCAGATGAACCAGAGATCAAATTGCCAGCATTCATTGGGCCACAGAGAAAGCAAGGGAATTCCAGAAAAACATCAACTTCTACTTCATTGACTATGCTAAAGCCTCTCACTGTATGGATCACAACAAACTGGAAAATTCTTGAAGAGATGGGAATACTAGATCACCTTACTTGACTCCTGAGAAATCTGTATGCAGGTCAAGAAGCAACAGTTAGAACTGAACATGGAACAACAGACTGGTTCCAAATTGGGAACAGAGTATGTCAAGGCTGTATGTTGTCACCCTGCTTATTTAACTCTATACAGAGTACATTGTGAGACATGCGCTATATGAAACACAAGCTGGAATCAAGATTGCTGAGAGAAATATCAATAACCTCAGATATGCAGATGATACTACTCTAATGACAGAAAATAAAGAGGAACTAACAAGCCTCTTGATGAGTGTGAAAAAAGAGAGTGGAAAAGTTAGCTTTAAAGTTCAACATTCAAAAAACTAAGATGATGGCAGCTGATCCCATCACTTTGTGGCAAATAGATGAGGAAAACATGGAAACAATGATGAATTTTATTTTCCTGGGCTCTGAAATCACTGCAGATGTTGACTTCAGCCAGGAAATTAGAAGACACTTGCTCCTTGGAAGAAAAGTTATGACCAACCTAGACAGCATATTAAACAGCAGAGAC
The DNA here is from genome assembly GCF_016772045.2 of Ovis aries. Taxonomy (NCBI): domain Eukaryota; kingdom Metazoa; phylum Chordata; class Mammalia; order Artiodactyla; family Bovidae; genus Ovis; species Ovis aries. The sequence goes on along the minus strand of NC_056055.1, from coordinate 162,290,186 downwards.
ATCACTTTGCTGACAAAGATCCATATAGTCAAAGCTATGTTTCTTCCAGTAGTCATGTATGGATGTGAGAGCTAAACCTTAAAGAAGACTGAAATCCAAAAAACAAAAGTTTTCAAATTGTGGTGCTGGAGAAGACTCTTGCTAGTCCCTTGGATTGCAAGAAGATCAAACCAGTCTATCCTAAAGGAGATCAACCCCTAATATTCACTGGAAGGCTGATGCTGAAGCACCAATTCTTTGGCCACCTGATGCAACGAGAGGACTCATTGGAAAAACCCTGATGCTGGAAAGATTGAGGGCAGGAGGAGAAGGGGGCAGCAGAGGATTTGATAGACGGCGTCACTGACTCAATAGGCATGAGTATGAACAAACTCTGGGAGACAGCAAAGGACAGGAAGGGTGGCATGATGCAGTCCATGGGGTCAGAAAAAGCTGGACATGACTTAGCGACTGAATAACAATGAACAAGACTAGGAATCTCCTCTATCTCTGTGTAAATATATTGCACTTTCTAACAACATGGTGTCATCAAGGTAGTGTGGCCTCTTACATGGTGTCTGGATTCTATAAGAAAAAGAACAATGTGCCACCTCTCTTAAATGTTGAGTCTGGAATTGGCATGTCATCATTTCTGCCAACTTACACCACAAGGACAACCAGACTCCACCTCTTACTGTAAGGACTAGCATGCATATTGGTACTTTCCACATTTGAGAACTAACACAATTAAAAATTTCTAATTATTTAAAGTTGACACATGGAACTAAAAGAGGTTTTATGGGATATTTTACATCAGAAAGCTTTCAAAAATTCACTTTATTTCTAATAATTTGTCTGTCCTTTCAATTTACTAGGTAGAAATAATTTGTCCTTTCTATCTTCTTTGTAGAAAAAATTTGTCCTTTCCATTTTCTGTCTTCAGAAATTTTTTTTTAATTTCCAATAATTTTTCTATCAATTCTTCTCAAATTTTTGTGTAAATAATTATATCATTGTGCAAAGGCCTTCAATACAACTAAATCACTCTTGGTGTAGATTTCATTAATCATCAGTTCAGTTCAGTTCAGTCACTCAGTTGTGTTTGATTCTTTGTGACCCCATGAATTGCAGAACACCAGGCCTCCCTGTCTGTCACCAACTCCCGGAGCTTACACAAACCCATGTCCATTGAGTCAGTGATGCCATCCAACCATCTCATCCTCTGTCGTCCCCTTCTCCTCATGCCCTCAATCTTTCCCAGCATCAGGGTCTTTTCAAATGAGTCAGGTCTTTGCATAAGTTGGCCAAGGTATTGGAGTTTCAGCTTCAGTATCAGTCCTTCCAATGACCACCCAGGACTGATTTCCTTTAGGATGGACTGGTTGGATCTCCTTGCAGTCTAAGGGACTCTCAGAAATCTTCTCCAACACTACAGTTCAAAAGCATCAATTCTTCAGCCCTCAGTTTTCTTTATAATCCAACTCTCACATCCATACATGACCACTGGAAAAAACCACAGCCTTGGCTAGACAGACCTTTCTTGGCAAAGTAATGTCTCTGCTTTTCAATATGCTATCTAGGTTGGTCATAACTTTCCTTCTAAGGAGTAAGCATCTTTTAATTTCATTACTGCAACCACCATCTGCAGTGATTTTGGAGCCCAGAAAAATAAGTCAGCCACTGTTTCCACTGTTTCCCCATCTATTTCCCATGAAGTGATGGGACCAGATGCCATGATCTTAGGTTTCTGAATGTTGAGCTTTAAGCCAACTTTTTCACTCTCCTCTCTTTCACTTTCATCAAGAGGCTCTTTAGTTCTTCTTCACTTTCTGCCATAAGGGTGGTGTCATCTGCATATCTGAGGCTATTGATATTTGTCCTGGCAATCTTGATTCCAGCTTGTGCGTCCTCCAGCCCAGTGTTTCTCATGATGTACTCTGCATTTAAGTTAAATGAGCAGGGTGACAATATACAGCCTTGACATACTCCTTTTCCTATTTGGAACCAGTCTGTTGTTCCTTGTCCAGTTCTAACTGTTGCTTCCTGACCTACATATAGGTTTCTCAAGAGGCAAGTCAGGTGGTTTGGTATTCCCATCTTTTCAGAATTTTCCACAGTTTATTGTGATCTGCACAGTCAAAGGCTTTGGCATAGTCAATAAAGCAGAAATAGATGTTTTTCAAACTCTCTTGCTTTTTCGATGATCCATCGGATGTTGGCAATTTGATCTCTGGTTCCTCTGCCTTTTCTAAAACCAGCTTGAACATCTGGAAGTTCATGGTTCACGTAATACTGAAGCCTGGCTTGGAGAATTTTGAGCATTTCTTTACTAGTGTGTGAGATGAGTATAACTGTGCGATAGTTTGAGCATTCTTTGGCATTGCCTTTCTTTAGGATTGGAATGAAAATTGAGCTTTTCCGTCATAAAATAGTTTAAACTATTTATGTTTCTACCCTAAATTAACTCTAGAACTTATGTTTTAGAAGTCCCCATGAGTGTATCTCTGAACCAAATATATTCTTATCAAACACCACTAAAATAAGTCTAGACAATATTTAGAGAAATATATTGCATTGTTAATATCTTTATTCAAATGTGATCTGTAAAAGGACTAAATGTAGCAACTCTAGCGTTACTCTCTGAGGCAATATGTTTGGAACTGACAGATAATCTCTGTTTTAACAATGCCCATTTAATACAGCAAAATTGGCAAATACAATAACCAAATATTTGCTTTATGTAAACCCTGACCTAAAATATGAGTCAAGGATCAGAGCACCTGTGTTTCTCAAGCTTCCTCTTCTACCTACAAGCTGTATGAGTTTTAAACATTGTTTGACCAGAAAGATTTTCAGTGTTGCCATCCTTAAAATGGAACAAATAATTATTGCCTTTCCTATGGGAGAAAATGTCTACGAATGTAGCATCAAAAGATTTATATAAAAGCAATTTAAAAAATCTTAAGTATCTCAAAATATATAAAACAATATTTTTATAACATAAAATTTCTCACTTATAGACGAGTTATTTCCCAGAAATATTGTTTTTGTTCTCCTGCTGCCATAATTTCCTGGAGCCCATGGTTCAGTATATGAACTTGTCACCGCATTTTCATCCTTGGTCTAGTGTAAAGTTTTTGGAGCCTGAGACTCTGTTTAGCACACTTAGGTGAGCCGATAAAATCTATGCTGTCATTATGCTGTTCTCCTGTTGTTTGCTTTTATTATTTTTTCTTTATATTTCATATTCTACAGTTTTCCTGTGACAGTATTAAATTAAAATTTGTTTTCTTTATCTTCCTCAGATATTCTTGAGATATATATATATATATGTATATATATATATTTTTTTTTAACCAAATGACTCACATCTTTCAAGTACTATAATTTTTCAGCCATTATCTCTTCCAATATTGTCTGGCCCTGATTCTCTTTTTTCTCTTTGTAATTCCTGTTAAACTTCTGTTGGACTATTTCTTTGGATTCGCCATTTTTTTTTAAATTTCCCTTGATATCACCCATCTGTTTATCTCATATCTTCCATCTGCTTATCACTCTATAATATATCTTGGTTGATTTCCTCAGATCTATCTTCTAATTTGATTTAGTTCTTTGCTCAAATCTGTCTCTTTGCTTTATCTTTGCTTATTTGCTCATGGTTTCAGTTGCCTCTTTCTCCGCTTAATGAGAGTAAGCATAGTTCATTTGCTTATTTACATACTTATATAGTGTGGATTATGATTCAAATGCTAATTTTCTTCTTTGACTTTCTGCTTTTGTATTTTCTTACACCTGGTAACTCTCCCTTGCATAGCACAACTCTTTTGTGTGGCTTACAACTTTTTAATCCTTAGCTTATTAGGGATGTCCACAAATATTTCAGTTCTACTCTCTTTCTAGACACATGGATTGCATTTCTCTGTATACATTGAATTTGGTTGTGTTCAAACGACTCCTGTAGACAGTAATATGTAAAGAGAATTAATTTGTGTCACTTACTTGCAAAAGTTTTAAAATCCAGAACTTCCTTCACCACACCCTCCTGTTCATGCCTTGGCAATCATGCGTGCCCAGTTGGAGTCTCAGCCAGCATAGGTTCCTATGAGGGCTAGAAGACTACAACAACAGAGTCCTCTGATAAATCCAGCTGAACTTGCAATTAAAACCGTAATAGATAGTCTATCCTATCTGAATTAGCTTATTTTCACCATGGTTCATCCCTTTGTGGGATCTTTTTGTTTTCTAGATTATGGAAGAATTCTGATAGATAGTCACATTAAGTTCAGGTATGTATCAAAATTGTCCTGATTATTAGCATCTCTATGGCTTCATAGTGGAAAGAAAACCTTTCAATATTTGATAGTTTGACTACTTTGGTAGAAGCTAACAAGTAAACTGTTGGTTGTTCAGTTTACAATTATAGGTGCATTGCTAATAAAAGGAATAATGCATGTATATTATATGCAGGCAGCTCATCCCTGGTGGCTCAGACGGTAAAGAATCTGCCTGCAATGTGGGAAACCCTGGTTTAATACCTGGATAAGGAAGATCCCCTAGAGAAGGGAATGAGAACCCATTCTAACATTCCTGCCTAGAGAATTCCATGGACAGAACAGCCTGGTGGCCTGCAGTCCATAGGGTCACAAACAGTTGGACAAGACTGAGCAACTAACACATAATATATAACATGCCTATTACATTGAACATTCAGCTCTACAAGGATTGAGTCAGCAGCAACTCACTGCAGTCACTGACCTTTAACTGAAAGAAGTTCAGGGCAGAAATCAGAAATGAGACATTCTGTGCTCTGAGAAAACTGGCAGAGCAGGCCTTCAGATAGTGAGATATTTTCAGAAGAAAATTTTATAAACCCCAATTCTTGCATCTTCTTATGTTTAGAAAAGCTCTAAAATCATTAACTAAGATATCTGTTCCTCATGACTAGCAGCAACCCTCTACTGAAATATGTGCTTGATTGCATGTAGCCTCCTTAGCCAATATTGCTTATGTGCCATTACCTCCTTAAAACAGTTTTTCAGAGCTCTCTGAGGGGCTGTCTCCATACTATTGATCTCAGTAAGAATGAATAAACTTGACTCATAGCTTTGACATTGCGTGTGTGTATGTGTGTGTGTGTGTGTGTGTGTGTGTGTGTGTTTAAAGTTGACTGAATCACCATTTTTTAAAAATAATAGACTGTCTTCTCATTCATTCTTCTCTGATCTGTTCTACATTTTACCCCATGATTGGCACATAGTAGACGCCTAATACAAATATTGAATTGTGTCATTTCAGTTGTTTTATATGACAAAAATAATAACTAAAATGTGAGAAGGCTAAGTGAACATCTCAGTGGATTATGACTGGTGGATCAGCAGAAGAGTAAAGGCTAGCATAGTCTTAGACATGCTCTCTTTTAATCCAGCATTTTAAAAACCACAGTTAAAGAACATAGTTTCAGGACTCAACAACATTATTTATAAGAATTTTTTTTTTTTTTTTTAGTTTTTATTTTTTAAATTTTAAAATCTTTAATTCTTACATGCATTCCCAAACATGAACCCCCCTCCCACCTCCCTCCCCATAACATCTTTCTGGGTCATCCCCATGAACCAGCCCCAAGCATGCTGCATCCTGCGTCAGACATAGACTGGCGATTCAATTCAAATGATAGTATACATGTTAGAATGTCATTCTCTCAAATCATCCCACCCTCTCCCTCTCCCTCTGAGTCCAAAAGTCCGTTATACACATCTGTGTCTCTTTCCCTGTCTTGCATACAGGGTCGTCATTGCCATCTTCCTAAATTCCATATATATGTGTTAGTATACTGTATTGGTGTTTTTCTTTCTGGCTTACTTCACTCTGTATAATCGGCTCCAGTTTCATCCACCTCATCAGAACTGATTCAAATGAATTCTTTTTAACGGCTGAGTAATACTCCATTGTGTATATGTACCATAGCTTGCTTATCCATTCATCTGCTGATGGACATCTAGGTTGTTTCCATGTCCTGGCTATTATAAACAGTGCTGCGATGAACACTGGGGTACATGTGTCTCTTTCAATTCTGGTTTCCTCGGTGTGTATTCCCAGAAGTGGGATTGCTGGGTCATAAGGTAGTTCTATTTGCAATTTTTTAAGGAATCTCCACACTGTTCTCCATAGTGGCTGTACTAGTTTGCATTCCCACCAACAGTGTAGGAGGGTTCCCTTTCTCCACACCCTCGCCAGCATTTATTGCTTGCAGATTTTTGGATCGCAGCCATTCTGACTGGTGTGAAGTGGTACCTCATTGTGGTTTTGATTTGCATTTCTCTAATAATGAGTGATGTTGAGCATCTTTTCATGTGTTTGTTAGCCATCCGTATGTCTTCTTTGGAGAAATGTCTGTTTAGTTCTTTGGCCCATTTTTTGATTCTGTGTTCTCATTTTATTGATTTTTAAAACTATGAACATATTCTGAATTTCCTAGATTTTCTGAATGCTTCCTCACCAATCTCTGTCCCATGATTTGAAAATTACCTTTTGCTTGTATGTCATGATCAAGGTGAGATCAACCAGTCCCTCAGTAATTGCCATGAGCCAATGGAACAAGAAGAAGAGCAAAGGGCATAAGCGACATATTCGTGCCATGGAAGGCCATATGGCATTACAGCTCATTAGTGATCACATAACACATTAGCATCAGCATGTCACATTTTGCTGTCATGCATGTCTAGAACCCTGGTTCCACTGTGAGTGACCCATTTACTTTTAACAAGTAACATTTCCTTTATCATTTAATTAATGCTGTTAATTACATTTTATTGATTTTGTGGTTTTGTTTTCATTTAATTTGCTAATTTGCTTAGATTTTACAGTGGTAAAGAAAGTTATGTGGACAGAAGGTTTTCACTAGTTTAACAAATTCAAGTTGATATGAAAGGGCCACAAAAACTGAATCCTTGAAATGGAATCTATGCAATATCCAAGTTTGGCAAACATTGTACTATTTAAAATATGAACTCAAAACATTCTACCATAAATGAGTTGGAGTATTTGCAATCATCACCCCAGTTTTAGACCTGATATAAATAAAATCATCAATATACACAAGGAATAAATGTTGATTCTTTCTCTTTACTAAAGATTTCTCATGTCACTGAGGGCTAAAATGGAAGTTGAAAATATCCCTCCCTTATGAGGTCAGAAAATTCTAATCAGTCAGTTGTTTTATGAATACATTCACTTATACAAGTAGATAATTATTGCTGATTAACTAAAAACAGCTTTGAGGCTGATTACCATTAAACAAAATAATCCACCTTGGAAAAACTGCTTAAAAAAAAAAAAACATAAAAATTAAGGGTGTTTCTCTTTTAGCTGAAGAGAAAAGTCCTTTCAGACATAAAAATGATTACTGCCATTTGGTCATTTCAGCACCAAGAAAGAGCTGCCAATCAAAGAAAATGCTAATAGAGAAGACAGCCTCAAGCAGTTAAGGCATCCAGGGGAAGGATTACTTTTTTAGGGTAAATAATACTCCTTTTGACCACAGATTCAGACGTCGAAGGCCCCATACATCACGTTGATAGCATCATTTACATGAAGTCTCTACCATGACCCACTCTCTGACTTACACATGAAAGAAAAACGCTTCCAAGGCCCAGTTAAAATTCTGATTAATAGGTTGGTCAGATACAGAGCCAAGATTTGCAACAGGCTGCAGTTGGTGCTTTGTCCAGGACCATGGATCATTTAGGATGAATAGAGCCCTCAGTGATGGAGTTAACAGCATCTCTCAGGCAGCAACTTGAAATGCAGTCTTAGAGTTTGTTTGGCCTGCAGTTGGCATCCCAGCCAGCAAACACTCCAGCTGGGCTGCAGATCCCCAGCCAGCCCTCCTCACCTGATCTGCCAAGTTTGGCAGGCACTCCCCTTCCACTGTCCAGATTCTGAATGTGTGTGCAGTGAAGGGAGAAGATGTGGTTGTGCTTCTTAATGATGAAGAAGTTGGAAGAGGTTGCTGTTTTTTTCTCTCTCTCTTTTTTTTAATTTGAAATACACTCTTGTTTAAGACAGGTCAGTTTGCAAGGAAAAAAGACAAGCTTGGGATATAGAAAATAAGGAAGGACTGTAGCACTCAGAGAAACAAATCTGCAGAGGTGATGTAGCAGCTGAGTATTTGCAATATTTATTCCTTGTGAAAAGGGGTGTGAGGCTTTAGCAATAGAAGGCAACGACAGAAGTGCAAGAGCAAGGATACTCTAGCTACTCAGTCTCAGAGATACAGCTGCTGCCTGAAGCTGCCACACAAAGAACCTGGTTGAAAGGCAAAAGGGTTTCAGGTTTTCATGCTGTGGTCATTAGACATGTGAGCCACTCTCTGAGGGTGTGTTGGGCTTGAGAAGCTAGGCACCTGTTGCTGGCAGAAACACAATACACTTATTGATTTGAGAGGCTGCACAAAGTAACTAAAGAGGACATACAAAAATCCAAAATAATAAATAGGCCCATTACCCAATAATATTGCAAAGGGGCCTCTAAAGGGAAGCCATAGATCTAGATTACTTTATCTAAGGCAGTACAAAGCAGAAAGAATTGCTTATAGGCGGGCAGAGAGAGGGAAGGGAGAAAAGAGTGAGGAGGGAAATACTGCTTAATAAAAAATGGTGTTGTACTTGAGACCATCTAAAAGAGTCCCTTCTGATTTATTTTCTCCTGAAGCTGCAGCAGCAGCGATTGAAGTGACTATAATAGCCCAGGAGAAATGTTGGTGCTATTAGTTGGGTGATTGATGGAAGCACTGCCAAAACAGCTAGGGAATTTGTCAATGTGTTTTTTGAAGTTTGTAAATGATGACACTGGCAAAGTGTAAACAAACTGAGCTCCAGCAGACATGTTACACAGTCCCCAAAATGACACTTTTAGAGACTCATTACTGGATTGTTCCAATTAGGAATCATCAGCTGGAGTAACTCGCTCTGGTTTCTTAGGCCAGGGTAGATGGGACTTGGATAACATTCAAATTTTAAAGGAAGGCATCCAGGTAACTTGTGTGGAGTTACCCAAAGGTTAGGACTGTCAGTTTGTTGCAGGGCACCTAATGGAAGCAAGGCAAAAAAGGCCTCAAGATACTGTAACCCAAGACTGGAAATCCCACAGCTCCATGACCGTTGTACAAGTCACATTAATTTTTAAGGTCACTTTACAAGGGCTTAAGCTCCCATCAGCTCAGAATGACAAGAGAGACCCCAAAAAATGGAGAAGCCAGAAGAAGTCTTTAAGGGGCAAAGAAGCAGGTTATCTTTAAAAAAGACACAGAAGTTCAGGAGGAAAAGAAAGAAATGAGCACAGGTTAGATTGTGTTAGGGATTTTGGTCTATGTCTTTAGATAAAATCATTGAGAGATCTTAGGCGTGGAGATGACATCCTTGATTTACATTTATAGAGGACCACTCTGGCCAGAATGCAGAGACTATATTAGAGGGGTAAATATGAACAAGAGTCAGTAATGAAGTTACTGCCATGGTCAAGCTGAGAGGATATTAGACTAGACCGAAGAATACAGCAGCAAGAATAGATCAAGAAACAGATTATAAAGACATTTGGGAAGTAAAAATCCATAGGCCTTAATAATTGGGTGGATATGGAGAATACAAGGGAGAGAAGTGTCCCTCCCAGTTGTCAGGTGTTACTGTCAGTGGTGTGAATGAAGGTACCATTTTTCCATGCAGATAATTTTCTCAGTATGCTGAAGAAAAATAGCAGGTCCCTAGCATAATGTTGTCCTATTAATAAGGAACAACACAAAACAAGAAAATTGAAGGTGTTTTGAACAAAACTATGGATGGTAAAAAATATAAACTGAAATTTATATCACCAACTTTCAAATTTTTCTTCAAAAACTCAGTTGCCTGGGGCAAAAGTAAAGGAAATATGAGATCTACAGAATTCCCTGGAGAATGTAGATAAGCCATGTCAACTACAATAGTGGTTTTTTAAAGGAAAACCATTGAATCAGAGGTTATATCCATGGTGGATACATATGGGTATATGTATCCTTTTCAAAACAAAGTTTGAGAGAGGCTAGTTTCTATGAAACGAACAAAGTTTTAAATGTATGCAAACTGGAGTTTACATACATTGTTCTGGAGTTGTGGAGCCAGGGCTGAGAGAGCAAGAAAAGCTTAATAACTCCTAGCTAGGTCCACTTTCAAACAACGCTTTCACTTCCCTATCCAGCAGGTGGTAAAATTAGTCTTAATTTTGTTTTTGTTATATTTTAAAAATATAAGTCTTCAAAAAAAATAACCTGAAATAAGTTGTATGTTTCCTGACAAGCTAAGTCAAAATGTTTTCCTGTTTTCTTACAAGAGTTTTCGCAATGAAAGTTTATAATTTTAGGAAAATACATCTCTACATACAAATCCTGGAAAAATTTGCTTAGCTATCCTTCAGTGCTAGTATCTGGCTGAAATTCCCCACCTTCAGGACATCCTATTTCCATGGGCACATTCTACCACCATCAGCTAATGTTTTCCAATAACAGTCCTGTATTTAGAGTATACTAGGGCCCAAGTGTCCAAGGGATTCACAAAGAGAGGTGAGCTTGTCAAGATATTTTTATTCTCACTTTGATGCTACAGAAACTTAGTTGCTTTGCAGAAAGGGACATCCAGACAGACTTCCAACATGGCAGTGACTGGCACTCAAAGCAATGAAGTCTGTCAAAGACTTTCCATGGAAAAGCAAAAGGAAACTCGAGTACTGTTGAAACAAACTGAAAGCATGTCAAAGTGATTGGCAAGCTGATTCCTGCAAAGAAGAAATAATTATCACCTGATAATGGCAGCTTACATCAGAGATGTGCATTTTGGGGCTATTATTTGGGTTATTACAGGCTGCCTGACATCACAGGAAGTCTTTTGTGGCTTCTAAAGCAAAACCCTGAAGTGTCTTTGGCTGCGTCACTTCAACAGTGGCACATAGCATGTACCTCTCATGTATCTGTTCCTCCCTGTTTTAACCACCAGATAAAACAAGTTTTAAAAAAAGAGAGACTCATGGACATATAGTCTTGACATTTGCTCTTTTTGACTAGATGCATTTTTCCAGGCACAGTAATAATCAGCATTTGCACAATCAATCTATTTCAGTCCAAAAAAAAAGTTTGCTTTCATTTTATTGGTTTCATAACAGTATTCTCCACCTCCCCTGCCTTCCAAAAATACAGTCCTTGCCTTTTAGAAGCTTAGAGTTCTTTACTAAATGTATTTTTCACACTTTTGGATGACTTCTATTTTATGGACTTCTTTGGAATTGGGGTGTTTTTTTTTTTAAGTTTTCTCTAGGACTATAAAAGAGAGAAGAAATTTGAATGCAAACTGTTGATGACTTAGAAGGCACAAACTATCTCATAGATAAGAAAAATCTGGGGGAAATGGTTTGTATATGAACAATAACTATCTCATTCTATCTGTTACATAACTGGACTTGCACATTTGTTGGAGACAGTTATCAAAGGACATCTACTTTTAACTCCTCAGTCACACAGATGTGTGCTTAGTCACTCAGTCATATCCGACTCTTTGTGACCCTGTGCACTGTAGCCCGCCAGGCTCCTCTGTCCATGGGGATTCTCCAGCCAAGAATACTGGAGTGGGTTGCCATGCCCTCCTCCAGGGGATCTTCCCAACCCAGAGATCAAACCCACTGATCAAATGGGAGATCAAACCCTGGTCTCCCGCATTGCAGGCAGATTCCTTACCATCTGAGCCACCAGGGAAGCTCCAGTCACACGGGTATACTGATGTATTTACTCATTTAGTTAACTATTCCAATGAAAAATTAACTATGTACTATGTTGCAGACATGGTGCAAGGTACTGAAAGACATTTCAAATACATATTTCTGAATGTTCCAGAAGATAGGAGTGCTTTATATATTACTTTCTAAGAGAAAAAGAGGTCTGTACCAGGGTAGGGTGTTTCCCTGGAATGTGGAAATCATATGCTTTGAGAAAGACACTGCTAATGTCTAGTGCAAAGACACTACCCAATGTCATTCTCCTCTTCACCCTTGGTAAATGAACCAATTCTAAACAGAGGAGAAATATTCCTGGCTAAAATATCCAACTTCCCAGCCTCCCTTGCTACTAACAATGGTCACTTAGTTCAAGTCTGGACAATAAGTTATTGCTGGAAATCTCAGGCAAGAGCACTTTTTTTTTTCTTGGAGAAAAGGGAGGAGGGGAGATAAAAGCAGTCTCTATTGTTATGATAGGATCAGAACACCAGCTTTCAACAACCTGCTCTGGGATTTCTTGTACATAAGAAATGCCTACTCATTTAAGACATTATAGCAGAGACTGCAAGTGCTATGCTTCAGATCCATCTTATCTGATTCCTGAGTGCACAGCTAGATTACTTTTCCCAGCTTCTCTTAGTGTTAAATGCGTTTGCATGAGCATAGTGAAGAGGACGAGCACTGCTATACACCTGGTTCCACACAAATTTCCTTTGTGTCCATCTCCATGCTCTTCCTACTTAGGTTAGCCCAAAGTTGAAATTCAAAGCATAGTTGGAAGACACATTGAAGGTTAGTGAGAACAAAACCTTCAGCATGCGTTTTGGCATGGCTGACAGAATCCACACAATGACTTTGAATTTTCACATAAGAGTAAATAAGCTTACACGGAGTCAGAGAAATGTGGGGACTAATTTGCCACAACAATTAAAATTATCCTAAAGCTTAACCATTATCCTACTCAAAATATGATACTACTAGACAAAAACCCCCAGTATTTTGCATTGGGTTAGGACTCTGGTTGCAGAAGGAAATGGCAGCCCACTCCAGTTTTCTTACCTAGAGAATCCTGTGGACAGACGAGCCTGGTGGGCTGCTGTCCATAGGGTCACAGAGTCAGACACAACATAAGCGACTTAGCATGTATGCATGCATTGGAGAAGGAAATGGCAACCCACTCCAGTGTTCTTGCCTGGAAAATCCCTGGGATGGAGGAGCAGCAGCAGCAGCAGCACTCTGGTAGTAGATGGCTAGTAGGTTGGAGAATCCTCTTTTATTTCAGTAAAATAGTTGATAAAAAGTGCTGCTCTCTCCAACAATCTAAAAAGTTGACCAGAAGTCTACTGAGACTAGCCCCAGGGGATAATAGTTGAAAAGAGAGAAGAATTAGTGTCCATCAGTTGCTATATGCTGCCTATCACTAGTTAATGTGAAGAAGATTGCAGTTAAGGCAAGGATTAAGACGTTTGGAGTAATTTTCCAGGAGTAAGTTGAATGCAAAAATTTGCAGGTTCACAAGGCTGGAAAAGTCAATAGCTTTGGAACCTGAGAGTATGAAATAAAATGGACAAAGGCTTTGGGGGGAAAAGGTCCACTAATTCTTATCAATTCTACAAAGGACTCAAATTGTTTCAAGTGACCTCAAAACAGCCTCCATATGTTGAGAGAAGGAGGCACTAGGATGAAGATTTAATAAAATAAATCAGACTTGAGAATTACATATGAGCAAGAACTTTGGCTAATGATTACTAGCATGTGAAACTAACTTGTCAGCATATAGTGCACAAGTCTTATGAGTTTTTAAGGAGTTGTATTACCAAAAAAAAAAACAAAAAACATGAATTAGGTCAAGAAATAAATACATAAAAGAAAAACTAGCCCATGATTATAAAAGAGGTCTTAGCACCCCAAACTTGCACTAACAGGCAGCAGGTTTCAAAAGCTGTTCCAAATAAGGTAGACTTCACAATGACTCACTTCACATGAACAGAGAAAATAAGAACCTCAAGTCAAGGAAGAAGACTTCAAGATGAGTAACAGAAGTAAACAAAGAAAAAGGGAATGAGAGTGAATCCAAGGTCTGCTCAGAAATGTCCTCCTCTGCTGAGCAGGGGGTCCTCACAAAGCTTGTCCAGAAAGCTTTCATTCTTGAAAATGGACCAGCCACTAGGCCTTCTAATCTTCCCTTTTCTAAAGGCAATTTGTCTTGCAGTTACCCTGTTTTTGATCCAGTATTGTATATCTGCTGGTAGAGGAAAGATATTTTTTTTTTCTTCTCTTTTTTTTTTTTTAAGAGGTGACTGGCACTCATGGAGTCATATCTGTACTTGATTGAAAGAAACACTAATCACTAAGAAATTATAGACTTTGATCTAGAAATGACACCTAAATAGTACTATTAATGTTCTCCTTTGGGGAGGGGCTGAGTATGACCTTTGAATAGAAAAATAAGACAAAATGTTAGCTGTTTATCAGAATGGTTCCTTATTTCCCCTACGTTTTTCAAATTATCATTTAGAAACTTATAATTAAAGAAATTAATTAGAATGATTTGAGGTTTATACTCAAGAGTGAACTTTGGAGATGGCTATGGCCATGTAGAACTAATTTCTAAGCAAAGAGTTATTTCTTTCTTCCTCTTCCTATATGTAGGTCTCGGCTTCTACTTTAGTTGAGATAACCATAAGAGTAAGTTTCATCCAATAAAATGTGAATTAAAATGACTTCTGTTCACCATTTCTAAACATGATCCAGAAAAATCTCCCATGCATCTTCCTCCAGGCTTTTAATTACTGGTAAGTATCTATAGAAGATGGGTGCACTTAAATCAGGATTTCACTTTGACACTTTTTCGTAGAGTCTCATCCCTTGAGCCCCATGGACCTGTGGTAACCTACATTGTTAATAAATAAGCAAGAAATAAACTTTATTCGTTTAACCATGAAATCTTAGCGTTTACTCTAACAATACTGTTTCCCAAACACTAGCAAACACGAGGGCTAGCATTACCCTAACTGTGCGAAGTCACACAAATCCTAACTGACACTCCTCTGATGAATGAAAGCTTTCACTCAAAAGTGTTTAGATCTATAAGTGGTAACGTCTGGACAGCCTGTATGACAGCCTGCATGCAGACTAAGGAGAAGCAGAAATTATAAAGATTTCTCTTTTTGTCTCTTCTGCTTTCTCTGTTTATTTGTATGTAATATGTTATTTCTCTGGTACTCATTTTAACTTTTATCAACTTATGAGAACTTTACATTGAGGTTCCTATTATATTCACAGAGGCTGGGGAATTATCTCAAACGCCAGTCACAGAAGCCTGGGGATTTCATTGTGACAACTTACTCAACCCTGAAGCTAAGTTTTGAGCAAGAGTAAAAGCAGAGGAAGCAACCCAAAAAATAGCAGCTGCAGGAACACAGAATAGGAAAGGAGAAATGTGAGCAGCAGGGAGAGCAATTGGATGGGACAGAAGAGATAAAATCTATCCAAACCCTCAAAAGAGGTTTGGAATCAGGTGGCTTCACTTGTGACAGAATGTGAGGGAAATTTAAGAAAGGCATGCTAAAGGAGTGTCTGAAATTATTATCCCTAAGGGTTTAGAGAAAACATGTGCAGCTATATGTGAACCCGCTATTAAAAGCAAAGAGCCCAGGGGAATTGGCATGTGTTTGGTTCTATGGTTTTTCACATTTACCCCACCAGACACAAGAGGACTTGGTAAGATTGGAAGGCTAGGCGCACTGAGCAACTACTGGCTATTGTATACTAATTATACATTAAGGCCCAGTTGCTACCACCCCAGCACCACAACTGACACTTAAGAGGGGTGGTAAAAAATACAAATCTCTAAACTGGATGGAATTTGAAACAACAGTAGGAGATTGAAGTTGTCTTTTTCTTTTTTTCTTGTAGTTCAAAGATGTGACATATTTATGAAAAAGTACAGATTGCTCCTCTTCAAACAGAGTAGTAGTTTATTTTCTAAAAATATACATGGCCAATTGTATTTTAGGAAGATTTATTTTCCTCTTACTTTTAAACAAAAACAGTTTAAAGAAAAATTTTTAAAGACTTCTGAAATCTTATCACTGGACAAAATCCAACATTATATAGGGCCATGGGTAATTTGGATGGGGCATTAACACTTTGAAGCTCTGTGTAAGTTTCATTCTTGTTTACCATATATTGAAAAGTTACTATGTGACCATCACTACACCAAATGAAGGGAAGTCAAAGGCAATTAAAATTTGGCAGGTCTTCACTTTTCACTTTCATGCATTGGAGAAGGAAATGGCAACCTACTCCAGTGTTCTTGCCTGGAGAATCCCAGGGATGGGGGAGCCTGGTGGGCTGCCATCTATGGGGTAGCGTCGGACACGACTGAAGTGACTTAGCAGCAGCAGCAGCAGCATGAGGATCTTCTGCTTGAATGAAAGAGACTGATCATCAACCTGTGGATTAGGGAGTTCTGTAAGACACTTTGGTTTTTAAAGAGGGTTGACACTCTTTTTCTCAACTTAAAAATCACAAAAATTATGAGCCACATGGATGAATAAATGTTTTATATGGATTATTTCATCTTACCTTCACAAAAACGCTGAGGGAGATTAAAAAAAAACAAATTTGTCACAATTTTCAGATACAGTACAAAAGTGTAATAAATTGATCAAGATTCAGAATTTGAACTTGGGTAAATTGGAGTTTTCCCCTATGGCATCCATGCTATTTAAGTCATGATCAATTTAAGACAGATTTTTCCTAGAAACCTATGTAGGAATAGCTGAATCCACAATATATATCTCATATGTGACCTTTAAACCATCTAGGATAAGGATGCTCATAGCTAGTCTGTATCCCTAGATATTAGCACAAATGGTACACTACTGGATGAGCAGTATACACTATTAGATCTGTTGAATTAAGGAGTCCAATCAATTCCATTGTTCCTACCAAATTTCTAGCTATTTTTAAGACCTTATTAGCTAGAAGAAAATAAATTAAACTTAAGCTTTTGGGACTTCCCCTGACCTGACCATTCTGACTTGGAATCAACTCATATCACTAAGATAACAATCAGCTCCAAACTTTGAACACATATATTATTAGTCAATACTCAGAGGAAACTAAAAGTCACTCACTTTAGACACTTAGCATCTCTTACTGCATTCCTTTATTTACTCACTAAAAAAATACTCAAAAAATAAACCTACCTCTGCTTCACTGACTATGTTAAAGCCATTGACTTTGTGGATCACAACAAACTGGAAAATTCTTCAAGAGATGGGAATACCAGACCACTTTACCTATCTCCTGAGAAACCTGTGTGCAAATCAAGAAGCAACAGGTAGAACTGGACATGGAACAACAGACTGGTTCCAAATTGGGAAAGGAGTACATCAAGGCTGTACACTGTCACCCTGCTTATTTAACTTCTATGCAGAGTACATCATAAGAAATGCCAGGCTAGATGAAGCAGAAGATGGAATCAAGATTGCCCAGAGAAATATCAACCTCAGATATGCAGATGATATCACTTTAACAGCAGAAAGTAAAGAGGAACTAAAGAGCCTCTTGATGAAGGTAAGGAAAGAGAGTGAAAAAGCTGGCTTAAAACTCAACATTCAAAAACTAAGATCATGGCATCCAATCCTATCACTTCACAGCAAATAGGTGGGGAAAATGTGGAAACAGTGCCAGATTTCATTTGCTTGGGCTCCAAAGTCAATGTGGATGGTGACTGCAGCCACAAAATTAAAAGACGCTTGCTCTTTGGAAGGATAGCTATGTCAAACCTAGATAATGTTTTAAAAAGCAGACATATCACTTTGCCAACAAAGGTTCATATAATCAAAGCTATGGTTTTTCCAGTAGTCATGTATGGATGTGAGAGCTGGACCATTAAGAAGGCTGAGCAGCAAAGAATTGATGTTTTCAAACTGTGGTGCTAGAAAAGATGCTTGAGTCCCTTGGACAGCAAGAAGATCAAACCAGTCAGTCCTAAAAGAAATCAGTCCTGAATATTCATTGGAAGGACTGATGCTGAAGCTCCAATAATTTGACCACCTGATGCAAAGGGCTGACTCATTGGAAAAGACCCTCATGCTAGAAAAAATAGAAGGCAGGAGTAGAAGGGAGCAACAGAGGATGAGATGGTTGACTGGCATCGCTAACTAAATGGACATGAGTTTGAGCAAACTTAGGGAGAGAGCGATGGACAGAGAAGCCTGGCGTGCTACAGTTCAGGGGGTAGCAGAGTCGGACATGAATTACCAACTTTACAACAACTGCATTCCTTTATTTATTCACTAAACGATATTCAGTGCCAACTAAGTGTCAGACATTTTATAAGGCACTAAAGTTAAAACAGCTGACACAGTCCCTACTCTCATAGAGAATATGGTCTGCTTGGAAACACAGTGACAGATATTTCTGTGGGATAAAATTTTGTTTTGTAATTTTTTGTATACATCTATTTGCAGGATACAAGAAAAGGTCTAAGATAATCTATTAGTGAAATTACGACAGCTATACCTGTTTCAGATATATTTGGTGAGTAAACCATGGTAGAAAGGATAAAATGATTTGTCTAAATGCATATAGCAGAGAATGTAGTAACTTTAGAAAATGTTACATGACTTCTCTGAACTACTGGATCCCATAACTGGTTTTAAGTTTATAGGAAGTCAGCAAACATAGAAAGTCCTTTCTAAGGACATTTCAGTAAATGTTTCATATTTTTAAAATCTCAGTAAATTGAGGTTTAATTACAACATGACTTCAAAACTTCAGATTTACAACAGAAACAAATTATTCCAACTGTCTAGTGACATTGCCTCTCCCACCCAACCAATGCTCAAAAGATGCATGATTTCAAATATTTCCTCATATTTAAACAGATGATTTCATTGCAGCCAATACCAGTAGGAACTGAATCCTGAACCAGATGTTGAGTTGCCAGAAAACAGATTCAGTGCTACTGCTGTCTCTAGAATTACAGCGCATGGAAAAGAAAAGAAATCTTGAGAGTGAGGTAACAATAATAGATTTCAAGAATACGAAAGAAACATTTTGCAAAAGACACTGATTAAATAACTCACTGTCTCCATGGTAGTCAGAATAAGAGAAGGAGGCTTCAAATTGCAAGACAATATTGAAGTTAGATGCCTAAAAGAAACTGCCAGTTGCCTAGGGCACCAAACCATTAAGTACTATGTTAAGAGATGTTGGTGAATTTCCTTGCCTTATAAGGTCAGCTCCCTGAAAAACTGTCACTGCTTGCCACCACAAGGCATGCCAGAGACAGATCACTCCTCTAAGAGATCTGGGTAGTCTCATCCACTCCACAAAGCAGTAAGAATGCTGTTTCCTAAGCCAGTTGCCTTATCTTCCTCTGATCAGTTGGTGAATATTGAGTACTGACTCTGAGCCTAATGCTACCGATAATACAAATAGGAAGACATTGTCCCTACCATAATAGATTCATGGAGACAGAACTAAGATGCAATTAAATAAAAGCATACAATTGATTAGTCTGAAATAAAGAGCCAAACTGAGAGATTCCACTTATAGGAAAAGGTAAAAGAAAAAAGTACTCCATTTACATGATAAGCTCTTTTTATGTCTTTCTTAAATTAATCCACAACAATTTCACAAAACAAATATTGCTTTTCCCCATTTCATAGTTTGGGAAATTGTGGCTGGAGGGATATATATAAGATCATATAGCTAGAAGGAGGAAAAACCAACAATCACATACACATATATCTAACTCCATAGCCCTTCCTACCAAATAATATTAACATATTTTGGATCCTGTTAATAACATGCTCTCTACAATAGAAATGATGGCTGAATTGCATTATTCCTAATGTTTTCCTCAATATGAGTGTCTCCAAAAAAACTAAAAATCTTTAAGAGCTATTTTTAATGAATAAATAAATGCAAAGCATGAATTTCTATTTTCTTCTCTGTAAATCTTCTCTTCTAATTACCAAATAATAGCACTTGCCTTTTATTATTTGTGATTTCAGAAAGACTCCCAGGGAATTAGACAGTTGAACCGAAAGTAGGAAAACAGTATTAGCTCGAGGCATAGAGATGAAAGGATTCAGAGGCACTAAATCAAGGAAACCAAATGGCCTCTCACAGCTCAATGTTTCAGAATGAGCTTTAAGTACTCAACAGAATAATCAAGACCAAACATTAAAAGCCCGGACTCAGGCATGACCTCTTCCTCCTTTTAAAATCCACATTGTGGGTTTTACTTTCATAACACTATTTCTAATAATGGCATCTTTTAAGAACTAAAATTTTGAGAGACCATGAAGAATCAAACTGCTAGCCTCCACATAGCATTCATGATCTACAGATTACATAAAAAATTTAAATTAAGAAGGTCCCAATTATTTTTTTCTCTGGGTCCACACTGCCCTGACCTGTGGAAGTCGAAACTTCCTAAAGTTCAGCCATTCACATACCAAACTTCATAAATATTGTCTTATCAGCATACCAATTATACTATTATTCCTCTAAAACTTTTCCTTAAAGTGATTCCCTTTTTAAATGGGAATGCATTTCTTTTAAAAGGAAATTTCCATTATAATCATAAGTTATAAATTCATTTCATTTATAGAAATTAGAAGTTGCTAAAAATAAATGCACAATTCTTTTAAATATAATCTAAGAGAGGTTGTCTTGGTATTACCTGAAGTCATTTTGCACGTCACCAGTTGCTTGTGTATCATACTTTAGTAAACATGGATTTCAATCTCTGCCTTGTTCCCCTAGAACTATCTCCAGGAAACAAGAGGACACAGATGGACAGGGGACAGTGTCTTCCCTTATCTTATGTGAGATCAGCATAGAGGATCACTTTTCCCAAGAGTGAAAGACTAGGGTTTTTTTTCGTATGCTCACCAAGGTAAAAAAGAAAACAGCACTCGGATAACTCAGAAGAATTGTTCCCCTTTTCCTTTCCTGCTGATACCTGAGCTATCACAGCTTAGTATTTGAGATGCTTTGTAAGAGGCCTGCCCCAGTCACAGGTGAATGAGGCGATGATGCCGAGAGCAGAAGTCAGAAGCCCCTGGCTCCTCACTGTAGCTGCTGGCTGGGAAACAGCTGAATTTCAAGAGTGGTCACTCCTCAAACAGTCCCTGATGAACAGTAGCTTTTCCTTACCCAAAGTTCAACATAGCTTGAGCATATCTACTTCTAACGCCATCTCATCTGAAACTTGGTAACTGGGTTTCCTAAACAAAATTAACAGAAGTGTCAAGGTGAAATTGAAAGTGAAACTGGCAGCAAAGGACAGATCTAGAGGACTTTAATGGACTGGAAAGCCAAATGGCAATTTCCAGCGAGGTCCCTTGCCTCAGGCTGGATTAAACCAAGGCATTCACATTTGGTCTGCTCTTTCAATCATTTTATCAATACATTGGACCTCAGAAAGTTTAGCACAAAGACCATCTTATGCTTAGGCAGAATAAGTGGTCAATTTTATGTGATATTTAGAATGTCCCTAAAATGCTCCCCACCAAATATATTCCCCCCCCAAGGTCTCCCCATGTTTTTGAAGCTCCTGGTGACCTCTTTGAGGACAAAGTTACAAAAGTCACTATTAAAGAGGCACGTACTGATGCAAAGAGCAGTCCATTGAGGCAAATTCAGCTCACAACAGCAACTACAAGTTAAATGCTGGGATTAGACCTAAGGCTTAAAGCCATGGGATTTAGACAGGTAAATTTGGGCAGACATAAAGCAATGAGGAACATATCAAAATCACATAAAAGTTTTTTTTTTTTTTTAAGTATGCATGTCTTCTTACTTCTACAATTAAGAAGACAGATAAAAGCATACCACAGTTGGGTCAGAGAGAGACCCTTTGTTAGAATGCAGCAAGAAACTTAAATGGGAATAAAAGATTTATGAGGAGAAATTCCCTCTACTTTGCACAAACTTGTCTGTATCTTTAAGGCAACAGTTATGGTCACAGAGTACAGTTTCCAGCTATTATCCATTTCTGAATGAAGAGGATGTTAGAAAATATAAGCCTATGGTTTTCCTCTGCATCAGTCTATCTCTTTCCTGCAGAGAGCCTATAGCACAGGGAAACACCAGCCAGCAGCTGGCATGACAGGAATGTTCCTACTTTGGGGATGGTCTTTACCCCCGCTAAAGAAAGCTAATCTGCTCTCCAAGTCTGCTGTGCAACCTCCTGCTTTTCCTTTATTCTTACAGATATGGAAGCTCAAGGAAGACAATCTAGGAAACTCAGGTTTCAGCAAGCTATGCATATTATAAGAACAGTGAATTCTCCCCACCTCCCTTTCTCTCTTGCAAAATACTCCCTACTTGAATTGCAAACCTTGGAGCCAAGGCGTCTGGCTCTAGCTGCCTCATCATTCATAACCTTGTTATGCAAATTTTTAAAAAGATAAATTAAAATTCTAATTGAACCCTAGTCAAACAAAGGAGCCCCCCAAAAGTGTTCTTAAATAATACTGAATTCCGGTACATTCTCTTTTGTTATTATCAGTTTTTAAGCAATTCAGCTGAAGACAAATAAATGAATGAATTTTCTGCTTGATATTTCTGATTTTCCTGTATTTGAGGCTATGCTATGAAAATTTGCTAAAATTCTCCTAAATTATGGGGGTAGATCGAATCATGGTCCTCAAATGACAAAAGCAGAATAAATCAAAGCTGAAAAAGAGATTTAAATGGACCCAGGGAGCCTTGAACAACTCAGAAAATACCTTTCAGAAAGTTATTTATATTATTGCCAGAGGCCTGAGCAGTATCACCTCAGCTATTTCAGAGAATGTGCTGCCAACCTCCTCACATAAAGTCATGCTGTTCAACCCTCTTAATCTTACGCAGAGCCTCCAAGAAATGTAAATATTTATGACTCACAAGCTGCATTTCCCTTGCCCTGCTCAATATTAGTCTCCCTCATGTGTTTCTTTAAGAAAGTTGCAGGGCCTCCTCTCTGAGAAAAAGAATTTTTAAGAATCTTAACTGATACTTGCTCCAAGAGGGCAAATGATTGTTTCGAATTTCCCTCAGGGAAAGTTTTATTGAAATAAAAAGTCTGAGAGAGACTTTCTATCACATTGACAACAGAGGCATTTTTCCAGGAGCTCCAGTTAATGAAATAGGGATGAAACAAGGGGGAAGACACAAAATCATCTTACAGTTTGAGTGGCATGGGACAGTTCCTATGGCCAAAATCATCTCTCCTGCTGACTTGAGGCTTCCCTGATGGCTCAGAGATAAAGAATCTGCCTGTGATGCAGGAGCTGCAAGAGTCACAGGTTTGATTCCTGGGTCTGGAAGATACCCTGGAGGAGGGCATGACAACCCACTCCAATATTCTTGCCTGAAGAATCCCATGGACAGAGTAGCTTGGCAGGCTACAATCCATAGAGTCAGAAAGAGTTGGACCCAACTGAAGTGACTTAGCATGCACACCCACTGGTCTTTCAGTACTTAGACAAAATTTTAGCCTCTAAAGAGTCCTTGCTCAGTTGCCTTACATATCAGAGACAGTGATATGTAAGGGAAATAGAAAAGTCAAGAAGTAAAACTCAGAAGACCTGGATTCAAATGATAATTCTACTGAGTTCTCAGCATTGTTGTATTGGACAAGTAACAATGTCCCTGCCCTCAATTCTGAAATAGGGAATTTGATTCATTCTGCTTATTTGTCAGAGTATTTATGAAGATATAGTGGGACAATAAGTGCAAAAACATTTTAAAAGTATTTCAGTGATTAACAAGTATCATCTAAGATGTAGCATGCTAATGAAATCATTCAATGGAAATTATCTTAAAAGTTTCACAATATTGGATTATCATTGCCCCACCTATGGATGCCATGGGTTTATACCATTGTGCAAATCCCATGAAGTATATCCTGTGCAGTTCACAAAGATGAACTCTTCTGCTGCTTTCTGCCTCCATACTGAAATATAAAATATACCCAAAGAGAATATAAAGATTTGCCTAAGTATAAGATGCCCCACATGCATCCTCTCTTCATGCATCTTTAAAAACAGCTTTCTATAAGATCAAGATTTAGAAGTTTAAAATATCAGAAGTGTATAGGTTGAATATCTTGTTACCTATCTGCAGCACTGGGACTCTAAAGTTACTGATGATTGAGAGTGTAACAATACTGACTCAGAATAGTGTTCCAAGACTCTAAGTTTAAATGATTGTTTAGCATCTATTCATGAGGGGAGCCAGTGCCCAAGATTCCTATCGACAATGAGTCAGTACCGGTTTTTATATTATTCAACCAAAGTGAAATGGAAAAAGGTACAAGCTGTGTACAAATCTATGTCAATTTCAGGACAATAAGCACTTCTATTATGTTATTTTAAAATGCTCAGTATTTTTTAACCACAGAGCATATTAATAAGGAAAGAAAATGTGTGTTTAAGTCAACAGAGTTTAAAGGAATACTATAATTATGCTCAGAATCCAAAACTGAACATGAAACACATCTCAGGCTACGGTTGATGTTAAGAGCAGAGTCAAAACACCTGGCTTGAGTTCTAGGGCTGCCTATTAGTCTTATTTGTCTTGTGCCATGGCAAGTTGCCTAAGTCTCAATTTCATGTCAAGCATATTTCTGAGTGTTTTTTTTTTATTGAGATGTAATTGACATATAACATTGTATTTACTTTGGTATGCAACATAATGATTTGATATGTATATCAATTCAAAATGATTACCACAATAAAATTAGTTACATCCATCATTACACATAATTCTTATTATTGTTCAGTCACTAAGCCAGTCATGTCTGACTTTTTGAGACTCCATGGACTGCAGCACGGCAGGCTTCCCTGTCTTCCACCACCTCCTGAGTTTTCTCAAACTCATGTCCAGTGAGTTGATGATACCATCCAACCATCTCATCCTCTGTTGCCCCCTTCTCCTCCTGCTCTCAATATTTCCCAGCATCAGTCTTTTCCAATAAGTTGGCCCTTCACATCAGTAGCCAAAGTTTTGGAACTTCAGCCTCAGTATCAGTCCTTCCAATGAATATTCAGAGTTTCTTTCTTTCAGGATTGACTGGTTTGATCTCCTTGCTGTCCAAGGAACTCTCAAGCATCTTCTTCAGCACCACAGTTTGAAAGCATCAGTTTTTCAGTGTTCAGGCTTCTTCATGGTCCAGCTCTCACATTTGTATATGACTAATGGAAAAACCATAACTTTGACTAGATGGACTTTCATTGGCAAAATGATGTGTCTGTTTTTAATACATTGTCTAGGTTTGTCATAGAAGTTTCTTTCTTACGATGAGAACTTTTAAAATCTACTGTCTTGGTAACTTTCAAATATACAACACAATGTTGTAAACTATAGACATCATGCTATAAACATACAAGGACTTATTTATTTTATGACTGGAAATTTATATATTTTTGACCACCTACATCCACTTCACTCATTTCCCGTCCCACCCACCCTTCCCCGATAATCACCAAACTGTTCTTTGTATTTATCTATGAGTTTGATTTTGTTTGTTTGCTTGGTTTTTTTCTTTTTAGAGTTCATATATTAATATAAATAAGATCATATGCATTTTTCTTTCTCTGACATATTCCACTTATTATAATGCCCTCAAGTTCTATCTATGTTGTCATAAATGGCAGGATTTCTTACTCTTTTATGGCTCAATAGTATTCATATATATTTATAACATACATAATGATATTTATATATATGTATGTACTACACATACCCAGACACACCACATTCTATTTATTCATTAATCTGCCAGTGGATACTTAGGTTGTTTCTCTGTTTTGGCTATTGTAAATAATAATGCAATGAAACTGGTGGTTTAGATATCTTTTCAAGATAGTGTTTTCATTTTCCTTGGGTAAATACACAGAAGTTAAATCATTGGATGATATGGCAGTAATGCTTTCAATTTTTTGAAGAGTTTCTACAATGTTTTCCATAGTGACTACACCACTTTCTATTCCCACAAAGATTGCTCAAGGATTCCTGTTTCTCCATATCCTTATCAATACTTAGTTCTTATCTTTTTTATAATAACCATGCTAACACATGTGGGATTTACAGCCATAGTTTCTTGTCATTTTGGTAATAACATGCTAACATTGTGATTTTCATTTCCCTGATAATTAGTAATGTTGAATACCTTTTCATATACCTGTTGCCCATTTGTATGTCTCCATTAGGAAATGTCTATTCAGCTCCTCTGCCCATTTTTAATTGGGTTTTTGTTTTCTATTGAGTTGTGTGAGTTGTTTTCTTTTTTTTTTTTACATTGTCAATGTTAACTCCTTATCAGATAAATGATTTGCAAATATTTTCTTCCATTCTTTAGGTCACCTATTCATTTTATTTATGATTTCCTTTGCTGTACAGAAGTTTTTTGGTTTGATGGAGTCCCATTTGTTTACTCTTTCTTCTGTTGCTGATATCCAAAAAAATCCCACTGACAAGACCAGTGTCAAGAAGCTTACCCCTGTGACTTTGTCTAGAAGCTGTATGGTTTCAGATCTTATGTTCAAGGTTTATCCATTTTGAGTTGATTTTTTAATGTATGATGCAAGATAGTGGTCCAGTTTCATTCTTTTCACATCACAAGTTTGCCCAGTTTTCCCAATATCATTTATTGAAAAGACTACCCTGTCCTGATTGTACATTCTTGCCTCCTTTGTCATAAATCGGGCATGGATTTATTTTGGGGCTCTCTAGTATGTTCTATTTGGGCTTCCCTGGTGGCTCAACTGGTAAAGCATCCTCCTGCAATGCAGGAGACCTGGGTTCAATCCTTGGGTTGGGAAGATCCCTTGGAGAAGGCAATGGTTACCCACTCCCAACCCACTCCAGTATTCTGGCTTGGAGAATTCCATGGACTGTGTAGTCCATGGGGTCGCAAATAGTTGGACATGACTGAGAGACTTTCACTTTCTTACTTTCATTATGTTTTATTGATCTCTATATCTATTTTATGGCAGTTCCACACTGTTTTGATTATTATAGCTTTGTAATTTAGCTTAAAATCAGTACAGGTGATGCCTCCACAGAACTCCTCTTCTTTTTTAAGATTGTTTTGGCTATTCAGGGTATTTTGTGATTCCATACAAACAGTAAAATTGTCTGCTCTATTTCTGTAAAAATGTCACTGAAATTTTGATAGGGATTGCATTGGATCTGTAGAATGCTTTTGGTAGTATGGACATTTTAACAATATTCTTCTAATCCATGGGCACAGAGTATCTTTCCATTTATTTGTGTCTTCTTCAAGTTCTTTCATCAGTGTCTTATAGTTTTCAGTCTGCAGGTCTTTCATCTCCTTGGTTAAATTTATTCTCAGGTATTTTATTCTTTTTGATGCAATTGTAAAGGGGATTGTTATCTTATTTTTTCTGATAGTTTATTACTTGTGTATAGAAACAACTGATTTTCATATATTGATTTCATACAGTGCACCTTTACTGAATTTGTTGCTTAGTTCTAAACAGGTTTTTTTGCTGTTGTTGTTATAGTCTTAAATGTTTTCTATATATGCAAATAAGTTTTACTTTTCACACTTCAATTTGCATATCTATTATTTTTTTCTTGCCTAATCTCCTAGGGCTTCCTATACTATGTTATATAAAAGTAACAAGAGTTGCTTTGTTTTTTTCTGGATCTTAAAAGGAAAATTTTTTACCACTGCGTATTATATTAGCTATGGGCACAAATTTGTTGAAGAACAAATGAAATGTAGGATTGTGAACTTCTTCTTCCAGCCATAATGCCATAACCTATTTGAGACTATCTTAAGTGAAGGTAAAGTTGCTCAGTCATGTCCGACTCTTCACGACCCCATGAACTGCAACCTACCAGGCTCCTCCACCCATGGGATTTTCCAGGCAAGAGTACTGGAGTGGGTTGCCATTGCCTTCTCCAGACTATCTTAGCAGGGTCAATTATACAATAAGGGTAAAATAAAAAATGCAACTCTTTGAAGGTATCAACAAGCAATTAAGGCGGCCAGGACTTGATGACCAAGTTCTCAGAGCGAAAAGAAACACACATTTCTTCCTTTTCTAGTTGCTTTAGGTGTAGAGTTAGGTTATTTATTTGACTTTTTTCTTGTTTCTCGAGGTATGCCTGTATTGCTATGAACTTTCCTCTTAGCACTGCTTTTATAGTGTCCCACAGGTTTTGGGTTGTTGTGTTTTCATTTTCATTAGTTTCTATGCATATTTTGATTTCTTTTTGATTTCTTCTGTGATTTGTTGGTTATTCAGAAGTGTGTTGTTCAACCTCCATATGTTGGAATTTTTCAGTTTTTCTCCTGTAATTGAGATCTAATCTTAATGCATTATGGTCAGAAAAGATGCTTGGAATGATTTCGATTTTTTGAATTTATCAAGTTTAGATTTATGGCCCAGGATGTGATCTATCCTGGAGAAGGTTCCATGAGCACTTGAAAAAAGGTGAAATTCATTGTTTTGGGGTGAAATGTCCTATAGATATCAATTAGGTCTAACTGAACTAATGTATCATTTAAAGTTTGCATTTCTTTGTTAATTTTCTGTTTAGTTGATCTGTCCATAGGTGTGAGTGGGGTATTAAAATCTCCCACTATTATTGTGTTATTGTTGATAACTTTCATACTTGTTAGCATTTGTCTTACATATTGCGGTGCTCCTATATTGGGTGAATATATATTTATAATTGTTATATCTTGCAGCTCAATTCCAGAAAATAAATGACCCAATCAAAAAATGGGCCAAAGAACTAAATAGACATTTCTCCAAAGAAGACATACAGATGGCTAACAAACACATGAAAAGATGCTCAACATCACTCATTATCAGAGAAATGCAAATCAAAACCACAATGAGGTACCACTTCACACCAGTCAGAATGGCTGCGATCCAAAAATCTACAAGCAATAAATGCTGGAGAGGGTGTGGAGAAAGGGAACCCTCCTACACTGTTGGTGGGAATGCAAACTAGTACAGCCACTATAGAGAACAGTGTGGAGATTCCTTAAAAAATTGCAAATAGAACTACCTTATGACCCAGCAATCCCACTGCTGGGCATACACACCGAGGAAACCAGAATTGAAAGAGACACATGTACCCCAATGTTCATCACAGCACTGTTTATAATAGCCAGGACATGGAAACAACCTAGATGTCCATCAGCAGATGAATGGATAAGAAAGCTGTGGTACATATACACAATGGAGTATTACTCAGCCGTTAAAAAGAATTCATTTGAATCAGTTCTGATGAGATGGATGAAACTGGAGCCGATTATACAGAGTGAAGTAAGCCAGAAAGAAAAACACCAATACAGTATACTAACACATATATATGGAATTTAGAAAGATGGCAATGAAGACCCTGTATGCAAGACAGGAAAAAAGACACAGCTGTGTATAATGGACTTTTGGACTCAGAGGGAGAGAGAGAGGGTGGGATGATTTGGGAGAACGGCATTCTAACACGTATACTATCGTGTAAGAATTGAATCGCCAGTCTATGTCTGACGCAGGATGCAGCATGCTTGGGGCTGGTGCATGGGGATGATCCACAGAGATGTTATGGGGAGGGAGGTGGGAGGGGGGTTCATGTTTGGGAACACATGTAAGAATTAAAGATTTTAAAATTAAAAAAATAAAAACTAAAAAAAAAAGAAAAGAAAAGAAAAGAAACACACAGAGGAGAGTTCCACATTTGTCTCTGCATTTTGCTGAAGAAATTCACCCAGCTATCTGCATAACAAGAGTGTAGACTAGTGGTACACAGTCTACTTGAACATGCAAGCTTTAGTGCGCTGTAAACATAGAGGGTCAAGTTCAGGACTTCCAATTCACCTGAGATTTAAGGGACCAAGGGCCAAGAGAAGCAAGCTTAAAATTCTACATGCAATTTCTCCTTAAGATATTCACCAGTTCCTAAGCTGTGCATGCTCAGGTTAAGACACCAGGAAATCAAATGGAAAGCAAAAACTGAGAGACCAAAGAGCTAAGCAGAGGTTTTAGTTGTCTCATGGATATATATATATATATATGTATGTATGTATGTATGTATGTATGTATAAGTTCAATACTCCAGGATATCTCCTGAAACCTCAAAAGGGCCATGTCCCAGGAAAAGATCTGTGTCCTAGGAGAAAAAGGAAACCAAAAAATACATCAATCGTAATAACACCTGAAATCCAGGATTAACTGAAAGAAGATAACAGCTTATACTTTATCTACCTACCAGAAAAAAAAAGTAAATTTTTTTTCTGGAAGTAGGACAGGGAAACCAGGTGTGCTGCAGTCCATGGGGTTGTAAAGAGTTAGACAGGACTTAGAGAGTGAAAAACAACAAGATAACATAATCCATAGCTCCTAGAATATTTCATATACAATGTATAACATTCAATACAAAATTACCAAACAGCCCAAAATGAGCAAAAACCAAGAGAAAAATAATAAATAGGCCAGTGCATTTAAACTGTTAATATTGAAATTATCATATACTTGAAATAGTTATAAAATAAAAAACAGGAAAATAAGCAAAATACAGGGAACTTTATAAGAGAATTGAAATTCAGTTTTCAATTAAATGAAAATACTGGTACTAAAAAATAGAACTGAAATTAAGAATTCAATAGGAATATCTAATAAAAGAATGGCCAAAGAGAGAATTAGTAAACTAAAATATTGGCTACCCCCAATCAAACTCCCAGCAAGTTATTTTATGGATATCAACAAACTAATTCTAAAATTTACCTGAAGAGGTAAAAGACCCAGAATAACTGGTGTGTTAATAATATTGAAGGAGAAGAACAAACTTGAGGAACAGATGCTATCTGACATCAAGACTCACTATAAAGTTGTTATTATCAAGACACTGTGGTATTGGCAAAAAAGATAAACTAATCAGTGAAACAAAATAGAGCCCAGAAAAGACCCTCATAAATACTGTCAATGATAATTGACAAAGAATCAAAGCAAAAGTGAGGTAATACAGCAAAGATAGTCTCTTCAACAAATGATGCTAGAACAACTTGACATTCACATATGGAAAAAAAAAAAAAAGAATCTGGGGACAGACCTTACATTCTTCACAAAAACTCAAAAGTGGATCATAGACATAAATATAAAATGCAAAACTATAAAGCTCCTAGAAGATAACATAGGAGAAAATCCAGGTGACCTTAGGTTTGAAGATAACTTTTCAGATACAACACCAAAGACATAATAAATAAATAATCAATAAACTGGGCTTCATTAAAATTAAAAACTTATGCTCTGCAAAAGATAATGTCTACAGAATTAGAAAACAAGCCACAAGCAAGGAGAAAATATTTGCAAAAGACATCTGATAAATAACTTTTATTTAAAATATACAAGGAACTCTTAAAACTCAACAAGTAATCAACAAAAGGAAAAAAAAACACTTGATTAAAACATAGGCCAAAGATCTTAATCAGTTCAGTCACTCAGTCATGTCTGACTCTTTGCTACCCCATGGACTGCAGCTCGCCAGGCCTCCCTGTCCATCACCAACTCCCAGTGTCTAACCAAACCCATGTCCATTGAGTCAGTGATGCCATCCAACCATCTCATCCTCTGTCATCTCCTTCTCCTCCCGCCTTCAATCTTTCCCAGCATCAGGGTCTTTTCCAATGAGTCAGTTCTTCGCATCAGGTAGCCAAAGTATTAGAGTTTCAGCTTCAACATCAGTCCTTCCAATGAACACTCAGGACTGATCTCCTTTAGGATGGACTGGTTGGATCTCCTTGCAGTCCAAGGGACTCTCAAGAGTCTTCTCCAACACCACAGTTAGCTTTCTTTATAATCCAACTCTCACATCCACACATGACCACTGGAAAAACAATAGCCTTGACTAGACGGATCTTTGTTGGCAAAGTAATGTCTCTGCTTTTTAATATGCTGTCTATGTTGGTCATAACTATTGTTCCAAGGAATAAGATCTTAATAGATACCTCAAAAAAGAAGATATACAATAAGGGTGTCAAATAAGCCTGTGAAAATCATATGTCAGAGAAATACAAATTAAAACAATGAGATAGCATTACACACCTACTAGTATGGCCAAATACAGAAAAATTGACAACACAAAACGTTAATGAGGATATGAGCAACAGAAACTCTCATTCATTGCTGGTAGGAATGCAAAACAGTATAGATACTTTGGAAGACAATTTGGTAGCTTTTACAAAACTAAATGTACTCTTACCATAAAAGAGCAAACATGCTCCTTATTATGCACACTAAGGAGTTGAAAAGTTATGTCTACACAAAAATCTGCACATTGATGTTTATTGCAGATTTATTTATAACCACCAAAACTTGGAAGCAACCAAGATGTCCAAGATGTTTGGATGCAAGATGTGGTGTGCCCCAAAAATGGAATAGTAGTGGTAGAAAGAAATGGGCTAGCAAGTCATGAAACTAAATAGGGGATCCCTAACTGCATATTACTAAGTGAAAGTAGTCAATCGTGGAAGGCTACACATAGTATGATTCCAACAACATAATATTCTGGAGAAGGAAAAATTATGAAGAAGATAAAAAGATTAGTGATTGCCAGAGGTGAGGTAGAACACAATTACACTCATCTCCCATGCTAGCAAAGTAATGCCTAAGATTCTCCAAGACAGGCTTCCCTGTGATCAGTTAAATTCCAGATATTCAAGCTGGGTTTAGAAAAGGCAGAGAAGCCAGAGATCAAATTGCCAACATCCACTGGATCATGGAAAAAGCAAGACTATTCCATAAAAACATCTGCTTTATTGACTATGCCAAAGCCTTTGACAGTGTGGATCACAACAAACTGTGGAAAATTCTTCAAGAGATGGGAATACCAGACCACTTTACCTGCCCCGGAGAAATCTGTATGCAGGTCAAGAAGCAAAAATTAGAACTGGACATGGAAAAACAGACTGGTTCCAAGTCAGGAAAGGAGTACATCAAGGCTGCCATATAGTCATCCTGCTTATTTAACTTCTATTCAGAGTACATCATGTGAAATGCCGGGCTGGATGAAGCGCAAGCTGGAATCAAGTTTGCCAGGAGAAATATCAATAACCTCAGATATGCAGATGACACCACCCTTATGGCAGAAAGTGAAGAGGAACGAAAAAGCCTCTTGATGAAGTGAAAGAGAAAAGTAAAAAAGTTGGCTTAAAGCTCAACATTCAGGAAACGAAGACTATGGCATCTGGTCCCATCACTTCATGGGAAATAGATGGGGAAACAGTGGAAACAGTGAGAGACTTTATTTTTTTGGACTCCAAAATCACTGCAGATGGTGACTGCACCATGAAATTAAAAGATGCTTGCTCCTTGCAAGAAAAGCTATGACCAACCTAGACAGCATATTAAAAAGCAGAGACATTACTCTGCCAACAAAGATCCATTTAGTGAAAACTATGGTTTTTCCAGTGGTCATGTATGGATGTGAGAGTTGAACCATAAAGAAAGCTGAGGGCCAAAGAATTGATGCTTTTGAACTGTGGTGTTGGAGAAGACTCTTGAGAGTCCCTTGGACTGCAAGGAGATCCAACCAGTCCATCCTAAAGGAGATCAGTCCTGGGTGTTCATTGGAAGGACTGATGCTGATGTTGAAGCTGAAACTCCAATACTTTGGCCACCTGATTCGAAGAACTGACTCATTGGAAAAGACCCTGATGCTGGGAAAGATTGAGGGCAGGAGGAGAAGGGGACGACAGAAGATGAGATGGTTGGATGGCATCACCGACTCAATGGACATGGGTTTGGGTGGACACCGGGAGTTGATGATGGGCAGGGAGGCCTGGCGTGCTGTGGTTCATATCGCAAAGAGGTGGACACGACTGAGTGACTGAACTGAAGGTTAACTATGGACCTTGGTAAAAAATGTATTATTATGGTAGCAATATTGAAGATAGAGGAGGCTATGCATGTGTGGGAGCATGGGGTTTATGGAAAATCTCTTTGCGTTACTCTCAATTTTATTGGAAACAAATCTACTTTCAAAAATTAAAGTCTTTTAAAAATAGATTATTAGAAAATATCTAAATTAAAACATAGAGAGGAAATAAAAGTGGAAAATATAAGAAAGAACACATGCACATATAAGAAAAGTGCTTACATAGACATATAAAAAAATGTATTTGGAATCCCAAAACAGGAAAGCAGAAAGAGGATGTAACAAAAGCAATGTTTAATGAGCTAATAAGCAAAAACTCCCCAAACTGACAAAAGTCAACAAGCCACAGATTTAGGAACCCTCAAATCAGGGTCAATACTCATAATACAGTAGCTAGATACATCATAGTCAAATCAGTGCTGTAAATGAAGGACAAAAAAAAAAAATCCTTAGAGCAGCAGAGGGGTGTGGGCAAATGCACACACACACACACACACACACACACACACACACACACACATTTTCTCTCTAGGTCCTCACAGGACCGAAAGGGTAAGGAAGTTCTCTAGAGCTCTTTTATAAAGACACTAATTGAGAGTCCCTTGGACTGCAAGGAGATCCAACCAGTCCATTCTGAAGGAGATCAACCCTGGAATTTCTTTGGAAGGAATGATGCTAAAGCTGAAACTCCAATACTTTGGCCACCTCATGTGAAGAGTTGACTCATTGGAAAAGACTCTGATGCTGGGAGGGATTGGGGGCAGGAGGAGAAGGGGACAACCGAGGATGAGATGGCTGGATGGCATCACGGACTCAATTGACGTGAGTCTGAGTGAACTCCGGGAGTTGTTGATGGACAGGGAGGCCTGGCGTGCTGCGATTCATGGGGTCGCAAAGAGTTGGACCCGACTGAGCAACTGAACTGAACTGGACTGAACTGAATTCCATTTATGAACACTCCACCTGCAAGGCATAATCACTTCCCAAAGGCCTGACTTCTTAGTATTAGCACATTGGGGGTTGGCATATCAACACAAAGTTTTTAGAGATACGTTCAGTCTATAGCAACTATTGTCATAGAATTAACTCAAATACTTCAACAAAGACGTATTGATTTTGAAACAGATTCTCAAACTACATTAATTTTTACTCACCATGTCCCTGCTAATATACACACACTTTACTCCCCAAATATAAACTACAATTAGGTCCAAAAACTAAACAATATACAAGCATAAAAGTAAAATTTCAAGGTATTACTAAAATACTATGTGGATGATGAATGCCTTAAGATGTAGATTCTATTTTGTATTATTGAGAATCCCTCATTGCTTTTTTTAACTTTTGAGTTTTCTAAGAAAATGTGTTGTAATATAAAAAATATTTTCATTAAGTTACTAAGTATTTGTGTATATTATTAGGGAAGGGCACTAACTTGAGGACTGATTAGTGTTGTTGTTCAGTGCTCAGTTGTGTCCGACTCTGCGATCTCATGAGCTGCAGCACACCTGACTCTCTCTCAGTCACTATCTCCTGGAGTTTGCTCAAACTCATATCCATTGGTTCAATGATGCATCCAAACATCTCCTTCTCTGTTACCCCTTTCTCCTCTTGCCTTCAATCTTTACCAGCATCAGGGTCTTTTCCATTGAGTTCACCCTTCATATCAGGTGGCCAAAGTATAAGGGCTTCAAAATCATTCCCTCCAATGAATATTCAGGGTTTGTTTCCTTTAGGACTGGCTGGTTTGCTCTCCCTGCTATCGAAGGGAGTCTCAAGAGTCTTCTCCAGCACCACAGTTTGAAATCATCAGTTCTTTGGCACTCAGCTTTCTTTATGGTCCAACTCTCAAACCTATACATGACTACTGGAAAAATCATAGCTTTGACTAGACAGACCTTTGTCAGCAAAGTGATGTCTGCTTTTTAATACACAGTCTAGGATGGTCACAGCTTTTCTTCCAAGGAGGAAGTGCCTTAATTTCACGGCTGCAGTCACTGTCTGCAGTGATTTCGGAGCCCAAGAAAATAAAGTCTGTCACATTTTCCATTGTTTCCCCATCTATTTGCTATGAAATGATGGGACTGGATGCCATGATCTTCGTTTTTTGAATGTTGAGGTTTTTTGTTGTTTGTTTATTTGAATGTTGATTTTTAAGCCAGCTTTTCCACTCTCCTGTTTCACCTTCACCAAGAGGCTCTTTAGTTCCTCTTCACTTTCTACCATTAGGGTGGTATCATCTGCATACCTGAGGATGTTGATATTTCTCCTGGCAATCTTGATCCAGCTTGTGAGTCATCCAGCCCAGAATTTCACATGATGTACTCTGCATATCAGTTAAATAAATAAGGTGACAATATACATACTTGACATACTCCTTTCTCAATTTTGAAATCAGTTGTTCCATGTCTGGTTCTAACTGTTGCTTCTTGTCCTGCATACAGGTTTCTCAGGAGGCAGGTAAGGTAGTCTAGTATTCCCACCTCTTTAAGAATTTTTCATAGTTTGTGTTAATGTTTTCTCAAATTAAAATATTTAAGAAAATTCACATCTTGATATATTGATATTTGCTAATTTATATATGATTCTTCACGGCTGAGAGGAGCTACCCCACACCTGAGGTCAGGAGTGGTGGCCCAGAGGAGCTACCCTGTGTCCAAGGTAAGGAGCAGTGGCTGGGCTTTGCTGGAGCAGCAGTACAGAGAGACCCTGCGTTCAAGGTAAGAGAAACCCAGGTAAGACAGTACACCCTGAGAGAGGGGATCAGGGCAGACAGACTGAAACTATAGTCACAGACAACTAGCCAATCTGATCTGGCTATATGGGGCCACCCAAGATGGATGGGTCATGATGGAAAGGTCTGACAGAATGTGGCCCATTGGAGAAGGGAATGGCAAACCACTTCAATATTCTTGCCTTGAGAACCCCATGAACAGTATAAAAAGGCAAAAAGATAGGACACTGAAAGATGAACTCCCCAGGTTGGTTGGTGCCCAATATGCTACTGGAGATCAGTGGAGAAATAACTCCAGAAAGAATGAAGGGATGGAGCCAAAGCAAAAACAACACCCAGGTGTGAATGGGACAGGTGATAGAAGCAAGGTTCAATGCTGTACAGAGCAATATTGCATAGGAACCTGGAATGTTAGGTCCATGAATCAAGGCAAATTGGAAGTGGTCAAACAGGAGATGACAGGAGTGAACATGGACATTCTAGGAATCAGTGAACTAAGATGGACTGGAATGGATGAATTTAACTCAGATGACCATTATATCTACTACTGTGGGCAAGAATCCCTTAAAAGAAATGGAGTGGCCATCATAGTCAACAAAAGAGTCTGAAATGCAATACTTGGATGCAATCTCAAACATGACAAAATGATCTCTGTTTGTTTCCAAGGCAAACCATTCAATATCATGGTAATTCAAGTCTATGCCCCGACCAGTAATGCTGAAGAAGCTGAAGTTGAACAGTTCTATGATAAACTACAAGACCTTCTAGAACTAACATCCCCAAAAGATGTCCTTTTCATTATAGGGAACTGGAATGCAAGAGTAGGAAGTCAAGAAACACCTGGAATAACAGGCAAATTTGGCCTTGGAGTACAGAATAAAGCAGGGCAAAGGCTAATAGAGTTCTGCCAAGAGAATGCACTGATCATCACAAACACCCACTTCCAACAATGCAAGAGAAGACTCTATACATGGACATCACCAGATGGCCAACACTGAAATCAGATTGATTATATTCTTTGCAGCCAAAGATGAAGAAGCTCTATACAGTCAGCAAAAACAAAACTGGGAGCTGACTGTAGCTCAGATCATGAACATATTGCCAAATTCAGACTTAAATTGAAGAAAGTGGGGAAAACCATTAGACCATTTAGGTATGACATAATTCAAATCCCTTATGATTATACAGTGGAAGTGAGAAATAGATGTAAGGGACTAGATGAGATAGACAGAGTGCCTGATGAACTATGGATGGAGGTTCGTGACATTGTACAGGAGACAGGAATCAAGACCATCCCCAAGAAAAAAAATGCAAAAAAGCAAAATGGCTCTCTGAATAGGCCTTACAAATAGCTGTGAAAGACGGGAAGCGAAAAGCAAATGAGAAAAGAAAAGATACACGCATTTGAATGCAGAGTTCAAAAGAATAGCAAGGAGAGATAAGAAAGCCTTCTTCAGAGATCAATGCAAAGAAAGAGAGGAAAAGAACAGAATGGGAAAGACTAGAGATCTCTTCAAGAAAATTAGAGATACCAAGGGAAAATTTCATGCAAAGATGGGCTCGATAAAGGACAGAAATGGTATGGACCTAACAGAAGCAGAAGATATTAAGAAGAGGTGGCAAGTTTTGTACACAGAACTGTACAAAAAGATCTTCATGACTCAGATAATCATGATGGTGTGATCACTCACCTAGAGCCAGACATCCTGGAATGTGAAGTCAAGTGGGCCTTAGAAAGCATCACTACGAACAAAGCTAGTGGAGGTGATGGAATTCCAGGTGAGCTACTTCAAATCCTGAAAGATGATGCTGTGAAAGTGCTGCACTCAATATGCCAGCAAATTTGGAAAACTCAGCAGTGGCCACAGGACTGGAAAAGCTCAGTTTTTATTCCAATCCCAAAGAAAGGCAATGCCAAAGAATGCTCAAACTACCACACAATTGCACTCATCTCACATGCTGGTAAAGTAATGCTCAAAATTCTCCAAGCCAGGCTTCAGCAATACGTGAACCCTGAACTTTCAGATGTTCAAGCTGGTTTTAGAAAAGGTAGAGGAACCAGAGATCAAATTGCCAACATCCGCTGGATCATGGAAAAAGCAAGAGAGTTCCAGAAAGACATCTATTTCTGCTTTATTGACTATGCCAAAACCTTTGACTATGTGGATTACTAAACTGTGGAAAATTCTGGAAGAGATGGGAATACCAGACCACCTGACCTACCTCTTGAGAAACCTGTATGCAGGTCAGGAATCAACAGTTAGAATTGGACATGGAAAAACAGACTGGTTCCAAATAGGAAAAGGAGTATGTTACGGCAATATATTGTCATACTGCTTATTTAACTTCTATGCAGAGTACATGATGAGAAACGCTGGCCTGGAAGAACCATAAGCTGGAATCACAATTGCCAGGAGAAATATCAATAACCTCAGATATGCAGATAACACCATCCTTATGGCAGAAAGTGAAAAAGAACTAAAGAGCCTCTTGATGAAAGTGAAAGAGGAGAGTGAAAAGTTGGCTTAAAACTGAACATTCAGAAAACTAAGATCATGGCATCCGGTCCCATTACTTCATGGCAGATAGATGGGGAAACAGTGGAAACAGGGGTTGACTTTATTTTTCCAGACTCCAAAATGACTTCAGATGGTGATTGTGGCCATGAAATTAAAAGATGCTTATTCCTTGGAAGGAAAGTTATGACCAACCTAGACAGCATATTGAAAAGCAGAGGCATTATTTTGTCTACAAAGGTCTGTCTAGTCAAGGCTATGGTTTTTCCAGTGGTCACGTATGGATGTGAGAGTTGTACTGTAAAGAAAGCTGAGCACCAAAGAATTGATGCTTTTGAACTGTGGTGTTGGAGAAGACTCTTGAGAGTCCCTTGGACTGCAAGGAGATCCAACCAGTCCATCCTAAAGGAGATCAGTTCTGAGTGTTCATTGGAAGGACTGATGCTGATGTTGAAGCTGAAACTCCAATACTTTGGCCACCTGATGCAAAGAGCCGACTCATTGGAAAAGACCCTGATGCTGGGAAAGATTGAGGGCAGGAGGAGAAGGGGACGACAGACGATGAGATGGTTGGATGGCATCACCAACTCAATGGACATGGGTTTGGGTGGACACCGAGAGTAGGTGATGGACAGAGAGGCCTGGTCTGCTGTGGTTCTTGGGGTGGCAATGAGTCGGACACAATTGTGAGACTGAACTGAACTGAACTTTCAGGTATAATAGGCACTTTGAATGCAACGATCTTGGGATGGAGTACTAATTCTTCTAGAGAAGAGTAGTCCAATAGAACTTTCTACGATTATAGAAATGCCCTATATCTGTGCTACCTAATGCAGTAGTTTTAGCCATATGTGGTTATTAAGTACTTGAAATATGGTTAGTGTGATTGAGGAACTGAATGTTAGTTTTTGTTTATATGCAATTTCAATTTAACTATGTGGCTGCCATATTGGACAGTGCATTTCTAAAACATTTGTCTATCATTTTAAAAAAATTACATTTCTCAGGAGTGTAAAACTCTGTGGTTTACCAGATATATGTGTACTGGATTACATACTTCAGAATACTGATGCCTTCAGAGGCAATTACCAGGGTCATGTGTGTAACTAGGCTTGATAGAAAGATAGAAAAAGAGCTTGAACTTCGGAAAAAATAGGTCAAACAGATTTAATACATAAGACAGTGTAAATTATATTGTGAAATGATTCCTTTGAAATAAGTAAGTCCCAGAGTTCAAGTTACGTACATCATAAATGTTATTTCTACTTGTTAAATATAAGTTTTAAAAGATGACCTTCAGTAATGAGGTACTACAAAGAAATAAAGTGATATTATCAATATGAAGGGGGAAAAGTTCACTGAAAATATTTTGTTTTCCAAATCACTGAGACCAAAAGTCAGCAGGAAAGTATATATACTGAATATCTACAGAGAGATGGCCTCTGTAGTGACATTCAGAGGGAGAAAGTACTCTGTAAAGATGTCTTGACTATAATAGCAAAAAATTTAACTTTATTTTCATGCTGCTTCTAACCCTGTTACTTTTTTTCTAATCTAGTAAAACATCATCAAGAGTTAGGAGATCTATATTCTAAGTAACTCTGAGTAACTCCCTGACTCAATCATGTCATATAATTTCTCTGTGCCTTGATGTATTTGCTTATGATAAAATGTTGGTTAATGTTCTATTCGTAGTTGCCTCCATCTTTGACACTTAGATCTGCAATAAATGCACCCCTTGTCCTTTAAAGACTTATGCCTAAATTAGTTTCTATAAGCCAAATGGTTCTGTTGTGTAACACATAAGTACAAAGTTTGCCTGAGTTGGTATGTAAGATCTGAGGCATATACACTTGTGTGAAATTTGAAAACCTATCTTAAAACATGTTTTGAGAACAGGTCTTTAGCCAGTATGTATTGTCAAATGCCTGAATTCCTTTTCAAATCCCTTCCTGGGATGGGGGATAGGGAGTGGGGCAGGGTATTCCATAGATGTGATAAGTTTACAGTTCACCCTATAAAAAGTGAGAGGATGTGGTCCCTCCAGTCACTTCTTTCAGGGTCATGGCAGTTTTATCTGATAAGAACACTGAACTTTAACAGTAAACTTGCAATGATTTACATGCTCCCTTTTATTCCAAAACTCATTAAGTTGTTAAGCGTACTGTAAAATGCACTGAATAGTCAACTCTTCCCATACACATTAAGATCAACGGAGACTCAACTTCCTCCTCTCCACCCATGTGCACACATAAAAATTAAACCATTTACGACTGTTTGGGACTGATATGAAGCAATTCTTGTCCTTGATGTTAGTACCCATTCTTTAGACAAGCTCACATGTTGACATCTCTCATACAGTGGAACAGTGAATTCGAGGACATGATTCCCCTATGACTATTAAATCTTAAAATTCCAGATTTTGACCAAGACTGCAGCAATAGTGCCAAGTAACAAAAATCAGAGAAACCATATCTGAATTGGTACAAACAAATATGTCTAGAAGAGAAACACCCAAGGACCTTGCATGTGAAGCAGTCTTAGAAAATTTACGACAGACCTGTCCTCAAGTTGCTTTGTTTTGGAACAGAATAAGCTTAGAAATAATTACAATGACAGAGTCAGTTCCCCTGGACCTGATCCTTGGCATTGCCAGGAAACTTAATGCTGTTTAAAATGCTGCCAAGAACTGTTGGCTAGACCCTACACAGTTCTAAAAAATTTTTCTCAATAGTCATGTAAATCCCTGTTGCCCCAAACCCCACAATGGCTAACAATTATTTTACAATTGACAAGATTTTCAGCACAGTGTGTTGGAAAGGACCTATCATTTTCAGAGATCTTGGTCTCTTTTATAAGTACCTGGGAGTTCTGCCAGACAACAGACTTAAGTTATTATTATTGGACTGCTGAATGGAAATGTAAAGATATATTTATCCACTATTCTGCATTATATGACCATGGCTACTTGGGGATGGGCAGTACAGTTGGGTTTTTCTTTTCATGCTATTAATTATAAATTGGGGAAACCAGAAAATAGATTAATTAAAGCCACATTACCCAACTAAAGAAAGTGCTTGGCAATTTCCTTAAGAAAATTGTAGTAAATATGAAAATGTCCATAAACCTAAAGAGAAAGAAGCTAAAAAAATGAAAGATTATTTTATTATCCAGTGTACTTTCTAATGCTTAAATAATTAATAATAAAAATATTTAATATTTCCACTTTTGGTTTAACTGTTTTCTTCTGTTAAAACCACAATGTCTTCTTTTCATAGCTTTGTTAACAACTAAAGACTAATTTCTTCCAAGATTTGTTACTATTGGTTTAACAACAAGGTAGCTTTGTTGGGTTTTTCTATGTTTGAATCTGTAATCTCTCTGAATTTTTTTAACCTCAATCACATGTATTACATACAATCTGATTCCTTTCTATTTTCAGTTCATTATTTGTTTTTTTTTAAAGACCACAGAAAGGTTTTATTTTCCTTTCTTGAGTATGCAGACTATGATCAGAAGTGCAGTTTCTAGATAGATCAGCAAATAGTTCAAGATACTGCTGAAGTAGCATTATAAATAATTTACAACATATGAAATGTTTAATAATGTCTCCTAACAAAAATGCAAAATGAAGTCTATGTGGTAATAATACCATGCTTGATTCTAAAATAAATATAGGTACTTTAAATGTGGGCCCTTATTAGGTAAAAATATCACTGTATGGCATGTTTACCAACCTCAAAAATAAGAAATTACACCTACACCAGAGGTAGAAAACTACCTGCCAATTACAGAATACTTGATTTTCAAAACAGAAATGTAATAACTAAATGTATATCCACTTGTCTTTTTCAAAAGCATTTGTCACTTCTTATACATTGCTAATACAAGCTTATACAGCCTTCCCTGGTGGCTCAGAGGTTAAAGCATCTGCCTGCAATGTGGGAGACCTGGGTTCGATCCCTGGGTCAGGAAGATCCCCTGGGAAAGGAAATGGCAACCCACTCCAGTATTCTTGCCTGGGGAATCCCATGGGCAGAGGAGCCTGGTGGGCTACAGTCCATGGGGTCGCAAAGAGTCAGACACAACTGAGCAACTTCACTTTCACTTTTCACTTTCATACATTGCTAATGTCTCCAATATGCCATATATCCTCTCTGTCCCCAGTTGTCCTCTCTGAAAACAAAATGAGTAGATGAAAAAAGATCATAAATGCTTAATAATTATTTAAGAATTGATTCACCACTATCACAAAGAAAGTACAGTTTGGATTAGTGGATAAATAAATGTAATAGAAGGTTCATTTCAGAGGAAAGAAATGATCAAGATGTTTCCTTATCTAAATGTTCAAGAACTTTTTCATTTCCTTTTTTCTTATGTTTATTTAAGTCTACCTCCTGTGCGAAGAAAATTTAGTCTTCTCAAGTAGAACAATTGTTAAAAACATAAAGTATGCCATCCTTGGGATCAATCACCTGAGATAAACCCACTAAAGTTCCACTAACATCAGTAGAAAACTGTGTACCTAATACCACTGGAGAGAAGAGCTCTCAGTAATCATTTCAATTTGTATTAATCTTCGGTTATAGTATGAGAGAAAGTGTGTGTAAAAGAGAACATGTGTGTATGTGGAATAAGAAAAAAACTATCAGTCCTACCATTGACTCAGCAGATGATATATAGTATAACATTTCATTTTATTCATCATTTATTTACTTAAGGAGTGAGTGATAGAAGCTCCTCACTAGAGACTAGAGAAATGTCAGGAAGGTTGAGTGGAAATAGGTGGTGGCGATGATTGATTCCAATGCTATTATCATTAATGAGAAACTTCTCAGTGTAGGAAACATCTGTTTGAAAATTC
This sequence comes from Ovis aries, assembly GCF_016772045.2. Taxonomy (NCBI): domain Eukaryota; kingdom Metazoa; phylum Chordata; class Mammalia; order Artiodactyla; family Bovidae; genus Ovis; species Ovis aries. Next base: position 162,246,373 of record NC_056055.1, on the reverse strand, counting down.
CACACATGACAAAGTTCAAAGAATAATGTCATTTAAGTTTATGAATCTTAAATAGGTTAAAAAAATTGTCAAATTATGAAGAAGGCAGCTTGCTAAGATGTACACCAATTTCACATGTGAATTTCAATGAAAGAATCCTAAATAATATGATAGCAAGAAGATTTCAGTGTATAGCAAAATAATAATGTAATCAAATGTAAATATTAATAAATATATTATAATAATAAATTCAAATGATGATTTGCCAGAATGCAAGTATAGATCAATATTAAAAACATTATAGAGTTCACTTTTAGAAAAATCATAGTCAGTGCAAAAATTAAAATAATGAATATTAAAATTCAATAGACATTTCTAATTTTTAAAAAGTTTAAACTTGTCCTACTCTCTCCTTCCCCTGCTGTATACGTAAGTCTATTTGTTACATCTATGTCTCCAGTCCTTCCCTGAAAATGGGTTCATCAGTATCATCTTTCTAGACTCCATATATATAGAAAGGGTAGGGCAAATGGAGAAAGTATCATTGACATATAAACACTATCATGTGTCAAATGGATAGCTAGTGGGAAGTTGCTATATAGCACAAAGATCCCATCCTGGTATGCTATGATGACCTAGAAGGTTGGGATGGGGGGTAGGGGGGTGGGGGGGTGGGGGGATGGTGGGAGGGTCAAGAATAAGGGGATGTATGTGTAATTATGGCTGATTCTCATTGTTGTGTGGCAGAAACCAAGACAATGTTGTAAGCAATTTTCCTTGAGTTAAAAAATAAATTTAAATAAATACATAACCATTAAAAAAAAAGTAAATTCAATCAGAATGCTATAACCTTCCTCGGGTTGACAAATAGACAAAGTTTTAAGCAGCAGATTTAATTGACATCTACTTCATCAGCTTCAAGGAATAATAACTGTTCAGCTTCCTCTCTAAAAAGAAAGTATTGCTCATGGATTTATGACTACTGGTAGATAGGAGTGTCAATGGGCCCATCCACATTTGCTCCAACTTGACAAGTGAATACTTACAGAGTTCTATGTTCTAAAACGCTGTTTACACTGAACTTTAACAACATACATAAATTAGAAGCTATAGCAATCAATAAGACATGTCAAAAAAGTGTTTCTAAGGAAATTCAGTTAAATTCTTTGGTTGGGGTAAGGTCAAAGTTTACAGATACTATGAATCATAAATATCTTAAAATGCCAGGTACCTAAAAAACATAAATTTTATGCAATATTTTACAGGTATGGTTTATACTAAAGAGGATGTAAGTCTCCAATCAGTAGCTCATGTTCAAATAAGAAACCTTGATTTTATAACAAAAGTATGACAAAAGCTTCAGTTAAATATGAAGTTTAAAGTACAAATAATTTTCAATTAATGTAAGTTTTAAATTACTTTTTAAGTAATCTACAATCTAGTGGATCTAAATAAAATCAAAAGATGTTGTATCATCAGTCAGTCATTTCAGTCGCTCAGTCATGTCCGACTCTTTGCGACCCCATGAATCGCAGCACACCAGGCCTCCCTGTCCATCACCAACTCCCAGAGTTCACTCAGACTCACGTCCATCGAGTCGGTAATGCCATCCAGCCATCTCATCCTCCGTCGTCCCCTTCTCCTCCTGCCCTCAATCCCTCCAGCATCAAAGTCTTTTCCAATGAGTCAACTCTTCGCATGAGGTGGGCAGAGTACTGGAGTTTCAGCTTTAGCATCATTCCCTCCACAGAAATCCCAGGGCTGATCTCCTTCAGAATGGACTGGTTGGATCTCCTTGCAGTCCAAGGGACTCTCAAGAGTCTTCTCTAGCACCACAGTTCAAAAGCATTAATTCTTCAGTGCTCAGCCTTCTTCACAGTCCAACTCTCACATCCATACCTGACTACTGGAAAAACCATAGCCTTGACTAGACAGACCTTAGTTGGGAAAGTAATGTCTCTGCTTTTGAATATGCTATCTAGGTTGGTCTTAACTTTTCTTAGAAGGAGTAAGTGTCTTTCAATTTCATGGCTGCAGTCATCATCTGCAGTGATTTTGGAGCCCCCCAAAATAAAGTCTGACACTGTTTCCACTGTTTCCCCATCTATTTCCCATGAAGTGATGGGACTGGATGCCATGATCTTAGTTTTCTGAATGTTGAGTTTTAAGCCAACTTTTCACTCTCCACTTTCGCTTTCATCAAGAGGCTTTTTCGTTCCTCTTCACTTTCTGCCATAAGGGTGGTGTCATCTGCATATCTGGGGTTATTAATATTTCTCCTGGCAATCTTGATTCCAGTTTGTGTTTCTTCCAGGCCAGCGTTTCTCATGATGTACTCTGCATAGAAGTTAAATAAGCAGGGTGACAATATACAGCCTTGACATACTCCTTTTCCTATTTGGAACCAGTCTGTTATTCCATGTCCAGTTCTGTTACTTCCTGACCTGCATACAGATTTCTCAAGAGGCAGGTCAGGTGGTCTGATATTCCCATCTGTCTCAGAATTTTCCACAGTTTGTTGTGATCCACACAGTCAAAGGCTTTGGCATAGTCAATAAAGCAGAAATAGATGCTTTTCTGGAACTCTCTTGCTTTTTCCATGATCCAGCGGATGTTGGCAATTTGATCTCTGGTTCCTCTGCCTTTTCTAAAACCAGCTTGAACATCTGGAAGTTCATGGTTCACGTATTGCTGAAGCCTGGCTTGGAGAATTCTGAGCATTACTTTACTAGCATGTGAGATGAGTGTAATTGTGCAGTAGTTTGAGCATTCTTTGGCATTGCCTTTCTTTGGAATTGGAATGAAAACTGACATTTTCCAGTCCTGTGGCCACTGCTGAGTTTTCCAAATTTGCTGGCATATTGAGTGCAGCACTTTCACAGCATCATCTTTCAGGATTTAAAATAGCTCTACTGGAATTCCATCACCTCCACTAGCTTCGTTTTTATATCATGCTATGCTATACTAAGTCACTTCAGTCATGTCCGACTCTGTGCGACCCCATAGACGGCAGCCCACCAGGCTCCCCCGTTCCTGGGATTCTCCAGGCAAGAGCACTGGAGTGGGTTGCCATTTCCTTCTCCAATGCATGAAAGCGAAAATTGAAAGTGAAGTCACTCAGTCGTGTCCGACCCTATATCACACAATATGGTAAAATATTAACTGAATTTTCATTAAAAGTTAGGAATAAGACAACAATATCCTTTTTGAAGTTACAGTTAGTACACTTAGTTACAGTTAATCCACTTACCCTAAAGAATAAAGTAAAGATATTAGAAAAGATTATGCAAAGTGGCATTATTTGCAGATGTTAAAATTTCACCTGTGTAAACAATAGCAAATATACTATAGAAAATTATTAGAAAAATAGAAAAAAATTAAGGTACCTAGTTTATATATATATATATAATTCAAAAGGTTATATATATATATATATATATATATAATTCAGTAGTTTTTCTTTGTGCAAACAATAGCCTATTTGAAATTACATTGGATGAGAGAAGACACTAATATTTTTTTTAAGTTCAAAAAGTTTATTTAAGAATAAACTTAACAAAAAATATACAGGATATATAAAAATTTTGAAATTCTCCTTTCAAAGGGAATGAGAAATTTCAAGTTAAATTACAGTTCATATTTTCAGACTTATCTATTACACAAAACTGTATTTAAAACATAAAACTGAAAATTTTCAAAATAGCACACATGCACACACACACACACACACAAACACACACACATCTCCATGGAGCAGAAATGAAAGAGCAACCTAACACAGGGCAGGAATGAAGGTTTTTGGCCTGCTGAGCTCTGATTTCAGAAGCAAGCAGAGATAGGATTTCATTTTCTACAACTTACCTAGAACTAAATGTTCCATACCGTGTTAAGCACTGGATCCAGATTCACTTTATGAAAAGAGGAGCTGAAACAAGATTCACTCACATGGAATAGACTTGAAAAGAAGCCAAAGCTATCTCCTGTCTTAGTCTAGGTCTTGTAAGACGCTGACCACCAAGCAAAGGTGAAGGAAACAGATGTGCTTTGTAGACAGCACAGGCCAATCGGTCTTCAGCCTCGGGAACTATACCTGGAATGTCCCCCAATGTCACTATAATAACATGCTTTCTTTCTGACCATTTTTGTTCTTTTTTGATTATGTCATTTCTTTTCATTATATATCATTTCATTTCTTTGTCTAGGTTTTTTTTTTTTTTCCAAACAGGCCTTAATAAATTTTTCTTCAAGTTTATCTTTGGAATTCATAATGTTTATTGTGTTTGTTATTGGAATTTTTTCTTCACTTATGAGATCCTTTTTTTCTATTTCTTTCCCAAGTTCAATCTCTTTCTTCAGTTTTCTTTTGCCCACTTCTGTTTTACTTTCAAACTTCTGATTAATGACAGTTTCTAAAATCCTCAAATGCTTGTTTGAGCATATTTAATTCTGTTCAGAGTTACTGGCTTACAGTTTTCTTCTGCTTTGTTTTCATTTTCCAAGGTGAAGAGTGGTTAATTTTCTCAATTATGTGTGAAATTTCATTTACTGATTTTCTGCAATATATGTATATGGACTTTATTTGTCTTCTGTTCATTTTTATGATACTGGAGTATTTTCTGGTATTCACATTATTAATACCTCACTCATCTGCCAGTATAGCAATCAAAATACTTTAGCAAGGAGTTTTTGTTTATTCTGATATTGGGGGAAGGGTTTCCAGTCCTCTATTTCACTGTTCTCGGCTTTTCTTGCCTTTCTAAAAATCTCCCTCACCTTTCTTTACTATTTCTACTTAACTACTTGACTGCAAAGGAACACTTTCCAGCCCTTTGCACTTCCCGCCCCACCCACCTCAAACGGAAGCTGTGCATTTTGAAGACTGCCTGTTTAAATCAGGTCTGTCCATGTAATTGCATCTCTCCTTGTAAACTGGGCCTGCGCCTTTAAATCAGGGACTCTGAAGTCTCTGCCCTGTAGCTCTTGCACTGATTTTCACAGACACATTTTCAAGTTTTGGTTTTGTTTCCTTTCAGATTCAGGGAGGATATAATATTTTGAGGAGACTTTACAAGTCACCATGACAGCTCATTACTTGCTTCCCTCTTTTGTCTTCCTCATGATTTTTCTTTGGATATGAGATGGTGGAGTGAAAGATCACCCGCTGAAATTTGGTCATTTTTTACCCTTTACAGATAGTTATTTTCACAGTTTTGGCATGTTCTGTCTGCCAGGTATGCTAAGGGCATTGTTTTGCATAGAATTTACTTTTCTTATGTTTTCTTACCGGTTAGGGAAGAAATTTTTGCAGATGTTAGACAGTCACCATTGTCCAAAGCCACATGGATACCCAATAAAATTACCTTGAATATGATGAATCACAGTGGAAAGAAGGCAAAATTCCTACTTTACAGTTTCACTATGCTGCTACTGCTGCTGCTAGGTCTTTAGTTGTGTCCAACTCTGTGCAACCCCATAGATGGCAGCCCACCAGGCTCCACTGTCCCTGGGATTCTCCAGGCAAGAACACTGGAGTGGGTTGCCATTTCCTTCTCCAACGTATGAAAGGAAAAGTGAAAGTGAAGTCGCTCAGTCATGTCTGACTCTTAGAGACCCCATGGATTGCAGCCTGCCAGGCTCCTCTGTCCATGGGAAATTTCACTATAGACCCAATCAAATTTCCAAAGTGTTTGTTTGGGGTGGGGATTTCTAAGGTGGAGATAGGGTCTGACAATTTTTTTTGAAAGATCACTTGGAAGATGGAATAAGTGAAGCTACCCATGGAAATGTATATGGGTGAAAGACTAGCCCTATTCAGTATCTCAAATATATATCATAAAATGAATTAAAATTATGTAATTCTGGTCAGGAGTAGACAGGCAGACCACTGAAACAAAATGAAGACCATAAATAATCAAATACACAGTATATATTGGTATGTGAGAAATATATCATTTAAAATAAGAGGGAAAAAGAAAATTCTTTAATAAATAGTGCTAGGTCATTTTGCCAGGTCATATGGACAAAACCAGATACCCATGTTGCCACTTACATAAACATTATTTCAGAATAATACAATTTTCAAATTTAAAGCTTAAACAAAAAAATAAATGTACTTTAAGAAAACATTCAAGAACGTTTTTTATGTGATATGAGTGAGAAGGCCTTGGTAAGCATGCCATAAAATTCAGGAAATATTAATATAAAGTTATACACTGGTAAAATTAATTCTATATAAATCTAGAATTTCTGCATAGTAGCTAATATCATAGACAAAGCTAAAAGACAAATAGGATAAATAGTCCATTATTATGTTTTCAAATGCTTCCTTTATTAAAGAAAGCTTTATCTCAAACTATTGAAAAGATCAATAAACAAATAAATGTTTATACAAGATATGAACAAACAGCTCACAGGGGAAAAAAAGGTAAGCCAACACAACTGAAGGTGCTCAACTCAAATTTAAACCCAAGACAAAGTATGACACCTATGACATTGATACTGTCTAGGATTTACTCCTCAACACTTCCATTTTCACTCTCTCTTCACTTTATGAGTGGACAGCCAGGACTTCAGTTAACACCTGCATGTCAGTTGAATATTCATAACAGACTGCATCCTAAGTCCCAGACCCCTCTCCTCCCCATATCTCAACAGTCACGAAGTCCTGACAGTCCTACCTCCTTAGTAGCTCCTTACACCAATGTTTTCCACATAGAAGGTAGCAATCCTTTATTTGATCATGAGGATCAACAGTTTAGAAAAGACATTTTAAAAGGAAAATATTACTATATGAAAGAAGCCAATCTGAAAAGACCATATACTGTATGATTCTAACAATGTGAAATCTGGAAAAGGCAAAACTATGGAGATAATAAAAACACCAGTGATTACCAGGGATTTGGGAAGGGGAAGAATGAATAGGTGAAACACAGGACATTTTACGACAGAGACACCATTTACATGATGCTATAAAGATGTATACACGTAGTTATTTAAATTAAAAAACATACAAACACAGAATGGACAACAAAGAGTGAATCCGAATATGCACAATGGACTTTGGTGGTTTTTTTCACAGAATAGTGTTATTGTGCCCCCCACCAAATTCATATGTTAAGTCTTAACATTCAACACCTCAGAATGTGACTGTGTTTAGAGAAAAGGCTTAAAGAGATAATTAGAGTAAGAAAAGTCACATTGGTTAGGTGGGCCCTAATCCAATATGATGTTCTTATGAAGAAAAGAAAAGACTAGGACACAGATATGCAAGGAGGTAAGACCGTACGCTGATACAGGAAGAAGACCCTCTTCTGCAAACCAAGGAGAGATGTCTGGAACAGATTCTTCCCTCACGGTCCTCGAAAGAAGCCAAACTTACTGACATTTTGACCTCAGACTTCTAGAATTGTGAGAAAATACACTCTTTCCTTTAAGCCACCAAGTCTGTGGTATTTATTACAGCAACTCTAGGAAAATTAATACATGGCATGGCATAGGATAGAAAATTGTGTGCCACAGGTAGTAAGAGTAAATACTATTTAGTAAAACATTAGGTTTTTGGGTTTTTTTAATGTTTTATTTATTTATTTATTTATTTATTTTGGCCCTGAGGCATGTAGAATCTTAACTCCCTGCCAGGGATTGAACCCTCACCCCCTGCATTGGAAGGCTAAGTCTTAACCACTGGACAGCCAGGGAAGTCCCCTAAAACATTAGTTTTAAGTGTGGGTGTTTGTGGATATATATACCAAAGTGAAAGTGAAGTCGCTCAGTCGTGTCCGACTCTGTGACCCATGGACTGTAGCCCACCAAGCTCCTCCATCCATGGGATTCTCCAGGCAAGAATACTGGAGTGGGTTGCCATTTCCTTCTCCAGGGGATCTTCCCGACCCAGGGATCAAACCCAGGTCTCCCACACTGCAGGCAGATGCTTTAACCTCTGCAAATTTCCTCATATAGGTCTTAATTAGAAAATTTTGAAAAACACTGATCCAAATTATTCACTTTATCCTTCCCAATTATCTTCACCATTTCTTACCAGGACTACTTCAAAAGTGTCCTACGTGATCTCTATGTATACTACTTTATTTAACAAATACTGATGCAAGAATCACCATGCATCAGACATTGGACAAGGTCCTGGAGATATAGTGTTAAACAAACAGACCTGGTCCCTGCTCTCATTCATTCACAGTCTAAAGACCCCTCCTATCTATTCTCCACAGCCCTGAGAGTAAGCCCTCTGAAACACATATTTGATCATTTTACTCTGCTCAACACCCATCACTGGCTTGCCAATGAGTTTTATAGGAAAAAATAAAAAAGCAAACTCTCCCAGTTCATAAGAGAACTTTCAAGATCTGACGCCTGCCTGTAACTTTGGGCACATCAAGGTTCTCATCGATCCCCTGAATTCCAGATATATTAAATGATGTACATTCAGTTTAGTTCAGTTCAGTCACTCAGTCATGTCCGACTCTCTGCTACCCCATGAATCGCAGCACGCCAGGCCTCCCTGTCCATCAACAACTCCCGGAGTTTACTCAAACTCATGTCCGTCGAGTCCGTGATGCCATCCAGCCATCTCATCCTCGCTCGTCCCCTTCTCCTCCTGCCCCCAATTCCTCCCAGCATCAGAGTCTTTTCCAATAAGTCAACTCTTCACATGAGGTGGCCAAAGTACTGGAGTTTCAGCTTTAGCATCATTCCTTCCAAAGAAATCCCAGGGTTGATCTCCTTCAGAATGGACTGGTTGGATCTCCTTGCAGTCCAAGGGACTCTCAAGAGTCTTCTCCAACACCATAGTTCAAAAGCATTACACTTTCACAAATAGGGCATGATCTCTCAGAACTTTACGCCCTCAAATAAGCTTCAGCCTCTAGCCTCCTTACTCTCAATTCACTCAGATAGCTCCAAGTTATAATTTGGCTCAGGGGCAACTTACCATTCCCCCAAACCCCTGCATCCTACCTCTAGGCTTTCATCTCCTTCCAAAACTCCTTCACTGACCACCTTAGTCTAAACTAGCAGCCTAACCACATCACACTAATTGACAATTTTTTTTGCCTGTCTCTTTCATTAGTTCTGAAGTTCACTTGACAGTAACAATTTTGTTTCTTTTCTTGCTTCCCTACACATTAACACATTTCCTGGCACACAAATAAACAGATGAACAGATACTTAGAGGATGGATAGACAGATACTTTGCCATTTATGTGGGGAACATTAATGAAATTACTCATCAAAAATTAGAGATGAACATAATGAAAACCTACAACTCTAGTGACATACAGAGGAGAGACAACGTCGTAGGAAAATATAAGTTGCAGTAATTGAAATAAGGAATTTCACTAGACTATATTATGACCTAGCCTGCCTCTGTGAAGCATTTTACTTAAAATTCCTATCAATGATAACTGAAATTGATTTAAATGTTTTAATGATATTTAGAAGTGAATCAGTTTGTTCTCTAGATCCCAAATAAAACAGATATTAAGATCTTACTGGGGACTTTTCTCCCAGATGCTAAAAAAAAGCCTTTTATTTCCCAGTTATAGCAATGCACTAGTAACATAAATAATGGAGAAGAAATCAGAAAACAAAACTTCCAACTTGGCAAAATATCACATATATATCATAAGTTGTAACTGTGTTTAATAAAATGTAATATACCTATTCAAGACTTCGATTGTTAGCTAGCTAAAGGTTTCTGTTTATCTGTCTGTTGTTATCTAAAGACTATAACCTGAAGATCATTCAAATGGAAGGAAGAGTCCAAGTGCCAGTGTCAAATTTTGCTTAGGCGGCAGCCCCTTCTGATAAATCTATGCCTTCCAGATACCCTTGCTTTTATCCTAGTACTCATCTTACATTATTCAAGCAGTGCTAAATAAAAGTAGGAGGGAGGAAAGAGAAAAGGAAATGAAAGGCAAAACAATGAAGGAATAAAAACCATAAATGTCTTAGCCCAGTCACCCTTCTCACAAACCAGAAAAAAATTTTAGTTTGCAACATTTACTCTTTGAAGAAAATGAAAATGCTTCAGCTCTGTTTTTAGAATGGAACATGTGATGATAATCATACATATTATTTAAGCACTGACTGAATATAGGTATTGAACCTGTAGTAATACAGTCCACACAATCTGTTATAACTTCCTACAACTCATTAATCTTATGGATACTTTCTGCATAACAGATTTCACCATCTCCCTCTCTCAGAACTAAAGAAAGTATCCTAAACGTAGAACTTGACATCCAGTTAGAAAAGATACTTGTACCTGAATGGGACCTATTGATGTAGTCCATACAGATCAAGCTTCCAGGGCAGAAAACAGAGTAGAGAAGGACAGAAAGCAGATCTCAGGGGTGGGGGGGGGGGCACAGAGAAAATATCTAGTTCATCATTCAAGTAAGAAAACATGCAATAAAATTCATTAAAAAATGTATCAGGTGTGGAGACGGCAGTAAACCCTGAGTACCCATGGGAGATCTGAGTGTGCCAAACACCCGTCCTACTAAAAAATACTGACACCGTCTGTGAACACATGAGGACTTGGACATACTCACTTTCATATTCTACTGCCCAGGGCATCCTAGACCTTCATATACAGTGAATCTTGAGCCAAATTTCCCTCTAAATCCAAGCTCTTAGTATTGACTACTGTACACTTAAAAGTGTATCAGTCTACTGTTTCTTAACATCCTACGTTCCATGGACAGATCGTGGGAGTAGCTATCACAGATGGAGTCTCTCCTCCTAAATCATTCCCAAACAGAAGCAAAAGTGCCACTGGAGCCCACTCTGGTCCCTCTAGGGAAGAAAAACTATAAGCCTTTCTGATAGTACTATTTTATTTCTTTGCATTATGCCTTCATTTTTTCTTTTGTACCAATTACTTCCTATCTCATTGGATCCCTTACAATAGTCTCACAATAGCAATTCCACTATTATAGTGTTATTTGTTATAAAATACCTCTAATCCTCAAAAAAACATTCCAAGGTAAGTGTTATTATAGTCCATTTTGCTAATGAAGAAATTGAGATTTAGCAAAGTAAATTAACTCAACCGAGAGTAGACACTTCTGTAGGTCAAGATATTTAGGCCCTTCTCATTTGTTGAGACTCCTAATATATCTTTCTAATCTAAATAGCTGTGTGACAGAAAAAGCTTGAATGCATATTATTAAGTGAAGGAAGGCAATCTAAAAAGGCTACATACTGTATGATTTCAACTATATGACATTTTGGAAAAGGCAAAACTATAGAAGCAGTTAAAGAAAATCGGTGGTTAGCAGAGGTTTAGCAGGGAGGAGATGAATAGGTGTATTCTTAGGAGATTTTCAGGGCCATGAAACTCTTCTGTATGATACTACAGTGGTGGATACATGCCTGTATACATTTGTCTACACCCATACAAAAAAAGGAAGGGGCTTCCCAGGTGGCTCAGTTGGTAAAGAATCCAACTGCCAATGCAGGAGACCCAGGTTTGATCCCTGGGTCAGGAAGATCCCCTGTAGAAGGAAAGAGTGACCCACGCCAGTTGTCTTGCCTGGGGAAATCCCACCACTGAGAAACCTGGTGGGCTACAGTTCATGGGGTGGCAAAGAGTCAGACACAACTTAGTGAAAAATACACCATCAGGAGTGAACCCTAGTATAAACTATGGACTTGGGGTAATGATATGTCAATGTAGTTCCATCACCAGTTACAAGTATACCATTCTGGTGTGGGATGACGATGTAGGGGAGACTCTGTGGAGGGAAAGTCAGATCAACTAATCCTTTACAACAAATCCCATCTCATGGATCAACTCTATGACTCAAGAGATAAGATGTACATCTTGAATTACTGACTGAGTTTAACTAGGGTGACCAACTCTTGTTTACTCAGGACTGAGCGATTTCCTGGGAAACAGGACTTGCTGTGTTAAAACTGGGACAGGCCAAGGCAAACTGGTATAATTGGCCAGACTAATCTGACTAACAAATGAGAGTAAATAATATGGCAGATAGGCTCATATTCTCCATTTTCAGGTTTAATCATTGGTTATTACATAAAATCTTAGATTCTTCCTGATGAGAGAAACTTTGATGTCACCTAATATGATCAATCAGAAAAAACAGGAAAATAAAGTAGGTAGATTGTGAGGCAGCAAAACTAACCTGTCCGCATGTCTTCAGTGATGAGGAGTTTAGAGCCTTTCCCAATGCTTTTGCAATGTGAATTACAATGTATCTCCCTATAATTGTAATTAATTAGCCTTATCTACCTAGGGCTATAACGAATAAGTGTGATCACTAATTCATATGCATAGGCAAGATTGCATTCTTCTAATATATCAAAGCAATGGTTCCTCCCTCAACAGTATTCCCTTATCCAGTGAATCTGCTCCAGTTCTCGCAGTTTGATGTCTAGAAACTTTTTCTATTCTGGTCATCATCTTCTGGATTTATGCCCACTTATCAGTTACACTCCAAACCTGAATATAATACTCTAGACATTGTCTGGTACACATAGAATCCAAAGATATGAATACCTTGCATGGATATGTTATTATGTTAATGAAACTAAAGATCACATTAGATTTCTTGGAAATCCTCTCTCACTGTAAGTTCATATTGAACATCTAGTCAATTTAAACTTCCAGGATCATTTTCCCACATAAATTATCAGTAATCTAAGGCTTATGCATTATGTACTTGAAGAGCTAGGTTTTTAAAATATAACTGCTAGACTTAAATTTCATCTGATTGAACTGAGTATCTTCTTCCAACTCACTGGAAGTTTTTGAGTCTTCATCAACCAATATATTATTCACACATCCTATGTGTGTTTAATAATACTGTGCATATATGAAATGTGATTTTTTCAGCTTCCTTCAAGTCATTCATGAGGATGTGGTCAAGATCACAGCCATGGGGCTGACTTCTAGTATGACGACTTCAAGATGATATTGATCTGTTATTCAGCACACTTTAGATATTGTTGTTTTAACAAGCTACAAATTTACTTAATGGTGCTGTTATTCAGCTCAGATATCTCCATCTTCTCCACTTGTTACCAGATATAACAAGAGACTGTGAAATGCTTTACTGAATCCAGTTGTAATAAATCAGAGGCAGCCTGATTAACAAGCATTGCACTTCCACTGCTGCCACTGCTACTCCTGCTGCTGCTGCTGCTAAGTCGCTTCAGTCGCGTCCATCTCTGTGCGACCTCATAGATAGCACCAGGCTCCTCCGTCCCTGCGATTCTCCAGGCAGGAACACTGGAGTGGGTTGCCATTTCCTTCTCCAATGCATGAAACTGAAAAGGGAAAGTGAAGTCACTCAGTCATGCCCAACTCTTAGCGACAGCATGGACTGCAGCCCACCAGGCTCCTCCGTCCCTGGGATTTTCCAGGCAAGAGTGCTGGAGTGGGTGCCATTGCACTCCCACTAGCAAAAGTAAAATCAGGTTTGTCATAATTGACACAGCCCAAGGTGGTTCATGTAACATTTCCAAATTGCTGACAAATATTCTTCTTTGGGATCTAGCAACAATAAATCAGATTCCCAGGAATTCTCAGGAATCTCTGAAATCTTAAGTTACTCTTGAAATACTTTCAATATTATTCATACTCTTTACTCATCATTAATGATATTAAAAAACATTACTTAATAAAAGATATAGGTTTAATAGTAAGTATGTAGGCTATAGCAAACATTCAAACATGGACAATATAAGCTAATGCTATTGGATAATATTCAAATAATGTAAAGTGACTTAGCAAAGTCACCAGCATTACCCAAAATTACTTGCTGAAATTGCCATTGTTAGGATTTATTTTCCTTTAAAACTATTTTTTGGAATGCCACTCATAAGTTTATATATCATATAATATGCATATATACTTGTCAATACTTATTTAAGAATGCCAGGTAGCAGCAAATAGAACCACAGACACACAATAGGTGGACTCATGATTGCCTGACCATGACTGCTTCACTCAGACATGGTCCAGAGATACAAACATTGAGAACAGCAAGATTCTCTTTGTCACTTATTCTCCCTATCACACACTGAAATACTGCTTAAGCTACATTTGTTTTCTTTCCAGTCTGCAGCATCTTCCAGACAGACGGAAGCAAGCAAGAGTACTGAACAGCATTTCTGTCACTGTCATCCTAGCTGCACCACAGGCAGCCCCTGACTAATTCCTCTTTCCAGAATTGTTATAGGTTGGCATCCTTCTCAAGCCTCAGGATATTTAGAGCCTGGTGTATTTGTAACATTTTCCTACAGTATTCTAGCACAATTTTACACTGACCCCTTACTGGGGATGCGTTCCTTTACTCTTTACATGTGACCTTTAAAAATATCTGAGCTTATCTACAAGCAGTCACATGGGTTCTTGCTCACCACCACCACCCCTACACAGGCCTTTTCTCTTTAGGGTCCATGGTAATTGAGAAAAGGAAAAAAAAAAGCAAACTGCTTTCCTAGAAGAACCCAGAAGCCTGGAAGAGTAATTAGCTTTTAGTAGAAACTCAAGCATCACTGCTGTTGCTATGTATTTCTACCTGATTTTGGCTATGATTAGTTTTGAATCCTTTGTTATGGAACCAGAACCTGATTTTCTCTCAACTTTCCCTTCAAAGATGCTGGGATCAGGTCTGACCAAGCCCACATTTCCCTTCTTTACCTAAGAAGAACTTCTACTGCACCCTGATTATTTCCAGTCCCAATTTCCTGACACTGCTCTTATACAAGCTGTTTTTTCTTATTGATTAAAGTACAGACCAGCAGTTTCTTTTAAAGTTTCTTAATTATGAAATTCATTTTTGGCTAGGAATGCTAATCATGTATCAACCCCTCTGTCTTTAATAGGACACTTTTAATAATGTGTGGACAGTAAATGAAAATCCACCACACCTTTGTGTCTTGACACTATTAATTTTGCAAACTTTATCATGAAAATTTCATTCCTATTCTCAAATCTGACCAGGTATGTTATAGTCCATCCCACAAAAAATACCATGTATATTTTTCTGTCTTTACATCATCCCCAAAATGTCTCTACCATTAGTCACCCTCTACCCTATTAAAAATGGATTATCTTACAAAAAATGTTCTGACCATCCAATGAATTTAGTTTGGTGAAGGGGAGAGGGGAAGGAGCTTATTTTTCATGTCACCAAACAATTCTCTGATACCAGCTGGGAATCCTATAATTCAACTCAATTCTGACACTATCTACTGGGGGACAGCATCAAACTCCACAGATTAAGGGCCCACATGACTGCCTTCCTCTTCAGATGTCAATTACAAACTCAGCTTGTCACCTGTGCTTCTGAACAACCAGCTATAGATTGAAGGGTCCAACAACCCCTTTCTTAGGTTACAAGAGTTAAATCCTAGAAGACTGATTCCCTCCACACTTCAGATGTCAATTACAAGGCCACTCTGTTACCTGTGCTTCTGACCTCCTTGGGTTTGATTAGCTTGCTAGGATGGCTCCAGAACTTAGAGAAACATTTTACCTACTAGCATACCAGCTTATTATAAAATGATGTAACTCAGGAACAGCCAGACGGATGTGGTGCACAGGGCAAGGTTTGGAGAAAGTGTGCAGAGCTTCCATGCACTGAGCAGACCAGTCTCCTCAAATCTCCATAGTCACCAACCCAGAAGCTCTCCAAACCTAGTCCTTTTGAGTTTTTAATGGAGGCTTTATTACAAATGCATTAGTGATTAAATCATGGGCCAAAGGAGACTGAACAAACCTCTTTCCTCACCTTGGAGGTTGGGAAACTAGGAGAGGTGATGGGCAGGGCTTGTGGGGTAGGGGAGGAGGGCTGAAACCCTCTAATCACATAATCTGCTCTTCTGGCAACCAGCCCCATCCTTATATACATTCAAAAGTCACCATTAAAATATCAAAAGACACGTTTATGCTCTCTTTACTTAGGAAATTCCAAGTTACTTAGGAGCTCTGTACTAGAAATGGGGACACAGCCCAAATGTATATATGTGTTTTAAATCCCAACATCACATCCAACTGTGCTCTTGAATTCCATATTGCTTGAATAAGATACATACTTCCCATTGCCATATTATATTCCTAAATTTCTACCTATTAAGTCTTAGTCATACATGAGTTTATTTTCATCACTCAAAATTAAATTTTCAAATTTCTTGTTTATCATTGAACAACTGGGATCATAATTTTGCACCCTCCATCATTGTTCTGCCTTAGACATCTATTGTATTCCACAACAGCTAAAACTTACAGCGCTTCATTATTTCCCAGAATGTAGTTCTCATCTCTACAAGCTTCAATTTAATTTCACCTGAATAGACCATCACCTCTTCTGGTAAACAGTCTTTTCAACTTTCAAAATATGCATTTGATCTTTGCCAAATTATATAATCTCCACAAAAAAATAATCCATTCTTTGAGAAAGGTTTGAGATATCATGAAAAATCAATTAAAGTCATAAAAGTCATGATTAACAAAAAATGTTTAAAATAAATTTTTCAGTTTCTGTGACTTCAGTTTCCTATTGGTAGACTTTTCAGGTACAGTATATGGAAATAGTATTTATCATTGGTTATATAATTAACCTCCATATAAATTAAAAGTTATTAGTTGTTAGTGGGTTTTATATATTATTTTTGCCACTTTTTTTCCATGATATCTTAGTTCTCTAGAAATTACCTACCAACAAGTGTGTCAAAGCTTCATACCAGGACACTATTAATCCCCACAATGTGTTAATTCCTCCTGGTCTAGGCAACAGAGTTTTGTACCCTTGCAACCACCAAGGAATGCTCCTCATGGTTTCAGGGATGTTGAAATCCCACTCCAGAAAATCTGGTTTCATGTTCCAGATGCTACCAGGATTTATCTCAGTAGTTTATACACAGATTTCTTTGAAATACCTACTTTCCAATACCTTCATGAAACTTCTAAATCTCCAGTCTCCACAGAAACATTTTTCTCTCCTTGTTTCCTTCTTAAACCACCTCTCCTATCTTTTTAAAAATTTTATATTTTTAAATAAGCCAGATATATGCACATATTCTCCAAATCTTTGCCTTTAACTTTGAACATGGAGACCAGTATACATTTAAAGCTCCTACTTTCTTGCTCCAGGAAGAAAAATCTAGGTCATTTGCTTGAGGTGACTATTCTCTGCACCACTTCTATATGGCCATCACCTCTAACTTCAGCAGCAGAGAATAATCACTGATGATTCCTGACAGTTCTTTGTGTTCACTTGGCAGTTCTTCTGGTCTCATCTGGCTCATCCATGGGGTTGCAGTCAGGTAAGACGTAGAATGACTGGAATTAGTTCACCCAAGGTACAACAACAAGGTGCACTATACAACTTCAAAACAATAATAGAAGTGGCTGAAAATCAGCCTATTTTTGATTATCACCATGTGCCAGTATCTCTAACTAGTGTCAGTTATCATTCCTCACTGGAAAAAAAAAAAAAAAAACTGAAGGAAGCTGGCTTGGTCTTTTCAGGCTGGTTTAACAAACTGCCATAGGTTGGGTAACTTACAAACAGCAGAAATTCACGTCTCACAGTTCTGGGTGGGGCTAGAGGTCTGGAGGGCACTAGCACCATCAGATTCTGATGGGGACCCACTTCCTAGTTCTTAGATGCGTGACCTCACATGGCAGAAGGGGAGAGGGAGCTCTGTGTGGTCCCTTTTACAAGGGCACTAATCCCATGCACAAGAGCATCACCTTAATGACCTAACTGCCACCTCCAAATATGACTGCACTGGGGATTAGGTTTTAACATATGAATTTTGGAGGAGCACTCTCTAGCATTAGTCTAGTTTCTAGACAATGCTGGAGCTCTTGACTTTTAATAATATGTATTTAAGTTCCAAATTAGTATATTTTATTACTTATCCTTTAAAAACATTGTTTTCTACCTGGAAATTAATTTGGAAAACTTACTAGCGCTGGCAACCCCAACGCATACAAGGTCAACTACAGATTTTTCTTTCAAAAATAATTTCATAATGATTGGGAGTTGCTCAAGCTTTCATTAGACACAGTTTGTATCTCCAACTCTTCTATGGCATTATATATTCTTCTTTTTAAGATTTGAATTTAACAAGGATAGAATGATGGAATAGAAGGAAGTCAAGCTTTATTTCTTTGTGTTTACAATCATTGTCTTATGACCACTTAGAGATATTTATGTCATAAAAGTTTTTTAAAGTTGAGGCAAAGTGAGAATTGTTAGAAATAATATTTTTCTTTGTACATACAATTTTTAGTTTATATACAAAATATTTTTCTCAATGTGAATGAGTATCTTTTAAATTGACATTCATAATTTTGCCAGTTGTTTGTTTTAAAATTAAAGACTATGCCAAGAAATTACTGTCATTATCATTATTATTATTGAAAATAATTTTGTCATGGAAGAGAGGAAGGTGTTGAAAGAATCTACTTGGAGTGTCAAATACTCAAGGTATACCATTAGCTGGAAAATGCAAAACACACTCATAAGTCTGGAGTTTGTGCCATCTGCTGGGATGCCTGTATCTTCACAACATGGCTCATCCTCCGCAAGTTTGACCAGTTTCCTCACAAGATGAACTCAGCTTAGCATTCCTAGAAAGTAAAGTGGAAGCTGTAAGGTCTCTTAAGACCAAGCAACAGTAGCCAAATTTCACTTCCTCTACATTCTACTGGTTAAATCATAAGAACAACTCATACTAAAGGGTTGAGCAAATAAACTCCACCTCTGTATAGAGGGGACTGCAAGTTTTAATAATATATAACTACACAACCTTCCCTCAGGGTTCCTTTGTAGTGCAACTTTTAAACTCTCTAAGTAAATTGTAGTGGAAAACTCATTTATTTCCTCTTACCTAGAAACTGCAGTATTAGGTTCCCTGTGTGGTAGGAGCTCCTGGAAATGCTGTCTTTAAGTCTGTCTGGCTGCTCCTCTTTCCTTTGGGTAATTACTACTAATTACCCCTAGGTGTCTGCAATTAATACCAACTGACCTCAGCTGTGTACCCCCAGGCTCTGGCCTCATGCTCACTCAAGCCCTTAAAGACCAAGTATTTCAAAAATGTCTTGTTTGCCTCTTTGACCTTTTCTTCATTCTTTTCAGAACTCAATTCTAGTCAGCTTGGCAGGGACAATTAGGGTCTGTCTGTAAGATCTCCCATAGGAAAGGATTATTTTTGCAGCAATTTAGTTTGGCAGTGACAGTAAGGGACAGAACAAGAACCTAATTAATAAGAATTTGATTTGATTGTAGACCACATCTAACCAAAGCTAGAAGGAACGCTTTTTTTCCTCTGACGTTTCATTGTGTGTGTGCTTAGTCGCTCAGTCATGTCCGACTCTTTGCGACCCCATGGGCTGTGGCCCGACAGGCTCCTTTGTTCATGAGATTTCTCAGGTAAGAATACCGGAGTGGGTTGCCACACCCTCCTCCAGGGGATCTTCCCAACCTAGGGATCGAATCCAGGTCTCCCTCATTGAAGGTGGATTCTTTACCGTCTGAGCCATCAGGGAAGCCCCAGACTTCTCACAGCCATTTATTTTGCCCCTTTTATGGCAAATTCACTTTTAACTTTTATTATGCTTACTTGTACACTGAGCAGCTTTCTCCTGGTAGACTTTGTCTTCCTTGTCTTCCTTGAGGGCAGGGTTCAATTTGCCTTCTACTTAGTATCTTTCATAGATCTTAGTCAATTTGATAATATGGTGAGCCCCAGTAAATATCTATGAATAAATGAAAGTATTTGCTATGTATTACTATTGGTGATTCACAAACAGAACTTAAAAGTAGATGTAACCCTTAACACCCTACACCAGAGAGGTAGATATCATGACTGATGAAAGATCAGGGGAAGTGGTAATTAAATGATTAGACTTTGATTCTGTTTTTCTATTCTCAAAGCTAATATTTCATCTGCTTAAATATAATATCATCCACAAAAGAAAATCATTATTCCATGTTTCTTGAGGTGTAAAGAAAAAAACACAAAACACACACTTTCATTTCCTGAAGCTTCTAACAGAAGCAGGAGCATATACATCGCTTCCTCACAGCCACCCTCTAGACCGTAGCAGTGCTCATCTTTGTTCTCTTAGCCTTGCTGCCTTTTCATTTCCTTCAGCTATGCATGTCTTCAAGTCTTTTGTCTGCTGCCCAGAGAATGAGTATTATCTTAACGAATAAATGACCGCTTGAGGAAATGAAATTGTACAATCAATCTTTTCACAAATCTGTTTAATGGTTATTTGCAAAAGAAGTGAAAATGCTGAAGCACTTCTTGTTTTTAAGAATACAAAAAGAAAAAATATATATCCAAGGATCCAAAGTAGTGTTGCTCTGACTAAATTTATTACATAATTCGTATCACTTCATTTAAATTTGACTTACCGTCACTTGTTGATATTATGTAGATCAATGAACCTCATTCTTTAGGTAACATCAGAATCAGCTGAAGTGCTTTTCAAAACACAAACATCCCTCTCCTAGAGATTTTTATTCACCATGTCTGGGCAGGGGCTCAAAACATGTGCATTTTTAATAAATTCCCAAATGATGTCAATATTGGTGGTCCAGGGACCACACTTGGAGAACCTCTAACTATAACAGCCTTCATGCATACATGGCTCCCCACCCACACATTCCTAACTCCAACCTCTCATTAGAAAATCACATGTAATTTTGGATAATTCATCACCTAGTAAAATACTTAAAACCATAGTAGTTATTTATAGTTAAAATGTATCTATCATTAACAAATGCACAATTAAAAATAAATAAATGTAAATCAGAAATGATTCAATAAATAATATTGCATGATCAAAATTTTAAATGTTTCAAAACCATAGGCCATTTTACTAAATCAGTATATCAAAATGATTGACCAAATAAATTTCAATAAGGAGAATTACATTATGCTGTTTAAACTAACTAAAGTACCACATATGTTATTATGAGAGAGCCAGTGACTTAGATGGTAAAGAATCCACCTGCAATGCAGGAGACCTGGGTTTGATCCCTGAGTCAGGAAGATCCGCTAGAGAAGGGAGTGACTACCCACTCCAGTATTCTTGCCTGGAGAATTCCATGGACAGAGGAGCCTGGTGGGAGTCACAGGATCCTTTGCGTCTATCTGGGCGCAAAGACTTGGACACGACTGAGCAACTGAACAAGTCCCTGACAGTGTACCATGTGTCTCTCACACATTGCTATTACATCTAAGATAGTTTCACTTTGGGGGGAGGGGTAGAGAAAGTGTCAAGATCTCTGAAGGGAGAATATTATCTGGGCCATGAATAAGATCTATCAGAGAATATTCTAGGTAAGGGCCAAGGACATAATGTGAAGGAAAAAGAGAAAAGATTAAGTGGCCAGGCAAAAGGTTTGGCTCAAAGAGAAATATTTTTAAAAGATGGAGTCTAGTCTCCATGGTGGTATAGAAAATATGGGTCTCCTAACTACAGTCCTCAAACTCACGTCTTCACACTTGCTCCTCTGGGGTTTCCAAATTAGACACCTGCCTTGTGCTCCTTGTAGTCTAGGGCTACTCTCTGCTGTCTTCTCTCTTTCTATCACACAAGTCCTTAACAAGTATTTATTGAATAAGCAAATGAATGTATGGCAGAGATAAAGGCTATAAATCTAGAAGATGAGGGTAAACTCATTCTTGCTCTGAAGTAGGTCAGGTGCTGTTTTGGCTAAGAATGCTCTTTATCAATGTAGTTGGAGGGAGGTGACCACAGACAGCTGTACAGGATGTGCCCTATAATACTCCAGAGGCATCATTCATATAGGTTACAGTGTAGATGGCAATCCCAAACACTGTGGGAACACCACGTGCTTAACTGGACACAGAGGTCCTGTGGAGCAGCAAAGGAGAGGAAGTATGCTGAGGGCTGAGTCTAGGCTACAGAGAAACTCTATAATATGAGAGTTAGGAATTAGGATTTAGGATAAGACAAATTCTCATTGACTCTTAACCTACATGCTCTAAGGCACAGAGTTAACCTCTCTCAACCATAGCTCACTCATCTGTTATGAGGGCTGAACAAGATCCTTCTTGTATTATCTGCAAAATACCTGGAAATACACCTTTCTCAACTGGTTTGACCTCTTCTCTCCATGACCTTAAACTGCTTCTGATTTCAGGCATCCGTGGGGATGTTACCTCCAGTTTATTTCTGGTCCTGGAACTAGCTCCTGCCTGGCTAATTCAGACTCTGTGCTGTGACACATTTGGTAATTTCAGCCTCTTGTGTCACAAAGAAATATCAAAGGTCTGTAGTGTGCTAGTAGTTATTTGACAATGAGTATTTGGTGGGGAGGGGACGTGGTGCGGGGGGAAGAGAACCCTGATTTATATTGTTTGCCAATTTCTATGGTGTAAATACTCCTACTGTGCCAGTTTCAAATGGCCAAGATGAAATCACTGAATACAGAGTTCAAAAGAAAACTGCAATCAGCTTTGGTATGCCTATTGGAGCTGGCTCCAGAATGGCACTACAAGGTAATTAGGGACAGCCATCACTGCCACCACTTAACACCTTTCTCTGGCCTCTGTTTCTTCTGTCTTTTCTTCCTTTCTGTGACAGTCTCCTACAGTTTATTTCCCATTTGTCTGCCCACTCATGGTACTTACCAATGTCGCTCAAAAGTTTCATCACCTTTGCTTAGCCCTATCGGCAGCCTCAAGACTTAAACTTCTGATCTCTATAGTTAATACACACGACCAAAAGAGTACCCAAATATAACCACCAAGTGAGCAAAGAGTTCTGGGACTTCACATAAAACTTTCTAGAAGTTAAAAAACAAAAATCCCTGGCTATTAAATTTGTACCTAAAATGAGACCATAATTGCCCTTCCAGTGTCTTCTATTTTCACAAAGGGATTACAAATGTTTACATGGGCTGCTAAAGTAAGAGAAAGTAGTAATGGTAGAGAAAAGAGTCTTATGATGGGTTTAGCTCTGCAAGCCCCAGGTTGGGTTCAGATTTTTCAATTTAAAGTTTTGTATGAATATTCAATCCCTTTGAATTGTGGGTGAAGCAGAAATACCTCCTGTGGATAGGATTATTTCCAGAACAAATATTAGCCCATACCACGTTTGAAAGATTTTCCCTTCCACTGGATCTAATCTCTCCTCAACACTCTCCCAAAAGCCTTTGTAATAAACCCAGAATCTTCTTCCACCATTCTACCACATGCATGCCTAGCCCCAGCCACTCCCATTAAAAAGAAAGAAAAGGATAACACATAAGCATATCAAGTTAAATGAGTCTTTGCCAAAGTGTGGGAGGCAGGGGCCTCTGAGGGTCACGCTACATAAAGGGCATTGTGGATAGGTTCCAATTCAAGGCCTCCTTTCAAAAGCTTGAGAATTAATAATCAGAACAGTCAAGAGAGAATAGAGTGCTCTGTAGCTGTAGTCCAGTAATAATGCCCTTTCAGGATAGTTGAGGTGCATTTATAAGTTTTCTGCCTGGTTTCAGAGACAGAGAAGTGCTTAATATGGAGATCATCTTACTCTTAGATATGAATTGTATAATTCAATTCCCTGGAGTCTAATGCAGAGCAATTGCTTCATATTAGAGCAGCTTCATTATGTGCTCTATGCTTTAAATGTTCACCTCTCTGTTTGGGTGCTCTCAGCTCCTAATAAGAACACTTTGAAATGGAGGCATCATTGTAAAAACAATCTTGGATTTAAACTTTTGGATAGATAGTAAATCAAGGTATACAGCCATCTATTTAAAAAGCCACTGGAGCCTGAGGGAGGCACATAAAATGCTCTGTTTCAAAACAATTTGGCTTTGTGTAATATATGTTCCTCATTTTCCTCACCCTGTTTCTATCATTGAATCTTTTTTAATTTAATTGGAATTTTCCTATAGACTTGCTGCCTGATGAAAAAATGGTAAATAAGGTGTTCACTTTGCAGGTGCTGACTGCTTTAAAAATATATGCAATAAAATACAGATTTACAGAACAATTAGAAAGTAATTATTTGCATTAGAAAAGAACTATTCCATTACAAAAGACTTCATGCATTTTTTAAATTACTGTCTTTCAATAGCGCAGTTCAAATGTTATTGATTTACAACCACTGAAGAGAAGAGAAGAATCTAGAGAAAGAAAACTAAAAGACATGTGAAAGATAAAAGGAAGTCCCCTAATTTTTTTTGGTCAGGGATTATATATGCCACTAAGTGTAGACTCAAATAATAATAATGACATTACTGTCAAAAGTTCACATATTGTTCACCTAGACCTTCTAGCCAGAGCATTTATACCTCCTGGGCCAATTCTGAAGTATATCAACAAGTTACCTGGCCCAACAGAGAGAGCTGGAAAATATCCTCTGGCCTTAGATCAACGTGCAAATGGGGAAGGTAGGACCCAGGCCTCCTGGCTGTGATCTAGCTATTCTGCCCAGACTCAAATTCCACTAACTCCAGACACTGGCTAGGACTCAAACTCAAAAGGACTAACTGGGTCCAGCTGTGGTCTTCATGCTCCTAGTCCTACGCTCCTACCACTTTGTCCCACCTGGCACACAGGACCTTTTCAGGAATGAGGGAAGAAACTGAGGTAGAATCAGATAGATGTAATACCATCTCCCTAGTTGGGACCTCCTTGCTGAATGTGCCATTTACCTGTTCTCTTGAATGAGTCTCTGTACGTGCCCACTTACAGGGATTTCCTTAATAGTTGGCCACTTACCACCTAATCTGAGCTTTTCTCTTAGCAACTGGAGCTTTGGATTTGTATCAGCGCTACAGCTCCCATATCTAGTAAATATTTTCAGTCTTGCTATGAACCCAGTTCCTCCCATCTCCCTTTACCTGCCTCTTGTCCTGACAGCTCTAGAATGGTAGGTACACCTAATATGTTCATTGCCCAATGCCCACCAACTGATTGGGATGAGTCATGATCACAATGACCCATTTAAGGCAATCCCACATCCTCCAAATTTGTTCTCCACTTGTTCTTCCTTGGGTAATATTTCCCATTTCTAATCTTTGGTATCATCTCTTATTTACAGTTCTAACTACAGGAGACATATTTTATCACATGATCTCTGCTCACCGTGATACTTTTTTCTCCAGGAACTTCCCACCCCTACACAGGGTTGGAAAGTAACACCTCAGCAATCATGTTTGAACAAGGCAAAACAGGCACATGATTAAAACTAGGTCAATCACATTCTTTCCTAGTAAACTGACATTGGAAATGATAATGTCTTGTGTTATTGGGCCTATAGCATATAAGCTCAGGAGGTAAGGACAGCATACTTTCTACTATGTAGACTGAATAGTAGTGAAAGAATATCTGTAGAAAAAAGAAACAGCAAATGTCTAGAATGCAACCAGCATAAGAGAGAGAGGTGCAGAAAGGGAGACAAAAGCACCAGGAAAATACCATAGGTTCCCAAAGTCTGCTATTACCGTAACTGGAGACCAGCTGATTTTTTTTTTAATCTAGAATGAGATTCCTCTGTATTTTTATATATATTCCAATATTTGATGAAACTTTCATGCTTTTTCATTACATGGGCATGAAGAAACCTGACTAATACGTTGCCTTCTAGTCTCTGGTTTCTTCAGCATGCCATTTAGTCCTTTTCTAGAACTCTGAATTTGAACCATGAATTGCCCTCTTTGAGGCAGACTTTAGTAATAATGCCTACTCTGCACATACCCTGGGTCAGGCTTTGCCCCTTGCCTTTCCAAGCAGATCCCTCACCAACCTATCCAATCTTGGGAAGAAAAGGGGCAGCATTTTCCCATGACCTGACTTTTAAAGGACTTTCATTTATTATTATGAATGACCAAGAGTGACAAAGTGGTCACAAGACTCTGGGTCCCCTGAAAGATGTCTTAGATTTGGATTGCAGCAGTGGATTTTTTAAACTGTTCCTAACATTGCAATACTTAAATAAGTGACTGCCAAGGACTCCCCGTTTATGTCCAGTTCTGCTCTGAGCTCTTACTACTGCTCACTTTCATGCTAAGAGGGCCCCTCCATCTCTCTTTTATAGGGTGGGACATGAGCTTCCTTCAAAAATGTCAATCCTCATCCCAATATCCAAGAAGGGCAGTATGAAAGAATGTTCAAACCACTGGACAATTGCACTCATCTCCCATGCTAGTAAGGTTATGCTCAAAATCCTCCAAGCTAGGCTTCAGCATTAGGTGAACCGAGAACTTCCAGATGTCCAAGCTGGGTTTAGAAAAGGCAAAGGAACCAGAGATCAAATTGCCAACATTCACTGGATTATACAGAGAGTAAGGGAATTCCAGAAAAACACCTACATCTGTTTCATTGACTACACTAAAGGCTTTGACTGTGTGGATCATAACAAACTGTGGAAAACTCTTAAAGAGATGGGAATACCACACCATCTTACCTGTCTCCTGAGAAACCTGTATGTGTGTCAAGAAACAACAGTTAGAACCCTATATGGGACAACTGACGGGTTCAAGATTGAGAAGGGAGTACAACAAGGCTGTTTATTGTCACCTTGTTTATTTAACTAATACACTGACCACATCATGAGAAATGCCAAGCTGGATGAGTTATAAGCTGGAATCAAGATTGGCAGGAGAAACATCAACAACCTCAGATATGCTGGTGATACCACTCTAATCGGAGAAGGCAATGGCACCCCACTCCAGTACTCTTACATGGAAAATACCATGAACGGAGGAGCCTGGTGCGCTACAGTCCACGGGGTCACTAAGAGTCAGACACGAATGGCAGAAAATGACGAGAAACTAAATAACCTCTTGATGAGGGTGAAGGAGGAGAATGAAAAACATGGCTTAAAACTCAACATTCAGAAAACTAAGATCATGGCATGTGGTCCCATTGCTTCATGCAAATATATGGGGAAACAGTGGAAACAGTGAGAGACTATTTTTCTGGACTCCATAATTACTGCAAATGGTGACTGCAGCCATGAAATTAAAAGACACTTACTTCTTGGAAGAAAAGCTATGACCAACCTAGACAGCATATTAAAAAGCAGAGACATTACTTTGCCAACATAGCCCTGTCTAGTCAAAGCTATGGTTTTTCCAGTAGTCATTTATGGATGTGAAAGTTGGACCATAAAGAAAGCTGAGTGCTGAAGAATGGATGCTTTGAACTGTGGTTTTGGAGAAGACTCTTGAGAGTCCCTTGGACTGCAAGGAGATCCAACCAGTCAATCGTAAAGGAAATCAGTCCGGGATATTCATTGGAAGGACTGATGCTGAAGCTGAAATTCCAAAACTTTGGCCACCTGATGCAAAGAACTGACTCATTGGAAAATTCCCTGGTGCTGGGAAAGATTGAAGGCAGGAGGAGAAGGGGATGACAAAGGATGAGCTGGTTGGATGGCATCACCAACTCGATGGATGAGTTTGAGCAAGCTCCAGGAGTTGGTGATGGACAAGGAAGCCTGCAGTGCTGCAGTCCATGGGGTCTCAAATAGTCAGACACAACAGAGGGATTGAACTGAAATGAACTGAACTGATCTGGCCCCATCACTTCATGACAAATCGAAGGGAAAAAGGTGGAAGCAGTGACAGGTTTCCTCTTCGTGGGCTCTAAAATCACTGCAGATGGTGACTGCAGCCATGAAATCGGAAGATGATTGCTTCTTAGCAAGAAAGCTGTGAAAAACCTAGACAATGAGTTAAAAAGCAAAGACATCACTTTGCTGATAAGGGTCTGCATAGTCAGGGCTATGGTCTTTCTAGTAGTCACATATGGTTGTGGGAGTTGGACCATAAAGAAGGCAGAATACCAAAGAATTGATGCTTTTGGACTGTGGTGCTGGAGAAGACTCTTGAGAGTCCCTTGGACAGCACGGAGATCAAACCAGTCAATCCTAAAGGAAGTCAACCCTGAATACTCATTAGAAGGACTAATGATGAAGTTGAAGCTCCAATACTTTGGTCACATGATGCAAACAGCTGACTTATTGGAAAAGATCATGATTCTGGGAAAGGTTAACAGCAGGAGAAGAGTGTGGCAGCAGATGAGATGGCTAAATGGCATCACTGAAACAGGGGGCATGAACTTCGGCCAACTCCAGGAGATGGTGAGGGACAGAGAGGTCTAGCATGCTTTAGTCCTTGAGGTCATGAAGAGTAGGACACAACTGGGTAACTAAACAACAACATGACTTCCATAGCATTCACAGGTACTTCATATAGAAACTGCCTAATCAACCTTTTTATTCTTCAAATTTCTTTCTGTCATCATTCAATAACCTTTTTAAAAATGCATGGAGCTCTTATCCATAAAAGCAACAGATAACAGATTTTGAGTGGACAAATTTTAACATAGTGAATTTCTTAATACTAAACATCAAGATATTAAGTATAACATAGTAATTAGTGATTAGCAATTTTAACTAATTGATTTTAACAGATTGATTAGCAATTTTAACTAATTAACTAACTTATTGAGCCTTCTGTCTGAAGGACTCAAAGAGAAGCATAGCACTCAATATATCATAGAAAGAGGAATTTTCTCCTCTTTATAGGAAAAAAAAAAAAACCACCCATTGATAGAATGAAGACTTCACTCTCAGCTCTCCTTTAATATCTACTATCTCTCAAATTTTTCTCTAGTTCTTAATTAAGCCACGCTGCTCTGGGAATGCAGGAAGATGCAGTGACTCTTGCATTGTTAACATTACTCAGAATTGGTTTCCTGTGTTGCTAGTGTTAATTTGGGGAGGGAAAATAAAGTATGCCAGAAAAATGTCCCAAATTGAAAATGCTCTTGAAAACACACACACACACACACACACACACACACACACACACACACACACACACACACACACACACACACACACACACACACACCTAAACAGGAAAGACAGCTTTGTAAGGTGATGGATGTTTTAATTAACTTGGTTTTAGTATTGCAACAATACATACATCAAATAATCATGTTGTACACTTTAAATATATACATTTTACTTGTCAATTATATAAGTTGGAGAATATAAACTCTATACAATACAAGGTTTTTTTAAAAAAAAAAAAAGTTTTCTTACGCACAGGGAAGCACGTAGGTCCAACAAGGCAAAAAAGTCCTTACTAAAGGTCTCAGTTCTGCTATTTTCCCATGACCTCTAAAAGCCATTTAAACTGTCCAAGTGTCTATTTCCTCATCTATGCATTGAGGATAACAATAAACCCTCCTAATTTGGGGTCTCCCAGGTGGCACTAATGGCAAAGAATCTATCTGCCAGTGCAGGAAACATAAGAGACATGGACTCAATCCCCAGGTCAGGAAGATCCCCTGGAGGTGGGCATGTCAGTCCACTCCAGTATTCTTGCCTGGAGAATCCCATGGACAGAGGAGCCTGGCGGGCTACAGTCCATAGGGTCACAAAGAGTCAGACATGACTGAAGTGACTTAGCTCGCACGCAAGTACACTCCTACTTTAGGGGATTAGCTTGAGGATCAAATGAGAAAATTAATAGGAAAGGGTTCACATGACATGGGTTCATAGTGAAAGAAACCACCACTGCGAAAACCTTCTTCAATTTCATCTCTTAGAACATATTATTTGAGCCCATTAGTAACTTGCTATTTCACTTTAACTTTGTTATTTAGTTAAACCACTAACCAAAATGCCACTTTTATCCCCTCAACAGGTTGCCTGGAATGTGAGTAGAAAAACCAGACCTATCAGTTAGGCCATAATGTCTGCAAAGAAATGATAAAATGCTGGAGCATGAGGTAAGCTAACGCCACCCTAAAAATGGATCAGAGATGAGATAATAAATGCAAAAGAGCTCTGAAAGTATAAAGTACTAAACTACTGTGTGTTGTTACTATTAATGAGGAGGGGTTGGGTTCAGGTGACAGCATTTCAATGCTGGGCTCAAGGTCGCACAGACTTCAGACATTGCATAGATGGTTGATGTTCTGACTAAGGAACAAGCGCCCTCTGTCATCCTCGTCCCTGTTTGGACCCCAAACATTACTCATGCTGCTTCGTCATTCTTGCAGAGGTTTTCGTTGATTTCTAAATAGGGTTTCAATGGAGTTTTCTTTCACACCTGCCTAAAACAGTAGAAAGTGACACACCCACCCCCTTGATGTGTGTCATTTTGTCTGTAAGGATTCTTTAAAACCTTTCAGTTCCAGTGGCCTAAACACATGAGGACTAACTTTTAAGTCCATCTTTAGAAGTAATAAAAGTAGAAGATACATGACTCGGTCACCATGGTTATTAGAATGACACCAAGGCAGCCACGGTCACCAAGGAAGTGGGTACTGGCGTGTTTTCTCTTTAATCAGATGATTTTAAAGTACACCAAAGCAATGGCCCTCTCAAGAGAAGCCATTGCCTCCCTATCTCTACTTTTTCTTATCTTGACAAGCTTACCACAGAAACACAACCTTGTCCTCCTTTGTCTAGTCTTCCCCTCATTCCTCTCCCGCCTGCCAAGCCAATACTCCTGAACCAGCATTCTTTACCATGGTCTAAAAACCTGAAACTGTGCAAGCACGCAACAAACTGTTTCAGGTGAATGAAGCACTGAGAACATCTTAATTACTCATCCCCTCTGTCTTTATTTATACAAAAGCACAAAAACCGTGAGAGTATTTGTCAGTTTGCTGGTTTAACTTATAAAAATGATAAAACACTAGTTCTAGTGGCTCTTCCCAATAAATATTTACCCAGCACAGAATGTCAGACCTGAATAATAAAGGCCTAAATTAAAAGTTACATGGAATTTGAAGGGACCTGAAAGACCACATGGTCCTGTCCTGACAGCTTACAGATCAAGAAGCTGAGATCCAGTGGGGGAGATCGCTTGCCTGTGGCCACATAGCCATTTTATGGTCTAATCTTTCTGGTTCACTGCTCTTTTCATTACAACATGCTGAAGGTTCTCCTTGACCCCCTAAAAACAAGCCTTTTTCCCAGAACTGGCACAATCTTTGTTCTTCAGGTGTTCCAAAAGCAAAAAAAAACTAATAAAAATCAATCAGTAAAATTTTTAAAATATGCAATTATATTCATCTATTCTCATATATATGGGTCCTTAGAACAAGTTGCCATCAAGATTTTAAGATGTTTGAGATGGAACATAACACAAGGTTATATGAATTAAAATATGTATTTATTTAATTATGAAAAATATTCATAATTAATATTAGGCAAATAGCAAGATGCAGTAAAGTACCAAGGATTTGGAGAGGAGATCATTGCACCCCCACTGTTAAGTCACAGCATGGTAAATAGACTATTCGGAAACGAAAACTCTCATAGATACATATATGCCATCCTGAGTACCCCTCCATTTCAATAACACTAATTGCCCTTTTTTTCCTTGCTGCTCCTAGCCATATTTCTTGGAAAACAACAGCTGTGTTTATTCAAATAGCAGCATACTGATGACTTGATGATAGGGTAATCTGCTGGAATTCCAAGTGTGACGGTCCCAGAGACAACTTCTCAGCACACCAGAAAAGTATCCTTTGCATAATACAAAGCTTTGGAAAGGAATCCCCACTTTGTTAGCATGTGAGGTTGGGCATTCTTTATTTCATCTGGTTGTGACATTGAATTTCTTCCAGCAAGTGTCATATTTTCTGGTTCTTGCACAATAGTCTTCCCATGCATCATTGTCAAAAAGTAATATGCAGCATGAACATTTTCACGCCAATAGTTTTTAAGCAAAGGGATTAAACAGTACCTTGAATTATAATGAAAACAGCCACAAGATTCAAAATCAGAGCAACAAATTCCACTTGTTGGTAATTTCTCTGAATCAACAGGTGACTGGAAGGAATAACAATACTTTAGAAGCCATTTATTAGAAAAATGAAACAAACAGAAATGAAACATAAACACAAATATTACTGAGAGTGTAATTAATTGAAGAGCAAGATCAGTTTCTCAGAATATCAAGAGTTAAACTTCTAAGAGAAATTAGTCGTGTTCCTTAATGAAGACCGCTCAAGATACTTTTCCACTGGATACTCCAGGGGACCTTCCCAACCCAGGGATCATACCCAAGTCTCCTGCAACTCCTGCATTGGCACCACCTGGGAAGCCCAGAATTATAGAGGGGATTTAGACACAAAATGAGTTAAAAAAATTTAACCAACAATTTTAAGGAAATGAATTATCTCTTTTAATAATAATCTATACTATTTAGGAAGTTTTTTTAGCTTTGCTCCTGAGATGATATTTATTAAGAATTTAATTTTTTTCTGTAGGAGACACATTGGTATCAAAATAAAAGAAACAGATCTGCTGCACCGATGATTACATAAAAAGAAAGAGTCACTAACACAATAGCAATTTGTTTCATGTGATTAACTCATCTTTTTTTCAGATGGGAAAACTGAAACACAGAAAGATCGTTGTTTTCCAAGGACATGTACTAGTAAAAGGTGAAAGTGAGACCCACCCCCCCAACTCAGGCCTCAGGCTCTAGAGTTCATATTCTTCATCAGGATACTCTACTCCTCTCAAACTAAGCTTAACATGCAGAAAAAATACTAAGTGTCAAAAGCAAAAATTTATAATTATAAATAATCCCTTTAGATTAAAGACATTTATATAATATCTACACACACACACAAAAGAGCATGTTAAAGGGGACTAGATTTGAAGGGTCTGCTAAAGCAGAAAAAAATTTTAATATACAGATATACTTAATATATAAGTGACTCAAAATCAATCAAGGAGGCTTATCTCCAGCAAGAAATTAGGCATTTTTCAAGAACACTATTCTCTGTATTTCCTGAAGAGAGAAAAGGGAAACAGGCTTCTAAGAGACCTGTCCATTATGTTGGTTTAGACTTCCAGAAGACCTTTCTGTCTCCCAAAATGGGCTCCTAGGAACAACTCATAGACATTGCTCTTCTAGATGCTGTGTTTATATTCTGTCTTACTTATTTTTAATACAGCAGAATGCTACAGATCTAGAATGGGTCGGTGAATTACTAAGAGGAGACTAATGGTCTCCATAACCTCAGGAGGGCAGTTCTATCTTTGTAATAAAATGGGATGAGAATTCAATTCAGCAAATGACAAAGTCACACTCTGTTTCTTCCCTCACTTTGGATATCCCTTGGAACACTCTCAATACCACTAAACAAATTCTGAACCTCTTTTGCATGGATTATATCTTTTCTGAAGTTTTCAAATGGAAATTTCCAAAAACAGAATGGCAGTTTCAGACTAAAATGGCATTTACTTGGCACTTATGACAGAACACCTCCTAAATTTGAATGAAAATCCCTAAGAGGGCAGAGAAAAAGATTAGAACTTTGTTTCTAAATCTCTCTCCACACACACACACACACGTAAGCTGTGTAGTTATGCATATATAGACACAGACATGTGTATGTGTCTATATATGTGCTTATATATATAAATATGTATACATATATACGTACATGCATATGCCTGCGTATCTGTGTGTTTGTGTTTTGTGTATATATGTGTGCATAAAATGAGAGTGATGGTAGGTACAGGCATACCTCATTTAATTGTACTTCACTTTATTGCACTTTGCAGATACTACATTTTTTTGCAAATTGAAAGTCTATAGAAACACTTACTCAAATACACTGAGGAAGTCTATCAGTACCATTTTTCTAACAGCATTTGCTCACTTTATGTCTGTGTCACATTTTGCTAATTCTCAGTATGATCTGTTATCAGTGATCTTTAATGTAACTATTGTAATTTTGTGAGGGTGCCATGAACTGTGCCCATATAGGATAGTGAACATAATTATCAATTGTGTGTGTTCTGACTGCTCCCCTCTCCCTCCCTGTCTCTCTCCTTCTCCTCAGGCCTTCCTATTCCCTAAGATACAACAATATTGAAATTAGGCCACTTAATAACACTACAATGGCCTCTAAGTGTTCAAGTGACAGGAAGAGTCACGTGTCTCTTACTTTAACTCATAAGCGAGAAATGATTAGGCTTAACAATGGAGGCATATCAAAAGCAGAGACAGGCTGAAAGCTAGGTTTCTTGGGCCAAGTAGTTAGCCAAGTTCTGAAAGCAAAGGAAAAGCTATTGAAGGAAATTAAAAGTGCCACTACAGTGAACAAATGACAAGATAGAGAACAGTCTTATTGTTGATATAGAGAAAGTTTTATTGGTCTGGATAGATCAAACCAACCACAGCATTCCTTTAATCCCAAGCCTAAACCAGAGCCAGGGCCTAACTCTCTTCTGGTCTATGAAGGTTTAGAGAGATAAGGAAGCTGCAGCAGAAACGTTTTTATCTAGCAGAGGTTGTTTTATGAGATTTAAGAAAAGAAGTCATCTTTGTAACATCAAAGTACAAAGTGAAATGAAAGGGTTGATATAGAAGCTACAGCAAAGTATCCAGAAAACATAGCCAAGACAATTAGTGAAGGTGACTACACTAAACAACAGATTTTCAAAACAGCCTTCTATTGGAAGAAGATGTCATCTAGGGCTTTCATAGCTAGAGAGGAGAAGTCAATGCCAGGCTTTAGAGCTGCAAAAGATTGGCTGTTTCTCTTGTTAGAGATTAATGCAGCTGATAATTTTAAATTGAAGGTAATACTCATTTATTGTTTTGAAAATCCTAGGGCCCTTAAGAATTTTCTAAAGTTTTGCTTTCTGTACTCTATAAATGGAACAACAAAACCTGGACATCTATTTACCAATGGTTTACTGAATCTTTTAAGCATAGTATTGAGATATACTGCTCAGAAAAAAAAAAAAATCATTCCTTACAAAATACTACTGCTTACTGATAATGTACCTGGCCATCCAAGAACTCTAATGGAAATGTACAAGATTCATTATGTTAACACAACAATCATTCTGAAAACCATGGATCAAGGAGTAATTTCAACTTTCAAGTCTTACTCTTTAAGAAATACATTTTGTAAGACTATAGCTGCCATAAGTAGTGGTTCCTCTGATGGATCTGGACAAAGTAAGCTGGAAATTTTCTGAAAAGGATTCCTCATTTCAGCTGCCACAGGACATTTGTGATTCATTGGAAGCAGTCAAAATATCAACATAACAGCAGTTTTAATGAAGCTTGAGTCCAACCCTCAAGGACGAATCTGAAAGGCTCAAGACTTCAGTGGAGGAAGTAACTGCAGATATGGTGGAATCAACAAGAGAACTAGAATTAGAAGTGGAGCCTGAAGATGTGACTGATTTGCTGCAATCTCATAATAAAACTAACAGATGAAGAGTTACTTCTTATGGGTGAACAAAAGAAGTGGTTTTTTGAGATGGAAACTACTCCTGGTAAAAGTGCTGTGAAGATTGTTGTAATGACAAAAAGGATTTAGGATATTATATAAACTTAGCTGATAAAGCAAGGGGAGGGCTTGAGAAAATTGACTCCCATTCTGAAAAAAGTTCTACTATGAGTCAAATGATATCAAAGAGCATTGCCTGCCACTTAAATTGTTCTTGAAAAGAAGAGTCAATCAATGTGGCAAATATCATTGTTGCCTTATTTTAAGAAATTTCCACAGCCACCCACAACTTTAATAATCAGTTAGCAGCCATCATCGAGGCAAGACCTTCCACCAGCAAAAAGATCATGACTCTCTGAAAGCTCAGATGATGGTTAGCATTTTTCAGCAATATAATACTTTTTGTTTAAGTTATAGCACATTGCTTTTTTAGAAATAATGCTACTACACAGTTAATATAAACATAACTTTTATATGCACTGGGAAACCAAAAAATTCATGTGACTCACTTTATTGATGTGGTCTAGAATCCAATATCTCTGAAGTATGCTTGCATAGAAAACAAAAAAATAGAAGTCACAGATTTATAGGACTTCCCTAGTAACTCAGCTGGTAAAGAATCTGCCTGCAATGCAGGAGATGCCAGCTTGATTCCTGGGTTGGGAAGATTTCCTAGAGAACGGACGGCTACCCACTCCAGTATTCTGGCCTGGAGAATTCCATGGACTGTATAGTCCATGGGGTTGCAAAGAGCTGGACACAACTGAGCAACTTTCACTTTCACTTTTCATAGAGCTTCTTAAGGAAGAAAACAATTTAAATGGGTATTGAAGCAAAAAGTAAAAATATAACTAAAGAAAACATTCTAAAATGAAAAAAATAAATGTATAAAAATACAGCATCCCCATGGCTCAGTGGTAAAGAAACCACTTTCACTTCAGGAGACACAGGAGATGTGGGTTCAATCTCTGGGTGGGGAAGATCCCCTGGAAATGGAAATGACAACCTACTCCTGTACTCTTGGCTGGGAAATCCCACGGACAGAGGGCCTTGACGGGTTACAGTCCATGGGGTCACAAATATTTGGACAAGACTGAAGCAACTGAGCATACACATAGTTCAGTTCAGTTCAGTCACTCAGTCCTGGCCCACTCTTTGCAACCCCATGGACTACAGTACCACAGGCTTCCCTGTCTATCACCAACTCTGGGAGCTTGCTCAAACTCATGCTTATTGAGTCAGTGATGCCATTCAACCATCTCATTCTCTGTCATCCCCTTCTCCTCCTGCCCTCAAGCTTTCCCAGCATCAGGGTCTTTTCTACGGAGTCAGTTCTTCACATCAGGGGGCCAAAGTGTTGGAGCTTCAGCTTCAGCTTTAGTCCTTCTGATGAATATTCAGGACTGATTTCCTTTAGGATTGACTGGTTGAATCCCCTTGCAGTCAAGGGACTCTCAAGAGTCTTCTCCAACACCACAATTCAAAAGCATCAAATACTTTGGCACTCAGCTTTGTTTATACTCCAACTCTCACATCTATACATGACTACTGGAAAAACCATAGCTTTGATTAGATGGATCTTTTTGGCAAAGCAATGTCTCTGCTTTTTAATATGCTGTCTAGGTTGAGTCCTTGGACTGCAAGGAGATCCAACCAGTCCATCCTAAGGGAGATAGTACTGGGTGTTCATTGGAAGGACTGATGTTGAAGCTGAAACTCCAATACTTTGGCCACCTGATGTGAAGAGCTGACTCATTTGAAAAGACCCTGATGCTGGGAAAGATTGAGGGTGGGAAGAGAAGGGGACGACAGAGGAAGAGATGATTGGATGGCATCACCAACTCAATGGACATGAGTTTGGGTAAACTCCAGGAGTTAGTGATGGACAAGGAGGCCTGGCGTGCTGTGGTTCATGGAGTCGCAAAGAATCAAACACTATTGAGCGACTGAACTGAAGTGAACTGAGGTTTGAGCACACCCACAAATGTTATATACAATTCATAATGTTTCAGAAAATAATAAGTAAAGAATATCTATATCTAGAGAAAACCCTTGGGGAATGTTTATATCTCAAAAATAAGGAAATTTCTCATAGACATCTAAAAAAATGTATGGTATACTCAAAGAAACAAAATTAAGTTAGCTTCACACTTTCATTTTGTAAATTAAATTGCAGATGACAAAGGGACAAAATACGCAGAATTTTAAAAGCAAATTCAATATCCAGAGTACTTAAAATGCATAATTAATAATATCCTCATATTCAGTTCAGTTCAGTCACTCAGTCATGTCCGACTCTTTGCGACCCCATGAATCGCAGCACACCAGGCCTCCCTGTCCATCAACAACTCCCAGAGTTTACTCAAACTCATGTCCGTCGAGTCCGTGATGCCATCCAACCATCTCATCCTCTGTTGTTTCCTTCTCCTCCTGCCCTCAATCCCTCGCAGCATCAGGGTCTTTTCCAGTGAGTCAACTCTTCGCATGAGGTGGCCAAAGTATTGGAGTTTCAGCTTTAGCTTCAATCTTTCCAATGAACACCCAGGACTGATCTCCTTTAGAATGGACTGGTTGGATCTCCTTGCAGTCCAAGGGACTCTCAAGAGTCTTCTCCAACATCACAGTTCAAATTAAACCTCCTCAAAGATTTTTACTGTATGATGCTAGATACATAGTAGATATTCAATAAATAGTTGTTACATGGATGAATATATTAATGAATGAAACACAAAAAAATTTACATATGTATGAGATTGAAAAATTTATTAAGTGTTAGTCGCTCAGTCATATCTCACTCTTTGCGACCCCATGGTCTGTCCATGGAATTCTCCAGGCAAGATTAGTGGAATGGGTTGCCATTCCCTTCTCCAGGGGATCTTTGAAACCCAGGGATCAAACCCAAGTCTCCTTCATTCCAAGCAGATTCTCTACCATCTGAGCTACCAGGGAAGCCTGAAAAATATTACTCGTATCCAATTTTTAAGAGAATGTGCGTGCGTGTGTGTGTGTTTGTATTTCACTCAAAATATTTTTAATTAATTTATTTTTAATTGGAGTTAGTTGCTTTACAATGTTGTGTTAGTTTCTGCTATACAACAACGTGGATCAGCTACATGTTTACATACATTTCCTCCCTCTTGCCCTGCCCCAATATCATCCCTCTAGGTCATCGCATCAGCTACTTAAAATATTAATTGAGTTAAGAGCTCAAGAATGGAAACAGTGTGGTCTAAAATGACCAGTGGTGAGCAATAAAACCAGCTAGATACAGATTCATCTACAAGAACATAAAAAATGTCCCTTATTATTAAGTGTAAATAAAATAAATTCGAGGTTAACAAAAGATTATTGGTTCTTTCTATCAGTCATGGGAAAATGGCTGATTTTTTTATATGTCCTTTTATATACACCAAATCATCTATAATAAGCAAATAATATTTTTCTAATTGAAGAAAAATAGATAATGTAATATTGAAAAAGGTTAAAAATATTGGGTCAACTATTTTCACTAGTAAATTATTTCAAAGGGCAAAGGAATAAGTAAACGTATATGCTACAAACATACAACAGATAAAATTTAAAAACATATATGGTTTCTGGAAAGATGGAATAGAAATACTTCTGCCTTCTTCCTCTGCTGCCGCTGCTGCTGCTGCTAAGTCGCTTCAGTTGTGTCCGATTCTGTGCGACCCCATAGATGGCAGCCCACCAGGCTCCCCCGTCCCTGGGATTCTCCAGGCACCTCTAAGTACACTTAAAAACCCTAAACATTATATATAAAATAAACCTCAGAAGAAAGGGAGAAAGAATAAGGCAAACTGAATAGAAGCTTCAGACCCAAGAAAAAATACACTGGTGAGTTCTCTGGGTCTTTTTTATGCCTCATATATCCCAGATTTGGATCTCAAGAAACTGGCACCCTCAAAGAAATAATAGCTGAAAAGTTTTCAAATTCTGCAAGCAACACAAACCTAGAGATTCAAGAAGCTGAGTAGATCCCAAAGAGTATAAGTATTTAAAAAAATTCACACTAAGACATTCATTCCAACTTTTGAAAACAGAGAAATAAGTCATAAAAGTAGTGAATTTTAAAAACAGCTACCCATAAAGAAAAACATTCTAGTGACAGTGGATTCCTTATCAATAACCAAGAAGGCTAGTAATAAAGTGGTATATTGTTTAAACGCTGAAAGAAAACAACTGTCAACCAAGAACAGTACATCCAAGAAAATATGTAGGGAAACTAAGATAAGCTGCCTATAGCAAACTCTCCTAAAAGAATATCTAAAGGAATTTCTATAAACAAAAAGAAAATGATAAAAGGATCCTTAGAACATCAAAGAGAGACAGAAAGAACATGATGAACACGAATATGGTGAAAGCAAAACACTTTTCTTGAATTTTCTAAATTATGTTTGATGGTTGAAGCAAAGTTATAACACTGCTTCATATGATTCTAAATGTATGTAAAGAAAATGCTTAAAACAATCATTGTAGATTGGGACATGTAACACAACATAAATGGAGGTGAATTTTCTATATATGACTTTAAACAGTTAAATGAGATCCGTACACAGAGATATGTTATATAAAGTAATGTAATACCAGCAGCAATCACTAAAAAATCAATACAAAAAAGATATACTAAAAAACACTATCAATAAATCAATAAGATCCCAAAACATGTTTCAATAACCTATATGAAGGCAGGAAAAAGAGAATGCAGAAAGAAAACAGAGAGAACAAGCAGAAAAATAATGGTACATTTAGACCTTAATAGTTATATTCCATTAAATGTATCGATAAGCAACCTGAATACAATTATTCAATTGGTAATTAATTTTGAAAGTTAAGTAAACCATACCCTGTCTGTAAGACACTCATTTCAAATGTAACTATACTGGCAGTTTGAATGTAGAAGGATAGAAAATGATATACCATGCAAACAGCAATCAAAGGAAATCAGGAATGATCTGATTTAATATCTATTTAACTTAAGTCTATTTAATATCATATAAAATAGACTCAAGGGCAAAGAAAATTACCAGAGATAGGGAAAGATATGATGGAATGACAGAGAGTCAATTCACCAAGACATAGAAATTAAAAATGTACATACACCACATAGGAGAACAATATATGTGAAGCAAAAACGGATATAAATAAAAAGAGACGCAAATCCACAGTTATAGTTGGGAGACTTCCTCTCCTCTTTCTCAACAATTGATCAGACACCTAGACAAAAGATCAAGAAAAATCTAGAATTCAACACCCTAAACCAACAAGGCCTAATCAACATTTATAGAATGATCCATCTATCAAGAACAGAACACACATTCTTTTTAAATTTCAATGGACTATACATTTTAAAAGACCATATCCTGGGCTATTTAAAAAAAAAAAAAACTCAAGAAATTTAAAAGAAATAATTGAAATAGTAGAAGGTGTGTTCTCTGACCACAAAAAAATCAAACTAGAAATCAATAACAGAAATCTCCAAATAGTTGGAAATTAAATAACACTTCTAAATAATCCATGGATGAAAGAGAAAGCCTCAAGAAAATAAAAAATTACATTGAACTGAATGAAAATGAAAATACAACTTGTCAAAATCTGTAGAACATAGCTAATACAGTGCTGAGAGAAATTTGTAGCACTAAATACAAACAAAGAAAAGAGGAGAGATCTCCAATCTATAACCTAAGCTACTGCTTCAGAAATCTAGAAAGTAAAAGACAAAATAAATAAAAATAAGCAGAAGAAAGGAAATAAGAAATCAATAAAATTGAAAACCAAAAAATAATAGAGAAAATCAATTAAACAAAGTGAATCGTTGATAGTATCAAACCTTTAGTAAGATAGACTTAGTAAGACTGATGAAATAAAAACAGGGAAGCCACAAATTATCAAAATATCAAGAATTAAATAAAAAATATCACCAGAGATCCTGCAGACAGCAGAAACATAATAAGACAAAATTATAAACAAATTTACTCATAAAAATCTGACAGTTTGGATGAGATGGACCAAACTAACACAGCAACTACAAAACACAAACTCCCACAACTCACTTAATATGAAATATATAATTTGAATAGTCCTATAACTATAAAGGAAATTTGTTTTTAATTTAAAACTCCCCAAAAGGGAGCTCCAGGCCCAGATTATTTCAGAGAATTCTACCAATGTTTAAAAATAATTTAACACTAATTCTACAAAATATCTTCCAGAAATCAATAAATAAGTAAAAAGGAGCTGCTGCTGCTGCTAAGTCGCTTCAGTCGTGTCCGACTCTGCAACCCCATAGACGGCAGCCCACCAGGCTCCCCCTTCCCTAGGACTCTCCAGGCAAGAACACTGGGGTGGGTTGCCATTTCCTTCTCCAATGCATGAAAATGAAAAATGAAAGTGAAGTTGCTCAGTCGTGTCTGACTCTTAGCGACCTCATGTACTGCAGCCTACCAGGCTCCTCCATCCATGGGATTTTCCAGGCAAGAGTAAAAAGGAGCAAACACTTCCTAATTCACTTTATTAATGAGTATTATTTTAATATCAAAACAAGACAAAGAGTACAAATATAGAAAAACACACCAATATCTCTCATGAGAATGCATATAAGAATTCTTAACAAAGTATTAGCAAATAGAATTAAGTAATGTATAAAAATGATTATACTCCATGAATAAAGTTTATTCCAATAATGCAGGGTAGGCTTAATAATCAAAGATTTTCATTGTAATTCTCCATATTAAGAATCTAAAAAGGAAAAATCACAGGATTATATCAACTGGTGCAAAAAAAAGAATTTGACAAAATTAAACTCTGATTCATGATACAAACAGAAAAATGCATAGAGAAAAACATCTTCA
Source organism: Ovis aries (assembly GCF_016772045.2). Classification (NCBI taxonomy): domain Eukaryota; kingdom Metazoa; phylum Chordata; class Mammalia; order Artiodactyla; family Bovidae; genus Ovis; species Ovis aries. The sequence goes on along the minus strand of NC_056055.1, from coordinate 162,204,257 downwards.
ACCTGATTAGCATCGAAATTCCAGTACTTTGGCCACCTCATGCGAAGAGTTGACTCATTGGAAAAGACTCTGATGCTTTTTTGGGAGGAATTGGGGGGCAGGGGGAGAAGGGGACCACAGAGGATGAAATGGCTGGATGGCATCACCAACTCAATGGACGTAAGTCTGAGTGAACTCTGGGAGTTGGTGATGGACAGGGAGGCCTCGCGTGCTGCGATTCATGGGGTCACAAAGAGTCAGACACGACTGAGCGACTGAATTGAACTGAAACAACCTATAGCTAACATTATACTTACTGTAAAAGACTGAATATTTTCCTCTCAAGAACTAGAACAATACAAGGATGTCTATTTTCATCACTCATATTCAACACAGGGCTGAATATTCTACCCATGTAATATATACAAGAAAGGCAGTAAGAAGCAAATAGATTGGAAAGTAAAAAGTAAAACTGTTCCTATTTGCAGTGATATGGTTTTCTACGTAGAAAATCCCAAGGAATCTGTAAGCAAAATAAAACAAACAAAAAACCTCCTAAAACTAGTAAGTTCAATAAATTTGCAATATAGAAGATAAAAATACAAAAATCAATTTTTGATCAGCAGATTTGAACAACACTATACACAAAACAAACGTAACAGATATACACAGAACATTCTAGTCAACAACAGCAGAATACAGATTCTTTTCAGGCACACATAGATCAGGACCAAACAAGTTTCAACAAATTCAAGAAGACAGAAATTATATCAATTAACTTTTCCAACCACAAAAGTATGAAACTATAAATCAATTAATGGGAGGAAAATTTAAAAATACATGGAAATTAAACAACACACTCCTGATCAAAGAAGAAATGAACAAATGATCAAAGAAGAAACCAAAGGGAATTCAAAAAATACCATAAGACAAATGAAAATGGAAGCACAACATGCTACTTAAAGGATGTAGGATAAGCAGTTCTAAGAGGAAAGTCTGTACTTATAAATGCATATATTAAGAAACAAGAAAGATCTCATACAAACAAACTAACATTACACCTCAAGGAACTAAAAAAATAATAAAATAAGCCCAAAATCAGCAGAAGAAAGAAAATTAAAAGATTAGAGCAAAAATAAATGAAATAGAGAATAAGAGAACTGAAAAGATTAACAAGACTAAGAGTTGGTTTCTGGAAAAGTAAACAAAATTGACAAACCTCTAGCTAGCCTAGGCAAGAAGAAAATACAGAAGATTCAAAAACATAAAATTATAAATGAAAGAGGAAACATGATGGATACCACAGAAATGCAAAGGAACATAAGGAACTACTATGATTTACATGCCAACAAATTGGACAACCTAGAAGAAATGGGTAAATTCCTAGAAACATAAAAGACACCAAAGTGAATCATGAATAGGTCTGAACAGACCAATAACAAGTAAGGAGATGTAATTAGTCATCCAAAGACCCTCTAACAAAGAAAAGTCCAGGGTTTACTGGTAAATTCTACCAAACATAATAATCTCTCTCTCTCTTTCTTTCTCTCCCCTTGTTTCTCCCTCTCCCTCTCCTCCCTTCCCCTCCTTCCTATATATATATATTCATATAAACACACATACATCCTATTGGTTCTGTTTCTCTGGAGAACCGTGACTAATAGAGCAAAGTCCAATATCCATTCCTTCCAAGAAAACAATAAAAACAGTATGGCAGAAATGATTCAGTTCAGTTCAGTTGCTCAGTCATATCCGACTCTTTGCGACCCCATGAGCTGCAGTACACTAGGCCTCCCTGTCCAACACCAACTCCCGGAGCCCACCCAAACTCATGTCCATTGAGTCGGTGATGCCGTGCAACCATCTCTTCCTCTGTTGTCCCCTTCTCCTCCTGCCCTCAATCTTTCCCAGCATCAGGGTCTTTTCAAATGAGTCAGCTCCTCACATCAGGTGGCCAAAGTATTGGAGTTTCAGCTTCCAATGAACACCCAGGACTGATCTCCTTTAGGATGGACTGGTTGGATCTCCTTGCAGTCCAAGGGACTCTCAAGAGTCTTCTCCAACACCACAGTTCAAAAGCATCAATTCTTCGGCGCTCAGCTTTCTTTATAGTCCAACTCTCATAACCATACATGACTACTGGAAAAACCACAGCCTTGACTAGATGGACCTTTGTTGACAAAGTAATGTCTCTGCTTTTTAATATACTGTCTAGGTTTGTCATAACTTTCCTTCCAAGGAGTAAGCATCTTAATTTCATGGCTGCAATCACCATCTGCAGTGATTTTGGAGCCCCCCAAAAATAAAGTCTCTCACTGTTTCCACTGTTTCCCCGTCTGTTTGCCACAAAGTGATGGGACCATTCTGTTTCTCTGGAGAACCCTGACTAACAGAGCAAAGTCCAATATCCATTACTTACTAGAAAACAACAAAAACAGTATGGCAGAAATGATTACTGTTCATCAAATGTGTATATACTCCTTCACTTTTCCCAGTACCCATGAATCTAAATGATTTATGTATATGACTAATTCCACAGTCAAAATGGAAAAGGGAAGCTAAAAGAAGTCGCTCTCCACATTCAACCTCATTTAAATAGCTAAAAGCAGAAATCCCAGAAATGATAGAGTTAGAATTTGGAAGCAGCCTGGGTCCTTGGGACACTCTGTGGAAAAGAACCACATAGGAGATTTACCTATTACATACTATGACATGAACAAGGGATAAACTTTTGTTGTGTTAAGCTGTAGAAACTTCAGGTATATTTGTTATTACAACATAGTCTTGTATTACCCCGACTAATAAAACTGGAATTACCCACCCTAAATTACCATGATACAGAATATTTATTTTTAATCAAAACACAGCATCATAATGTTTCCCAAAGCAAAATCCCACAAAACAGTTGCTCCCTGATCTTTGGAAAAGTGGTTCACCACATACATGACCTCCCCCTTAGTAATTCAAAGTGCACATTTGCATACTAAAGATAGAGAAGTCCTAGGGAAAAGAAAGCTTTACACCTTCACTGAGCTTAGCATTTCACAAACTTATTTGACAAAAGTTATCTTTTTTGTAAGCATTTTATTTCTTTATTTAGCTGTACTGGGTCTTAGCTGTGGCACGTGGTTTTAGTTGAAGCATGTGAACTCTCAGTTGCAGCATCTGGGATTTAGTTCCTGACCAGGGATTGAACCCAGACCCCCTGCATTGGGAGCTTGGAGTCCTAGCCACTGGACCACGAGTGAAGTCCCCAACAACAGAAATTTTTCAGTACATCTATTCATCAATGTATTTGTATTCTACAAAAAATGAGCTGAAGAAATGTTGAAGATAATAAGGCAATAGAAGCATTTCCATGAGATTCAGAAACTAGACAAAAATATCCAGTTTTTGCTGGATTGATTTGTACACAAGGACTTTTATTATAGCTTTATTTGTAGTATAAAACAAACAAGAGATAAATGTACATATCTATGTAGAGACAAAGTTAAGTGATAAATGCATATGCCATACATAAAATAAATATATAATATTTTCAAATAACACTGAGTGCTTGGAAAACAGCATGCATTGCTAGGTAGGCTGAGAGCGCAGGTTGCCAAACTGTGCATGTTGGATGGAGTCAGTTGATATACACATATATTCACACACATGTACAAAAAAAACAAAAATATTAACAGTAATTACCTCCAGAAGTTGAAATCAAAGGCAATTTTTGCACTGTATTCTGCATACTTTTCAATATCCTAATGAGAAATAATAAACATTATTTTTAAAAAGAGATGGAGAAATAGAACTGTCCCTACCTTACAAAATTTCTTCTTTGTCCTTCAGCTGGCACACTATTATTAATAATAATGCTTATTGAGCAGGAATAATCTCTTTTCAGCATGAAACATCTCATATTCATGGAAAAATAATCTTAATACTTATTATTTTTAATGAGAAAAATGTGCTCAGGTTGAACAATTCTTACCAAATACTTCATATGAGTATGTAAAGGAGAACTTGACTTTGTAAAAACTGTGCTGTACACCAAAATGTTACAATCGCCAATAAACTGTGGAGAAGAGAGAGGCTGGAAGTTGGCAGCAGAAAAAAATGGCCTGATAATTCAGAGGCTCCTTCTCAATGAGTGTGGCCTAGAAACAGATCCCAATGTGGTTCAGTAGATTTCCACCATCATCACCACCAACACCAACACCACATACCACGCACACATATTCCTACTTCATGATGTAAGTTTCTTAAAAGACCTTTTTCTTGTTTCTTGTTCATGATTTCTTTAAAGTATGCTGCTATCCATTTTATCCTTCCAGTTATCTTCTTCATCTAAAATTCCTCTGCTAAAATAAATATTTGAGGACATTTTCTCTGCATCATTTCCAAGACAAATTTATGGTCAACTATAACTTTGCTAGAAGTTAACTCACTGACTATTTCATCATCTTTGTTGGGGTCAACTTCAGGGCATATTTCAATACTAAAAGCCACTTGGTGGATATATGCTGCCTCTTTAAGATTCCCCCATAGCCTCTAGATTATTTTTCCCTTCTCTCTTTTGTTTTCTTCAATTCTGCCTTAATTTTTCTTTGAACTTTGAAACTCTGATATATGACATCATAAATTGTTTTTGGATACATATTCCCTCAAAGACCTAGGAACAATAAAATTGTATCTCCTCAGAAATTAGACAGCTCTGTAAAATGAGCTTATACCATTCCCTATTCTGTTCTGTTTCACATATATTGTTTCCAAAGAGTTATAGAATTACATTTCTAAGATATAACATTGTGCCCTCTTTTAGTGATCTTTTTAGTTAAGCTTCTAAAAGAAAGGCAAAATAGATTCAATAGAAAATTCCCTACATTTCAACCATTTTTAGAGATTTTCCCTGTAATAAATACATGGAAAACAATCTTTGATTATTCACTGGATCATACTGTAGTATAGTGTAGAGGGAAAAATACAGCCTTGGAATGAGATCTGAGTTTCAGACTCAGCTCTACTGATTTTTTTTTTTTTTTTTTTTTTTACCTTTTAGTCTTCTGAATTGATTGCGTTATTTTCAAAAGTTTTAATAGTTGACTTACAATGTTGTATTTTTACTGAATGTTTTTAATGACTCTATACCATATCATTCACCTTCTATAAGCCTCCATTTATTTTTCTGCAAAGCATAAAAGTGCCTGCCTTAGAGGTTTCAATCATGGATAAATGACATTAATCAAATGTGCTATATAACTGTTCATCATATTAATAATTAAAATTCCCCAATTATTTTGATTCTAGCTTGATTTGTTATCACTAAAAAATACTATTCCCATTGTGCTTAACAGATTCTAATGAAAGTTCACATAGCAAAGAGCAAGAAAAACTTGCCATGATAAACAAGTTGTAAAAAATAAACTTGGTTTTAATTAAACTGCTTATTGACCCTTCTAAATTCTAGAATGGAGGCCACCATTTTAAAAGGTCACTTATGACATTGCCAGCATGAGGGTTATAAAATGCTTTCTTAGCCCATCTCCAATGACTTCCATGACAAATTTAGTTGGGAAGACCCATTGTAAGCTAGATATATGTATATATAAATTGACCATTATTGTAGCAAGATGGCAGCCTCCACCTTGAAGCTAAGAAATGCCATTGGGATGGAGTAAGATGCTACTTTAAACTATCATGAGTAATTTTCATAGTTTGTTGTGGCAAGGGAACAGAGGCAGTTAAGTACGTATTACAATGTCAGCAGACATACTACTGAGATGAATCTATTTTGACCTTTGTTCACATTCCATCTGGTCTAGTGACTAGGGTGAGTTCACAGGTTCACGATGAGTCAGGCTTCATTTATATCCTCAGAAACATTTGCAGTTTTGAATATTTGACAGCAACACACCCCAATGTGAAAATCCTGAGGGAGTGAGGGATTTGTTAAAGATGTTGCCCTGACTTAGGTAATATGATGCAGATAATATGAGTTCCTGCACTGAAAAACCTCACTGTCCTAAGACAGCCCCAAAACCAACCACCTCATCATAGAATTGACCCCTGGCCAAACTGTAATACATTCCCAATAAAAGTGAAATCAATTAAAATAAATATCAAAAGGAACCTGGTAAAGGTGATAAACCACAAAAATCTCCCCTCTGAATATGAAAAGGGAGAAGAGCAGGATTATTCCCTTGCCTTACGGATGAAGCGGGGATCCAAGGAGAGCACATCTGGTAGGGAAGGAACCACGTTTCCAGGCTGACATCTACATGTAAAACTCTGACATTAGGATCAGATGGCAAAAGCACTCTTCTACTGCTTCCATAGTCATATGTGCAAACTAAGTTGCTTCGGTCATGTCCAACTCTTTGTGACCCCATGGACTGTAGCCTGCCAGGCTCCTCTGTCCATTGGATTCTCCAGGCAAGGATCCTGGAGTGGGTGGCCATGCCCTCCTCCAGGGAATCTTCCCAACCCAGGGATCAAACCAGGGTCTCATATGTCTCCTGCATTGACAGGCAGGTTCTTTACCACTAGCGCCACCTGGGAAGCCCTCTTTTAGTCATAAAAATCATCTAAAGTAAAAAAGAGAATTTGCCCCTAAAATCAAGGAGTCCTTACTGAACCATCAACCCTCACTAGGTTCTCCATCTCAGTTTCCTTAGTGAATTCCCCTTATCATTTTTTTTTAATTCAAAGCAGTGAATAGATTTCTTCACAATCTACACTTAACTCAATTAGATGTTTTATCCAGTTCCAGAGTTCTAATTATTATCTATTTACAGGGGGTAAAAATTGCAAAATTTTATTTTTGGCCCAGTGCTCTGGACTTAACTACAAACCTATCTGCTTGATGTCTTAATTTCTCTACTTTGATGTCCCATAGGCATCTCAGCTTTATCATAGTCAAGACTGATTGTTTGATTTTCCCTTCCACCTGTCCTGCAGTCTTATTTCAGTGGCAGGTATCTTTATCTTGCCACATACTCACACTAAAAATCCTTGCAATCATGTTTTATCTCCCTCTTTTTATCAGTAAAAGTGTTTAGCACTTCAGCAAAAGTGTTAGCACTTCCTCTGCATTCTGTCCAACCACCTCTCCAGCTTTCACAGCCACCACCTTGGTTCAGGCCATCAACACCTCTTGCTTGAACAGATGCACCAGCCTCCTGACCTACTCGCCAGTCCCTAACCTGCTTCCACTGCCACCAAGACGCCCCTCGTTTTCTTCAGATCACTGACCATGGTTCACCTCCTCAGAAAAACTCTTTTGGGATTCGTATGTGTTCCTCTGGGCTTGCTTTATTTCTTATTAGAGTTCTTAATCATCCAATATATGTGTATCATTTGTTTGTGTTTTTGTTGCCTTTATTCCCTGACTAGAATGTGAACTCTTTGAGGACAGGAATTGTGTTTATTAAAATTACCACACTGTGCCCAGAACTTATCAAAATGCTTGGCATAGAGAAAATGCCCAATACGTATTTTAAATGAGTGAATATAAAAATACAGTTCCTATCTTCAAGGAATTCACCAGCCAGTAGTAGAAATCAGCATGAACATAGCTAGCTATAATGCAAGCCAACTGTGATTAAACAAATTACAGGATAGCACACGGGAGACAAGATTAATTCTAGCTGGGGTTAGGGAAGGGACAGAGTTTTCTCACACATTACAGACATTTGGACATACACATAAGTATTTAAATTAGGCTGAAACAGATAAATGAGATTTCAGCAAGAAAAGACATGGAGACCAGCATACGGCAAGAACTTGAATGCTTAGAAGTGCTCAGCATATTCAAGGAACAGCAAATGATCCTGGGTGGCTGCCATCTGGAAGCTGAGCTGAGTACCAGGAGAAGGAGATGAGGCTGGGAAAACAGAGTGAGCCAGATTTCAAGGGGTCCTGAATGTAATGAAAGCGATGTTGTTTAATACCATCAAGAAACGCTTGTTAAAAACCTACTCCAGGCCAGACTCTCTGCTAAATGCTGGGGATGTAGAAATGACATCTCTTGTTTCTGTGTTCAGGAAATGTACAGCAGAGCACAAGATATCTGAATATTCAGACAAAGAAGTGTCACAAAGTGTTGTGAGTGTCATAGCAGCCATCTGAGAAGCAACGTGATAAAGGAGTGAGGATTCTACAGTGCACAGAGGGAGTTGTACAGAAATATTACATGAAGAAGGCCACGAGTCATGGGCTTTTGAGTTGGAGAGTAAAATGACGGGATCTAAGTTTTAGGGAGATTATGTGAGTTAGGGTAGACGACTGAGTGGAAGAGAAAAGAGTCTAAAAAAAAAAGGAAGTAATTCTCTTCTGAGTAAACACCGAGGAAAGTCTAATCACACTTGCTTTCGACTTGAAAAGATATTTCAATCTATGCTCTGTCCTGATGAGTACTCAGGAGGTATTCATCTGAGGAGGTTTTCTAATGTTAAATCAGTTTCCTGTGGGTAGAAAAAAAAAAAAAAGATGGTCAGAATTCTTTTGCCTGATAATAAATCACTTTTCTTTTTAAGTTAAAAAAGGTAAGAAATCTAGAAAAATCCATGTAAAAATTCTCAAAACAAGTGTGGAGGAAGAGAGGAGGAACCTGGCAGTGTTATACAAAACGTTCTTTAGGTAAGGTATAGTAGCTTATGACACAGCACTGGCATCATGTATACTGCTCGTATACTCTCAGTAGTTTAATAATAACCAAGTGAAAAATTACTTGTAATATGCTCTGTTCCCACCCTTCTGCAAACCCTCTTCATGATTTCAAGATGTTAGTTCTGACAAGTTCAAATCATCATCATGATAATTAGTATCTGACACTCACAGCCTCTTCACCAACAGTACATGTTGTTCATTTGTCAACATATAGTTGCAGTATAGAAAATATTTATCATATATAAGAACCACATTTTGAGTCATTTAAGAACATTTTGATAAGCTAAACATACTGAAGGGTGCTTTCATCACTGATTATTTTTCCCTCTGAGCTATTTCTATTTTGTTAACATGTAATTTTATAAGCTAAACTCATTTTCAAATTCCGGCATTTCTTGGGTTGAGTCCCTTGGAATGCGTCTCTGACTCACTGAAATGGAGGCATAAAAATGAGTATGCTGAGTTTAAAAATTTTTTAAATGAATTAATGTAATTCCCATGCATATGACTATATGAACATATTACGTGTCATTTTCTGATCACTGCAAATGCATGGAAAAGCATACATTGTTTTTCCTTGTAATATTCAGTATATTTCTTTTTTTCTATAAAAACTAAGTAAGATTCAATGAAATTTTTGTTCAAATGCTTATTGTCTCACAGAAATCCAAAGCTTGTGCATTTCTCTGCTTTCTTACTGTAATTATTTTGACTTAGGATTGCTTCATAAGATTTCTCCTCTAGATGAGTATGAATACTTCCTTAGACAGTTGGGGTCAGGTTCAAGTGTGTATAGCATCTGCATTCGTTATCTAATTGAGAAGAAAAATGTAAGTGTGAGGTGTAAGGACAGTGTAGTTGTAAGTTAGAAAAAAACTGTTTATCATTGTGAATTAATTTTAGAATATTTAAAATCTGCCCTGACCTTTTAAGCTGGATCCATGGGTATAACCAGTTTGACAGCTACTTAGGAACTGTGACTCTTGCTCAGTTTACCTCCCAAAGTTACCAAGTCTAAAAATCATCTAGGACATGCCATCATCCCTTCTGGGTAGGCAGCCAAACTCCTAGGCTTTAGTGGATCCTGAATAAGCTTTCCTGACCCTCATCTGGCCAGGCATTTTCAGAAGGGAGCCTGAAAACACCTGCTCTGTGGCCATTTGGCAGCTCCCCTACAAATATCAGCTGGAGATAACATGGTGTGTACAGAAACAATCTAGAGATCTGGGATTTTACAAGGCAATTTGATAGAGAGCCAACAAAATAAATCATGAAAGTAAATAAACACTAAGTTAAACACTCTTGGAGAAGTGGCACTAGAGCATATTCATGGAAAACAATTCTCCCTGAAGTAGATTCTCAGTGCTTTGTTGTCCCAGAATTATCTGATACATTATTACAGTCTATAGGGATGTGGGTAAAAAGTATTATGGAAAAAACTTAGTGAAAACAGTACAAGCCTGTGAGAAACGTCAAATGAAATGAAATACACAAAGGGATTAGGTCAGAGAAAGATAAATGTATCTTTAAGCAGTGTGTGCCTGAGAAATTATGCATGATCAAAAGTCTTCCCACAGCCCCACTTATGACTAAACATCCTTAGCGCGAAGAAAATTACAAACAGGTACACTTATAAAGTGGAAATGGAAACGAAGAGCTCTCTGTTTTTCTTTACCTTCTTACATTTGTATAACCCTTTATAGTTTAAAAAAGAACTTTTGCAAGCATTATTTCCTTTGATTCTTATAATAACCTGGTATGGCAGGTAAAAGATTAAAAATAGAAAGAAAAAAAAAAAAAAAAACCTGGGGGAGCCAAGTTGTAGATTTGCTTGAAAAACAGCGTCCTTGACTCCACTCATCAGCCGAATCCTAGGCTGCTGGCAACGAGACCGAGCTGGACAAGGAATACTGTCAGAACAGAAGGCACAAGATGTGTATGCGCATGCGTGCCTGATTGCAAATGTTTTGCCTTCCAAACAAGTCAAGAAATTTCTGAATTTCCTATGATTTCAAAAGACCTGTATCTATTTCTTCTCCCTTTAAATAACAAGAATAAAAATATAAGCATCCAAAGAGCATTGTACAGTCAGTGCAGCCTGGTGTGAAAGCTTAGACAAGAAAACTCCAGGAAAGAGAACAGAGCCAACATGAGACGTAGAACACATCCATGCAGTCCTGCATTGTTGGAAGGCATCCATAGGCATCTATAAAACGAATCTGAAGAAACATGAAGAAGCTCTCCATACAAGAGCTATTTTTTATCAAACAACTGTTTTTCAAGGTCATGCTCCTCTTTAGGAGTATTTCAGTATCCAAACCTCGGTTTCTCTATTATTTACAACAGTTGTTGCCCTTGAGTGTGGATCTGTGTAGAAGCAACATTCCATGGCAGAGAGCCATCTATTACAAACTTTAAGTGTACCTATGTTTTACACTAGGCAGCTCTGCCTCTGTGTTCTTAGAGTATCTATACTACAATCTTTTAAAACTAATCTCATTCTCTTCCTCAAACTGAATATATTATAAAATCCCCTCTCTCAATAAATGAAAAAAGTATTATGCAATCTCCCAAGCTATCAGCCTTGTTCCCTGAACAGTTCCTTTTCTCTCTCAGCCATCCGTCACTTAATCTCTTTGATTTTACCTCCATGATATGCCACAAATAAATGCCCTTTTCTCTAGCCTCACTGGAGTTATTTCTCTCCATGTGAGAAGTAATGAAGGTCTGGAATCTCTGAGGAGCACCTTTCTTTTTTTTTTTCAATTTCTGAACCTCTTCATTATTTTTTAAATTATTTTAATAAAAATTTTAAATTGTAACAACTAGTTTGTTCTCCACACCTATGAGTCTGCTTCTTTTTATTGTATTCATTAGTTTGTTGTATTTTTCAAATTCTACATATACGTGATAGCACATAATATTTATCTTTCTCCATCTGTCTTATTTCACTTAGCATAAAGCTGGTTTTAGAAAAGGCAGAGGAACCAGAGATCAAATTGCCAACATCTGCTGGATCATCAAAAAAGCAAGAGAGTTCCAGAAAAACATCTATTTCTGCTTCATTGACTATGCCAAATCCTTTGACTGTGTGGATAACAACAAACTGTGGAAAAATCTGAAAGAGATGGGCATACCAGATCACCTGACATGCCTCTTGAGAAACCTATATGCAGGTCAGGAAGCAACAGTCAGAACTGGACATGGAACAACAGACGGTTCCAAATAGGAAAAGGAGGATGTCAAGGCTGTATATTGTCACCCTGCTTGTTTAACTTCTATGCACAGTACATCATGAGAAACACTGGGCTGGAAGAAGCACAAGCTGGAATCAAGATTGCCGGGAAAAATATCAATAACCTCAGATATGAAGATGACACCACCCTTATGGCAGAAAGTGAAGAAGAACTAAAGAGCCTCTTGATGAACGTGAAAGAGAAGAGTGAAAAAGTTGGCTTAAAGCTCAACATTCAGAAAACGAAGATCATGGCATCCAGTCCCATCACTTCATGGCAAACATATGGGGAAACAGTAGAAACAGTGGCTGACTTTACTTTTCTGGGCTCCAAAATCACTGCAGATGGTGATTGCAGCCATGAAATTAAAAGACACTTACTTCTTGGAAGGAAAGTTATGACCAACCTAGACAGCATGTTAAAAAGCAGAGACATTACTTTGTCAACAAAGGTCCGTCTAGTTAAGGTTATAGGTCATGTATGAATGTGAGAGTTGGACTATAAAGAAAGCTGAGCACAGAAGAATTGATGCTTTTGAACTGTGGTGTTGGAAAAGACTCTTGAGAGTCCCTTCAATTGCAAGGAGATCCAACCAGTCCAGCCTAAAGCAAATCAGTCCTGGGTATTCATTGGAAGGACTGATGTTGAAGCTGAAACTCCAATACTTGGCCACCTGATGCAAAGAGCTGACTCACTGGAAAAGACCCCTGATGCTGGGAAAGATTGCAGGCAGGAGAAGGAGATGACAGAGGATGAGATGGTTGGATGGCATCATCAACTCAATGGACATGGGTGTGTGTGGATTCCGAGAGTTGGTGATGGACAGGGGCACCTGGCGTGCTGCGGTTCATGGGATCGCAAAGAGTCAGACAAGACTGAGCGACTAAACTGAACTGAACTGAATGCCCTTGAAGTCCATCCATGTTGCTGCAAATGGCAAAATGTTCTTTTTTTTATAGCTGAGTAGTTTTCCATTGTTTGTCTATACCACATCTTCTTTATCCATTCATCTGTTGATGGACACTTTGATTGCTTCCATATCTTGAGAACTGTAAATAATACCTTTGCAGGAGCTTCTTTGCTGACCCAAAGGATAAAATCCTAGGCTCCTAAGCATGGTATGTAAGGCGGTAGCTTTATGATCTAGTCCCTGTCTCATTTTCCAAAGCAGTCTACTGAAACATAACTCCAGCCACACCTAACTTCTTACAGCCTTTTCAAATGCTATAATCAGTTTAATTCTCCATATATTTCATATTTTTGTTTGTTCTGCATGAAACATTCTTTTGCCACTCCTGTGTGTCTCCCTCTAAGTATGTTACAAAATAGAGTTTAAACACTACCTTCTCTGTGAAACCTCCATTCTCACATTCTAACATAGGTAGCTGCCCTTCTTCTATGCCTTAGTTACTTTTACTGAATTAGTATTACTCTTGATAACATTAGAGCCAGATATCCTGGAGTGTGATGTCAAGAGGGCCTTAGGAAGTATCACTGCGAACAAAGCTAGTGGAGGTGATGGAATTCCAGCTGAGCTATTTCAAATCATAAAGGATAATGCTGTGAAAGTGTTGCATTGAATATGCCAGCAAATTTGGAAAACTCAGCAATGGCCACAGGACTGGAAAAGGTCAGTTTTCATCCTGACACACCCTGACACATCCTGTAAAGGACAAAACTGTACTCATATCACATGCTATCAAAGTAATGCTCAAAATACTTCAAGCTAGGCTTAAACAGTATGTGAACTGAGAAATTCCAGACATACAAGTTGAATTTAGAAAAGGCAGAGGAATCACAAATCAAATTGCCAACATCTGTTGAATCATAGAAAAAGCTAGAGAATTCCAGAAAACCATCCATCTCTGCTTCATTGACTACACTAAAGCTTTTGACTGTGTGGATCACAACGAACTGTGGAAAATTCAAGAGATGGAAATACGAGACCACCTTACCTGCCTCCTGAGAAATCTGTATGCAGGTCAAGAAGCAACAGTTAGAACTGGACACGGAACAAGGGACTGGTTCCCAGTTGGGAATGGAGTACATCAAGGCTGCATATTGTCACCTTGCTTATTTAAATTATGTGCAGAGTATAGCATGCAAAATGCTGGGTTAGATGAAGCACAAGCTGGAATCAAGATTTCTAGGAGAAATATCAATAACCTCAGATATGCAGATGATACCACCCTAATGGCAGAAAGTGAAGAGGAACTAAAGAGCCTCTTGATGAAAGTGAAAAAGAAGAGTGAAAAAGCTGGCTGAAAGCTCAACATTCAAAAAACTAAGATCATGGCATCTGGTCCTATCACACCATGGTAAATAGACGGGAAAACAGTGAGCAACTTTATTTTCTTGGGCTCCGAAATCACTGTGGATGGTGACTGCAGCCATGAAATGAAAGAAAGCTTGCTCCTTAGAAGAAAATTAATGACAAACCTAGACAGAGTATTAAAAAGCAGAGACATCATTTTGCCTACAAAGGTCTGTATAGTCAAAGCTATGGTTTTTCCAGTACTCATGTACGGATGTGAGAACTGGACAATTAAAAAAGCTGAGCATCGAAGAATTGATGCTTTTAACTGTGGTGCTAGAGAAGACTCTTGATAGTCCCTTGGACTGCAAGGAGATCCAACCAGTCAATCCTAAAGCAAATCAGTCCTGAATATTCATTGGAAGGATTGATGCTGAAACTGAAGTTCCAATACTTTGGCCACCTGATGCAAAGAAATGACTCATTAGAAAAGATCCTAATGCTAAGAAAGATTGAAGGCAGGAGGAGAAGGGGACAACAGAGGAAGAGATGTTGGATGGCATCACCGACTCAATGGACATGAGTTTGAGCAAGCTCTGGGAGATGGTAAAGGACAGGGAAGCCTAGAGCGCTACAGTCCATGGGGTTGCAAGAGATGGGCACAACTGAGCGACTAAACAACAACAACAACAAATTGATATTATTAGATTTTTTGTTTTAATTTCTTTTCTATGTTTTCCCCTTCACTAATTAAAAAATCATGCATTCCATGTTATTCAATGCTATTCACTTCTAGTGTAATCACCTACCATATACAGCAAACAATAAGCATATGTTAAGTGAATGGATGCTAAATGAGTTTCCAAGAAATTTTTTAATATGCATAGAATGTCTTCCCAGGTGATTCAGCTAGTAAAGTATCTACCTGCAATGTGACAGATCTGGGTTTGATCCCTGAGTCAGGAAAATCCCCTGGAAAAGAGAATGGCAACCCACTCCAGCAAATATTCTTGCTGGAGATTCCATGGACAGAGGAGCCTAGCAGGCTACAGTCCATGGGATATCTAAGAGTTGGACGCAACTGAGTGACTAATACTTTCACTTTTACAATGCCCTAATACCAAATTGAAAGTCATTATTGCCAAAAATCTCTAATCTTAACCTATGTTTTTTCAAGTGTGCAGATAAAAGGAAATCTAAAAATAGTAAGTATCCTATAGGCAATAAATATCATATTAAACTGCATCCCATATAACCTTGGGAGGAACAGATTGAGCCAGATCCTAAATTGGACCACACAGACAAGAAATAAACAAAAGATGACATCACATGATAACAAAAGTTTTCAATCCATTCCACTCATTTTCTAATTTACCTTATCACTATTAGGTAAAGGAACACCTGGTTTAAAGACTGCTGAAGGAATTGTTATCACTGTCTCTGTACCAGTCAAGAGTGCTGTCTCCAGGAAGCTCCATAAGAATTAGTCCTAGGGTTTGTCCTCACAAGTTGTCTGAGTTAGAGCTAAACCAAGGAGCCAATGCCCTGTTCACAAAATGTATGCTGATACTGTGATGGGCAGAGTAAGATTCAGACTTACCTTTACTATATGAAAACATTCCTTTACTGTATGAAAATAGAAAAAAAAATGTAAAAATGATAGATAATTTCTTAAGGAGTAAAAATCTGGTGGTAAAAATCAATACAATAAGAAAAAATAGTTAAAAACCTCTTTTTAAAGGGAAAAAATGAGAAGCAATAACTAAGGTGAAGAGGTTTTTCCTTATTTGTTTGTTTTAGCAGGTTAAAAGCCTTCAGATCATGATGTCCAGTTTAAGTCATGAGGGTCACTCTTAACGAATGTCGATATCAAGGAGAAGGTTCAGAGAGGAATTACAAAGAATACTAAGCAGAAGGGAAAGTCAGAGAATTTTAGGCTAGGGAAGAGATGCCAAAATCACAGCAAAGGGCTGACTAATAATTTCAGATATATTAAGATGTTAACATATAAGGAGCCCAAACTCTCCCTGTCAGTGATGGATCAAAAACAGAAATATGAGACTTCCCTGGTAGTCTAGTGGTTAACAATCTACCTGCCAATGCAGGGGACACAGGTTCAAACCCTGGTCTGGGAAGATTCCACATGCCATGGGGCAACTAAGCTTGTCACCACAACTACTGAAGCTCATCTGCTCTCTGCGCACAACAGTGAAGACCCAGCATAGTCTAAATAAATTAATGAAGTTATTTTAAAAAAACAAACAGAGACTACTATCAAAATCAAAGAAAAAGACATTGGGCTTAGGAGAAAGGATCTCTTGACTTTGTGAATGGTGAACCAATAGATGACCAAGGAGAAAGGTTATGAAAACTTCCAGGAAGGACTGAAAATTGTCTGTTTTGAAAGGTTTAGACATTCAGCTTCCCAGAAGCTGATGGGATAGGAAGGAAGGAAGATGCACTACATCCTCTGCCATGAATATTTCCAGTTTTGTGAGTTAATAACATTAACTTATATTCATCATGTATTTACATAACATTGTGAAAAATACAATACACTCCATATTTACCCATTTACTCCTCTATGGAGCAAAATATCACAACAGGTTTAAACTTCCTTCACAGAAGCTAAGTTTGATGCCTTTGACCATTTTTTGTCCACCTGCAACATCCTTCCCAATATCTCCGCAACTTCTAATAAATATGGAGCACCAAAAAGTACACAACTCTTCAATAAGTGCCCAGGAAATGCCAAGTCAAAATAGGCAGATTACTCCATGGTTTCTGCATGTCATACATCTATTAATACATCCTAGGATCATGTTCACACTTTTAATAACTGCACTAGGCTGCTGACTCATATTCGGGCATGTTTCTACTTCCTTCGTACCTACATAATTATTCCCTTTCTTGTGTCAGCCTGGTTTCTTTTTTCCTTAATCTCATCCTGTTTAGCTTGACCATTTTTCTCAGGTTTCAAGGGTCCACTGAACTGTTGTCCTGAAGTTCATAAATCAATAGTGTTGCCAAAATGAAGATTTTCTTTTCTAAGTTTCAAATAATCAAAGGATATGAAAGGTTGGGGCAAAGCTCAATAATTCTTTTAACTTGTGTGCAAGGCTCTCTGCTAAGGATTAGGGGGTAAAACAAACATGATTCCTGCTTCCTGATAGATTGCAGTCTATCAATGATAGAGATAAGAAAATAGAAAACGACAGCCCTCTACGATAAGTGCTTTGATAGGAAGGGCAGGCAGGGACAGGACAAAATGAGAGTGAGCACAGGGAGAATTACTGGTCTAGAAGCTGTGAGTGCATTTTGTAGTACCACCTGACCTCTAAACAAAAGAATTCAGAAGAGTGAGAGGGTAAAAATCTGAGAATCTGCACAAACATATAAGCTAACTGCTTTAATCCTCACAGCAACCCTGTATGGCAAGTATGGTTAGCCCAGAGTTAAAGATGAAGAAACTCAGCATTTAATAGGGTAGGTAATTTATCCAAAGGTCACACACTTCTGGCTAATAAGTAACAGAACTGGATTTCCAATCCAGGTCTGCATGACTCCAAAGTTCATGAATGGCCATGCTGCTTTTCAAATAGTCTCTAGGTTTCTGGTTTATTAACAGAAATGCATGTGGGATGAAATCTAAACTTTCAGAAATCTAGATAATGTCAACTGCTTCCTTTTTATGTGGCATTCAGTCAAAATATGACAACAAACTAATCTGACATAAGCTTATCCCAAACTGTTCTGGTAACTTCCTCACACTGCGAATTCAGGAAACCAATTACCTGATGACTTGCTAGTCATGTTTCTAGGATACAAAAATATAATAATGCATTCATAATTTCAAGGGCCAGTATTTCTTCCAATTTTAAAAAAAGACACCATATTTTTCCACCTTTGGGCACTTTCGTCTTCTGCAGAAAATATTCTACAGTTAATAACAGTAGAAAGCCCTCAACAATATCAGAAGTAACTTGAGTATCTATTCAGATGGCTCACTGATAGTAGTTTCCTGTCACAAGCAGGTAGCTAATATTTAATATGTATTCAAATAGGAAAAGGAAACAATCCAAGCAATCAATTTGGCACACAGAACTGTTCAATAGATAATACCTGAAATTCTACGTTCAACACCTGTTAAAATATCGTCCATCCAACAAATGCAACGTTTAAGTTAATTCCTGCAATAGGTCACTCTGAAAAGCCCCTCAGAGTTAAGGTGCACCAATGGCAGTAGCTTGTCCTGTACTTGATTCTGTATTTGAAGGGCATCTTCATCTTGATCTGCCCATTCCTCAAATTTCCCTTGGCTCACAGGATGATCCATATCAACCACTCATGATTTCTTTAGCAGATCATATGCTGATAGATTCCTAGAAACATCTACTCCTTCTCCTCAAAAACCTACCAGTACGGAATTTAAATTGGCATAACCATATTAGAAAAACCAATATTTACTAAAGCTTAACTTAGAAATGCCTACATGTGTTCACCCAAAGACATGCACCAGAATATTTATAGTTGTGCAATTTGTGATGTCCAAAAGCAGAAACTCTCCAAATGTCCAACTACAGTAGAATGAATAAATTGCTCTATTCACACAAAAGAATACTTTACAGCCATTGGAATGAATAACCACCACTACATGCAACAATAGGGATGTATCTCACAAGCACAGTGGAGAATAAAACACACACACATAATATATGATTCTATATATGTAAAGAATAAAAGGTAGAAAAATTAACATATTCTATTGGAAGTTTGGATACTTGTTACTTTTAAGGGGGTGATAACAGGAAGGCAACATGAGGAAGGCATCTAAGATGCTGATAATATCCTCTTTCTTAATTGGGATGTCAATTTATCAAATGTAAGCTGTTTTGTGAAAATTAATTGACTTACTTTTCTATATATGTATTATACTTCAATAAAAAGTTTTCAAAGCCCCTACAGGCTTGAAATTTTAAATAGCTAATTTTTTGAGAGATTAAAATGGACCATATGAAATATTACCTATGGGGTAGAAAAATTGCTGTGTAAGGACCTGCATTTTAAACAATATGAACTTAAAGATCATTGCCCAGATAGACCTGGATCCCTTTCACTTCTAGAAATGAGATTCCCATGTCTCCCTACACATTGCCCTAGTCCATATTCTGGCTGTAGTTTCCAGCCCATTCCTTTGGATCATAAATAATGTTCCATTTCTGGTAAAACTCTATTCTCACTCTTGAAGGACATGATCTCATCTGTGAGCCTTGAAAGAAAGGCACTTTTCAACCAGCCCTCCCATATTCTTCTCCTGCCCCCTAAACATCCTGCACTGCTTATGCACTGCTTATCTTCATCTCTACCCAGAGCACTCTAGGGAATCACCCTCACAATGGCCTCTCTCTGATGTCTTTAGCTTGCCTCCTGTGCCAATTAAGAGTAATGAAGTCAGTCTGTTTCACAAAAAAATTATTTTTTGGCCTTTATGTATGATACATGAATTTTATTTTTAAATACTTCTTATTCCATTTATAATCTATAAATGTTGTTCAAGTTTAAATCATTCATTATCATAGAAATTTTATTAACAATGTTGTTGCTGCTCAGTCATTCAGTCGTGTCCAACTCTTTGCAACCCTATGGACTACAGCACAGTAGGCTTCCCTGTCCTTCACTATCTCCTAGAGTTTGCTCAAACTCATGTCATTGAGTCAGTGATGCCATTGAATCATCTCATCCTCTGTCACCCCCTTTCCTCCTGCCCTCAATCTTTCCCAGCATCAGGATGTTTTCCAATGAGTCAGATCTTTGCATCAGGTAGAGCTTCAGCTTCATCATCAGTCCTTCTAATGAATATTCAGGATTGATTTCCTTTAGGATTGACTGGTTGGATCTCCTTGCAGTCCAAGGGACTCTCAAGAGTCTTCTCCAACACCATAGTTCAAAAGCATCAATTCTTTAGCACTCAGCCTTCTTTATGGTCCAACTCTCACATCCATACATGACTACTGGAAAATCCATAGCTTTAACTATATGAATCTCTGTTGGTACAGTGATGCTTCTGCTTTTTAATATGCTGTCTAGGTTTGTTATAACTATTCTTTCAAGGAGCAAGTATCTATCAAGTTCATGGCTGCAGTCACCATCCTCAGTGACTTTGGAGCCCAAGAAAATAAAATCTGACACTGTTTCTATTTTTTCCCCATCTATTTCCCATGAAGTGATGGGACCAGAGGCCATGATTTTAGTTTTTTGAATGTTGAGTTTTAAGCCAGCTTTTTCACTCTTCTTTTTCACCTTCATCCTGTTTGCTTTCTGCCTTTAGGGTGGTTCATCTGCATATATGAGGTTGTTGGTATTTCTCCCGCCAATCTTGATTCCAGCTTGTGATTCATCCACGGTACATAATTTTATATTCTCATTAAACTTTGTCTTTGAATGATCTATTCTTTACCATTCTTAGCTCCCTCACTACTGGAAAGCATCTAGAAGCTGGCCTTACATAGGTCTGAAGGTAAATATCAAAATGGATACTGTTTACAGTATTACAAGTACAGTATAACAAGACTCAAACATACTTTTGTGAACACTTCATACCTGCAAAAAGAAAATGTAATAATATACATGACTGAGTGAAATCAGAGAAGAAGAAATATCATATGATATCCCTTATGTGTATAGAATCTAAAATAATACAAATGAACTTACTGATAAAACAGAAACAGTCTCACAAATTTAACCAAATTATGGTTTCCAGGGGAAGGATGTAGGGGAGGGATAGTTAGGGAGTTTGGAATGGACATGTACACACTGCTGGATTTAAAATGGATAACCAACAAAGACCTACTGTATGGCACATGGAACTCTGCTCACTGTTATGTTGCAGCCTGGATGGGAGGGGAGTTTGGGGGAAAATTGATACATGTATATATATGGCTGAGTTCCTTCACTGTTCACCAGAAACTATCACAACATTGTTAATCAGCTATGAAATGAAGTTGCTTCAATCCTGATTGACTCTTTGTGACCCCATGGACTGTAGCCTACCAGGCTCCTCTGTCCATGGATTTTCCAGGCAAGAACACTGGAGTGGGTTGCCATTTCCTTCTCTGGGGGATCTTCCTGCCCAGGGATCAAACCTGGGTCTCTCTTATTGCAGGTAAGACTCTTTACTTTCTAAGCCACCACGGTATAATCAGCTATACCCCAATACAAAATAAAAAGCTTAAAAATAATAATAATAACCATCCAGTGCAAAAATATTTGAGAATTTCTAGCTCTCCTTTCTCAGGAGATTAAGCCAACACATATTGTTTTAAATTCACCCAAACATCTACTTGACCTTGATAGCAAATAATGCTTTGTTTTTGTTTCCACCATTTCCTAGAAGGGCCACCTCCCATACACAGCTCATTTACAGACACTACTGAGCCCTTCTAAATTACTATGGCTTCAGGTTACCAGCCCCTTCCACATACTCTGGTTCTCTTTGGTAAACCATCACTCAGCAGCCCCTCTGTAGGCTGCTTATCTAGACTGATATAATTATAATTTTATAATACTAAAAATAGCTTTAATGGGATTTTAAGAGAACTAAACATAAAACTCACAAAGGAAAGGAAGAAAAGAATCTTACATTTAGCAGGCATCTATTACCATTAGAGCTTTTTGGTGGTACTTGCCTGTATGCTATTGTTTTTAGTCTTTATATAACCTTGCAACATGGGTCTTATAATCTCCCTTTTGCAGATGAGAAAATAGAGGCTTGCCCCAAATCACAGAACATGGATGATGCAGAGCAAGACATTAAACCAGCCATCAGCAAAAAAAATGTTTTCTATGAAGATACAACAAATATTTTAGGCTTTGTGAGTCACATAAGTTCTCTGTCACATATTTTTCTTTATTTGCTGGTTGGTTTGTTTTCACAGCCCTTTAAAAACATAAAAACTATTTTTAACTCCTTGGCTGGATTTGGTCCAAAGATGGTGGTTTGAAGATGCCTGTCTTAAGAAGTTGGGGGGAAATATATGCTTAAGTATGTGCTCTGGACATTGGTCCAGAATTAAATCCTAATTCTACCACTTACTAGCTAACATTTATGAAGATGTTGTAAAACATCTACCAGGCAACATTCTAGGTGTTATACATGTATTTACTTATTTAATTCTCCCAAAAATTATTGCCCCATTCTACAGATAAGGAAACCAGAGTAGTTGAATAACTTGAGTTATTCAAGTTATTCACACACACAACAGTAAGTGGTATAGCCCAGGCCCTCTAGCTACAAAGCCCATGTTTTATAACATTATGTTAATATTATTGAAGTTGGGATAAACTACCTGAACAGGATAAGTAATTGGATTGCACATTTATACAAAAGGAAGCTTTGCATTTATTTTCAATGATCCTTTGGCCCTTGCAAGAAAAGGAGTTAGTACTTCAGGCTGTTGTAACTGGGACTAAGACATGTAGATTCTAGAAGATGCCATTATGTATGATTCTACAGGTTCATAAGGATGGAAAGCAGAACCTAGACAGGGTGATTGGTCAAAGGCAAAAAGACACACTAGATTTGAGTTCAGTTAACCAGGGTCAAAGGAACATAAGGTGCTAGATGGAATTCAAGGTATGAACAGGAGGACAACTAAGTAGGGGATAATTGATAGGCATCCTAATGCGCAGGCAATTTGTATCAGGACTGCAGCTTAAAACATCAGGGTGCCTGGTATAGAGGCAAAGCCCTGGGAAATGTGATTCCCCTATGTCCATACTGAGAGTGATGTGACTGACTCAGTCCTGAGCTGCACAACTATTGCATCAGTATAGGTAGATCTTTGCAGATCCTTGGTCTATACTGTGATCAGGGTAAAAAGTGAGACTCATCTGAAAAGTCAAGTTCTGTTAGATCAACCTACTAGAGTTCAAGATCTATAAGACAGGGACCCAGGAAGACCTTTCAAATAAATGAATCTTTTTGTTGTTCAGTTTCCAAGTCGTGTCCAACTCGTCACAATCCAATAGACTGCAGCACGCCAGGCTTCCTGTCCCTTAACATCTCCCAGAGTTTGCCCAAGTTCATATCCATTGAATCAGCACTGCCATCCAACCATATCATCCTCTGTTGCCCTCTTCTTCTTTTGTCTTCAATCTTTCCCAACATCAGGGTCTTTTCCAATGAGTCAGTTGTTCACATCAGGTGGCCAAACTATTGGAGCTTCAGCTTCAACATCAGTCCTTCCAAAGATAATTCAGGGGCTTCCCAGATGGTGCTAGTGGTAAGAACCCTTACGCCATTGCAGGAGATATAAAACATGTGGGTTTGATCCCTGGGTTGGGAAGAACCCCTGGAGGAGGTCATGGCAACCCACTCCAGAATCCTATGGCATGTCCACGTGTTCCCTTATTCCCTTGCGCAGACACCCACACAGCCAACCACTTCAGTCTTGTCCCCATGGCATGCTCTCCAGCAACACTGCTTTGACATGAATCTTAAAGTTCTTTAAATCCAAAACAACAAATATCACTATTTATTGTTATTGCGATTAAGCTGTTATCAACCACAGATAATAAAGGTTAAAAGAAAAGGAAAAAAATAAACTGTAGTCTTCTGTGGTGAGAGTGAAAGTGTTAGTCTTTTAGTCCTGTCAGACTGTTTACAAGTCTTCCAGGCTCCTCTGTCCATGGAACTCTTCAGCCAAGAATACTGGAGCGGGTTGCCATTCCCCTCTCCAGGGCATCTTCCTGACCCAGGGATCAAACTCGGGTCTCCTGCATTGTAGGCAAACTCTGTTTTAACTGTAATAAATTGAAATGGCCTACAAGGATCTGTGTGATCTGGCCCCTAATGGTCCCTCAACCTGAGACTCTTGGGCAGGCTGTTTCCTTTCCCTGAAGCGCTCACCACCCCCTGTTTCTTTGCCATCTTTGTGACTGAACTTACTACATTTTTCACATTTTGTTTTATTTTTTGCTCTGTCACATTTATCTTACTTTTTAATTATACACAGTTTTAGAGTGACGTGCCTTGCCTGTTTCCCTCACTAGACTGTAAGCTCCATGAAAGCAGAGACCACATCTGCTTAGCTCATTATGGTGTCTCCACCCAGGACTTAGCACAGTTTCATAAATTTGTCCTTGGCAATTATCCATTATGAATAAATCTCTATTGACAGGGTATTGAAATGCCTAAATTAATTCTCCCCCAGACTGAACAAAAACTTCCTGAAGCTGAGAAATATGTACTACAAATACAAACTGTCAGTAGTCTTATGTAACAACACCAGGAAAATCATATGACACAGGATAAATAGAGTATCATCACGTTATTTATACCAAAATGTGCCCACAAGTTCCCTGGGACAGAGAAGGGACTATATATATAACAAAAAGATTTTGCTGATAAACAAATACCAAGAATATTTCTGCCTTCCACATAGTAAACAGTAGGCTTCTTTTGCTTGCTGATGAAAAAATTTACAAAGCAATCAGTCCTGCTTTTCCCCTTCTATTTTTTGACTTGAAACAGCTATAATTAAGTAAATTACCTGGTATCCTTGAGTACTCAAAGTCCATGTTGTCTATGACCACTCAAATAACAAGGGCATCTTTGGCATTCCAAATGCATGTAAAGTTATCAATGTGGAAAAAGAATAAATTAATCAAAAGTTATATAATCTTATTCCCTGGAAAGAATCTGATTAAATCTCTATCCTTTGTAGCTATTTCTAATCTAGGGCAGTGCAGGTGTTTACAATCATTTGTGAGATGACCTCAGGTAACCCAAGGATAGTTTTAATTGCTTATCAAATGTAATTTTATGAATGAGACAAAGATATTGTGCAAGTATATAAAACACCTTTGAAATACAGAGAGCCTTTCAAGATGTGATTTTTAGTTAGCTTGCTACTCTTTCTTTAGAGTCTAATTGATTTTCTTGACATCTCTTTAGTCTGGCAAACTGCCTGCCTAAGTACTTTATCTGACCTTCAGGCTGTTTGCCAGGTATTGATCCAATACGTACAAAGGCTGTGTTGTATCAGCTCTCCTAACTTTGATAAGGGCTAATGTACCAGCGTCAAGCAGACAGAAAGTCAATGGTCTCAAAATTTCTCTCATCCTCTTCTTCTATCTGTATGTTCCCTTCTTATGCAAGAATTTCAGGTCCTATCAAAATCAGATCTTAAGCAGATCAGATGCACTTTTGGCCCTAATTTATTTTCTAGAAATTTTTTTAAAAACATCTGTTAGAAG
The DNA here is from genome assembly GCF_016772045.2 of Ovis aries. Lineage (NCBI taxonomy): Eukaryota > Metazoa > Chordata > Mammalia > Artiodactyla > Bovidae > Ovis > Ovis aries. Next base: position 162,178,877 of record NC_056055.1, on the reverse strand, counting down.
AGCTCTCTAGGCAACAGTAAATAAAAATGTTTAGAAATATTAGAAGTTAATATTACCAGTTAAGTAAAACTAGGTATGACTTAAGGAGATGCTTAGGGAGGATTTGGGCTTCCCTGGTGGCTCAGATGGTAAAGAATCCACCGGCAATGCAGGAGACCTGGGTTCGATCCCTGGGTCAGGAAGAGACTCTGAAGGAGGGCATGGCAACCACTCCAACGTTCTTGCCTGGAGAATCCCCATGGACAGAGGAGCCTGTCAGGCTACAGTCCATGGGGTCGCAAAGAGTCAGACACAACTGACAAGTGAACAACTAAGCACTAACGTATTTCAGTTTCCCTTGATAATAAATTTAAGGAAAACATTTTCATTGGACAAATGGCTCTGGGCAGCTTGAGGAGATCCATGCCAACAAAACATCCTAATTACTCAGGTCAGAATGAAATCCTTGAAGACAGAGAAAACAAACCACCTGGAAGTCGAGTTGCTGAAATAAGCCTTTTGGGAAACAGAGAACCTTACTGAAAATGTATTTTGTGTTTTGAAGATGATTTGGGATAGATAAAATTGACTGATTTCACAGTACAAAGCTGCTACTGATATGTTTTGCCCTCTGTTAATGAACTTCCAAAAAAACCATTGGAAGGACCTAGAGATTTCATAATGCCTTTGCATGGAGTGAAACAGTGTTGACTGATGCCTACTTTATCTGATCTAGGTCTTTTTATAGCTTGGAACAGAGAGAAAGCCATGAAAAATTTACTTTTAAGTCCCCAGCCTGAGGAAAAAATTACTAGTTAGAATAAATGAAAAAAATACGCATTCATCATCATATGCCACTTTAGGCAATCTACATTCTGAAAAGTCATTCCAAGCAGCTGGATGGAGCCTGAGTTGATGACTGGCCATGGTGGGAAAGAGGAGTCCTGTAGAACTGACATGGGTGGGAAAATGTAGAGGGTTCTGCAGGGGTGGCTGTGGATGGAAGAGGTATAGAAGATCACACAGAGTTGGCATGGGTGGGAGAGGTACACAGGATGCCACAGGACTGAGTGAAAGTGGGAAAATGCAGAGGATTTTGCAGTCCTCAAGTGCATAAACCCAAGAAAACTGTGCTGAGAATGGGGCTACCTGGGTCATTCTAATCTCCAGCCATACTAATCGAGAGTCACGGAAACCGTAGGATGAACTCCTTCCTTCCATCTGTTAGATTCAATGGCCCAGATGATATTGCAGACAGGCCTGAAGAAAGGACTTTAAAGCTGCTCCTAAAACCAGGGGAGCTTTTGAATATGAAATACTGAAGGGCTGGGCCACTTAGCATCAATCCACTAGATGAGGAGGAGGAAGCCTAAGAAGAGAAGCATTGTTTCAGAGAAAGCAGAAGGGTAAGAGTGAGAAGGCCCAGAAATGCCTTTAGATAACTGCATACTCTCTGCTGGCTTAGGATCCAGATATTGACAAACTTCTGGACCAGAAAACCTTAGTCAAATCCATGATTTCTACGGAGGAAATTTTGAATAGAGAAGTCATGAATGAGAGGTGGTGATTACTCCAGGCTGTTTTGTCAATTATCAGTTAAATCAGTCTTGCTATTGTGATTACAATGGTGTTTGTCTCCAGCAGCTGGAGGCAAAAGGACCTTGAAAACAAGAAGAGGAAACCAACTGAAATTTGGCATCAAAAAATAGTTGAGACAAATATACCTAGGGGAATAAACATTACAAAGTGGTGGAAGGTCTGAAAAAGCACTATTGCCAGGAGAGTCAGGAAGGGGGGCCAAAGCGACAGGAATGTCTGTGACAGAGCAACAACATGCTGTACCTGCAAGCCATGCACATCACGTGAATCAGGCAAAGACTTGCTTTACCTTCTCCAGGAAGGGTGTGTGAGAGCAGACCTAAGGTACTATTTATGGATTTGCATTAAAAAAAAAAAAAAAAAAACAGAGACATAAAAGAAATTCAGTAAATGGTATGTAAGCAAAACTGATGGGACCCCCATAAAATTTTTTTTTAATTGGCAAGTCACAGTCAAAAAGAGGGAAAGGGAAGGAAGACTGGGGTCAGAAAGCCAAATTACAAAATGGAAAAAGAGTTCACAGTATTGTATTGATAAAGCTGCTTTTCAACAGAGTACAAAAATCACTTAAAGGGAGGGTTATGGATGACAGGATTGTTAAAGCCTAGTCCAGCTCTAAATATCTACACCCTACAGCAGGTTTCAAAATTCAGCTTCTTCTAAATCTGGCTCTAACCTTACTTTGGGGAATTCTCTGGCATATATCCTATTTTACTCTGCTGGCCCCAGAGGTCATCTGCTTACGCTACATGCTTATGAAAAGCACATTTGCCCTTTTTTAAATGGAGGGAATGAAGATGGCAGGAAGAGTGAAGTGGAAATCAGAAGCCCTGACTGGTGATGGTGCATCCTACAAAGATGCAGGATGTTTCCCTCATATCTAAAGAGAGGGGCCAGGGTAGGTTGTCACTGAGGTTCTTGCCAGCTCTATTTGCTGGTCTCTCTCAACTTCTCAGGCCTTCACACAAGCTCTCATGCATTAGATGTCTTTTAGCAAGGAGATTTCTGGGCTCCAAAATCACTGCAGATGGTGACTGCAGCCATGAAATTAAAAGACGCTTACTCCTTGGAAGGATTATGGCCAACCTAGATAGCATATTCAAAAGCAGAGACACTACTTTGCCAACAAAGGTCCGTCTAGTCAAGGCTATGGTTTTTCCAGTGGTCAGGTATGGATGTGAGAGTTGGACTGTGAAGAAGGCTGAGCGCCAAAGAATCGATGCTTTTGAAATGTGGTGTTGGAGAAGACTCTTGAGAGTCCCTTGGACTGCAAGGAGATCCAACCAATCCATTCTAAAGGAGATCAGTCCTGGGTATTCTTTGGAAGGAATGATGCTAAAGCTGAAACTCCAGTACTTTGGCCACCTCATGCGAAGAGTTGACTCATTGGAAAAGACTCTGATGCTGGGAGGGATTGGGGGCAGGAGAAGAAGGGGACGACAGAGGATGAGATGGTTGGATGGCATCACCAACTCGAAGGATGTGAATCTGAGTGAACTCCGGGAGTTGGTGATGGACAGGGAGGCCTGGTGTGCTGCGATTCATGAGGTCGCAAAGGGTCGGACATGACTGAGCAACTGAACTGAACTGAACTGAGCAAGAAGAGATCAACCACCAAGTAGAAAAGGTGCGGAACTCCTGAATTCCAATTCTCCGCCTAATCCATCTGCATAAAACACAATCACAGCTAGAGATCAGAAAGTGTACCACATATATACAAATAGTAATAAAATACTAAAAGACAACTCCTCAGAGAGATGACTCTCTCTATTACAGACCAGTTTCCAGAGAAACCAGGAGGAAGAGCCATTCCTCTCAAAGAGACTTGAAATGAGATTTGAAGGAAATCAGAAAGAACAGCTAACAATTGACCATATTCCCTCAGCACTCAGGAGCTGGCCCTACACACTTCACATCTGAAGTCTGTAGCAGTCGTCTCTGGCTAGTGCTGACTTGGAAGCCTCTAGAGACATCCTACATCACTGCCCAGGAGTTCTTCAGCTTTCCACTTTCTCCATGCCATCCCTGCAGCCTGCGGGCCACTCCACACCCTGCATTCCTGTCAGGTGTCCTGTCAGGCAAAGCTGGTTTATTTGAGGTCATGCTGGCAGCTGAGCCCAAGAGCCTGCTGCCTTGTGTTGTTAACCCTGCCAAGTTGAACTGTGTCTATTTTTTTTTTTCTTCAATCATTCCTAGAAATATCAATTCTGGAAAACTCTGTTTTCCCACATAAGGTTTTGGCAGCCAATCCTCAACAGTTACCTCATTCTTTGCTCTGCTGCCATCTGAGAGAACATACCAGGAGAGGAAAAAAAAAAAAAAACGGTGCACCTGTAGGGAGAACAAATGCACAGAGGGTGAAGGATTGGATGGCCTCTTCCTCCTAACAGGATTATGTAGGAAATGCCTTCATGGAGTTGAAGAACATTAGTGCTGCTGAAGAACTGAAATTCCACCTACCCCCAAATCCCTGATTTTACATGCTAGGAGACTGAGGCTAGGCAGATGAATGTCTCTTCTGCAAGTTACAACCAAAAATATTTACAGATACATGAATGAATAGATGAAGGAATGAAATAGAGAAACTCAGAAATGGAATTGGGAGAATAAATATGTACACTTGTGGAGCACAAAGTAAAGCCAGAGGAAGAATAAGTGATTAAAAATAATCTCTGTCACTATGTGCCTCAGTCCTCTTGAACTGCTATAACAAAATACAATAGACTGGGTAACTTAATAAAGGACAGAAATTGATTTTTCACCGTTCTGGAGGCTGGGAAGACCAAGATCAAGGTGCTGGCAGATTCAGCGTCTGCTGAAGACATGTTTTCTTGTTCATAGATTGTCATCTTCTTGCTGTGCTCCCACATAGTAAAATGGGTGAGGGAGTACTCTGGAGTTTCTTTTATAAGGGCACTAATCCCATCATCAGGTTTCCCTGGTGGCACAGATGGTAAAGAATCTGCCTACAATGCAAGAGACTCAGGTTTGATCCCTGGGAGGGGAACAGCAACCCATTCTAGTATTCTTGCCTGGACAATTCCATGGACAGAGAAGCCTGGAGGGTTACAGTCCATGGGGTAATAAAGAGTTGACTGAGTGACTAACACTTTCACTTCCGATCCCATCATGAGGGCTGCATTCTCATGATTTAATCACCTTCACATCCTAATGCTATTACATTAGGGGTTAGAGTGTCAATGTATGCATGCTACAGGGACACAAACATTCAGTCTATAACATTAAATAAATATCTACCCTTCTCAGGTTAAAATGTAGCTACTAGTCATCATTATTTTTGGTCCAGACAGCATCTTCTGAAAGAAAGAATCTTCATGACTCTTCCATATTATTGACACTTAATCATAAAGTGAGAGCTTGAGAGAGCCTTAGGAAGCATATGGTCACATCCTCATATTTTGGAGATGAGAGACTAAGATTGAAAAAAGTAAAATGGTTGTCCCAGAATATCCAACAGCTACAGGATTATCACAGAAAGAAAAAGCAGTATAGACAGACCTTGATCAACTTGTCCCTGAGTACTTTTTTCTACTGAAATAAGTCCAAAACATATGTGTGCACACATGTATACCCTGCATTCATACCTACTGTAGGTATGAAGAGTTACTAAATATACTACTTCAACAGCTGGGATTTTACAAGTCGACTTTTCACAAGGTGCTTGTGGTTTCTTAAAATGTGTTAGGCTCTCTTCTTTTTTCTTCTAAGAATTTTTTTTTCATTAAAGAATTTAAACATTAAAAGGCTGCGTTGGTCAAGACGGTTACTGCATGATTACTTTATACCATCAAGTCAAAATTACGGGCAGCAAATTCAAGTTTGGCTTAATATGATGCCAAACCAGTTCACTTTGGTCAATAGTGTTCAAATAAGGTGATCAGAAGCCAAAGTAGCCATCATGAGGCCTTGCTGAAGTTGTACCAGTGGGTGTCCATCTCTGTACCTGATTAGAGGGAATTCCTATTGAATTCAATAGGAACTAAGAGGGCTTCCCTGATGGCTCAGTGGTAAAGAATTCACCTGCAGGTGATGTGGGTTTGATCCCTGGGTTGTAAAGATTGCCTGGAAAAGGAATGGCAAGCCACTCCAGTAATTATGCCTGGGAAATCCCATGGACAGAGGCACCTGGTAGGCTACAGTCCATAGGGTCACTCAGCAACTAAAAACCAAAAACAAGTAACTAAGAACTGAGGCCAGTTAGTAATACCTGAAAACTAGATCGTAATAGCAGATCTGGTAGGCACTAAAGCAGTACCATTCTCTGTTTTTCACTTGGCCTTGATTCATGACAAATTACTAAACTGGTAACTTACACTAACCGCATAAGAGAATACATAATCTTCTAGATATCCACTGAGAAAATGAAGGGGTGTCCTGAATGAGTTCGATGGGTCTTTCTCAGAGGTTCCAGTCTTGCAGGGCTTCACTCATTTTCCCTCTTCAATAGCCTTTCTGCTCATTATCAGCACCAACACTTACTGTGTAGGAATGTGCTGGGAATTGAGTTGGACACTATGTTGGAGACCTCTATCTTGGGGTTGATAATCAAATTAGAGCCGAAACATGTACACAAACGGCTCTATAATTATACACCTAGAATAATTAAAGCACCAAATAAGTTAGTGAAGCAGTAATAATTATGGCATTCAGAGAAGTTCCAAGAAGGGCATTGTAGTAACTTACAGTGGACTATGAGGCTCTTCCTTTGTAGAAATTTAAAATCTGTTTCCATATCTGAGTCTTACATTTCATTATTTAAGACAGGTTTATGGTTTACTCTTGTTATAAGAAGAAAGGGGAAGAAAGAAGAATACAGAACAGAGAGTAGGAATTTGAATTCTAAAACGTGGAGTACATGAGCACCTATTATGTGGCAGACACATTAAAAAAATGAACTATAATATGCAGTGGAGTAACTGAACCTCATCCTACGGGTTAAATCTTAGTTGAAAGGCAAGTATGTGTGGCCAGGATGGGATCCTTGGATGGATGCCAAGAATGCCATGGGCAAACTTGAGCAGAGCCAGTTGAAGGCCAAAGATGAGAACAGTGAGGAAGAAAATGATGCATACTCCCAAAGAAGCAGAAAAAAGAGAAGAGCCTTCCAATAAGATATTATGTGTTGTGGGGGCTAAAGATGATAGGCAAACCAGAGTAGACAGCTCCGAAAAGAAACCAAGAGGGACACAAATGGAGGTAGGAATGAGAAGTTATCTAAGAGATGTTATCTAAAACCTCAGGGAGTTAAACAAGGATAAGAAAGACGTGAATAAAGTGGGAGCAGGAAGGAAGGAGTTTCATTTTTTCTCAGACCAGACATGACAATGTCAGATAAGGGCTCCATAAAAGCTTGCTTTTACCTGCATTTGTTCCCCATATGATGGGGACATCTTTTCCTTCTCAAGGGAAAAATATGGATGCAGAAATCTGACACCAAGCTACAAAGAAGTCTTGGGAGTAAATAATAGAACAATCTGTGCCCCATGACTCCTCTCTGTGCCCTGAAGATAGACATGATAAACGGAGTCAACTCTCAGAGATCCTGCTCATGGGGGCCAACAATGTAATTATATATAAGCATGAATAACTTTCATAATTGCTTCTGAAGAAGAACTTTCAAAATGGAATAAGAATAAAGCCTATATTAAGATAGTATTTGTTTAGCAAAAGGAAACATCCAGTTCTATAGTCAGATCTTGAAGAAAGATTGAGCAATAATATGGCAATAAATTATAGAGCTAACATATCATGCCTAGAAACTGTGATAACTTGTTCTCCTGAGTCCCAATTAGCTAAAAGATTAGTCCTTGCTCAGGATGTATATAGGTGATTCATTTTTACTTAACAATAACTAACTGTATCTTTGGGTTATCTGGTTTATCAAAATGATAATATTCTAAACAGAAATACGAAAAGAAATAAAAATAACCAAGGCATATCTGGTAGCAACATGTTTACATGTTTTCTCTCACCCTTAACCCAAAATAATGTTTCTTGGAAAAGTATGTTTTCCGGTTGTTTAATAACACAAAACTTCCTGTGGCCACTTGGCCCATTGTTTGCACAGCTAGTCCCTGGAGGCATCATGGAAAAAGGGAGAGGAAGCAACTACCCAGCCCTTCAGCCAAATCCTCGCTCTGTCACTTAGTTGTAAGGATTAATTTTTATTAATTATGGAGTTCTGAAAACTAGTCCTGGTGAAATTGCTTTACCAATATTATGTCACAGTAAGTCTGTGAGGTAAGTATTATTCTTGTCCTCATTTTACAGATGAGAATTGAAACAGAAAATTTAGTAATGTTGTCAAGGTTACAATAAGTAATGGAATCAGGGTCGGTCCTATATCTATGTCATGCCCCTTAATCCTTATGTCATGTGATCTCTTCTCTCTTGGATTTAGACTCTGAGCAACTTAGTTTTTCTGGGCCTCAGTTTCCTCATCAATAATGTGGAGGATATACCACCTATCTTGCAGAATTGACAAGAAAATTAAATGAGATAATACATGTAGTTCTGGCCTATAATAAGTAATCATTTAATAGTAACTATTATTGTATTTGATAATGATTGTTTCATAATCTCTAAGACTTCCCTGATAAAATGATTACTTCTTAAATTATATAGGTACATTTTTATCAGTAAGAATAAAGTTATTCCATATTAGCTTCTCATTAATAGAAGAATCACTATTGGGCTTCCCTTGTGGCTCAGCTGGTAAAGAATCCGCCTGCAATGCAGGAGACCTGGGTTCAATCCCTGGGTTGAGAAGATCCCCTGAGAAGGGAAAGGCTACCCACTCCAGTATTCTGGCCTGGAGAATTACATGGACTGTATAGTCCATGGGGTGGGGAAAATTAAAATCTGTATTGCAGGCAGATTCTTTACCATCTGAGCCACCAGAGAAGCCCAGAAGAATCACAATTGCCATTTAATTTCTATTGCCTATGTATTTTGAGAACAAAGTCAAATGCTCAACTAATCAGTGCTGGGCTACCAAATGAATACGAAATGAACCGAGATCTCAGTCTTGTAATCCAAATAGAGTAATCCTCCCTTATCTGTAGAAAATAAATTTTCAGATCCCTAATGCATGCCTGAAACCACATGTAGAACCAAACCCTACATATACTATATATACTTTTTTCCTATACATACATACCTATGATAAAATTTAATTTATTAATTAGTCACAGTATAATATTAACAGGGGATTTCCTGGTAGCTCAGACGGTAAAGCATCTGCCTACAATGCGGGAGATCTGGGTTCAACCCCTGGGTCGGAAAGATCCGCTGGAGAAGGAAATGGCACCCCACTCCAGTATTCTTGCCTTGAAAATCCCATGGACCGAGCAGCCTGGTAGGCTACAGTCCATGGGGTAGCATATAGTCGGACACGACTGAGCACCTTCACTTTACTTCACTTCATAAGATTAACAACAATAACTAAAACTAGAACAATTATAACCATATACTGTAATGAATGCTATGTGAATGTAGTCTCTCCTTGTCAAAATACTCTACAAATTTAATGCTTTTTTCATCTTAACTAATAAGCACTAATCACTTACTGTGGCCATAATTTTTGTAGTCATAGGCGCAACCGCAAAATTAGCAGGAATTTCTTTTTCCATCACAATATCATGGATAGAAAATTTTTCTTACTATAAATCTAGCAACCTCATCAGTTTTTTCACTTTCATTATTAAGTTGAAAACTTCCACCTTTTCATTTAAAGGAAGCACTTTATGACTTCTCTTGGGCATATCTGGATTGTCAGCATCACCACTCTTTGTACTTTGGAACCATTGTTAAGTAAAATAAGGGTTACTTGTACAGGAGCACTGCAGTACTCTGAAAGTTGATCTGATAACCAAGACGGCTGCTAAGTGACCAACAGGCGAGATACTCTGGACAAAAGATGATTCACATCTGGGGCAGGATGTGGCAGGAGGGAAATGGCATGAAATTTCATCATGATACTCAGAACAGAGTGCTTTTTAAAACTTCTGAATTGTTTATTTCTGGAATATTTCATGCGATATTTTTGACTGTGGATAACTGAAACTGCTGAACGCAAAACTATGAATAAGGGGGGACTGTTGTAAGCAAAAAGAGTGGCTTATATTAACACTGAAACTATGTGTCACTCAATGGAAATATGAGTGAATTGGCTGGCTTTTGGACCAAATTTCCTGTGAGAGGCCCTGTTGTTGCATGTGTGCATGCGTGCATGCATGCTAAGTTGCTTCAGTTGTATCCAACTCTTTGCAACCCTATGGACTGTAGCTCACCAGGCTCCTCTGTCCATGGGATTCTCCAGAAGAGAATACTGGAATGTGTTGCCATGCCCTTCTCTACTGTTGTTGCCTACTCTATAGCAACTACCAACTCCCCACACTCTTCCCCTCTCCATCTCCTCCTTCTTTGCTAAGAGAACCCAGATTTTATTCAGGGGACCCATAGCCATAGGCTTCAAAGAGGTGAGGACACTTCTAGCCCCAAGTGGGAAATCATGATTGACTGAAGCTAATGATGGTATTCCCATTCTTCATAGGCAGTCTAACAAGGGACCTGGAGAAAAAGCTTTTCACTTTTGAAAATAAACATTCAAGGAGAAATCTCCCTTTTTGCATTTGCATGTTACACTTGCAACTACAGTGGCTAGCTTGAACTCATAAAGGGAAATCTAGAAGATAAATCAATATGGTGAGAATGTCAGAGGAGAAGATAGAGAGAACATGAGTCTTTGACGAAACACTAAAGATAATAAACCCAGAATGTATCCTAACAAGAAACCTTCCAGACTTCCTGTTAGTAGGTTACTTAATTTGTTGTTGCTTAGTAACAAAGTCATATCTGACTTTATGTGACCCCAAGGACTATAGCCCACTAGGCTCCTGTATCCATAGTATTTCCCACACAAGAATAATGGAGTGGGTTGCCATTCCATTCTCCAGGGGATCTTCCCTACCCAAGGATCAAGCTAGTGTCTCCTGTACTGACAGGTGGATTCTTTACCACTGAGCCACCAAGGAAGCTCCAGTTACTTCATTTACACATTGTTTAAACCATTTTGAGTTCGGTCTTCTGAAGCTGAGTACATCTTAACTGATATCCTAACCCCAGAAGACTTAGTGTTGGTTAAGACTAAGAAGCCCAAGATAACAGAGATAGTCCAACTTTCTTGATCCTATGGTTCCTCCTAAAGGCATATGACTACAGGGAGAAGGAGAAACAGAAAATTAGTACAGTTGTCCCTCCTTATCTGCCAGGGGTTGGTGCCAGGATGCCCTGAGAATGCTCAGATCCCTTAATAAAATGGCTTAGTATAGTCAGGATCCCACATCCATGGATCAAGGGTTCAACCAACAGCAAAATGAAATCCAAGGTTAGTTGAATCTGCGGTTGTGGAACCAACAGATCCTGCTAGTGGGCTGTACAAAGAAAGGGGAGGAACTGAGGAACTGGGAGAATCTTCAGGTCCTGACCATCCAGTTACTGACTCTTTCTTCCCACATACATTCTACTTCTCTTGACTAGCTACCAGCCCCCTTCAAGCTGCTCGTGTTAAATCTCTTGCGGATATCCCCAGAATGTTGTTAGTGGGACCTCAGATTCAGTTGCAATCCTGGGGGTGGTGAATGGCCCCTGAACTCATACGTCTCCTGAGAATCTATGTCCTTGCTGAAATGCACCTTGTCTCATCCTAGACACAAACATAAAGTGCCACCCCTGACTAGCTGTCAGTAAGCTTTCACAGAATTGGTGATACCCGGAAAACAGCTCAGTCAGGCAGCAGGAGGGTTAGATGGGCTGCCCATGAGCCACTAGGTGTGTATCCCATGGATCCTGCTGAGCATCAGCAAGAGTAGCTGTTGCCTGAGAGAGCACAACCATGGAGGGTGAAGTACAGGAGCTTCTCAGAGCCACTAAATAAAAATGAAGAAAAAGCAGAGACTAACAACAGCCTCCATTTATCAGGGGTGAGTACACGGTTGTCATTAGCAGCTGTTCCTTTCCACTAATGATAGGCAGTAGGACTATATCTGGGAACAAAATGCCCCACAGTACAGTTTGCAAGAATAAAAACATGCTATGGAAGGACTTTCTAAAAATCTTCCCTGGAGACTTTTTCTCATCAAACTATGTGTGTTGGTGTATATATACGTGCGTGTATATATATCTTTATTATATATGTGTGTATATATTATATGCGTATGTGTATGTGGAGAGATTGATTCCACATGCATGTAAAATGAAAGGGGCAATACTTAAATACAGCCTTGTAGTAGAGATAGACAAGTTATTCTCCAACCCTATTAATCTGTGATAAGCTATATCCAAAAGACACATTCTGCTCCCATCTCACCAATGATTATTGTCATCATGAGTTATTCTCACACTTGTTAGTCAATTCCTTTTTTTCACAGACTTGACTAAAGAACTCTGCCTGCCATTTCAGCTGCACTTCTGCGTTACCACTGCTTCTCATATCCTCATTGTTTCCCTGGGTCTCTGATTTCATCCTTTCCCCCTCTCTTCTTAATCCATCATTCTTTGTGAGACACTGTTGGCTGAGCCCTGCACAATAGACCTTGTCTCACCCTATTTACCATGCCCAGTAAATCTATTAGTCTCAGTACACCATCAGCTTTTAAAAGTGCCCCTTTCACAGGCCCCCTCCTTACCTGTTCTAATGACATTGTTCCCTCTCCCACTGCCCTTTGAACACTCATGTCATTAAGCTCCAGTTTCACTTTGCTTTTGATAATGACAAGATGGCTGCTCTCTATAATCTTACCCTGGAGCCTGACACAGAGGACCCGTACAGCAGCAGCCACAAGAGATACCTATTGATTGCTCCCTTTGCCTCTCCTTCCTCAAGGTCCCAGGGCTGTGACTGGTATTCGCCCAGTCTAAGCTAGTTCACAGATGGTTGTAATCGGTCATTTCATTGACACAGAATGGGGGATATTCTGAACAACATATGCAGTTCTCTCTTCCCCTTTCCTTCTAAGCTTTACTCTCAGACATTTGGATCCCATTTGTTCCCTCGAATATGGACTTGCTGAGTGTATTTCAACAGCCAGGCTCTGATTTAGGTGTTATGAAGACAAGAAAAATGAGATCCAGTCCCTTCTCAAGGTGATTCCCATCTGGGGAGGGAAGATGGGAAGGTGGGCCTACTGACCAGCAATTATGATATAAGGAGCTAATTGCTTTGTGCAAGCCAGAGGGACTTCAATCCCATTGGCTTGCACTTTGTTGCTGTGTTAAAAATTGTCTGTGCAGAGCAGTCTCGAAGTGGACTACACCAAAACAAGAGCAGTGTGTGCGCTCAGTCGCTGCGTCATCTGACTCTGTGACCTCACGGACTGTAGCCTGCCAGGCTCCTCTGACCTTGGGTCAAAACCTGACTCAGGCTATTCAGGTTGACTAACCTGAGACGAATCACTTATGGCTTCAACAGAGCCTCAGGGTCCTCAGCTCTAAAGGCAAATAAGAGTAGTACCTGCCTCTCAGGGGCTACTGTGAGGACAAAATGGAACACCTAGGAGGTTGCTAGCCCAGCACCTGACTCTCCATCATTGTTAACTGGGGTGCAAGCCCTTTTCGGAGTTGCTAGAAAACCTCTAATTTCTGAGGCCTCGTATTCCTCCGCTAAACTGTTTCTCCTACTGCTACTGCTAAGTCACTTCAGTCGTGTCTGACTCTGCAACCCCATAGACGGCAGCCCATCAGGCTCCACCATCCCTGGGATTCTGCCGGCAAGAACACTGGAGTGGGTTGCCATTTTTTCAGGAGGGTGGTTTTATTTGAATAAAAATGTGAGTCGAACCAGCTTCAACTCCACTTGGGTTGAGGCAGCTCAGTGAATTCACGACCTGCACCTTAACTCTGGAGTACCTGCTCCAATGAGATTTTATGCTCAGGAAAATTAGAATCTCTTCTGGGAATTTATTCATGTCATAAAGTGGAGCTGCATTTATTACCATCAACAGTTTTTACTCAAGGCTCAAGGGGACCCAGGGGCCTGAACAGCAAGAGGGTTCTATGTCAGAAGAAGCCATATTAACAGGCTTCCTATTCAGGCCTCACATCCATTGCCTGCATACCAAAGTCCTTGAACCCACCCCTCCACTGCATTTCATTGCAACAAGAGACCCCCACCTCCACCTCAAGAGGGGTTTATGCAAATATTCTCCTCACCTATTACCATCCCAATCACTGCATGGATCAATTGAAGGGCAATGAAAAATGATTATTGAGCCATATATAGACCACCCCAGCATTTTTAATTACAGATCACACAAGAAAAACAGAACTTCTTTTGTTTTGCTTCCATTCAAGATAATCTTATCAGGAATGTCAGGATAAAAATAATACTGCCATCAAAAGAATATTCAATGCCCCTTCAGGCACTTTTTCAGAATTCAGAGTGTTGGCACTTATTTAAAAACCAAATACTGAAGAAATGCATAACTTAGAGAGCTCAGGTGCTCAATTAGCAGAGGCTGAGGAAAAGAATGAGTCAGGGAAATGCTTCCCCAGAATGTAACCTAGCCTTTAGCCCCAGCTTTTCCAACTCTTGTCAATGAGCTGAAGCCTGGTGTTGATGTTAAAATCATCTGACAACTTGTAACTCAACTATAAGCAGTCAGACATAAGCTACAAGTGTCTATTTTTACACACCAGCAGCAATTCCCCCAGGAGCCCCAGCCTTTCTTTCAGCCTGCTCTTCTGTCATCCCCAAGAACCATTTCCTCCTATGGATGTTCTATTCTCTTGTTGGATGCCTTTAGAAAGTTACTTTCCAGTTCCTAATTACCTCAAGCAGCTGACTAATGCAGCTCCTAGGCTCAAACCACTGTGGAGTATCCATTTTAACACTCAGCGCTATCACTGACTGGTGTCAAGAGAGTGAGGGGTAGGGATGAGGAGGGAGATTGCTTCTGTGCCTGTCAGGAAAACAACAGTTGTATTCATTGGCCTCCCAGGAAACTAGGATGCCTTGCCATTGTGGATGGGATTTTCCCCCAGGGGATCTGGCTGATGTACCATCCAACACACCAAAGAGGAATGGCTTTATTCTACCCTCTGCTCTCCTTGGCAGGGGTTACATCATTTGCTCAAGTACCATCATCAACAAGTCTATATATACACTGCCTACAGAAAACTTTCTATAAGCCAAAAAGCAGTTAGGACAAACACCATTAAAACAATGTTCTCTAGGTAACACAATACAGAGCCCAGGCCATGGCTTACTTATTTCAGAAACTATTCCAATCACCAAAAAGCACTCAGTAAAGACTTGAGGATTAAGTGACTCCTTGATTGATCTGGAATTAGTCTATTAAATACTCTGAAATCTGCATTTGGATATAAGAGGGTGAGATTTTTACAGCAATGGTGTTTGCTGCCAGGGCATTAGTTTGCCCACATTTTACAAAAAAAGGGAGGTACTATCACTGAGGTTTCTTTGTTTCATCACAGAAAAATATAAAATCTCCCCAGAGGAAAAAAAAAAAATCATTAAGAGAGGAAAGGAAATGTTCTTATGGGATTTGGCTTTCATTGGTAAAGAAAAATCAACATTTTACCTGTACTGTTAGTGGCAGTTTATTCCCAGGTGCCATTTGAGTCCTACTTTTAGAAAGCGATCAACAGTTAATTGCTAGTGTTTTAGCTCACTATTCAACCATCTCTTCCTTTCTTTCCGCTAACGGTTTCAGAAAACAATCCAGTATCAGGAGAAAGTTTTGAAAGGGCAGAATTGTTTAATGAGTATAAACATGGAAAACAGTTTTCCAATTTAAAAACATAAGTCTGCTGGATACTTCTATTTTTTCCTTAAGGTACCTATTAGGATCTCCTGAGTTCCCCCAACACTGAGCTCACTTTGCCTGCTAACTGGGGAGTAACTTCTACTTTGTGAACTTTACAGGAAATAAAGAGACCCAGAGTGATCTGCCCTCCCTAAGAAGCAGCCACATTGACCTGGCATCATAGAACACGTCATTTTGCTTTGGGAAGGTTGTCTCGATTCCCTGACACTCACTTTTTGCACACATTTCTAGGATGACCTGCACACCAGTTTCCAGAAGTCTGCTATATCAGTGAGAAAAAGAAACACTGAACATATTGCTGCAAGATCTGACTTTGAGGCCTGGTGCCCCTCTTCAGGGCTTTCTTGGTAGCTCAGCTGGTAAAGAATCCACCTTGCTGTGCAGGAGATCCTGGTTTCATTCCTGGGTCAGGAAGATCCCCTGGAGAAGGGATAAGCTACCCACTCCAGTATTCATAGGCTTCCCTGGTGGCTCAGATGGTAAAGAATCTGCCTGCAATGCGGGAGGCCTGGGCTCAATCCCTGGGTTGGGAAGATCCCCTGGAGGAGGGCATGGCAACCCACTCCAGTATTCTTGCCTGGAGAGTCCCGATGCACAGGGGAGCCTGGCAGGCTACAGTCCACAGGAGTGCAAAGAGTCAGACATGACTGAGGAAGTAAGCACATCACAGCACAGTCCCTATGCAAGATCCAAATCTTCCTGAGACTCAGGGTCCTCATCTGTACAGTTAAGAACCAGACTAACATCTCTCACCTCCCCTTCAGCCCTTTTCCATGATTCCTCACTAAGGCACCACAGATGGTGTGGCTAGGGAGGGAAAGAGGAAACAAAAGGGAGGTGAGTGCATGCAGGTGCCCTAGCTACTGAGCACCTCTGGGAGGTCATTTTTCCCTTCATTAATCTTTTATCTGATTTTCACCAGGGGGGTAGAATGGTTCACAATGAAATAGGATTCTATGCACTTTAATATATAGTAGGAGCTTAGTTACTTGAACTGAGGAGCCCAATTGTGTTTTCAAGAGGCCCTGAGTCATAATGGAACTAGCTCTCCTTTCCGTGAAAGGATGGAATTACTCACAAATACCACTAAAATGCACACTTTGTGATATAGTCTTCTCATGCCATGACCAGTGATGTGTATCTGAGAAATAACTGTCCAGGACAGAGGCAGACTGCTAACGCCTGGACAAGAATAAATTCCTGAAGCTACATCTTCAGCTGAGGCCCATTAGCAGGGAACCATCCCGAGGCAGAGGATCAGGCAAATTCATAAGACAAAGTGAGGCAGAGAAAGAGAAAGGGAGGGAGAAAAAGAGGGGGGAGGGAAGATATGGCATGGGGAGATAGGAAATAGAAAAGAGAGAAATAGGAAAGATAGAGAAAGAAAGAGGGAAAAATAAGAGGAACCTGGGGAAAAGGGATTAGGCCATTTTGCTGCTTAAAGAAGAAAGATTGAGAAAGTGTTTGTTTGGTATTAAGTCTATTTTTACTTTTAGACTTTCTGTTTTCATTTTTCTATCCACTATAATCCTCTGTTCTGTATCCTATCTTGTTCCTTCAGTGAGGCAATAGTAAACAGTGTATTGACTTTTTCACTGTTTTGTCTGATAGATACTAAGGCTGTTCACCAATATTCCAGATCTCCTGTGAGACCCAGGGTGAGACTGCACTTCCTTGCTCCCTTGAAATGGAGCAGAGATGGTGATGTTTTGTTAATGGAATGTGAATAAAAATAATGTGTATTTCTTTGCGGTGAAACCACTGACTGAGAGGCTTTTTTTTTTTTTTTTTTTACAGATTTCCATCTTCCCAGGGCTTCCCCAGTGGCACACGGTTCGATCCCTGGGTCAGGAAGATCCCCCGGAGGAGGGCATGGCAACCCACTCCAGTTCTCTTGTCTAGAGAATCCCATGGACAGAAGAGCCTGGCAGGCTTCAGTCCATAGGGTCGCATAGAGGCAGACAGACTGAAGCGACTAAGCCGTAGCAGCAGCATCCTCCCATCAACGTGACCAACAAATCTCTGAACTTTGGAGGCTTCATCAGCCTGGGTCTGGATTGAGGAAACCTGGATCAGAGGCCCCAACTGCCCATAGTGAACATGTGTTTTAAGCAAGAGATAACTTTGTTGTTTTAAGACATTAAGGCAGAAGGGGTTCTTCTTATTGCAGCACAACTTAGCCTAACCTGACTGATACATTGTTGTTATTACTGATTATAATTAGTTTAAGGCTATCAGATACTGTTGGTTATAGTACAATTTTGCAAAAATTCCTAATGCTTAAATAAATAATTAGATTTTTCAAAGAGTAGTTTCTGTTCACAAAGAGTTCTTATGCTCTTCTGCTGGGCGTGGAGTTAACCAGTTGCAGTTTCATCTAAACAGAACGTTCTATATATTTATAGGACATTGGGTCTAAAAGGAAATCTTGGAAAAAATACTTTTGCCTTCATCATAGATATTTTTCAGAAATTACTATTAGTGAATAATGTTTATGAGTATATAACAGCTGTAAACTTGTCAGAGATAGACATGAAAAAAATAAAATTATTGTCATGATTTTTTATCATCTCCAATACCCTGCAGCTAAGCTCTCAGTGATTTTTAACACCAAATAAAACCCAGCCAATTCAAAGCAGGTTTATAAACCTAATAATCCTGTGAAGTGGAAGCTGTAGAAATAACTAGATTGATCTAAAAGCATTTTTAAGATAAGCACTTTTAGCTAAAGGAATTAAATATTGAAGAATGTACACATATGCAAACATTGCCTCACCTTTCCTGAACAAAACCATATCCAGCTATTGGCATCTTTAATGCAAAAATATAATCTATTAATATAAAGTCACTAACTTATGGTGGTGGCTTGCATAGTCTGGAAATTATGGCCTTTCTCTGCACTCTAAGCCAGTAACAACTAAATATGAGGGAAGTATCTTCACAAAGTAGGGAATAGATTAGCCATTTCAAACTCCATGTCATTTCCCATGTTTTGGAAACATCTTGGCAGAAATATAATTGTAGGTCCTTAATCTAGCAAAAAATCTTCTCCTAAACTTGAAGTGCTGCCAGATACGAGAGGAAAGCCCAAGAACAGAAACGCCATCATTCTTCAACGCAGGTGGATGGACAGCAGAGAACCTGGATTAGAAACAGCCTGTAAAAGTCAAAGGAACATGACAAAGATAGATCTGAGCAGAGAACGGAACATTATGTTCATTTCTTTCCATGTCCAGAAGGATTGCTGGTGCTGAACTGAATCAATTCAGTTCAGTTCAGTCATTCAATCGTGTCCAATTCTTTGCAACCCAATGGACTGCAGCATGCCAGGCCTCCCTGTTCATCACCAACTCCCGGAGCTTATTCAAACTCATGTCCATCAAGTCAGTGATGCCATCTAACCATCTCATCCTCTGTCATCCCCTTCTCCTCCTGCCTTCAATCTTTCCCAGTATCAGAGTCTTTTCAGATGAGTCCATTCTTCGCATCAGGTAGCCAAAGTATTGGAGTTTCAGCTTCAGCACCAGTCCTTCCAATGAATATTCAGAACTGATTTCCTCTAGGAACTGAATAAGACCTCACTTTAAAGGAAGTTTCCCAGACCTACATCAAACCGTATCAGTAAGTCCCTACACTGAACAGATTTACAGGTTAAGACAGGCTGGTGTCAAATCAATTCTAGTAGAAAATAAACTTCACATCAATTATTTCTTAACAAATTATTTTTCCTTTACAATAAAGAATCAAAAGACTCCCTTTTTCATGATTTCTTATTTTTTTTACTTTTGTTGAAATGTTTATAAATGATTTGTCATAAAGGACAGCTATCTCCACAAAATTCATCTCCACTGTAGGCATATGCACTAATGGAAGTTATAAGGAATAAACACAATATCAACATAAAATGATTTTATTTACCTTCAATAATCAAAAATAAGCATAGGCCCATAAACCAAAGAAAAGAAAGAGCTTGGCTTTCAGCTATGCAAACATTGCCTATTATTTTTCAGTCTTTTCCTATTGAGAAATAATTTTTCAAATGTTTCTGATTCTCATTTACTGTATTGCAATTTTTTAAATTATCAAAATATGCACTGAAAAACACAGTACTTTCATCATAATCTTTCTGGTTGTAAAATTCTAAGACAAATACAATGAACATGCATGCTCATGAGTTAACAAGATGGTTGGAAATTGGTATATTTATTTTTGCTTCTTTTCAACCCCAAATAATAAACCTTCAATTCATCAGAAGACAAAAATGTAGTCTATTTAAAGCTTACTAACTCACTTTTCTTGTCAATTTAAAAAAGAAGTGTGCTAAGTTGCTTCAGCTGTGTCTGAATCTATGCGACCCTATGAACTGTAGCCTGTCAGGTTCTTCTAGCCATGGGATTCTCCAGGCAAGAATACTGGAGTGGGTTGCCATGGCCTCCTCCAGGGGATCTTCCAGACCCACAGATTGAACTTGCATCTCCTGCATTGGCAGGCAGGTTCTTCACCATTAGCACCATCTGGGAAGTCCCCCAAATGAGGAAGGATTGTCCTCTGATGGGAAGAACACCTCCTCCCATGGGGTTCGATTCTTTGCGACCCCATGGACCTGCCAGGCTCCTCTGTCCATGGAATTCTCCAGGCAAGAATACTAGAGTGGGTTGCCATTCGTTTACTCCAGGGGATCTTCCCAACCCAGGAATCGAACACAGGTCTCTGGCATTGCAGGCAGATTCTTTACCGTCTGAACCACCAGGGAAGCTATTTAACTTACTCTGGTCAATTTAGACAGGGAAAGAGACACAGATGTGTATAACGGACTTTTGGACTCAGAGGGAGAGGGAGAGGGTGGGATGATTTGGGAGAATGACATTCTAACATGTATACTATCATGTGAATTGAATCGCCAGTCTATGTCTGACGCAGGATGCAGCATGCTTGGGGCTGGTGCATGGGGATGGCCCAGAAAGATGTTGTGGGGAGGGAGGTGGGAGGGGGTTCATGTTTGGGAACGCATGTAAGAATTAAGGATTTTAAAATTTTAAAAAAAAAATAAATAAATAAATAAATAAATTAAAAAAAAAAATAAAATAAAAAGAATCAGTGTTCCTTATTATCTTAAGATTTATTACAAAACAATTTGTCCATATTTTGTCTTTAAATTTTTTTTACAATTTTATAAGGTGAATTAATATTTTCCTATTGTAGTAAATACATATTATTAAAGAGAATCGATCCTTTCTTTAAAAATGTGTGGTCTTTCGGGCCTTCAAGACAGAACATTCCATATCAATATAGGTGATAGAGATATAGCAAAGATATAGGACAGCTGCTCTCAATAGGATTAGGGGTAAAGATGTAAAAATCACGATGAAGTTTTTTTTTTTTTTTAATTACATATGTCTATCCCCATTTAAGATTCAGGAATGCATGTGGTCTAGGAAAATTCTTCTGGTGATCCTTAGGTTCACTGCATTAGAAAATTGGGTAACTCTTTGAATATAACAAAGTATTACATGTTTGTTTTTTTACTAAATTTCCGTATTAAAATATGTTTTCCTCTAAAAATTATGTGCAGGGGAAAACCCGATTAATTTACAGAATTGATCCACTGAATTCTTCTTAATTAATGTTTTAACTGCACGGCTAACTCTGTTTTTCTGTCTATCTATATAGGCAAATACATCATCTTTGTCTTTCAACAAATTGGAAACATTTGCTTAGAGAATGAATCTGGAGAGTTGACTATCACTACCAAACACTTCTGTCTTGTAGTTAACTGGCTTTGCTGTAGCCTGCCAGGATGAAACAGCAGCCGATGGGCCAAGTCTAAAACACAGAAAGTGAAATGGCTCTATTAAGAAAGAGATTAAAGCATCATGCTTTGTAAACTAGGCTACAGCCCCAAACCACAAAATTATCACGATGCATGTGATTGGGAAGGACTAATTAGAAGAGAGGATGTCATTTTATTTTCTAACCAGCCCTCTTTGATCTGAAACCCTGACACCCCCTCACTTGTTGCCTAGCAACACTTCTTTGTATATGTAAGGTTACTCTATTCCTGCATTGTTATTCAATTTATTTGCCATTTTAAGTGTCCTTATCGTCTTTAAGATTATCCCACCCTAGAGTGATTTGCTTTAGGTTCCAAAATACCAGAGGGCAGTCAATTAAGTGGATATAAACCTCACTGCAGGGCCCACTGCCATCCCCCAATCTGTGCTAAACAAATGCTGTAGATTTCGCCTTGGTCTCAGTGATTTTTACCAGAACCCTCCTCTCCTGCAGCCTCAGCCAACCAGCCTCCACCTCATTCACAAATTACTGTCATTGCTTTCATCCTGATTGAAAATATATATGCAGGACTGGTTCTTTTTAACTCGGTGGAAAAATGACTATCAATTTAAACGTTAACTGGTGTCCAATCTAATCATGAGGCTAAAAACAGCATTTGCTTCTGTACATTCCATGGTTTCTCAGAAAATCACCACCCAAGTAAACGTCACGATTTCACCTAAACCCTAGCAATATGTAAATAGGTAATCAGCCACATTTGGAAATGTATTTCTTAATCAGGTAGTTTAGATGCATAATCACCTCCAAATCAAACCATCATTAGAGGCCATTAACTCTTGAAGGAAGGAAACTCAGTTGGCAGTCAGAATTCTATCACAGAGATGAAGAGATCCCAGATCTACCTTTAATTTCTGTAGCACTCTGGGTTTATGCTCTTTTGTTCTTTATGCAAAAGAGTTGCTTCTTTCTGTTTCTTTTGTTTGTTTTTTCACCTTAAAAAGAGAACTCTGATTCTTTCTTAAAGCTGGATAAGAATTCACAAGCTTAACAAAACAGTCAACATATAGTACCTGAGTTCTTAGAAAAGGGCCATTACTTCTTTACTGTTTCTATTTTCCCCTCAGCCAGTCATTTAAAAATCACTTCTAAAGCCAAAAGTTTAAATACCAACAGAATACCAAACTCTAGTACACTGTAATACACAGTATCTAATGTATAATTTAATATACATACTAAAAATACAATTTGCTCGAAGGAGTAACACAATATTAGCAGTAACACAATATTGCTCATTCCAAAATAACCCCTGTTGCCAGAACCCACATCCCCATTCACTGCAGCACCCAAATAATTCCAAAACGGTTGCTGCAATTCTTTTAGGGGTTTGTAGAGAAAAGGAATTTGAAAGCATGTGTTGTCTATCTCCTACTGCACTGGTTGAGGGGTATGACAACAGGTGGACCTAAGTCCTAGGATATGAGACAATGGGTTGTATGGCCTGCCAGATTTAGATAACTCAATTAAAACAGCCCCATTCACCCACACCAAGAAAAAATGTTGGGAGCTGGGGCAGAGGAGGGCACACATGGGTGACAACTGCAGATTTTCTTCTCTGGGGTCATTAGCTATGTTTATATTTCTATAGTATAACTGTGTGATAAACTAGCATGGTTATTTTTGCCTCTGCCTCATCACTCAGTGCAAAAGGGCAGAGGTGAGTGCCTATAAATTCACACAGCTGCTGCCTGGGAGAAAGCATTTGGAAAATAACTCAACAACATGGACCTTTATTTCCCTGAAAGAACTGTTCTTTGAGGAACAGTCTCCCCTCTAAACCAAGAGAGCACCCAGCCTCCTGCAAAACCTGCCAGGCTTAAAGAAAAGTATAATTTCTAGTTCTTGTGCCAGCCGGAGGTATGCAAAGATTTTCTCAGCAGGAAGTCACTCATAGACATCACATGAATATTTAAACAATGGGAAGCCAGCAAAAAGATTCTTTCACGCTGCAGGATGATAGTGACTTCTGAAATTATCACAATTATCATTCCATTATTGCAAAACAAATGACCTGATTTATTATGCTCTGCCTCTGCTCATCTCTGGATCTCTTCCTGATATATTACACAACCGGTTACTTAGGCATTCTACACAAACAGCATTTGTATCGACTCCTTCATTAATATTTTGATTATTATAAATCTCAGGAACTCAATCTACATCCTAGGCTAGAGTCAGCTCTCTCTCAGCCTTTCTCCCTGAAGAAGATGGTCAGAAAACTTTAGAATGTGTTATGATGATGTAGCCTCTGGAATTCTGCAAAACAAGGGAGCTCAAGGCATTATTCTTCCTTCAGTGAAAAAGCACTCCTCACTTACAGCCCACAGCAGAAAAGGCCAACAGTTTTTGCATCAGTAGGAAAAGAAGCTTACATTCAAGAAATCTAGGCAGAAATTCTATCCACTTGCATGATTCTAGTGCATGCAACACAGCCCATCTTTAGAAAAAAAGAAGTTTCCTACTTATTTTTCCTTTAAGAAGTAAAGATTAGAGAAAAAAATAAAAATCACAGAGGAGTTACAACACTGAACTCATTAAGTCATCAGTAAAGTAGCAGTGGCAATACTAAAAGCCAGGTCTTCCTAACCTGTTTTAAATCCTTCAACAGCCCTAGACAGCTTCACATGCCCTATTTACCAACCCATCTGTATGGTAGTGCAGGTTTGTTTACCCTCTTAGCAAAACCCAGCAAACAGTAGTTATATCCCACCAGTGACACAGCAGGACAAGAGAGAAATTCGGGACAAAAAAATCAAACAACACACTTGGCAAAAGCAGATTATGGCAATGTGCATGTTGTAATGAGACAACTGATGAGCCATGAGTCAAATTCCCACTTTTTCCACTGGAACGTTATTACAGTTTAAAGTGCTTGAGAAAAAGCATGTCTATAATACACTAATGACTTTAAGTGGGCTTCTGTATCAGGCTGTAGGCTGAAAAGAAAAAATTGTTTTGCAAATGACTTCAAGTTTTACCTGTCCAGCAACAACTTTAACCACCCTTTCCTCATCTGGGTCTAATATTTGCTCAGGGGGCACAGAATTACCATTTGCTCTCAAGGTGAATTTTAAATAGGCTGCTCCAGGTACACTGTCAATGAACTTTTGGGTGAAATCTCCTGGCAACACCCCTCCCACTTCTTTCATGATACAACCACCACCCCTCCCCACAGGCCCGCTGGGGGAAAAAAAAGGAAAAAAAAAATCAAGAAGCAAGTGTAGAATTATCAGGACTCTGAAAAGCAACTGACCTTGTGGGACCTTATGAAGTTCTTACTATAATAAATATTTCTTGAACATTATTGTGTAAAACATTATACAGATATGGATAAGACGTATTCCTGATCCTCAAGGAGACAAGAATGTTGGAGAAATACAGAAATCAAGAAGAATGAAGGTAATTCATTTGAAGGAGGTCACTATATACAGGTAATTTAATATAAATTTGTTGACTGTTTATTGGAGAACTTCATTAGAACTGTATCCAGCAGACAAAGAGAAAGGAGCTAAGGGGTAATCTCATTTTATGGTTGAGAAGGAAAATCAGACCATCACTCAAGAGCCATTTAAATATGGATTAGAGACATAAAATCAACTCCTAGTCCTTTTCCAACTTCAATCCTGGAAATGAACTTGAAAGAAGAGGAAGTAGCCAGAAAATGGGCGAAATTTGGCAACTTGGTATATTCTCTCTCTTTCAGTAGATAATAGAGATTGGGGTAGAATGCTAAGACAGAAGTTATTACAAGACCAGAGGCATGGAGGAAGACCATGTATGCCACAGAGACAGCTAGTAACTTATAAGTTAGTAACTTATCCTGGAACCAAGAACTTGGCTGGCCTGATCTGGAGCCAAATGGCTTGTTACGCTCTTTGCATCTTCTTGTGAGAGGGAACATTTTCATCTCACAAAATGATGCTGAGAAAGACTATAAATTAATCACAATCCTCTCTTTTATTCAGACATATTTTCAATGAAAGGATTAACATTTAAGAAGAGTGTGTTTATTTTCATTTGTACTGGGAAGGGCCCACAAGTAGACGAAAGACCAAAGTGAATCTTTTGCAATATGACAGTATTGTTTGGTAAAACAACTACTCCAGCAACATTTTTTCTAACCAGAATTGAAAACTTTTTCTATGTTCTATTTCCCTATCAGTCATCAATGATAAAGAATAGCTAAGCAAGGGAATTAAGAAGAGAGAGAGAGAGAAAGTGGAAGGAATGAAACAATGGCAACACTGTACAAGTGTGCAAGTTTAAACCTTTGGAAGAAAGATTCTGTTGCATTACAAATATCTTGAAAGATTGATCTGTTTTTCTTGACTGTGAAAATTCTCAGTATTCAACTATAATCTTGCTATTGTCTAAATCAGACACATCTCCTACCACAAAACAAGTTGCAATTGGCCTTTGGCACCACAACTGGAATAATGCAAGAAGAGGTTTTGGCAGATATCATTTAACATTCTCACATTATACTTTCCAGGATGTGAGTTTTGTTTTCTTATTTCCTTGGATCCCAAAGGGCTTCTTTTTAATTAAGGAGTAAAGATGTCTTCCTGTGAACCCTAAATTTCTTTGGTCCACTTGCAAGTCGTAATGATACTGAAGAGGCACTTTCACCATTTTGAATCTAAGTCATAACTTAGAGATGAAAGAAATAACCCTCCATTACTGTGGACCAAGATCTCCAGATGCATCAACTCCAGTCAGAAAATGGCAACAAATCCAAATTAATAGACAGGTTTTCAAAGAGCATGCAGATTCTAAAGTATGATAATTATGTGACCAAAGATACCTGTATTTGTATTATTGTATTCATGTGATAGTAAGTTGATGTCATATGGATTAATTGTTCTTTATAATTAATAAAAAAATAATTAATTGTTCTTTGAATATCTAGAGAGGTACTTTAAAAATAAAAATTTTATAAAAAGAGCTCTGGTTTCACTCAAGTTCTAATAAAACAGAACTTCAGAATGTCATGAGTACTTGGGAAATTTTTAAAGCCACATAAGTGATTCTGATGCCCAAGCAAGGCTTAGAATCATGTCTAGTCTGGCTTTCAGGAAGTAAGTCTTCTGTAATATGAGAAGCAAATGGGTTTTCCATTTTTCCAAGGTTCAAACAGAAAGATGAGGCCAAGGTTAAGTTTTCATGGCAAAAATATTATCTACACCCCAAAAGAAGGCACTACACAGGTGATCTAAATAATTTTGAGATATATCCACAAAGATTATCTAAATATTTTCCCCAGTTTCCTATATTTTATTATTCTTTTAAATAGGAACTCCCAGTGTTCTCTCTAACCTTGGCCATCCAAATGACAATAGAATACATCCACTCCAGGCACATCATCTATTTTACAGAGCAGTGCTTTGGGTAGACAATTTGTTCAATATTTTCACCTTGCAGATAGGTTAACTGGCAGAGAATGGAAGAACAGAAGAATATAAAACTGTCAAATGGAATCACATTAAATTGATGAGTTCGCAGAACAGAAAGCCTACTGCACCCCTCACAATTTCCCAATCATATTAAAGAAAGTTTGAAGAAAAATCTTCAAATAAAAGAATCAAATTTCCCAAATATATGTCCACAGGGTGATAAAGAGTTATACTGAGCTATGTTGTAAATAGACAAGAAAAGGGAAGAGATTCTACACTCTCTAACATCAATGTGAGAATAAGTCAATTCTTTAGTGAATTTGACAAAAGAGTACAAAATATTTGAGACAAAACAATCTTGCTTATTTAACAAATTAAGAAGAGTCTCTCCCATGTACTGGGCCTTGGGCAAAGTAAATAGCCAGTATTAGTTCATTTAATTAATGTTCATAGCAACTCTATGGTAGATTTGCTAATTGTATCCCTACCTTTGGGCTTCCCCGGTGGCTCAGAGGTAAAGAACCTGCCTGCCAATGCAGGAAACCTGGGTTTGATCTGTGAGTCAGGACGATCCCCTGGAGAAAGAAATGGCAACCCACTCCACTATTCTTGCCTGGGAAATCCCACGGACAGAGAAGCCTGATGGGCTACAGTCACAAAAGAGTCAGACACAACTTCGCGACTAAACAATACCACCACCATCACCATCCCTGCTTTGCAAGTGATAAAAATGAGGCATAGAAAAGTTACATACCAAAGACCATATAATTAGTAAGCAAGAAAGCAAGAATGCAAAGCAGCACTCTGGCCCTAGGGTTCATGAGGTTAACCCCCACCATCTATATTCTCTCATCTGTTACCAAAAAGCTGTATGGCAGAAAAAGTTTTTCTATGACTTCTCCCAATATCTCATTTCATTCCTTCCTTTCACCAAGTTAGGACATTTTCTTACCTCCCCTTTCTCCTATCAAAGCTCATGCATCTGACATTTAATTCCTCAGGATCTTGATTTTTATTGCTTCATAGAATCCATACTAAGGGTCAGCTAATAAAAATAGCATGTTATCTGGCTTCACTGCAAGCTTAGTGGTAAAATATCCGCCTGCCAATGCAGGAGACACAGGTTCTATCGCTGATCCAGGAAGATTCCAAATGCTGCGGAGCAACTACACCACAACTATTGAGCCTATGTTCCAGAGCCTGGGAGCTGCAACTACAGAGGCCACGTGCCACAACTACTGAAGTCTGCACCCCCTAGAGCCCAGGCTCCACAACAAGAGAAGCCACCACAATGAGAAGCTTGTGCACTGTGACTAGAGAGTAGCCCCTGCTTGCTGCAACTAGAGAGAAGCCTGCGCAGCAATGAAGACCTAGCACAGCCAAGAAGAAACAAAAAATAAAATTATTTTAAAAATAATCATTTGTGATAAGCCCCCAAAAAGCAAGTCTTTAATAATAATCACAGAAAATATAGCATGTTATTTCTTAAAGATAATGGTTTTCACTTAATCACACACTATTAATACTTAACTCAAAGTAATAATCACTGTAGGATTCTGACCACTGATGTCCATGCTAAGCACTATTGGGGCAGAATGCATATCTCATTTATATATGTATTCTCAGCACCAACAGCACCATGTCTGGGACAGAACTGAATCCTAATGTAAGTTTGTTGGACTGTAAATGCAGGCCAGGATGCTCCTGTAACCATCTCACACAGGCCAACTTCTTCCATAAAAGGCTAGCTGGCCTACCTAATATGAGCTCTCATAGCTCCTTTGGGCACAAACTACTAAAATACCTCTAAAATGGGACATGTTAGCTAAGAATCTCCTTTTTCTTTTAATAAAAGTAGGCCACACATGTTATATAGGAAGATTCCTATATAACAGCCACATTCCAGCCATTCATAAGGAACAGAGAAGGAACCTGGGCCCTGAGTGTCAAGAAAAGGCACGTTTTGGTGAGAGGAAGCCTAGAGGAAGGTTTTATCATGGGGCAGCTTTGGTGAACCAAGCTGTAAGTTTAGGGCAACATGGAATCCTGGCTCCTCAGGGGAACCTGCAAGTTAAGAAAGGAAAGCTTTTTGAAAGCAAAGAGGGATCTAAAATGGGAAATGGGAAAATGACTTTGCAACTTCACAGATGTGCCTAAGGATATGTCTATAGAAAAGTCCCCAGTGAGGCAGATTGTATTTCCCAAGATAGCACAACACAATCTCTCGTTCCACACGCTCTTCTTACAGTGTGACACTGACACTCCTCATCAAAAGGCGAGCCCGTGTTCCCTCCCCTTTAATCTGGGCAGGTATGAGACTACTATATGACTTCCAAGGCTAGGTCAGTTAAGGTCATACAACTTCTGTCTGATCTCCCCGGGACACTCACACTTGGAACTAGGCTGTGAGCCAAGGAGTCACATGGAGATAGCACGGACAGGTGTTTCAGCCAACAGTCCAGATGAGGTCCCAGCAGACAGCCAGCATCAACACCAAACATGTGCATGAGGAAGTCTTAGAGATGGTTCCAGCTCCAGCCACCATCCGACTCCAATCCAGAAGACACCCAAGAGAGAAACAGCTCCCTGAGCCCAGTGAACCCTCAGAACCACGAAAAATAATAATAAACCGATTGCTATCCTTAGGTCATTAAGTTCTGGGGTGATTTGTTATGCAGCACTAGTAATTGAAGGGGCTTCCTAGGTGGTGTAGTAGTAAAGAATCTGCCTGCTAATTCAGGAGACACAAGAGATACAAGTTTGATCCCCGGGTCAGGAAGATCCACTGGAGGAGGAAATGGCAGCCCTCTCCAATAATCTTGCCTGGGAAATCGCATGGACAGAGGAGTCTGGTGGGCTACAGTCCACAGGATCTGAAAGAGTCAGACATGACTGAGCAGCTGAGCACACACACACGCACACACACACACACACTCTCTAGCAATTGAAATGCCCAGCCTGAAACAGGCTTAGGAGCCACTTTATGTTAACAGGAGGGTTAAAGCCCAAAGAAGAGTTAGGTTTTCTTAGTAAAGAGGGAAAACTGAAGTAATCCAGAAACTAGGTGGGACTGACTGGGTCACAGCAGCCAGAACAACTCCTTTTCCCTTTCTACAAATTCAGAAGCTATAAAACCTCCCCTGAGAGCATGCTGAGTCTGCCCAGAGAGAAGCCACCTCAAAGATGATTAGAATGTAAGTGGATAACGAGCCATTTGAATTATCTGCTCTAGTTCAAACACATGCTGTTGCCAATATGCTGTGGCAGCCAGCTAACATCTGAGCATCTTTAATTTAAATTGCATATACTTAACTTGAAATGGCATCTATACTCTGAAACTAAGAATTTACTGTACCATCATCAGATCATAGGAGAAATCATCTTTTCAGGAATTTCCCAAATTTGCCTTTTTATTGCACTCTAATGTGGCAACAGCTTAATGCCTGATGGCTCCCGAGTCAAATGTTTCAGACTATGAGATATAACTCCTATTCCAACCCGTTTGTTAATACACATGCTGTTTCCTGTCTACATATGTGAATGGAATGATTCTCAGAAGCTTGGGTCTCGTTCCCTCAAAAACACCAAAATCATATCTATAACCTTAAGTAATAGACACATTCACAAAGCCAACATTTAACTTATCAAGCTTTATCAGAGATAAACTTTTCAAGGCAAAAATCTCCAAAGGAAACTGAACAAAAAAAACAAGCTTATGACAGAAAATTGAGACTGTACTCAGAATAAAAATAATAAAATGTTAATACAGCATCTGTGGAGCTTAAATTCTAGGCTCAGGATCAGTTCAGTTCAGTTCAGTTCAGTTGCTCAGTCGTGTCCGACTCTTTGCAACCCCATGAATCGCAGCACGCCAGGTCTCCCTGTCTGTCACCAACTCCCGGAGTTCACTCAAACTCACGTCCATCGAGTCTTTGATGCCATCCAGCCATCTCATCCTCTGTCGTCCCCTTCTCTTCCTGCCCCCAACCCCTCCCAGCATCAGAGTCTTTTCCAATGAGTCAACTCTTCGCATGAGGTGGCCAAAGTACTGGAGCTTCAGCTTTAGCATCATTCCTTCCAAAGAAATCCCAGGGTTGGTCTCCTTCAGAATGGACTGGTTGGATCTCCTTGCAGTCCAAGGGACTCTCAAGAGTCTTCTCCAACACCACAGTTCAAAAGCATCAATTCTTCGGTGCTCAGCCTTCTTCATAGTCCAACTCTCAAATCCATATATGACCACAGGAAAAACCATAGCCTTGACTAGATGGACCTTAGTTGGTAAAGTAATGTCTCTGCTTTTGAATATGCTATCTAGGTTGGCCATAACTTTCCTTCCAAGGAGTAAGTGTCTTTTAATTTCAGGATAAAAACAAACAAAAAGCAAATATACCAAATATCTGTGTTAGACCTAGTTATAGTGCATTAACTGTTTAAAAACAGATTGAGGGGTTATCATATTGAGATGACTTCCATTTAGCCATCATCCTACCTAACCTCTGACATATTTAAAACTGCTGACCATCTAACATCTAACATGTTCCTGCCCCTGCCCCAAAGCTTCTTTTTCCCTTGGATTCTTACAATATGCCATCCCTGCTTCTTTTCTTGCTTCTTGTGAAGTAGTTTTTTTTTTTTTTTTTTTTGAAATAGTTTCTAGAATCTAGACCAACTAGATTCGTACCCTCAGTCAGCCCCTCAACTAGCTGGTATGACTTTCACAAGCTGAATCATCTAGTTTCAGTTTCTACATCTGTAAAACAGCAATAATAATGACACATAATATACAAGGAATACAGTGATAATCTGATGAAATAATGCATATAAATGACTAGGTGCAGAATAAGTACTTGGTCAATGTTAACTATTATTTTAATGCTTCTTAGTGGTGCTTAGTGTCTTTTGTTGTCATCTTTCTCCACTACTAGTCCCTGAAAAGTTGGTAATCCAAAGGGATCTGCTCTGTTCTTAGCTCATTTTTACTCCATCTGAATTATCACAACCCCTTCCATAGCATCGGTCATCTCTCAATATGTCAGTGACTCTTCAGTCCTGATCTTTCTCCACATCTTTATTTCTATCTGATTACCATCACATCCTACTAAAGAAACCAAGCCATGACACCATGTGTGTCCAATTCCTGAGAATATATATCAGAAGTCCTAGAAATGGTCTGTAAATAGGTCAGACTATGGGTTATCAGTCCAAAGAGCCAGAAGACCCTTACGGTCATCTCTTTTAGGAGAACAAGGTTAAGATCCAGGCTTTGAGGTCAACTCTGTGACAATAAAGCCAGTGAGGCAGCCCTCTGTGTCCTGCTACACTGGATTTACCTGTCTTGGGACAGTCTCCAAGCAACTCTCTTTGAGATCTGCATGGTTGACATCAAGGGTTTCCCATGCCCTCCAGCATTTAGTTGGGCTTGGCTATTGAGGACCGCTGGCAGGATATTGGAGAAAGAAAAGAGAGAGAGGTTGGCATTCCCTTAGTTCCTCTCTGTGATGTCATCTCTCTATATTGCTTTCATTCTTCGACTAAATATCACAGCTTCTTTCATGGCAACACCTTCAGAAGACTCTAGTCTGTGGTACTCTTGGTCCCCATGTCACCAGCTCCAGGGCATATCACTAACTTTCATGTAACTCTGAATACAGTTCCTTCATTAAGACTTCCTTCTAACCTCAGTATGCCATCTGTCTTCTGCTAGAACCCTGACTGAAATATCCACCTGCTTACTAGTACTGCCTTTCCTTTTAAAAAATAAATCTGTAAAAATTTCCAAAAAAAACCCACCACATTTATGATAAATATAACAAAACTATGCTGAAAAAATGAAGAAAAAAATTATCCATAATCCCATCATACCATTGTAATGTTGATATATTTCTTGTAGCGTTTGTGATACATATTTAACATCGCTGTAACTAAAATATTTAGAAAATTTCATGTCATTTTTTTGAATTAATATTATAGAATAAGCATTTTCCATTTTGCTAAATAAACTTTATAAACATCATCTTTAAAAGTTGCATAATATTATATTAAGGAGATGTGCTGCAATTTGCTTTATTTTTCTCATATTATTGAACATTTGGCATGCCCTTTCAAATGACCTTTCCAATGCACATATTCACACATACCATTATACATATGGTGACTTCCTTTCCATTTCTCTACTAGCTTTGTTAGAGGGCAATTTTTAGACTTTGCATATGTTCTATAAGACAAAAGCATTAGGTTTACAGCAATCTTTCCTTTGAAAAAGGTTCCAAGTCTTGTGCAATGGAAGGTACAATAAATTTAATATCAGAAGTCTATGGATCAAGGCCCAGATTTTGTTGTAGTCTCCATAACTATGAATCTTTCCTAGAAGAGGTTAAACAGTTTATTTTAAGTCCCCTAAAAGTTTGATACGCTCCACAAATGATTCAGACTAGGGTCACAATTGTAAAGATGAAGACAGTGGGGAGATTATGAATCTTTAGTTTGGAAGAACGAGGTCTTAGAGATCATCTGGTTTATAACGCATTCTGTTCTTCCTCACCATTCATATGAGGAAGCTGAGGCTCATGGAGACCCTGTGACTTGCTAAGTCACAAACAGAACATTACTTCTGAAGCCAGCACTCTTCCTCTACCTGGTGATTCCTGGGCTAGTGCTGTGTTCAGTGCTCCAATGAATCACCTGAGGAGAGCATTTAAATATCTGCAGACCTGCCTCACTCATTCCTAGGATATAACTCTTTCATGTTAATATCATGGTTTTCTTTTATTTTGCAATTATTTAAGCTTCCTCACAATGCTTTTGCATTAGACGGTATCACTGATTCCTTCCCATGACTGTATGCAAAATTGCTACTATAAATAGATTTAAATGTCCTTATGAAAAAAATTAGCAATAAGTAAGTTTGTCCACATAGCTTTTTCCAGTGGCCAAAACACCTGAAAACAGAGGGGAAGCATTGGAGATAAAATTGAAAACAAAAAATGAGAGCTAAGAGTGAACCAAAATAGAGCTGACACTGAAGTTACACTAATAGACAGTGGTACTTCAAACCCATCACTGTACAGTTCTGCAGACACTCGGAATCATCAGCAGCAATCTGATCATTAGGCCATCCATACAGCCATTCAAAGGAACTGTCTCATACATTATCTCATTTTCTTCTCACAGTAACCCCTTGAGGTAATCACAGCAAGATTTCCCACTGGACAGATAAAGAAACAAAGACGTGAGATGACCCAACCTTGGTATACACTTCTCTGCATAAGTTGGTTGCCCTAAACAGAAATTAGTCAAACAGGATGAGCACCCTAAAGTCAGATCATCTTCCTGTCTCAAGGGAGGGTCTTCAGAGCACAACATCTGGCTGGAATGCGGAGTCCATAGCCACATGAAACTTGAAGCCCTGGATGTTTTAAGTAAAGAAAGTCTGAAACTATACTTTCTAGTTTTCTTGGCTCTTAAGATTCATCAATAAAATACACAGAATGCACTCTTCTAAGAATATATTCTCCCAGCTCCTGAAAATAGGGTCCAAAAATAAGCTGTGAAGCAGGCCTCTCTATCAGTTCAGCTCAGTCACTCAGTCGTGTACAACTCTTTGCGACCCCATGGACTGTAGCATGCCAGGCCTCCCTGTCCATCACCAACCCCCGGAGTTCACTCAAACTCATGTCCATTGAGTTGGTGATGCCATCCAACCATCTCATCCTCTGTCATCCCCTCTTCTCCCACCTTCAATCTTTCCCAGCATCACGATATTTTCCAAGGAGTCAGTTCTTCCCATCAGGTGGCCAAAGTATTGGAGTTTCAGCTTAAGCATCAGTCCTTCCAATGAATATTCAGGACTGATTTCCTTTTGGATGGACTGGTTGGATCTTCTCTAACACTGCGGTTCAAAAGCATCAATTTTTTGGTGCTCAGCTTTCTCTATGGTCCAACTCTCACATCCATACATAACTACTGGAAAAACCATACCTGGTGACTGTAGCCATGAAATTAAAAGGCCCCTCTATAATTACTTCTAAATAACTATATAAGTTACAAATTCATATCAACAGCAAGGCACTGGCAAAATGAGAAAGTAGAATAAGAATATTTGATGTCCCTCCACTTTGTTGAACCACAGTGTTAAAACTAGAAGGGATCTAAAAAATACTCTAGTTTCTACTGTCTCTAGAATTCAACCTCTAGTCTTGTTTTCCACATTCCCTATCTTGCCTGTCCATAGGTTCCCTCATTCTCATACCCTGAGGCCCATGGTCCCTCAGAGACATTGGCAGCATTCCATCATTCTCACTTCTCTTATGTTCATTTTCTAGACTAACGTCACCATCAACAAGAAAGATCCTGCCAATGAATAAAGGAGGATAACACATTACCCCTCTGGGGAGATTTATCCAACAGCCCTTCTCCCTTCTTCCTGTTTGTTAGATGAATTGTAATTGTATCAGATCATTTTCTTATTTTATAGGCTCAACTTCCCAGACTCCCTTGTATGTGACTGATCTTACCCCCAGGAGGGATAGGGCCCTTTTGTTAAAAGGAAATTCCTTTGGCTCTCACTGTTTGGTTTCTTGGCTTTGACACGGTATGAGAACTAAATGCTTGAAGTCACGCTTACTATTTTGCAACAATAAGATGACTGTTATCAAGATTAAAAAGCCAATACCACAAGACTGATAACCCGGAAAGGTGACCTGAATTCCAAATCCTTGTATACCATAGATATTCTTTGGTTGGAGGGCTTTTTGATTCATCTTACAGATTAATGCACCCTAACTGATACATCCTTTCAGGTAACACAAGCATTTTAACATAGGTTTCAATGCGTCAACCCAAAAGACTGACTAAGGACATTCATTATAGGATTCTGGAGCCTAAGAGGTATTTTTTGAGTAAGTTCAGTTCAGTTCAGTTGCTCAGTTGTGTCCAACTCTTTGTGACCCCATGAATCGCAGCACACCAGGCCTCCCTGTCCATCACCATCCCCCGGAGTTCACTCAGACTCAAGTCCATTGAGTCAGTGATGCCATCCAGCCATCTCATCCTCTGTTGTCCCCCTTCTCCTCCTGCCCCCAATCCCTCCCAGCATCAGAGTCTTTTCCAATGAGTCAACTCTTTGCATGAGGTGGTCAAAGTACTAGAGTTTCAGCTTCAGCATCATTCCTTCCAAAGAAATCCCAGGGCCGATCTCCTTCAGAATGGACTGGTTGGATCTCCTTGTCACAAAAACAAGACCAGGACCTGACTGTGGCTCAGATCATGAACTTCTTATTACCAAATTCAGACTGAAATTGAAGAAAGTAGGGAAAACTGCTAGACCATTCAGGTATGACCTAAATCAAATCCCTTATGATTATACAGTGGAAATGAGAAGTAGATTTAAGGGCCTAGATCTGATAGATAGAGTACCTGATGAACTATGGAATGAGGTTCGTGACATTGTACAGGAGACAGGGATCAAGACCATCCCCATGGAAAAGAAATGCAAAAAAGCAAAATGGCTGTCTGGGGAGGCCTTACAAAAATTTTTTTGAGTAAAGACATCATCTAAAGTGCTTAGTACAAGTGTCCCTGTACTCCTTTCCCTAAGCTCTGCCTAAGATTTGTTTGTTTTAAAGCTAGAAGAGGAAACACATCTTCAGCAGAGCCTTCAAGGGACATATATGCTGAAGTGAAAACTGAAAGTATTATTCACTCAGTTATGTCCAACTCTTTGCAACCCCATGGACTGTAGCCCACCAGGTTCCTCTGCCCGAGGAATTCTCACTCTAGACAAAAATACTGGAGTGGATCACTGTTCCATTCTCCAGGGGATCTTACCAACCCTGGGATCAAACAGAGGTCTCCTGCATTGCAGGCAGATTCTTTACTACCTGAGCTACTGGGGAGAAATATATGCTAATTTCCCCCCAATAAAGCTCTGCCTATTCCCAAAACAAATCTGATATAAAACTGAATGGAACATATTCCAGCAGCAACACCAATCCCACCATCAAAAGACAAATACCTTATTCATCAAAAGTAAACAGTTCCAGAGAGACCAAAATGCCTCATTATCTTTTACAAATTTACCTTGGTATTTTTGACATCTAGACTGCTGGCTCCTTGTTGAGTTTTAAGTGGTATAGACTGAAAATCTCCCTTAAACTAATAGATACCTCAATTTTTGAAAGGCTAATGCAAAAACTCAATATGCCAGGAAATTTGGAAAACTCAGCAGTGGCCACAGGACTAGAAAAGGTCAGTTTTCATTCCAATCCCAAAGAAAGGCAATGCCAAAGAATGTTCAAACTACCACACAATTGCATTCCTCTCACACACTAGCAAAGTAATGCTCAAAATTCTCCAAGTGAGGCTTCAACAGTATGTGAACCAAGAACTTCCAGATGTTCAAGCTGGATTTAGAAAAGACAGAAGAACCAGAGATCAAAATGCCAACATTCGTTGGATCTTAGCAAAAGCAAGAGAGTTCCAGAAAAACATCTACTTCTGCTTTATTGACTACACCAAAGCCTTTGACTGTGTGGATCACAACAAACTGTGGGGAATTCTTCAAGAGATCAGAATACCAGACCACCTTACCTGCCTTCTGAGAAATCTGTATGCCAGTCAAGAAGCAACAGTTAGAACCGAACATGGAACAATGGACTGATTCCATTGAAAGCACTGATGCTGAAGCTGAAGTTTCAATACTTTGGCCACCTGATGGAACTAACTGACTCATTGAAAAAGACCCTGATGCTGGGAAAGATTGAAGGCAGGAGGAGAAGGGGATGACAGAGGATGAGACGGTTGGATGGTATCACTGATTCAATGGACACGAGTTTGAGCAAACTCTGGGAGTTGGTAATGAACAGGGAAGCCAGGTGTGCTGCAGTCCATGGGGTCACAAAGAGTCAGACAGTACTCAGCAATTGAACTGAACTGAATGTAAAAACTGTGTTTTTATCATGGGGTGAGCCTAGTGAGAAGAGACAGTTTCTGAATGGGCGGAAACCATCTGTTTAAAATTTCTTCCAATGGTCACCCAGAACAGTGATTTCTAGTTACCCTAGTAGAGCATGAACCTTGGTTTTAGGACTGAGTATTCCAGGTCATTACCTTTTATATATATATACAAATTCATTCATTTTAATTGAAGGCTAATTACTTTACAATATTGTATTCATTTTGCCATACATCAACATGAATCCACCACAGGTATACCAACACGCTGCTGAATAACCAACAAATCAGAGAAGAAATCAAAAAAGAAATCAAAATATGCATTGAAATGAATGAAAATGACAACACAACAACCCGAAACCTGTGGGACACTGTAAAAGCAGTGCTAAGGGGAAAATTCGTAGCAATACAGGTATACTTCAAGAAACAGGTCATTATCTTAAATGCATTTCAGTTCAGTTCAGTTCAGTCGCTCAGTCATGTCCGAATCTTTGCGACCCCATGAATTGCAGCACGCCAGGCCTCCCTGTCCATCACCAACTCCTGGAGTTCACTCAGACTCACATCCATTGAGTCCGTGATGCCATCCAGCCATCTCATCCTCGGTCATCCCCTTCTCCTCCCGCCCCCAATCCCTCCCAGCATCAGAGTCTTTTCCAATGAGTCAACTCTTCGCATGAGGTGGCCAGAGTACTGGAGTTTCAGCTTCAGCATCATTCCTTCCAAAGAAATCCCAGGGTTGGTCTCCTTCAGAATGGACTGGTTGGATCTCCTTGCAGTCCAAGGGACTCTCAAGAGTCTTCTCCAACACCACAGTTCAAAAGCATCAATTTTCGGTGCTCAGCCTTCTTCACAGCCCAACTCTCACATCCATACATGACCACAGGAAAAACCATAGCCTTGACTAGACGGACCTTAGTCGGCAAAGTAATGTCTCTGCTTTTGAATATACTATCTAGGTTGGTCATAACTTTTCTTCCAAGGAGTAAGCGTCTTTTAATCTCATGGCTAGAGTCACCATCTGCAGTGATTTTGGAGACCCCCAAAATAATGTCTGACACTGTTTCCACTGTTTCCCATCTATTTCCCATGAAGTGATGGGACTGGATGCCATGATCTTCGTTTTCTGAATGTTGAGCTTTAAGCCAACTTTTTCACTCTCCTCTTTCAGTTTCATCAAGAGGTTATTTAGTTCTTCTTCACTTTTTGCCATAAGGGTGGTGTCATCTTCATATCTGAGGTTATTGATATTTCTCCCAGCAATCTTGATTCCAGCTTGTGTTTCTTCCAGTCCAGCATTTCTCATGATGTGCTCTGCATATAAGTTAAATAAGCAGGGTGACAATATACAGCCTTGACATACTCCTTTTCCTATTTGAGGTCATAGTTCTCTCTTATTGAAAAAATTCAAAACACAGATACAATTGTTCAAGGACTAAAGTTTTATAATCCCACTTCAAAAACAAACCAAAAAAAAAGAGATCAGTCATGAGTTGGTTTCAGATTTAGATGCCTTTACTGATATGTAATTTGTGAGTTATAATAGAGCCATGTGCCCTCTGCACATTAAACCAGCTGTTTCTCTGCCCTGTTTCCTCATTAAATTCATCCCATGACTCCATCACTCTTACTTTCTTTGTTGTTTTCTATTTCTACAGACTCAAACTTTTTATTCTCTGCCATATACCCTCCCTACTTCCTTGATACCTTTATCATATGCCTCTCCTCTCAGATACCTTTATCATATGCCTTTCCTCTCACCTGGATACCAGGAGTCCCCACCTTCTGACTGTGAGCATCCTTTGGCCTGTCTAGTACTCAGTTCCCTGTGGTATATTCATTTGCTCATTCATTCATACATTCACTCAAGTCCCTGGTTTGAGCTCTTATTAAATCCCAGTTCCTTGAGACACATGTCTATTTCTCCTCAGTTGCTTAGAGATAAATTACATGTGCCTTTTTCTTTATCTCAAGTGTACAGCTGTCTGTTATTTTCCTTCGTGGTGTTCATATCTTCTGGGATCTTTGTCACTCCATATATTACCCCTATAGGCTGTCAACCTAGGAGGTATTAACTGTTTAATCTAAATGTAAAAGAGAAACAGTTGAACATGGATTGTAGGCTATTTTTCCAGTTCTGGGATACATTTGCTGTAATCTACTGATACTCTCTCTTTCACCTTCATGTAACGAATAGCCATGGAAAAGATGCAGATGGGAGACTAGAAATGTCTGGATCCCAAGGTATGCTGATCAATAGAACGTATCTAAGAAAGTACTCAATAAACAACTTCTTCCAGACATCCCACAATTACATTAATGAAACAGGTTATTTAAGTTGCCACCTTTAAAAAACAGAACTAGCTAATATTATATACAATCTATTATATAACCAGTCAACCCTACAAAGTATAAAGAAAAATATAAGACTTCTGAGCTTAAGTAATTGTAAATTATTTGAAGAGATGGTGAATGTTTAAGAAGAATGCAAATGAGGGCAAATATATTCTTTTTTTTTTTTTTTCACTTTATTTTACTTTACAATACTGTATTGGTTTTGCCATACATTGACATGAATCCACTACGGGTGTACATGCGTTCCCAAACATGAACCCCCCCCCCCCACCTCCCTCCCCATAACATCACCGTGCACCAGCCCCAAGCATGCTGTATCCTGCGTCAGACATAGACTGGCAATTCTATTCTTACATGATAGTATACACGTTACAATGCCATTCTCCCAAATCATCCCACCCTCTCCCTCTCCCTCTGAGTCCAAAAGTCCGTTATACACATCTGTGTCTTTTTTGCCCTCTTGCATCAGGGTTGTCATTGCCATCTTTCTAAATTCCATATATATGTGTTAGTATACTGTATTGGTGTTTTTCTTTCTGGCTTACTTCACTCTGTATAATCAGCTCCAGTTTCATCCATCTCATCAGAACTGATTCAAATGTATTCTTTTTAACAGCTGAGTA
Organism: Ovis aries; assembly: GCF_016772045.2. Lineage (NCBI taxonomy): Eukaryota > Metazoa > Chordata > Mammalia > Artiodactyla > Bovidae > Ovis > Ovis aries. The sequence goes on along the minus strand of NC_056055.1, from coordinate 162,138,260 downwards.
ATACTCCATTGTGTATATGTACCACAGCTTTCTTATCCATTCATCTGCTGATGGACATCTAGGTTGCTTCCATGTCCTGGCTATTATAAACAGTACTGCAATGAACATTGGGGTACACGTGTCTCTTTCAATTCTGGTTTCCTCAGTGTGTATGCCCAGCAGTGGGATTGCTGGGTCATAAGGTAGTTCTATTTGCAATTTTTTAAGGAATCTCCACACTGTTCTCCAAAGTGGCTGTACTAGTTTGCATTCCCACCAACAATGTAGGAGGGTTCCCTTTTCTCCACACCCTCTCCAGCATTTATTGCTTGCAGATTTTTGGATTGCAGCCATTCTGACTGGTGTGAAGTGGTACCTCATTGTGGTTTTGATTTGCATTTCTCTAATAATGAGTGATGTTGAGCATCTTTTCATGTGTTTGTTAGCCATCTGTATGTCTTCTTTGGAGAAATGTCTATTTAGTTCTTTGGTCCATTTTTTGATTGGGTCGTTTATTTTTCTGGAATTGAGCTGCATAAGTTGCTTGTATATTTTTGAGATTAGTTGTTTGTCAGTTGCTTCATTTGCTATTATTTTCTCCCATTCAGAGGGCTGTCTTTTCACTTTGCTTATATTTTCCTTTGTTGTGCAGAAGCTTTTAATTTTAATTAGATCCCATTTGTTTATTTTTGCTTTTATTTCCAGTATTCTGGGAGGTGGATCATAGAGGATCCTGCTGTGATTTATGTCAGAGAGTGTTTTGCCTATATTCTCCTCTAGGAGTTTTATAGTTTCTGGTCTTACATTTAGATGTTTAATCCATTTTGAGTTTATTTTTGTGTATGGTGTTAGAAAGTGATCTAGTTTCATTCCTTTACAAGTGGTTGACCAGTTTTCCCAGCACCACTTGTTAAAGAGATTGTCTTTACTCCATTGTATATTCTTGCCTCCTTTGTCAAAGATAAGGTGCCCATATGTATGCGGATTTATCTCTGGGCTTTCTATTTTGTTCCATTGATCTATATTTCTGTCTTTGTGCCAGTACCATACTGTCTTGATGACTGTGGCTTTGTAGTAGAGCCTGAAGTCAGGCAAGTTGATTCCTCCAGTTCCATTCTTCTTTCTCAAGATTGCTTTGGCTATTCGAGGTTTTTTGTATTTCCATACAAATCTTGAAATTATTTGTTCTAGTTCTGTGAAAAATGTGGCTGGTAGCTTGATAGGGATTGCATTGAATTTGTAAATTGCTTTGGGTAGTATACTCATTTTCACTGTATTGATTCTTCTGATCCATGAACATGGTATATTTCTCCATCTATTAGTGTCCTCTTTGATTTCTTTCACCAGTGTTTTATAGTTTTCTATGTATAGGTCTTTAGTTTCTTTAGGTAGATATATTCCTAAGTATTTTATTCTTTTCGTTGCAATGGTGAATGGAATTGTTTCCTTAATTTCTTTTTCTACTTTCTCATTATTAGTGTATAGGAATGCAAGGGATTTCTGTGTGTTGATTTTATATCCTGCAACTTTACTATATTCATTGATTAGCTCTAGTAATTTTCTGGTGGAGTCTTTAGGGTTTTCCATGTAGAGGATCATGTCATCTGCAAACAGTGAGAGTTTTACTTCTTCTTTTCCAATTTGGATTCCTTTTATTTCTTTTTCTGCTCTGATTGCTGTGGCCAAAACTTCCAAAACTATGTTGAATAGTAGTGGTGAAAGTGGGCACCCTTGTCTTGTTCCTGACTTTAGGGGAAATGCTTTCAATTTTTCACCATTGAGGATAATGTTTGCTGTGGGTCTGTCATATATAGCTTTTATTATGTTGAGGTATGTTCCTTCTATTCCTGCTTTCTGGAGAGTTTTTATCATAAATGGGTGTTGAATTTTGTCAAAGGCCTTCTCTGCATCTATTGAGATAATCATATGGTTTTTATTTTTCAATTTGTTAATGTGGTGAATTACATTGATTGATTTGCGGATATTGAAGAATCCTTGCATCCCTGGGATAAAGCCCACTTGGGTCATGGTGTATGATCTTTTTAATGTGTTGTTGGATTCTGATTGCTAGAATTTTGTTGAGGATTTTTGCATCTATGTTCATCAGTGATATTGGCCTGTAGTTTTCTTTTTTAGTAGTATCTTTGTCAGGTTTTGGTATTAGAGTGATGGTGGCCTCATAGAATGAGTTTGGAAGTTTACCTTCCTCTGCAATTTTCTGGAGGAGTTTGAGGAGGATAGGTGTTAGCTCTTCTCAAAATTTTTGGTAGAATTCAGCTGTGAAGCCGTCTGGACCTGGGCTTTTCTTTGCTGGAAGATTTCTGATTACAGTTTCAATTTCCGTGCTTGTGATGGGTCTGTTAAGATTTTCTATTTCTTCCTGGTTCAGTTTTGGAAAATTGTACTTTTCTAAGAATTTGTCCATTTCTTCCATGTTGTCCATTTTATTGGCATACAACTGCTGATAGTAGTCTCTTATGATCCTTTGTATTTCTGTGTTGTCTGTTTTGATCTCTCCATTTTCATTTCTAATTTTATTGATTTGATTTTTCTCTCTTTGCTTCTTGATGAGTCTGGCTAATGGTGTGTCAATTTTATTTATCCTTTCAAAGAACCAGCTTTTGGCTTTGTTGATTTTTGCTATGGTCTCTTTTGTTTCTTTTGCATTGATTTCTGCCCTAATTTTTAAGATTTCTTTCCTTCTATTAACTCTGGGGTTCTCCAATTCTTCCTTTTCTAGTTGCTTTAGGTGTAGAGTTAGGTTATTTATTTGACTTTTTTCTTGTTTCTTGAGGTATGCCTGTATTGCTATGAACTTTCCTCTTAGCACTGCTTTTATAGTGTCCCACAGGTTTTGGGTTGTTGTGTTTTCATTTTCATTAGTTTCTATGCATATTTTGATTTCTTTTTGATTTCTTCTGTGATTTGTTGGTTATTCAGAAGTGTGTTGTTCAACCTCCATATGTTGGAATTTTTAATAGTTTTTCTCCTGTAATTGAGATCTAATCTTAATGCATTATGGTCAGAAAAGATGCTTGGAATGATTTCAATTTTTTGAATTTATCAAGTTTAGATTTATGGCCCAGGATGTGATCTATCCTGGAGAATGTTCCATGAGCACTTGAGAAAAAGGTGAAATTCATTGTTTTGGGGTGAAATGTCCTATAGATATCTATTAGGTCTAACTGGTCTACTGTATCAATTCTTGAAGGGTACAGCATCACACGAATTCTGTGTCCAATGGCCTTAGCAGGAAGGTTGCTTCGGAATTTGGCACGAACCATGCCACAGTTTCCATGAGCTCAAGTGATCTTTCCCCAGATTACTCTGGTTTTGTTAGGTTTTCCACCAGGAGTTACTGTGTTGTTCTTTGCTTTGAACACATAAGCACATCTCTTGCCTAAATAGAATTCAGTTTCATCTCGAGCATATACACCTTCAATTTTCAGGAGAGCAGCGTGTTCCCTTTGGTTCCATAGACCCCATTTATAGCCAGCAAAAATTGCCTTGGACCACAGCCTTCCAGACATATTTGTCGTTTTAGAAGTCCCGTTCCCAGCAGGCCGGAGCACCTATTCTCGGAAGTCAGGGAACCAGCACCATCAGTCCCATATCTCCTCCATCCTGTCCTCCCTGTTGCTGGAAATCACAGAAATTGTTAGCTGGTAGAGCCTCGGAGTCACACCCATGCCTCGTCTGAGGGATATAGCCAAGCCTACCCCACTTATTCACCCCCAAAGTTCAGCTCAGGGCAAATATATTCTGTTTCAACCTCTTGTACCTTCTACTTTTGATACTAACCTGTAGACTGTGCATGTGTGCCAGCAGTTTCTATTCTCTCAGGCATTCTGTCCTCCTCATTGACTCTTGGGGGGAAAATCCAACAGCTCCCAGCTTGCTCTCTAAACAGACATCTTGAACTTCAGTCAGAAAGTCAGTTCAAACCTCAGGTGTCTCATATAATGGATTTAGTGTTGGACGCAGATTTATCTACTTCCTTTTCAGACTTTGCATTTTCCACAGCCGCATCTCAGAAAACAGTCCTTTCTCATCAGGGGGAGGAGTATGAGCCCAGATGAGCTCAATGCAAAACCAAAAGCAGAAAGACTTGCACCCTTAGAATACCAGTGGACAACTTCAAATTTGTGCTTCACGCTCTTGCTCTTTGAGGCTTTATTATTTTGTGCTTTCCCAAGACATACGGACAGCACTTGACTTTTATATAGAAAACAGCAAACTCCAGTTATCTGTGAGTTGAAAAATTACTTGCTTATCTGCCTTAATCCTTCCTTCATTTTGAATACTGTAAACAAAACTAAATAAAATTCTATAAACAATAACAAAAAACCCCTCTCCAGCTATAACAGATGGATCCAATCCATCTCAGTAGATTATATCTCATAAATGATTCATTGTCATTGCTTCAACCTAGAACCTTTTTGTATTTTGCACATCTAAGTGAATAACCATTAGTAAAGCTTTATGCATTGCACTTGTAAATTACCTTGGGTCTGTCATAATCTAGGGAGTAGCACTGATATTTGGGGGCAGGGGGAGGTCCGTTCTAATTATCTCTATGCTGAATCTCTTATCCTGACAAAAGCTGCAGGTTATCAAACAGAATTAGATTCCACTCCAAATCTGATCTGGGCTTTTTCTTTAATATTTACAAATGGAGCATATGTCTTATTTAACACCTTAACAAATAAAAAGAATTTTTATTCCATAGGCCCTATAAATATTTTATATATTTGACAGGAACATTAATTGTAATAAATGCTTGAATCAAAGCCCTAAGGAGATACCTGAGCTTTCAAACAAAGCCCTCTCTTACCTTAGAAATGTATCTCAAACTAACAATCCTATTTACCTGGTGCAGGTACAAAACCAAAACAAGGCTTCTGAATAAGAAAGCAATCGGCTCCAAACAATTCCAGGCCTTACTTTAGCTCTCCAAAGCACTGGAGAGCTTTGGAGCCTCTGTTAAGGCAGGCTTCCTTTTTCCCACAGCAGCATTGTGAAGTGGAGTGTCAAATTCCAAGGATACTATAGTTACATAGGATGAAGGAAAGACAAAAAGAGGGACCTGAGCAACACATGTTGGGGCTATGGTGGTAGCACCCACTTTTGGCAGAATAGAGAAACGGGTGGGAGGCCTTTGCGTCCCTTCCCTGTCTTTCCAGTTCCTCCCTGTGTGTCCACATTATGAGGCAAACACACAGCTGGCAACAATGCCCAGGCCCCACACCTCACCACTTTCATCAGAACATACTTCTCACTCATCCTATCTTCTCCAACACAGTTAAACCAATGCTAGCTATTCATTAACCAGTTCATAGTGCAGTTAATGGCTATTGATTCTTCATGTATTAGACCTTGGAAATAATCATCTAGCTTCTTAGGGTTCACTTCACTGGCAGAAAAAAAGGAATTCTAGTGGGGGGGGGGGTATCTTCCCAAAGATCCCAAGTAGGGGACCAATAATGTCACATCATCAAGGACTACATACTCTGATGTCACATTATTTGCATTTTAAATTAAGGCTGAGTTGGACATGGGCTGCAGAATATAATGTAGCCTGGTCATTATAGTTTCTTCTTAGACTCAAGAAGATAAAATATACAGAAAAGCTATGTACTAAATGTACACAAATATGACCAGGATAAATGTTATCAAGAAAGACAAGAGAAAATTTATCAAGAAAATGAAAGAAGAGAGGAAAGTGCATGCAAATTACCCGGGAGCAAATGAATAAAGGTTTAAAAATACAAACAAACATTTTAAAGTGGGTTGACTCTTGCCCCAATTCTGAACCATGTTGATAAATAAAACAAAAATGGCTAATTAGCATGAGTCGATCCTTAACAGCACACCACCCTATGAGTCATTTTATGGTGTTTTTAACAAGCAAGGTCATTAATACAAGACAACACATGCCAAATAAATAATTTAGACAGGAACCTACTGCACATGGTTTGGAGTTTTTTGCATGACCTCTGAAAGTAGTAGCCCCTTGGCATAATTTATTACCAACAAGAATGAAGTCAGGTAGAAATTCTCCTCCCATTCTAAAAAGGAAAGTAACACAGTAGGTTAGACCTGGATCCAAGGAAAGGAGAGGGAGGAGGCTACCAGCTCAACACGTTCACTTCCTTTTCTGTTTCCTCAGTCTTAGGCTTAACTGCAGAGCCCAAACTCTGACCACATAAAAGGGGGTTTTCTCTTCTCCTCACCTGGAGCACTGGCAGGGAAGAAGTACCATTGTGCCCGTGCAATCACAATGTAAAATTCTGTGTGTAGTGAGCAACACTTAGTGAGAAGTCTTAGGCTCAGTTTGAAAGCTTAACTAAATTTTAACAATTGTAAATGTGTCATTTTCACTCACTGGCACTATGGCATGGCAGTTAAGTCACATTCTGGAGTCAATCAAACCCAAGTCATAGCCATTCATTAGAAACCTTGGGCCTGTTTTTTACACCTGTAAAATGGATGTAATAAGGGTATCTATCTCATAGGATTGAAACTTAAATAAGATAATTCTCAAGTACTTAGCTTCAGGCTGATCTGACATATACTAAGTGTTCAAAAAGTCCTGATGATTACTATTAATATTATACAAATTTCTATAAAAGCAGCAGACCATGATGAGAATACATACTTTGGCTGCCATGCGCATTTTTCTAGGAAGCAGTAAAAAAGTGACTAATGTCTCCATTCCTAGAGCCACCTTGATCGAAGATAATTAAGTAGGACAAAGGGAGAAACAGTCAATGAAGCCAAGAATCCAAGGATTTTATCACAGAGATGATCTGAGATCAGGTTTCAATATCTTAACACAGGTAGGTAAAAGAGCTGCCTGTGAAAATGTCTTCAACATTTCATTCCAATAAATATAGCTTGTATTAAAAACTGCTTTGAAAGATGTTATTATTTGGAAAAAACTGGGTAAAGCATCACAGGATTTCTCTATATTATTTCTGACACCTGCACATGAATATACAATTCTTTCAAAATAAACTTTACAATTTCAAAGTGCTTGACCCAGAACACGGCATTACAGAATGTGTGATTCAAAAGGGATCTGGGACCTAACCTTTCTTTGACAATTAAAAAACTGAAAACTAGAAGATTCATCACTTAGCTAGTAGCTTCTAATCAGAACTTGTTTCACAACCAGTGTTGCTTCTACTCCACCCATCAATATGTTTATATTGAGTGCTCTGCTGATTGCTCAGCCTCTTGACAGAAACCAAAAATGTGTGTGTCATCACCCTTAATTCACACATAAAAGAAGGAAGGTATAAAAGTATATTATTATCTTAAAATTTTATGATTCTGCATTTCTACCTGACTCTAAAATATGGTATATAATAGTTTTCTAGGGTTGCCATAATGAAGTATTACAAACATCACAGACTAAATATTAATAGCTTAAAATGACAGAAATTCATTGCCTTGCCAGTCTTGAGGCTATAGCCTGAAGTCTGAAATCAAGATGGGCCATGCTGCTTCTGAAACCTGTAGGGGAGAGTCCTTTCAGCTCTGGCAGCCCTAGGTATCTGGCTTAAAGATGTTACACTCTAATTCTGTCTTCACTCTGTCTTCTTGACTCTTCACACTGTCTTCCCTATGTGAGTGTCTGTTCAGTCCAGTCGCTCAGTCGTGTCCAACTCTTTGTGACCCCATGGACTGCAGCACACCAGGCTCCCCTATTCATCAACTCTCAAAACTTGCCCAAACTCATGTCCATCAAGTCAGTGATGCCATCCAACCTCAGTGAGTGTCTGTGTCTCTGTCCAAACTTCCTCTTTGAGAAGCACACCATTGTACTGGATTAAGTAAGTAAGTAAGTTAGGTCGCTCAGTCGTGTCCGACTCTTTGCGACCCCGTGGACTGTAGCCTACCAGGCTTCTCCGTCCATGGGATTCTCCAGGCAAGCATACTGGAGTGGGTTGCCATTTCCTTCTCCAGGGAATCTTCCCAACCCAGGGATCAAACCCAGGTCTCCCACATTGGAGGCAGATGCTTTAGCCTCTGAGCCACCAGGGAAGATTAAGGCCCACCCTAAAGACCTCATTTTAAGTTGATTACCTCTGTGAAGACCCTTTTTCTCAATGAGGTCAAATTCTGAGGTACTGGGAGTTAGAACTTCAATATATCTTATGGGGGACAGATTTCAGTCTGTCAATGTGGTTTTTCTTTCATTATTGAAAATATAATAACAAAAATAATAATAACTAGATTATATAGTAAACACTGTGATAAGTTCTTTGGTGTATTATCTTATTTAATTATCATCACAATGCTCTGAGTTGTGACTATTGTTATCTCATTCTACAGATACAGAAGGGATTTGGACCCAGATTTATATGCCTTCTAAGGCCAGATCTTACCTATTACATTGTGATGTTAATTGGTCAGCTTTCCAATTATCTTGTTTACTCCTAATTCTAGAGATTAGTGATTATTTTTTAAGTAAATCATTACCTTTCATCACAGTAGAAAAAGCATATAAGAATACTGATTAAATGAAATTCAAGAGCAGTATGTTTGTCAATGGTCATTAATCAATCTATAATCAATGGATTAAACTCTCTGCTAAACAATTAACTTGTTAGAAAATGTGTAAACAAGGCAATTCCAATTACTGTAGATATTAGCCAATAGTGAGGTATGGAGATAAAACATTAGGGATCAGCACACCACCCTCCACATAATTATATTAGCAATACATCTATTGTATATGTAGTGAACTTCCCTAGATATCAGCCCCCTGGGACCCTTGGGTAATTGGGAATTGTTGCTTTCTGCTTGATTTAAGAAACAATCAGTTTTACTAATAAATGGAAAATCTAGTTGGAAATGAAATTGTAAGCAGCAGGACACAAATCAACAATTAATAAAATTGTTTTGGGTTCAAATATGTGATTTGTATTTGATGCCACAGTACTTTTGGAAGGGAGAAGAATGACCCAGTCCAGAGGATCTTAACATCAGAGTCCTACTGGGCTTCAGAGACCAGTGAATCATTCCATGCCTGTTTGCACACACAATTATGGGAGAGGAATTCACAGCTTTATCAAATTATTTTTAGGGTCTGTCCCACAAGAAAGATTGAAATCCAAACCTTCTTAATGCAAATGAGCAAATCAAAGCTCAGGGATGTTAAGACACCCATACACTGTCATGTGGTCATTAATGGAAAATCTAGGACAAGAGCCCAGTGGCCCTGAGCCTGGAGACATATCTCCTAAATCAAAAGTTTAATAAACTGTGGACCTGACAACATGAATATGGTACACAAACTACTGGAAACAAAGACCAATGTCTAGAGAAAGCAAGCATTGCCTTAGCACTCCACACTGTAGTCCAATAATTCATGAGATGTAAAAGTGCCGCTTTAAGCCATATATTTTAAGGTAAATGTTGACAATCTACCAAGCATTTATTTATACTTTAAAAGACTTTCATCCTTCAAATACTCTGATATTATAAAAATATAAATATAGATATAGAAGTATAAAAACAGAAACCTCAATTAAAATAGTTAGGAGACCAGAAGGAGGATCTCTTATGCTCTATACTGACAGCAGAGCCCAACATGTAAAAGAAAAATTTTCTCCTCTTGCCTAGCAAGAACTCAACCAGTAAGAGACTATTACAATTCAGTTCATAAAAAGCCACTGTACTTTAAAAATCTCAATTCCTTCAATGGACTCTTTGTTCACTGTGCCCTTCCAACTTCCTTTTTCTCTCTTTAAAAGAGTTCTCCTCTCTATGCTCTGTAAAGACTCACATGTGGCTTGCCATGGTTGTAGGTCCCAAATTGTAATCATTCGCTAATACCAAATAAACCCACTTTTGCTGGATAAATAACTGGCAGTCTATGTTTTAGTCAACATTTTGTTGGCCCATATGGGGATCTAGAGAAGACCACTAATGACCCCAGAGCTGGTGGGCAAACAGGTTCAATACCCATATTGAGTTCATAGTTGCTCACCGATTTTCTTATTGACCCTGGGGGTTTGAGGGTAAGTCTTTCTCCTAGATCTGAGTCTCTGACCTCTTTGCACTTTGAAGCTCTCTAGATTTTATTTGGGATCTTTTTTAAGGCTTTATCCTTTCTGGTTAAGGGCTTGTTTGGTATCAGAGTGATCAGGCTCTTCCTGAAAAAACATGGCTGTTTCATTGGAACAGTGCCTTCAGTCTAGCCTTCAGTCTGACTATTTTTAGAATGGGAGTTGTTCTATTGGAACTGAGCTGTTAAGCCTTTCACCTGACTCCTCAGGACTGGCTATTCAGTTAAAGCTGTGCTGACCAGCCTTTGGCCTGGTCCCTTTGGGTCTAGACTGTTCCTTTAGGACTGGTTGGTCATAGGCCTGCAGGCTGTTTAAGCTATTTCAGCTATTAGACTAGAGAAAGCAAGCTGTTAGGTTGTTTGAAAATTACTCTTATCTAGAGAAAAACATCTGAGAAATGGAATCCCAGTCATCTACATATTTTGAAGGCACCCCTCTTTTCAGGTACCTTGGCCAATTCTATATTTTAAAATAAAGATTCGTTTTCCATGTGCATTTGTACCTAAAGGAACCAACCTACCTAAAGGCAACTTAAGAACATCAATGGCAATTATGGGGATATTTAAACCCCCAAACTTAATTTTCTTAAAATCAAATTGGACAATCATAGCTTTAAATGTTTTAAACTAAGTGGAATACCTATATCAATTAGGATTTGGGGGTGTCTAAATGTTATCAAGTGCCTAAAATTGCCTCTCTGCAAAATAAAATTTTAAGAACAACTAAGGCAAACAAACAAAGAAAGATAAAATGGCTTCCAAAGCCTCATGCTCCTCTCCCCTTGCTTCAGGTACCTTCATCCCTCTAAAAAGTCTTCCCAACATCCTCTCAATTCCCTATGATGAAGATCTGAGGGACTACTGGGGGTCTTCCCAATCCTCTCTCTTAATCAGCTTGGAGAAACATTTCTCTACATTGGAAATGAATGCCTTCTAATCCTAACTGACATCAGAACCACACTCTCATTGCTCAATCTCACTTATTATTAAGCAGCCCCTACCCTGGAGTAATAAAATAGTTCAAATCGTGAGAATCTCTAATGAACCTCAAAAGGTTTCTGTCTCTAAACCCTTTTTTTTAGGTTCTGTGAATAAAGGAAAACAACAGAAAAACAAAGACTAGGGATCGCTTCAAGAAAATTCGAGATACCAAAGGAACATTTCATGCAAACATGGGCACTTTAGGACAGAAATGGTATGGACCTAACAGAAGCAGAAGATATTAAAAAAGATGTGGCAACAATATACAGAAGAACTGTACCAAAAGATCTTCATGACACAGATTACTGCGATGGTGTGATCACTCATATAGAGCCATACATCCTGGAATACGAAGTCAAGTGGACATTGGGAAGCATCACCACAAATAAAGCTAGTGGAGGTGATGGAATTCCAGCTGAGCTATTTCAAATCCTGAAAGATGATGCTGCTAAACTGCTGCACTCAATATGCCAGCAAATTTGGAAAACTCAGCAGTGGACACAGGACTGGAAAAGGTCAGTTTTCATTCCAATCCCAAAGAAAGGCAATGTCAAAGAATGTTCAAACTACCACAAAACTACACTCAGCTCACAGACTAGCAAAGTAATGCTCAAAATTCTTCAAACCAGGCTTCAACAGTACATGAATCGTGAACTTTCAGATGTTCAAGCTGGATTTAGAAAAGGTAGAGGAACCAGAGATCAAATTGCCAACATCCGTTGGATCATTGAAAAAGCTAGAGAGTTCCAGAAAAACATTTACTTCTGCTTTATTGGCTATGCTAAAGCCTTTGACTGTATGGATCATAACAAACTGGAAAATTCTTGATAAGATGGGAATACTGGATCACCTTACCTGACTCCTGAGAAATCTGTATGCCAGTCAAGAAGCTACAGTTAGAACTGGACATGGAACAACAGACTGGTTCCAAATCGGGAAAGGAGTACATCAGGCTGCATATTGTTACTCTGCATATTTAACTTATTTAACTCTGCTTATTAACATATATGCACAGTTCAGTTCAGTTCAGATAGTTCAGTCACTCAGTCGTGTCCCACTCTTTGCAATCCCATGATTTGCAGCACGCCAGGCCTCCCTGTCCATCACCAACTCCCAGAGTTCACTCAAACTCATGTCCATCGAGTCAGTGATGCCATCCAGCAATCTCATCCTCTGTCCTCCCCTTTTCCTCCTGCCCCCAATCCCTCCCAGCATCAGGGTCTTTTCCAGTGAGTCAACTCTTCACATGAAGTGACCAAAGTACTGGAGTTTCAGCTTCAATATCAGTCCTTCCAATGAACACCCAGGACTGATCTCCTTTAGGATGGACTGGGTGGATCTCCTTGCAGTCCAAGGGACTCTCAAGAGTCTTCTCCAACACCACAGTTCAAAAGCATCAATTCTTCAGCACTCAGCTTTCTTCACAGTCCAACTCTCACAGAAAAAAAACCATAGCCTTGACTAGACGGACCTTTGTTGGCAAAGTAATGTCTCTGCTTTTCAATATGTTATCTAGGTTGGTCATAACTTTCCTTCCAAGGAGTAAGCGTCTTTTAATTTCATGGCTGCAATCACCATCTGCAGTGATTTTGGAGCCCCAAAATACAAAGTCTGACACTGTTTCCACTGTTTCCCATCTATTTCCCATGAAGTGATGGGACCGGATGCCATGATCTTCGATTTCTGAATGTTGAGCTTTAAGCCAACTTTTGCAGTCTCCTCTTTCACTTTCTTCAGAGGCTTTTTAGTTCCTCTTCACTTTCTGCCATAAGGGTGGTGTCATCTGCATATCTGAGGTTATTGATATTTCTCCCAGTAATCTTGAATCCAGCTTGTTCTTCTTCCAGCCCAGTGTATCTCATTATGTACTCTGCATATAAGTTAAATAAGCAGGGTGACAATATACAGCCTTGACATACTCCTTTTCCTATTTGGAACCAGTCTGTTGCTCCATGTCCAGTTCTAACTGTTGCTTCCTGACCTGCATACAGGTTTCTCAAGAGGCAGGTCAGGTGGTCTGGTATTCCCATCTCTTTCAGAATTTTCCACAGTTCATTGTGATCCACACAGTCAAAGGCTTTGGCATAGTCAATAAAGCAGAAATAGGTGTTTTTCTGGAACTCTCTTGCTTTTTCCATGATCCAGTGGATGTTAGCAATTTGATCTCTGGTTCCTCTGCCTTTTCTAAAACCAGCTTGAATATCTGGAAGTTCAGGGTTCATGTACTGCTGAAGCTTGGCTTGGAGAATTTTGAGCATTACTTTACTAGCATGTGAGATGAGTGCAATTGTGTGGTAGTTTGAGCATTCTTTGGCATTGCCTTTCTTTGGGATTGGAATGAAAACTGACCTTTTCCAGTCCTGTGGCCACTGCTGAGTTTTCCAAATTTGCTGGCATATTGAGTGCAGCACTTTCATAGCATCATCTTTCAGGATTTGAAATAGCTCAGCTGGAATTCCATCACCTCCACTAGCTTTGCTCATAGTGATGCTTTCTAAGGCCCACTCGACTTCACATTCCAAGATGTCTGGTTCTAGGTGAGTAATCACACCATTGTGATTATCTTGGATGTGAAAATCTTTTTTGTACAGTTCTTCTGTGTACACCTCTTCTTGATATCTTCTGCTTCTGATAGGTCCATACCATTTCTGTCCTTTGTCGAGCCCATCTTTGCATGAAATGTTCCCTTGGTATCTCTAATTTTCTTGAAGAGATCTCTAGTCTTTCCCATTCTGTTCTTTTCCTCTATTTCTTTGCATTGATTGCTGAAGAAGTCTGTCTTATCTCTTCTTGCTATTCTTTGGAACTCTGCATTCAGATGCTTATATCTTTCCTTTTCTCCTTTGCTTTTCACTTCTCTTCTTTTCACAGGTATTTGTAAGGCCTCCCCAGACAGACATTTTGCTTTTTTGCATTTCTTTTCCATGGGGATGGTCTTGATCCCTATCTCCTGTACAATGTCATGAACCTCCATCCATAGTTCATCAGGCACTCTATCTATCAGATCTAGTCCCTTAAATCCATTCCTCACTTCTATTGTATAATCATAAGGGATTTGATTTAGGTCATACCTGAATGGTCTAGTGGTTTTCCCTGCATTGTTCAATTTAAGTCTGAATTTGGCAATAAGGAGTTCATGCAGAGTACATCATGTGAAATGCCAGGCTAGATGAAGCACAAGCTGAAATAGAGATTGCCAGGAGAAATATCAATAACCTCAGATACACAGATGGCACCACCCTCATGGCAGAAAGTGAAGAAAATCTAAAGAGCCTCATGATGAAAGTGAGAGAGGAGAGTAAAAAGTTGGCTTAAAACTCAATATTCAGAAAACTAATATCGTGGCATCCAGTCCCATCACTTCATGGCAAATAGATGGGGAAACAGTGGAAACAGTGAGGTACTTTGTTTTTTTGAGCTCCAAAATCACTTCAGATGGTGACTTCAGCCATTAAATTAAAAGACACTTGCTCCTTTGAAGAAAAGCTATGAGCAACCTAGTCTGCATATTAAAAAGCAGAGACATTACTTTGCCAACTAAGGTCCATCTAGTCTAAGCTATGGTTTTTCCAATAGCCATTTATGCATATGAGAGTTGGACTATAAAGAAAGCTGAGCACCAAAGAACTGATGCTTTTGAACTATGGTGTTGGAGAAGACTCTTGAGAGTCCCTTGGACTGCAAGGAAACCCAACCAGTCTATCCTAAAGGAAATTAGTCCTGAATATTCATTGGAAAGACTGACACTGAAGCTGAAACTCCAATACTTTGGCCACCTGATGTGAAGAACTGACTAATTTGAAAAGACCCTGATGCTGGGAAAGATTGAATTCAGGAGAAGAAGGGGATGACAGAGGACGAGATGGTTGGATGGCATCACTGAGTCAACAGACATGAGTTTGAGTAAGCTCCAGGAGTTGGTGATGAACAGGGAAGACTGGCCTGCTGTATTCCATGGGGTTGCAAAGAGTTGGACACGACTGAGCAACTGAACTGAACTGAACTAGGTTTTTTGAGATAGGCCCATCCTTTTTCCATTAGTTCCTCACTCATATCTATTTTTTGACTGAGACTTCTTACAAAAGTATCATACAAAAAAATTTTTTTTTCCAACTAGAGTGAAAAAATTCTAAAATTTAACAGTAGCCATCAGTATAACAAACTAGGTGATCATTTGTCCCTATTGAATCAGCTACCATCTTCCTTGTGGGAAAAATTTCCCACTGATATTGGCAAAATCCACAGCATTCCTCCCTTTAAGATTCTAATAGATCCCTCAAAACCTCTTCCCAAAATTAATCAATACTCTGTAAATAAAGAAGTCTTTCAAGATATAAAGTCCATAATAGAGGATTACAAGGCTCAAAACCTCATTATCCCTTACACCAGTCCTGTAACTTTTTCCCATTTTACCAGTGAGAAAATGTAAGAGATAAGGGTGGAGGATATTCCAGGACCTCAGAGCAATAAACAACTTCCTTATCCCTCAACACTCTTTTGTCCCTAAGCCTTATCTGTTACTAGCATCCATGCCCACCAGACACAAATTCTTTACTGTAATTTACTTCTGTAGTTCATTCTTTAGTATTCCAGTTAATGAATAGAAGCCCCACACCTTGCAACCTGGAGATTTCATGTATTGGAAAAGACACGTTCAGAAGGACTCTCTTCATTCTCACTGGAAAGGCCTCTGTCAGACTGTTAACCAACCCTAGTGCCATCAGTCTCCAAGATAAAGACTCTTAGTTTCATGTTACACACCTTCAAAAAGCACCAAACCCTCACTAGACCTACACTTCATCTGGGCATCTAAAAGTAAAGTTTTCCTCGAATTGAAGCAGACAATATCTAATGAGATCACTTTCCCAAGGCATTAAGCCCAGGTCTGTTGGAAGTTTGTCTGCTAAACCTTTGATGATGACATAGTATTTTAGATGATTTCCAGTGTCTATGATTTTGATAATATATGGAAAGTGCCTGAGAGTTCTCCTTTCTACCTCTCCTTGTTACTTGAATGTGACCTCAGTAGGTTACCAATCAGTGTCTTTCCCCCTCAACATGGGACACACTATACCTAGGAATAGTCCTTCTTGGCATTGAGGGACAGAATGACTTGAAACCATAAAACCTGACTCTTGATCCTTGTTGCTTTTGAGAAAGATCTTGATCAAAAGAGGGAAATGTAAAATTAATAAACAGATCCTCCTCAATTAAAATAGAGCCAGAAGACCAGAAGGAGGAACTCACATGCCCTATAACAATAGCATAGCCCACCAGGAGGGGGACAGACTTCCTCTTCTTGCCTGGTGAAACCTCAGCCAGTGAGAACTGTCACAACTCAACCATTGAGAAGCTACTGTACTTCAAACTGATTTTTCCAATGGACTCTTTGTTTACTGTAGCCCTCTGAACTTCCTTTTTCCCTCTTTAAAAGGATTCTCTTCTTTTTGTTGTATGTGGCCTTGTACATGGCTCACCATGGCTGCAGAACTTGAATTCTTTGTTGATCCCAAATAAGCTCATTTTTACTGGAGAAATAATTGGCAGCTTATATTTGTTTTAGGTCAACAGTAGTATATTTAAATGGAATATAAAAGCAACTTCCATTCCTCTCCTCCCTCTTTTCCCACTGTCCACTCCCCTGGAGCTGCAACCAGCCATATCTGACAGCAGCAATAATACAGATTCTTTCCCTATTAAGAAACCTGCTACGATTTGTAAAGTAATTAATCAGCATCCCATAGATAATGCATTATCTAAAGCACCCACAAAGCTTTTCCAGTGAGGCTAGGCTGAGCACTCTGAAGGCTAATCTGGAAGATGTTAAGGATTTACTAAAACAATATACTTACTTTTTTTGAGTGAAAATAGAAACCCCCCAAATTAAGGACTTAACACTTACCTCCATTTTCATATTATCCTTGGACTAGGATAATAGTCCTAGTTTACATTTTCAACCCAGTTTATATAGCTATGGGATTCTGAGCAGGACTTAAACATGTGATCTGTCTGATTTATTGAGAATCTTACTGACACATGACTGGAGTTTCTAATTCCCACCAAACCCTATGCAATTCTTCCATGCAGACTATCCCACCACTTTTGGTTTCCCTACTGCCAATGTTCAGCAGCCTCAAGATACAGAGAGGCCATGTCCTTCCCTCTTAGTTCCATCACTTCCGCCATCACTACCTTGTTTTGCCCTAGCAGAACAAAACAACTGGGGATCAGGCAACTGCACTGGCCAGAGACCAACAATCTTATTCACTCTGAGAGGCTTTACTCCAATACATCTTTTCCAACACATCTCATGGGTTTTACATGTCTATAGGGTAGCTTTCACTTGATTACATTGGACTAGGATAGAGTGCGATCTGTGCTTCCTTCCAGGGTTGCCAAATACCTATGCTTGTTGCTTAGATGCTACAAATTGACAAGAGGATGCTCTGTGTGTTTATATTTGAAGTGATAAGGAAATATATGTGCTGTTTGCTGCCATGACAGTGAGGAGGCTTTGATGACATAAATGTCTGCAGAAAGATGAGTGAATTGGCCCTTTCAGAGAGCAGGACTGCCAAGAAACTGAAAGTGGGGGTAGTGTCAGCTTTAGGGAAACACAGTCTGGCCTATAAATTAGGCAAATCATTTCTCCTTATAACTGTACTTTAAAAATTGATTTTTATATTAAAATAGACAGATAGATAGGACATTCAATTAACATGCCTCACCTTTATCTCCTTTAGTTCAAATTAACCCCCTATTTAAAAGCTCTGGGCACACTGAAAATGAATTTAATAAATTATTTGGAAGTTCCTAAATCCCTGATTAGAATCAAATCATTATGCTTTTTCTATTGCTAGCATCAAAGGCTTTTTAAGCAAGGTGGGAAGAGGAGTTAATTTGTTGGGGAAAAAAGTATGTCATTTTAAAAGTAACAGAAAAGTCTTTACACTGTTGAGCACCAAAATTCATTTCACATTCACAAGACTAAACTCCAGATCTTCCATCTTCACACCAATTTCCTTATTTTTTGGACAGCTTGATTGTCATCCACAAATTAAGAAATCAACAATTCATTCATAACATTTATTGAGCACCTACAAAGTACCACACAATAGCTGACAAAAGTCTTTCTCATCAAGCTGCACAGAGATCAACAATAAATAAATGAAAATAGCCAATATTGTCATATGTACTGCTATTAAGATATATTGAATATAAAGCACAGTAAGAGGATAAACACCAGTTAATATAGAATGATAGAAGAAATCCTCTCTAAAGAAGTAACTCTTGAGTAGAGGCCTGTATGGCTGAAACAGTAATGCCACATGAACACTGGGACAGAACATTCCAGACCAAGGTAACAAACAGCAAGGACCAAGGCCCTTGGATGAGAGAGCTGCTCTCAGGGGATCAATATAACTAAGCCATAGGGAGCTTGGGTGCTAGGAAGCAGGTCAGAGAGGCAGCCAGATGTGTAGCTTCTTATGTAGGCTATAGTAAAGAGGGATTTAATTCTAAGTATCACTGGAAGCTATTTGATGGTTTTGAGAAGAGAAATGACATGATCTGCTTTATGTTTTAAAAGAATTTCTATCCAATAGGAATTAAAAATCCCTTTTAATTCTTTCTTATTTTTATCCTTTATCTTTTGTTTCCAAATTCATCTGATTATTCTTCATGTATCTATACTTCTGTTTCCAGTCCCATCCTAGATTCCACCTATGTTTCCTTATACGCAGACCATCACAGCAATCTTCTACTTGGAATTCCTATCCCCAGTTTCTTCAAGGTCTATAATAGAAGTGCCAAATTGATCTTCCCACAACATCAACCTACCCATGTTATGGTTCTCTTTAAGAATAGGAAGCAATTTACTCACCACTGAGCATAGGATAAAGTACAAATTCTCTTCTCTCTCTTTAATCAAGAACATCATAATATGGCCCCAGTATTAATATTAAAGCCATCTTCAAAAAAAAAAAACAGCTAATTGCCCCATCTGCCTTTAAATGCGCAAGGCTCATTCTTGATTCTCAGCCATACCCTTCCCAAAATGACACTTTTTCTTCTTTTATAACAACCATATATATAATTTGTCCTTTGAGCCTTAATTCAAAGGAAATCCTCTTCTCTGAGAATCTTCTCAATGACTCCAACTCAGAATGTCTGAGGCACACACGTCCAGCACCACCTATTTTGGTATACAGTTTCATTCTCAACATTGAGAGATATGTACTTGCTTCAGATAATTATATGCTGTCCTCACAATAAAACCATAAGCTCATAGGGGCCTTATTACTTCTACAACCAACTCAACAGCTTGCATACATTTGGCAGAATGAGTCTTTGAGAAATGCTTAGAATCATAGAACTTTTAAATGAAAGAAAAGTTAGAATGTTTCCATTTCTGGACCTTTATTTTATGTGTAAGACAATTAGGATTCAGGGATGTGAAGGGCTTTGTTCAGGGTCACATAGGAAATTATTGGCAGAAAAAGAACTCAAAACCAGATCCAAAGGCATCGTGCTGACTGGATCAAATTATCAGTTCCAATAGATTATCTTACTATTACAATGTTCTAATTATTATGGCTAAAAAATTTCCTTTTTTTAACACCTTTTTTTTCTTCACTGTTATGGTGTGATTAGATTACCTCTACAAATTACAAAGAATGATTCTCGGTGACAAACAAAAGAAACCAGCTCAAGATGGCTTTAGCAAAAAGGAAATTATTAGAAGATATCAAAGAGGTCACAGAATTGATGGGAGGCTTGAGAACAGATGGAAAGAACAAGCACTCTAGGGGGCTAGGAGGTAGGTTTCACAGGCATGATTCTAGCATAGGGTGAATTTGAGCAGCACAGCACCACCATAATGAATGCCGCCACCCCCAACCCTGCCATGCGCATGCTCAGTCAGGTCTGATTCTTCACTACCCCATGGACAGTAGCCTGCCAGGCTTTTCTGTTCATGGGGTTTTCACAGCAAGAATACTGAAGTGGGTTGCCATTTCCTTCTCCAACCATAATTAATGAATGACCCCAAACACTTCTTCTATCCAGTATCACATGTTCAGGATTCAAAGACCCCTTACCATCCAGCGAGTGGCAGATCAATCAACTGTAGGTACCAGAAGATGGGGAGAGGAAAAGTCTGGACCCTTCAGCTTCCACAGTAGAAATCAAAAACTATAAACAACACTTGCACAAACATCACTCATGAATGGGCTTCATAATCCAAAAAAAGTAATTGTTAGTAATTCAAACAAATTTCAAATGCCCACCTCACCCACCATCTCTACAGAGATCATAGAAAGTTGTCAGCTCTCTAATTCCATTTCTGCTTAGAACCATAGAACAGAGTAGGGAAGGGATAAAGGTGGGTGAAGAGACACACAGGGATGTTTGATGCCTTACAGGGAGTTCCACTACTTACTTAAAATGGGTATAACGGACTTTTGGACTCAGAGGGAGCGGGAGAGGGTGGGATGATTTGGGAGAATGGGAATTCTAACATGTATACTATCATGTAAGAATTGAATCGCCAGTCTATGTCTGACGCAGGGTACAGCATGCTTGGGGCTGGTGCATGGGGATGACCCAGAGAGATGTTGTGGGGAGGGAGGTGGGAGGGGGGTTCATGTTTGGGAACGCATGTAAGAATTAAAGATTTTAAAATGTAAAAAAAAAAATGGGTCAGAATCATATCATGTTTGATAAGATGCCAAAGAATAGGTATAATTACATCCCCAAACCCTTGATTTTCACACAGGGAAACTGACTCAAAATGCTGCCATAACCAAAAAGAGGTAAAATCTGAATCCTTCCAAGAGATATACATATGAATGCAAGTGCTCATATTTTGTGTTGATTTCTTAGCCCCTAAGTAAAATCAAGTCAATTATTGTCAACACAGCAAAAGATTATTTTACCTTCAGTTCAGTTTAGTCACTCAGTTGTCTCCAACTCTTTGAGATCCCATAGACTGCAGCACGCCAGTCTTCCCTGTCCATCACTAACTCCCAGAGCCTACACAAACTCATGTCCATTGCATTGGTGATGCCATCCAACCATCATCCTCTGTTGTCCCCTTCTCCTCCCAGCATCAGGGCCTTTTCCAATGAGTCAGTTCTTTGCATAAGGTGGCCAAAGTATTGGAATTTCAGTTCAGCATCAGTCCGTCCAATGAATATTCAGTACTGATTTCCATTAGGATGGACCGTTTGGATCTTCTTGCAGTCCAAGGGACTCTCAGGAGTCTTCTCCAACAACACAGTTCAAAAGCATCAATTATTCAGCATTCGGCTTTCTTTATAGTCTAACTCTCACATCCATACATGACTACTGGAAAAACCATAGCTTTGACTAGATGAATCTTTGTTGGTAAAGTAATGTCTCTGCTTTTTAATATGCAGACTAGGTTCTCATAGCTTTTCTTCAAGGAGAAAGCATCTTTTAATTTCATGGCTGAAGTCACCATCTGCAGTGATTTTGGAGTTCAAAAAAATAAAATCTCTCACTGTTTCCCCATCTATTTGCCATGAAGTGATGAGACTGGATGCTATGATATTAGTTTTCTGAATGTTGAGTTTTCAGCCAACTTTTCACTCTCCTCTTTCACTTTCATCAAGAGGCTCTTTAGTTCTTCTTCACTTTCTGCCATAAGGGTGGTGTCATCTGCGTATCTGAGGTTATCGATATTTCTTCTGGCAATCTCGATTCTAGCTTGTGCTTCACCCAACCTGGCATTTTGCATGATGTACTTTGAATATAAGGTAAATAAGCAGGGTAACAATATGCAGCCTTGATGTACTCCTTTCCCAATTTGGAACCAGTCTCTTGTTTCATGTCCAGTTCTAACTGTTGCTTATTGAACTGCATTCAGGTTTCTCAAGAGGCAGGTCAGGTGGTCTGGTATTCCCATCTCTCTCAGAATTTTCCACAGTTTCTTGTGATCCACACACTCAAAGGCTTTGGAGTAGCCAATACAGCAGAAGTAGACATTTTTTCTGGAACTCTCTTGCTCTTTTGATGATCCAATGGATGTTGGCAATTTGATCCCTGGTTCCTCTGCCTTTTCTAAATCCAGCTTGAACATCTGGAATTTCACAGTTCATGTACTGTTGAAGCCTGGCTTGGACAATTTTGATCATTACTTTACTAGCGTATGAGATGAGTGCAATTGTGAGGCAGTTTGAGCATTCTTTGGCACTGCCTTTCTTAGGGATTGGGATGAAAACTGACCTTTTCCAGTCCTGTGGCCACTGCTGAGTTTTCCAAATTCGCTGACATAACGAGTACAGGACTTTCACACCATCATATTTCAGGATTTGAAATAGCTCAACTGGAATTTCATCACCTTCACTAGCTTTGTTTGTAGTGATGCTTACTATATGCCTAAATTTTATCAGGTACTTTATATACATTATCTTATTTATTCTGCAGAAAAAATCATATAAATTCAGTCTTATTTTTCCACTTTTTAGGCCAAATAACTGAAGCTCAGAAAGTCTCAGCTAGAATTTGAAATACAATGGACTTGATTCTAAAGTTTCTATACTTTCCGTCATGTTATTGAAGAAATAGGACCATAAGCAGTTCACACAGCTCAAATCAGAAAAACAAACAGCCCAATTTAAAAATGTGCAGAAGACCTAAACAGAAATTCCTCCAAAGAAGACATCAGTTCAGTTAAATTCAGTTCAGTCACTCAGTCGTGTCTGACTCTTTGTGACCCCATGAATTGCAGCATGCCAGGCCTCCCTGTCCATCACCAACTCCCAGAGTTCACTCAAACTCATGTCCATCAAGTCGGAGATTCCATCTAGCCATCTCATCCTCTGTTGTCCCCTTTTCCCCCTGCCCCGAATCCCTCCCAGCATCAGGGTCTTTTCCAATGAGTCAACTCTTCGCATGAGGTGGCCAAAGTATTGGAGTTTCAGCTTTAGCATCAGTCCTTCCAATGAATACCCAGGACTGATCTCCTTTAGGATGGACTGGCTGGACCTCCTTGCAGTCCAAGGGACTCTCATACAGATGGCCTATAGGCACATGAAAAGATGCTCAACATCACGAATTCTTAGAGAAATGCAAATCACACCATGCTTCACCTCACACCAGTCAGAGTAGCCATCATCAAAAAAATGTACAAACAATAAATGCTGGAGAGGATGTGGAAAAAAGGGAACCCTACACTCTTGGTGGGAATATAAATTAATATGGCCATTATGGAGAACAGTATGGAGAGTCGTTAAAAATCTAGGAATAAATCTACCATATGACCCAGTAATCCCAGTACTGGGCATAAACCCTGAGAAAACCACAATTCTAAAAGACACATGTATACCAATGTTTACTGTAGCAATATTTACAACAGCCAGGACATGGAAGCAACCTAGATGTCCATCTACAGATGAATGGATAAAGAAGATGTGGTACATACATACAAGGGAATATTACTCAGCCACAAAAAAGAATGAATTTGAGTCAGTTCTAGTGAGGTGGATGAACCTAGAGCCTGTTATACAGAGTGAAGTATAGAGAAAAACAAAGATTGTATATTAATGCATATATATGGAATCTAGAAAAATGGTATTGATTAACCTATTTGCAGGAAGGAATGAAGATGCAGATGTAGAGAACTGACTTATGGACACAGTTGGGGAAGGAGACCGTGGGACGAATGGAGAAAGTGGTGTTGACATATATATACTACAGTGTGTAGAATAGCTGACTGGTAAAAAGTTGCTATATAACACAAGGAGCCAGCCTGACACTCTGTGATGACCTAGAGGGGTGGGACAGGGGGAAGGAAGGGAAGCTTAAGAGGGAGGTGATAAATGTATAATTATGGCTGATTCTCCATTGTATGGCAGAAACCAACACACATTGTAAAGCAATTTTCCTCCAATTTAAAGATAAATAAATAAAAAGAAAGAAAATAGAATATTTGGATCTGAGTCCTGGCTTTAGCAGCTATAGGTCTATAGCTTTGAACAAGCCACTTTAATTTCTCTGTGCCTCAGTAACTTTCTCTGGAAAAATAACTAATCACTACCCATTCTCCCTCATAAGGCTGTTAGGAGGAATACATGAAAGAAACTTGACAACTGTAACTGTAAACCAAATGAGTCTTTGTAATTATCATTATTGTGATGTGTCCAACAACTGGAAACAAGTAGAAAACAGGCTCAGACACAGAAAATTTATAATAATCTGGGTGTACATGGAATTCTGGTGAGGCAGGGAAAGGGGTCCCAGAACATAACTTTGCTCTAACTGTGTGAGATGGAGTAGCCAGAAGCATCTCGAAAGACTGTACCCAATAGGATCTGAAATTAGTATATCAGTTTGCTGCTGTCTTGCTACAGGAATTAATGAAACCAAACCTTATTCTTAATAGATTGGTTGCCTGACAACATTTTAGAACTGCCAGAGGAGGCAAGGTTACTTAGGTTACTTTTATGTAACTTTAAAACTGTCAGAAAAGTGGAGAGTAAAATTAAGTTTGCTCAAGTTTCTTACAGGTAGAGGTAAACTGCACTCTGAGATGAAAAAGAAGGCATGTGACAGCTCTAATACTACAAATGCATATGTTTATCAGCACTGAAAGTTTATGTAGAGAGAATGATCTTTCTCCCATTCAGTAGGATTGCAGAAAACTGATGTATTTATTGCACATCAGAGCCAAAGAGAAAAGTGGAACCAACAACAATATGATAACCACTCAACAGAAGTACAGATGCAAGAAAAGATCCATTTGTTTTAATTTAAAGATATTTCTGTTTGAAGATATGAAAATACAAGCACCCAAACTGATGTTTACACAGAATTACTTCCAATTTGCACTTCATCAGTCTGCCTCTTATTATGAATCATGATTACGAGTACTTATTTATAAATATTACACAATGCGCGTTTAAGTACACCCTTCCAACACCAAAAGCTGTGTCTCCAGCCATTTGTCCTTCTCCGCAATTGCAATGAAGACATGTCCCTCCTCTTTTCAAAGTTCAAGAATTACATCTGGGTTCCAGATTCCAAACCCTCCAGAAACCCTATCAAAAAGCCCCTCTTTCTGCAGTACCATCAACCTTCAAGCTCCTTTCACCATCATTTAAAGATGATCAGGTTATCTCTCACCTAGCAGTCTGGGGAAAACACATCTTCTTTTGGCTATTGTCCTCTTTCCTCTAGGACTCTGTATGGCCTAGAGTATCAAAGATAGACATTTGGCCTCAGCTTCTTAATCTCACACACTCTGCATTCCACTCCAGTCAGGCATCTTCCCACACTAAAACCCATCCTTTGATAAGAATTATTCATATTGCTTGAGTGATTGGAACTCTTTTCATCCTCATCATTCTCAGCTTCTCAGCAGCGTTCAATACATGTGATCGCTTGCTCTTTCTTCTTTCTCTTGGCTTCCTTAATGTTATACTTCACCTTCCAGTTTTGCTTTCATTTCTTTGTGGCTATTCCTTAAACAATTTTGCTGGCTCTTCCTCTTCCACCTGATATAAGGTGTCTTGGACATTCTTTCCTCCTTACATTACATTCTCTCTTCAGGCAATCTCATTTACTCCTATTGATTTATATTCCAAATAAATAAAAAAGCTCCTGAATTTATATTTCCAGCTGAGTCTCTTGTTCAAGGCTTCAGAACGACATGTCTGACTATGTGGTATTTCCTCTTGATTGTCTCCCAGGTATCTCAGAACAGTCCTAACTCAACATTTGATATATGCTCCCACTTCATATTGGCCACCCATCCAATGTTCTCTACCTTAGCACTTGACTTTGTTATATATAATCACTGTTCATGCTAATAACCTCAGAGTTAGACTTGCCTTGAGGGCACCATATCTGGGTCTGTAGATTCTGTCTCTCAAATATACCAGCTCCTTTCAACAACTGCTGACAGTGAAGTTCAAATTATTAGCATCCTTCACCTGGGCAGTTATAGTGACCTCCTAATTGACCTCCCACATACATCTCCAATCCTTTCTATATATGGATATGTGTGCTTCTAAATGGATTCCCTGGTGGCTCAGCTGTAAAGAATCCACCCATAATGCAGGAGACTGCAGGAGATGTGAGTTAGATCCCGGGGTCGAAAAGATCCCCTGGAGTAGGAAGTAGCAACCCACTCCAGTATTCTTGCCTGGAAAATTCCTTGGACAGAGGAGCCTGGCAGTCTACAGTTCATGGAGTCACAAGAGTTGGACACGACTGAGTGACTAAATAACACAAATGCTTCTAAATGCATCTCTACTCATGACACTCCCTTACTTAACACTTTCTACTGTGTGTAGGGGGTGGGGGCAGGGGTGAACAGAGGTTTAAACTGTGCTTAGCATAAAATCATTACATACCTGAGTAGTCTTATACATGATAGCTGTACCATAAGAAGAGGGCTACCTTTATATGTGGCTACTATCATATGGATCATGCCAGGAGGTTCAACTTGCAAATCTTATAGAGAACTAATCTGAGGCATCCCTGCCTTCAGTGTGTTTGGAAGAACAAATGTCATGAGAGTAAGATTAATGGGGGTCTTCTACTGAGAAATTACATTCTAATCATTTTAATGAATATTGTTCAAAACTCATTCCATGAATATATCCCTTTACTTACTATCAGTTCAGTTCATGTTCAGTTCAGTTCGCTCAGTCATGTCTGACTCTTTGCAACCCCATGAATCGCAGCACGCCAGGCCTCCCTGTCCATCACCAACTCCCAGAGTTTACTCAAACTCATGTCCTTTGAGTTAGTGATGCCATCCAGCCATCTCATCCTCTGCCGTCCCTTTCTCCTGCTCCCAACCCCTCCCAGCATCAGGGTCTTCTCCAATGAGTCAACTCTTCACATGAGGTGGCCAAAGTACTGGAGTTTCAGCTTTAGCATCAGACCTTCCAATGAACACCCAGGACTGATCTCCTTTAGGATGGACTGGTTGGATCTCCTTGCAGTCCAAGAGACTCTCAGAAGTCTTTTCCAACACCACAGTTCAAAAGCATCAATTCTTCAGCACTCAGCTTTCTTCACAGTCCAACTCTCACATATATACATGACCACTGGAAAAACCATAGCCTTGACTAGATGGACCTTTGTTGGCAAAGTAATGCCCCTGCTTTTTAATATGCTCTCTAGGTTGGTCATAACTTTCCTTCCAAAGAGTAAGCGTCTTTTAATTTCATGGCTGCAGTCACCATCTGCAGTGATTTCGGAGCCCCAAAAAATAAAGTCTGACACTGTTTCCACTGTTTCCTCATCTATTTCACATGAAGTAATGGGACCAGATGCCATGATCTTTGTTTCCTGAACGTTGAGCTTTAAGTCAACTTTTTCACTGTCCTTTTTCACTTTCATCAAAAGGCTCTTTAGTTCCTCTTCACTTTCTGCCGTAAGGGTGGTGTCATATGCATATCAGAGGTTATTGATATTTCTCCCGGCAATCTTGAACCCAGCTTGTGCTTCTTCCAGCCCAGCGTTTCTCATGATGTACTCTGCATGCTGCTGCTGCTAAGTCACTTCAGTCGTGTCCAACTCTGTGTGACCCCATAGACGGCAGCCCACCAGGCTTCCCCGTCCCTGGGATTCTCCAGGCAAGAACACTGGAGTGGGTTGCCATTTCCTTCTCCAATGCATGAAAATGAAAAGTGAAAGTGAAGTCGCTCAGTCGTGTCTGACTCTTAGCGTAGAAGTTAAATAAGCAGGGTGGCAATATACAGCCTTGACATACTCCTTTTCCTATTTGGAACCAGTCTGTTTGTTCCATCTCCAGTTCTAACTGTTGCTTCCTGACCTCAATACAGGTTTCTTAAGAAGTGTTCTCGTATTCCCGTCTCTTGAAGAATTTTCCACAATTTATTGTGATCCGCACAGTCAAAGACTTTGGCATAGTCAATAAAGCAGAAATAGATGTTTTTCTGGAACTCTCTTGCTTTTTCCATGATCCAATGGATGTTGGCAATTTGATCTCTGTTTCGGTCTGCCTTTTCTAAAACCAGCTTGAACATCAGGAAGTTCAGGGTTCATGTATTGCTGAAGCTTGGCTTGGAGAATTTTGAGCATTACTTTACTAGCATGTGAGATGAGTGCAATTGTGTGGTAGTCTGAGCATTCTTTGGCATTGCCTTTCTTTGGAATTGAAATGAAAACTGACCTTTTCCAGTCCTGTGGCCACTGCTGAGTTTTCCAAATTTGCTGGCATATTGAGTGCAGCACTTTCACAGCATCATCTTTCAGGATTTGAAATAGCTCAGCTGGAATTCCATCACCTCCAATAGCTTTGTTAATAGTGATGCTTTCTAAGACCCACTTGACTTCACATTCCAGGATGTCTGGCTCTAGATGAGTGATCATACCATTGTGATTATCTTGGTTGTGAAGATCCTTTTTGTACAGTTCTTCTGTGCATTCTTGCCATCTCTTCTTAATATCTTCTGCTTCTGTTAGGTCCATACAATTTCTATCCTTTATCGAGCTCATCTTTGCATGAAATGTTCCCTTAGTATCTCTAATTTTCTTGAAGAGATCTTTAGTCTTTTCCTTTCTGTTCTTTTCCTCTATTTCTTTGCATTGATTGCTGAGGAATCTTTCTTATCTCTTCTTGCTATTCTTTGGAACTCTGCATTCAGATGCTTATATCTTTCCTTTTCTCTTTGTTTTTTGCTTCTCTTCTTTTCACAGGTATTTGTAAGGCCTCCCCAGACAGCCATTTTGCTTTTTTGCATTTCTTTTTCTTGGGGATGGTCTTGATCCTGATCCCTATCTCCTGTACAATGTCACGAACCTCATTCCATAGTTCATCAGGCACTCTATCTATCAGATCTAGGCCCTTAAATCTATTTCTCACTTCCACTGTACAATCATAAGGGATTTGATTTAGGTCATACCTGAATGGTCCAGTGATTTTCCTTCCTTTCTTCAATTTAAGTCTGAATTTGGCAATAAGGAATTCATGATCTGAGCCACAGTCAGCTCCCGGTCTTGTTTTTAACTCTATCCAAGTAGCTCTATCTACAAAATAATACAAAATATACTAAATTACCAAAGCCACCCTTTTCAGAATTTCTTAAAGGAACTACTTAAAATAGAGCTACTCTCTTATGCAAAAACCAACAAGTAGTTTTGCTACCTTACCATACACTATGTAGAAAGAAGAAAAGGAAATTCAAATTTCATGTTCACTTGACAAAAATTTTCCATAAACTTTGAAAACATTTGTCAGGTCAAGATATATATTTTCAATGTAGTGTAAGCTTTGATTTTCTTATCTTCAAAACTATTTATATAGAAAAATAACATGCATGCATATTTATAATTTGCATTATTTTCTGGAGGCTTACCAAAAGATGGCAAGTATTAACTCTGTCAAATCAAACCCCCCTATAGTCTCTGCAATAATAAATTGGCAGAAATGAGTGATATCATTCTATTTTCCGAGGTCCAGAATAACTGCATAAGATGACTTTTGCAGCTCTTAATAATTATATAAACTCAAATGATAGCTTGCGATTTTTTTTGTTGCCATCATTATCTTTTTTTTTTTTGCCATCATTATCTTTTATTCAATTATTTTGCTGTTCCCACAGTTATAAAAAATTGCTCTGGTGCCCATTGTGTCTACCGACCACCATGTGGAGTTGTGCTGGTTAACCAGCCAGGCAAAAATGCCCAAGGCTTCACTGACATTCATACCAGAATGTCAGCTTTTCCACCTACCTCCAGTTTATGGGTCACTCTTTAGTCATCATGCCAGAAAACCTATACTACCAGTAATCACTGGAACTCTATGCCTATTTGACCTGTGTTCAGAGCCAGCCCAAATGAACAAATGTTCTAATGGAGAAATACATGAACTACCAAATTCTCTAGAGACTTTGAGCTTTACTCTCATAACAAGTTAGAGCATCAGCAACCAATAGCCCTCAACTGTACTAACAAATCCTTCTTGAACTGCAATTTTATGTAATGAGAATTGGCCATTTCAATATATTGGCTAGATCTTTTGCAAAACTGTAACTGAACATATTGTCTCCCAGGTCTCTGAGACAATTCAAAAATTCTTTCTTGATTTTAGCATTGAGAAGTTTTTCCATTTTAGCAAATGGGTATAGTTCCATATGTTAGCTAAGGAGAGCTACCTAACTTGTCATGTTTGCTTTTTGCTTTGGCAGCTAGGAATCAAAGCACTAAATTTACTATTCAATTCCCATAACTAGCACACTGAGAGCTCTTGGTATAATAATATCCCCCCTTTCTCTAAATCAATTTTTTTCTTTTTTCTCCTACCACACTAAAAAGATACAACACAGGCTCATCAGTAATACTGATTCACTACAATTAAGGCACTGACCCAGAAGTGACTTAAAAGCCCAGAAAAAGGTCTTTGTATCAAGCAAGGATGTCACCTTGAAAAAATAGCAGATTCTTTTCAGTAACTGGTTTTCTACAAAAATGAGGATTCTCACATAGATTCTTATCCTTGATTATCCTGAGTCTACATATTCCCCTCTATTCTTTTGTTCCTCCCCTCTTCACTCCAGTTAAGAACCACTGGTCTAAATCAGGAATTGGCAAACTTCTTGTAAAGGGCCAGACAGTAAATATTTGAGACTTTGTATGTCATACAGTCTCTGTCATAGCGACGCAACTTTGCCATAAATAAGACATAAACAAATGAACATGATACGCTCTAATAAAACTTTATTTACAAAAACACATTGTGGGCTGATTTGGGCCATGGACTTTAGTTTGCTGACTCCTGATCTAAAAGGTTTCTAATACTGGTTTTTAATTTTTACTATAATGTTCTAAGTTGTTTATGTTTATTACGGTGAGCCACTTCAATACATTTTATTGGAGTAGAAGTGGAATAAATTGTAAATAAAGAGCAGAACAAAAATCAGGAACTCTATTTTATAGACAGCTGAGATATAATTCGCTAAAATACTGGGTACTGAAAATTGGGAATAGGATCTCTGCTCTCCAGAAACTTACACTCTGCTATAGGAGAAAAGATGTCTCTATAAAAACTATAACACAAGTGTTGAAGGAGAGTTACAAATAATGTCCTGTGGGAGATCACAAGGACCACTCTGGTCCTTCAAGCCCCAGGAGCAGAAGGACATCCTAAGAGAAGTGACATTGGATCCAGGTAGAATTTCACCAGGTGGAGGCAAAAGGAATGGGCATTCCAAACAGAGCCGCAATGTGGTACAGAGGTGAAATAGCCTGGGGGTATTCAGAGAAATTTCTGAATACAATTCTACCTACAAGATAGGTAGGCATAGAAAAAAATTGAGGTGGCATAATGATGAGGTTTGTCAAGGATGCAAGGTTAAGAAGTTTAGAATTTTTAGTAGGCAATAGAGAATTACTGAAGGTTTTTAAGCAAGGAAGAAATTATATCTTAATCTTCAGTGAGTATCAAGAAAATTAATCTGCCAGAAGCATATAAAAAAAGGGAACATAAAATCGTTAAAAGAATGATGTTCAAGGTAGTAGAGGCAGAGGTAACTGGCTTTCCTTTGGGGCATTTATGAATCACTCACACACAGGGCTTTTTCAAATGGCACACTCTGATCCCAAAGATTTTGATATGGCTCCTAGTGGAGAATACTCTTCCCGCTACATTCACACTAGTAATTGAGAATCACTGCCTTTGCAAGCAAAGGTTACAATATGCAGTGTGCCTCAGGTGTGAATAAAAGTTGAAAAATCCTAGCAAGATGGCTAATGGAAAAATACAGGTGAGAAGTAAAAAGGAGGTAAAATATGGTGACAAGAATGGGAATAAAAATGAGGGTTTAAGAGACTTTGCCCAAGCAGGACTTGCCTCCCACATGAAAAGTCCACTCTGAAGTATCTGAGAGCTGGTGCAGAATCAACAGAAAAGAAGATGTCAGAAGGAGAACAGATGGGGTAAAGGTTATTTAGGTGATAAGCATGTGCAGTCTTGAGTGTCAATCAGATTTTGCCGATGAAGAGCAAGCGAAAGACTGAACGTGAGTCTGAAGCTTGAGGCATTTGAGGGAGGAAGTAGGTGCACTGTCCAAAAAGAGGTGATAGTCACGGTCATTGCTGGGGCAAGATCTGTCAAGTCATGGAGAGAATATGTTTGAGAGAAGTAAGGATTGAGGATCACTCATATTTCAGCTCCACAAGAAGAAAGAGAACCAAGAAGGGGAAGTTACGGAGAAGAAAGAAGAGAAAATGAACTGTCCCAGAAGCTAACCATTAGTATTAAGGGACCAATAGGGAAACACTCAGAGAAGGCAATGGCACCCCACTCCAGTACTCTTGCCTGGAAAATCCCATGGACGGAGGAGCCTGGTAGGCTGCAGTCCATGGGGTCGCTAAGAGTCAGACACGACTTAGCAACTTCACTTTCACTTTTCACTTTCATGCATTGGAGAAGGAAATGGCAACCCACTCCAGTGTTCTTGCCTGGAGAATCCCTGGGATGGGGGAGCCTGGTGGGCTGCCGTCTCTGGGGTTGCACAGAGTCAGACATGACTGAAGCAACTTAGCAGCAGCAGGAGGGAAACACTGATCAAAAAGCAAAGGACTGAGAAACAGACTTTGGACTGACGAAGATGTCACTGGCCACATTTGGGAGGACAGAATGGTTATAGCAGAACACAGGCTGCAAGAGATGGAGGCGTGAGCTGGATGAGGAATTGCAAGCAGCAACTGTAAATCCTTTCGAGAAATTTGGGAGTGGTTTATTCCTGGGATACTATAAATAACAGGAATGCAGGAAGGAGGAAGTTGGGAGATGAAAGGGACATCTTAGTAACAGGAGAGGAGTTTGCAACAGAGAGTATTTGGGATTAACTAGCCCTAAGGTTACAATCCTGGAGAAGGGAATGGCTACCCACTCCAGTATTCTTGCCTGGAAAATCCCACCGACAGAGGAGCCTGGTGGGTTACAGTTCATGGGGTCACAAAGAGTCGGACACAACTAAAGCAACTTAGCACGCATGCACACAAGGTTACAATCAGCCTGCGATGTGATGTACAAGCCTTGAGGTGTTTGCCACCAGAATACAGTGGGTTCTGGCTTTCAGGAATGGGACAGCTGGCCAGCAGTTACCATCGTCATCATTAAAAGTAGTTAGAGAGCCCCTGAGTGCAATTCCCATGTGCTTTACTTAAGACATAAACTCTCTTAAACAAATGAGGCTTATGTTGTGAAGAAGTGAGGAACCCCAAGAGAGAAAACACCAACTTTGACACGCATACCAAAAAAAAGGCAGTTGAGAAAACAGTGAGCTAATTGAAATAATAGCTATGTAACATTGATGGAGACAATTCATTTGTGAGGTGGAATGTGAAGACAAAGTTATAATTTGTATGTGTTTAAGCAGTGTTGCGCTGGGGGAAATATCAATAACCCCAGATATGCAGATGACACCACCCTTATGGCAGAAAGTGAAGAGGAACTAAAAGCCTTTTGATGAAAGTGAAAGTGGAGAGTGAAAAAGTTGGCTTAAAGCTCAACATGCAGAAAATGAAGATCATGGCATCTGGTCCCATCACTTTATGGCAAATAGATGGGGAAACAGTGGAAACAGTATCAGGCTTTACTTTGGGGGGCTCCAAAATCACTGAAAATGGTGATTGCAGCCTTGAAATTAAAAGACACTTACTCCTTGGAAGAAAAGTTATGACCAACCTAGATAGCATATTGAAAAGCAGAGACACTACTTTGCCAACAAAGGTCTGTCTCGTCAAGGCTATGGTTTTTCCAGTGGTCATGTATGGATGTGAGAGTTGGACTGTGAAGAAGGCTGAGCACCGAAGAATTGATGCTTTTGAACTGTGGTGTTGGAGAAGACTCTTGAGAGTCCCTTGGACTGCAACGAGATCCAACCAGTCCATTCTGAAGGAGATCAGCCCTGGGATTTCTTTGGAGGGAATGATGCTGAAGCTGAAACTCCAGTACTTTGGCCACCTCATGTGAAGAGTTGACTCACTGGAAAAGACCCTGATGCTGGGAGGGGTTGGGAGCAGGAGGAGAAGGGGATGACCGAGGATGAGATGGCTGGATGGCATCACTGACTCGATGGATGTGAGTCTGAGTGAACTCCGGGAGTTGGTGATGGACAGGGAGGCCTGGTGGGCTGTGATTCATGGGGTCGCAAAGAGTCAGACACTGTTGTGGGAGGTGGTTCCAATCCTGTTGGGGCACCCAGAGAGTGTCATAACCACTAGCCACCCACCAAATAACCATAAGGATTCACAGGCCAGATCATCTTAGGAGCTGTGTCAGATTTCTTGGTGTCCTGGCCATCACTACTGACTTCACTCCAGCCGATTTAGCCTCCTTACTATTTGTTCCTACAAGCTCAAGTTAACAATAGAAAAAAGAAAAAAAAAATTTACATCACTGTAGGCAGGATGTAGATTAAAAATATGTCATCAACCATTCCTCACACACTACTTCCACTTTCTCTTTGTGTGAGGCCTCTGTGATTTTGTGGCTTTCTGTGATCAGAGCCCAGACCAACAATGCAATCAGAGTTCAGTCGCTCAGTCGTGTCTGACATTTTGCGACCCCATGGACTGCAGCATGTCAGGCCTCCCTGACCATCACCAACTCCCAGAGCCTGTACAAACTCATGTCCATTGCATTAGTGATGCCATCCAACCATCTCATTCTCTGTCGTCCCCTTCTCCTGCCTTCAATCTTTCCCAGCATCAAGGTCTTTTCCAACGAGTTAGTTCTTCCCATCAGGTGGCCAAAGTATTGGTCCTTCAGCTTCAGCATTAGTCCCTCCAATGAATAATCAGGACTGATTTCTTTTAGGATGGACTAGTTGGATCTCCTTCCAGTCCAATGGACTCTCAAGAGTCTTCTCCAACACCATTGTTCAAAAGCATCAATTATTCGGTGTTCAGCTTTCTTTATAGTCCAACTCTCACATTTATACATGATTACTGGAAAAACCATAGCTTTGACTAAACGGACCTTTGTTGGTAAAGTAATGTCTCTGCTTTTTAATGTGCTATCCAAGTTGATCATAGCTTTTCTTCAAAGGAGCAAGCGTCTTTTAATTTCATGGCTGCAGCCACCATCTCAGTGATTTTGGAGCCGAGAAAAATAAAGTCTCTCATGGCTTCCATTGTTTCCCCACGTATTTGCATGAAGTGATGGGACTGGATGCCATGATATTAGTCTTCTGAATGTTGAGTTTTAAGCCAACTTTTCCACTTTCCTCTTTCACTTTCATCAAGGGACTCTTTAGTTCTTCTTCACTTTCTGCCATAAGGGTGGTGTCATCTGCATATCTGAGGTTTTTATATTTCTCCTGGCAATCTTGATTCCAGCTTGTGTTTCTTCCAGTCCAGCATTTCTCATGATGTGCTCTGCATATAAGTTAAATAAGCAGGGTGACAATATACAGCCTTGATGTATTCCTTTCCCAGTTTGAAATCAGTCTGTTGTTCCATGTCCAGTTCTAACTGTTGCTTCTTGACCTGTATACACATTTCTCAGGAGGCAGGTCAGGTGGTCTGGTATTTCCATCTCTTTCAGACTTTTCCACAGCTTATTGTGATCCACACAGTCAACGGCTTTGGCATAGTCAATAAAGCAGAAATAGATGTTCTTCTGGAACTCTCTTGCTTTTTCGGTGATCCAGTGGATGTTTGCAATTTGATCTCTGGTTCCTCTGCCTTTTCTAAATCCAACTTGAACACCTGGAATTTCACAATTCATGTACTGTTGAAGCCTGGCTTGTAGAATTTACTGCATTACTTTGCTAGTTTGTGAGATGAATACAATTGTGTGGAAGTTTGAGCATTCTTTGGCATGCCTTTCTTAGAGATTGGAATGCAAACTGAACTTTTCAAGTCCTGTGGCCACTGCTGAGTTTTCCAAACTTGCTGGCATATTGAGTGCAGCACTTTCACACCATCATCTTTCAGGATTTGAAATAGCTCAACTGGAATTCCATCACCTCTACTAGATTTGTTCATAGTGATGCTTCCTATGGCCCACTTGGCTTCACATTCCAGGATGTCTGGCTATAGATGAGTGATCACACCATTGTGGTTATCTGGATCATGAAGATCTTTTTTTGCTCAGTTCTTCTGTGTATTCTTGCCATCTCTTCTTAGAATCTTCTGCTTCTTTTAGGTCGATACAATTTCTGTCCTTTATTGTGCTCATCTTTGCATGAAATGTTCCCTTGGTATCTCTAATTTTCCTGAAGAGATCTCTAGTCTTTCCCATTCTATTGTTTTCCTCTATTTCTTTGCACTGATCACTGAGGAATGCTTTCTTACCTCTCCTTGCTATTCTTTGGAACTCTGAATTCAAATGAGTCTATCTTTCCTTTTCTCCTTTGCCTTTCATGTCTCTTCTTTTCTCAGCTATTTGTAAAGCCTGGTCAGAAACCATTTTGCCTTTTTGCTTTTCTTTTTCTTGGGGATGGTCTTGATCCCTGCCTCCTGTATAATGTCATAAACCTCTGTCCATAGTTCTTCAGGCACTTTTTCTATCAGATCTAATCCCTTGAATCTACTTTTCACTTCCACTGTATAATCATAAGGGATTTGATTTAGGTCATTCCCAAATGGTCTAGTGGTTTTCCCTACTTTCTTCAATTTAAGTCTGAATTTGGCAATAAGGAGTTCATGATCTGAGCCACAGTCAGCTCCTGGTCTTGTTTTTGCTCATTGTATACAGCTTCTCCATCTTTGGCTGCAAAGGGTATAATCAGTCTGATTTTGGTGTTGACCATCTGGTGATGTCCATGTGTAGTCTTCTCTTGTGTTGTTGGAAGAGGGTGTTTGCTATGACCAGTGCATTCTCTTGGCAAAACTCTGTTAGCCTTTGACCTGCTTCATTTTGTACTCTAAGGCCAAATTTGCCTGTTTCCAGGTAACTCTTGACTTCCTACCTTTGCATTCCAGTCCTCTATAATGAAGAGGAGATCTTTTGAGGGTATTAGTTCTAGAAGGTCTTGTAGGTCTTCATAGAACTGTTCAACCTCAGTTTCTTGAGCATTACTGGTCGGGGCATAAACATGGATTTCTGTGATAGTGAATGGTTTGCCTTGGAAACAAACAGAGATCATTCTGTCGTTTTTGAGATTACATCCAAGTACTGCATTCCAGACTCTCTTGTTGACTATGATGGTTACTCCATTTCTTCTAAGGGATTCTTGCCTGCAATAGTAGATATAATAGTCATCTGAGTTAAATTTACCCATTCCAGTCCACTTTAGTTAACTGATTTCTAAAATGTCGGTGTTCACTCTTGCCATCACCTGTTTGACCACTTCCAATTTGCCTTGATTCGTAGACCTAACATTCCAGGTTCTTATGCAGTATTGCTATTTACAGCATTGGACTTTACTTCCATCACCTGTCACATCCACAGCTGGGTGTTGTTTTTGCTTTGGTTCCATCTTTTCATTCTTTCTGGAGTTATTTCTCCATTCTTCTCCAGTAGCATATTGGGCAGCTACCTAGGGAGTTCATCTTTCAGTGTCATATGTTTTTGCCTTTTCATACTGTTCATGGGGTTCTGAAGTGGTTTGCCATTCCCTTCTCCAGTGGAGCACATTTTGTCAGAACTCTCACCATGACCCGTCCATCTTGGGTGGCCCTACACAGCATGGCTCATAGTTTCATTGAGCTAGCCAAAGCTGTGGTCCATGTGATCAGTTTGGTTAGTTTTCTGTGATTGTGGTTTTCATTTTGTCTGCCCTCTGATGGATAGGGATAACAAGCTTATGGAAGCTTCCTGATGGGAGAAACTGACTGAGGGGGAAACTTTGTTTCTTGTTCTGAAGGGCAGGACCACATTCAGCAAATCTTTAATCCAATTTTCTGTTGATGGGTGAGGTTGTGTTCCCTCCTTGTTGCTTGACTTGAGGCCAAACTATGGTGGAGGTAATGAAGATAATGGCGATCTCCTTCAAAAGGTCAGAGTTATGGAGGGTAACACAGACACAAGGGAGGACATTTCTAAATTGCATTTTTACTTGGATG
This sequence comes from Ovis aries, assembly GCF_016772045.2. Lineage (NCBI taxonomy): Eukaryota > Metazoa > Chordata > Mammalia > Artiodactyla > Bovidae > Ovis > Ovis aries. The sequence goes on along the minus strand of NC_056055.1, from coordinate 162,100,204 downwards.
CCATTTGTCCAAAAGCCCCTGGTCCTTGAAGTAACTGAGAAGCGGAGTGTTTGGAACACTGGGAATTTTGTTCTACCCCCAATAAGAGAGCAGCCATCACTCTTTCAGGGAGAGATTTCAAAAAAAAAAAAAAACAACTGCTGCAGTTTCTCACGGGTCAGGAAAAATATCTTGTGCTGTGATGAGGATGAAAGCCAAAAGCATTTTTCTAGGCACTGCCACAGTGTCTGCAAAGCTGAGCGGGGCAGAACTTAATAGCCCAGGCAATGCCGGCTGAAGGCCTGACTTTACAGGGTCTTCTGCACTTTTCCCCTGCTGAAAAGGCTTCTTCTAATTATTTTCTGGATTGAGCCTCCTTGAGGTGAAGCTGCTGAATCTTCCTATTCCACTAGACCCAGGCCTGGGGGTGACATCATGCCCCTTGACACTGAGTTGGAGTCAACTGCATGAGGAGGGAGGCCAGACTGAGTGATACACTGAGGTATTCTAAACGGCCATGTGACATATAGCCCTTCTGCCTTACAAGGAAGACTTCAAAATCCCTCTGCTCAAAAACACATCATCTGGCACTGCTGTTCCCAACCTAATCCAAACCATCCATTTCTAGGACTGGCCAATGAAAGACTTCCAAATGATGCTCCCAACAATGTAACAACAAGCCTTTAGTGTCTCCACGCATTTCAGTGGCATTCTGTCCTTCCTCTGAACAGAAATAACATTAACCTCAACAGCTAATGACCTTGTTGGTGCTGGATACCAGCCATATATCCTTGGCAGGCCTTCTGCAAGGGCCAATAGTCTTATATGTAGCCTGTCATGGGACTCTTTATATTCTTTGGCAGGAGTAGGAAAGGCAGTAACGCAGTGACCACACAGCAACCACTCAGAGGCCACCCAACAAGTAGTTTAGGAGCACAACTTATCCGCAGATGACCTCTGACAGGCTCACAGGCCACACTTCCATATTGTAGGAAATCATGGGAGAAGCTGGGAGACACTTTCCATGGTAGAATCATTAGCAAATGATCCCTGTACAGTTCTGTCTCTTGGCTGCTTCTAATCCCCACTCAACTGATCTTGGTACTGAAATAAAACAGAAGCCTAGACCCTATGTACCACCCCAGTATCTTTCCAATCCACCACTTCATGGGAAAATTTTCTGCAGAGCAGAAATAGCATAATTTCAGAAAAAAGAAAACAACAGATTGTCATCCATATTTGCTGAAAATATTTTCCTCAAAGAGTTAATATTTATATTACATAAAAACTCATATAAAATGATAAGGAAAAATATCTAACGACTGCCATTTATCAGCAATTCAACTTGGGGCATGAAATTTAATTTCTTTGAGGCTCAGTCTTTTCATCTATAAAGTTCAGGTAGGAATGCCAACCTTGCTGAAGTACTATATAGATTAAGTGAGATAAAGCATTTAAAGTGACAAGAACAAAGTCTAAAACATATTAAGTTCCTTTTTTTTGCCCCCGAAGTGCTCTAACATCAATGTGGGGAAAGGCCAGAAAAAATAATTTTATATTGCAGAGAACCTAGGAGACAAAAATAAGAAAATATTCAACCTCACTAGTTACCCAAGAACTGAAGATTAAGAGATACTTTACATCTATTACAGAAGGAAAATTAAAAACAATGACACTGCCTTAACATCATCAATGAAGCTGTCAGGAAAAGTGTTCATTCGTCCCTTCTCTGCTAGTGGCAGCACAGACTGGGAAACTCTTTCCAAAAGTTACTCGACAATAGCCTTAAAAACATAAAATGCTCATATCCTTTGATCCAGTATAACTACCTGAGAAATTTCTTCTAAGACAGCCTTAAAGATATACAACTACAAAACACAAAGGTTTTGATTGCTACAGATTCACTAGAATGAAAAGATCTAGAAGAAATTTAGTATACAATATCAGATAAATGAGGAATTTAATCATATCAGAGGAAAAAGCAGAGAATGCAAAATAGTATTTGTAATGGTTACGTTTTTGTGTATCCATGTAAACAAGCAGAGGGTCAGATGAACAATTTTTTAAAGGACTGTTAGAATCTGAGGTAACAATTGTTTGGGGGTAAGATTTGCTTTGATTTGATTTCTCACACTATTGTAATATTATCTATACAATAAGTAATTCTTCTTTTAAAAAGTAACATCACTCCCATTTCCACAGCCTTCCCTTAAGCAAGACCTCTTCACGCTTCAGTTAGATCAAGACTTCCTATGCTTCTTGCTTTTTGTTTTTTTCCTCCGTGTTTCTCCTACCAGTGTAGGCAACAATAACATCCATCACTTATTGAGTGCTTCCTCTTTTGTCCTAGGCACTATATGTAAAATACGTTTATATCTTAGGAAAACTCTACATCCAGCACATGAGGAAGGTACAGCAAGGCTCTTTCCTCGTGGAGGAATGTGAGGCTCCTTAAGTTTGGGAGTCCCTTGTGCTCTAGGTGATGTCCATGTGTAGAGTCTTCTCTTGTGTTGTTGGAAGAGGGTGTTTGCTATGACCAGTGCATTTTCTTGGCAAAACTCTATTAGTCTTTGCCCTGCTTCATTCCATATTCCAAGGCCAAATTTGCCTGTTACTACAGGTGATTCTTGACTTCCTACTTTTGCATTCCAGTCCCCAATAATGAAAAGGACATCTTTTGGGGTGTTAGTTCTAAAAGGTCTTATAGGTCTTCACAGAACCGTTCAACTTCAGCTTCTTCAGCGTTACTGTTTGGTGCATAGACTAGGATTATTGTGATATTGAATGGTTTGCCTTGGAAATGAACAGAGATCATTCTGTCATTTTTGAGATCACATCCAAGTACTGCATTTCGGACTCTTCTGTTGACCATGATGGCTACTCCATTTCTTCTAAGGGATTCCTGCCCGCAGTAGTAGACATAATGGTCATCTGAGTTAAATTCACCCATTCCAGTCCGTTTTAGTTCACTGATTCCTAGAATGTTGACGTTCGCTGTTGCCATCTCCTATTTGACCGCTTCCAATTTGCCTTGATTCATGGACCTGACATTCCAGGTTCCTATGCAATATTGCTCTTTATAGCATCAGATGTGGCTTCTATCACCAGTCACTTCCACAGCTGGGTATTGTTTTTGCTTTGGCTCCAACCCTTCATTCTTTCTGGAGTTCTTTCTCCACTGATCTCCAGTAGCATATTGGGCACCTACTGACCTGGGAAGTTCCTCTTTCAGTATCGTATCATTTTGCCTTTTCATACTGTTCATGGGGTTCTCAAGGCAAGAATACTGAAGTAGTTTGCCATTCCCTTCTCCAGTGGACCACATTCTGTCAGACCTCTCCACCATGCCCACCTGTCTTGGGTGGCCCCACAGGGCATGGCTAAGTTTCATTGAGTTAGACAAGGCTGTGGTCCTAGTGTGATTAGATTGACTAGTTTTCTGTGATTATGGTTTCAGTGTGTCTGCCCTCTTGCAACACCTATCGTCTTACTTGGGTTTCTCTTACCTTGGACGTGAGGTATCTCTTCAAGTGTGCTCCAGCAAAGCATTGGACGAGGGGTATCTCCTCATCGCCGCCCCTCCCAACCTTGAATGTGAAACGTGGACCTCAGCAGTGGCCACAGGACTGGAAAAGGTCAGTTTTCATTCCAATCCCAAAGAAAGGCAATGCCAAATAATGCTCAAACTACTGCACAATTGCACTCATCTCGCACGCTAGTAAAGTAATGCTCAAAATTCTCCAAGCCAGGCTTCAGCAATACGTGACCCGTGAACTTCCTGATGTTCAAGCTGGTTTTAGAAAAGGCAGAGGAACCAGAGATCAAATTACCAACATCCGCTGGATCATGGAAAAAGCAAGAGAGTTCCAGAAAACATCTATTTCTGCTTTATTGACTATGCCAAAGCCTTTGACTGTGTGGATCACAATAAACTGTGGAAAATTCTGAGAGAGATGGGAATACCAGACCATCTGACTTGCCTCTTGAGAAACCTATATGCAGGTCAGGAAGCAACAGTTAGAACTGGACATGGAACAACAGAGTGGTTCCACATAGGAAAAGGAGTACGTCATGGCTGTTTATTGTCACTCTGCTTATATAACTTATATGCAGAGTACATCATGAGAAATGCTGGGCTGGAAGAAGCACAAGCTGGAATCAAGATTGCCAGGAGAAATATCAATAACCCCAGATATGCAGATAACACCACCCTTATGGCAGAAAATGAAGAGGAGCTAAAAAGCCTCTTGATGAAAGTGAAAGTGGAGAGTGAAAAAGTTGGCTTAAAGCTCAACATTCAGAAAAAGACGATCATGGCATCTGGTCCCATCACTTCATGGGAAATAGATGGGGAAACAGTGGAAACAGTGTCAGACTTTATTTTTGGGGGCTCCAAAATCACTGCAGATGGTGACTGCAGCCATGAAATTAAAAGACTCTTACTCCTTGGAAGGAAAGTTATGACCAACCTAGATAGCATACTGAAAAGCAGAGACATTACTTTGCCACCAAAGTCCATCTAGTCAAGATTATGGTTTTTCCAGTAGTCATGTATGGATGTGAGAGTTGGACTGTGAAGAAAGATGAGCACCGAAGAACTGATGCTTTTGAGCTGTGGTGTTGGAGAAGACTCTTGAGAGTCCCTTGGACTGCAAGGAGATCCAACCAGTCCATTCTGAAGGAGATCAGCCCTGGGATTTCTTTGGAAGGAATGATGCTAAAGCTGAAACTCCAGTACTTTGGCCACCTCATGTGAAAAGTTGACTCATTGAAAAAGACCCTGATGCTGGGAGGGATTGGGGGCAGGAGGAGAAGGGGACGACAGAGGATGAGGTGGCTGGATGGCATCACTGACTTGATGGACGTGAGTCTGAGTGAACTCCGGGAGTTGGTGTTGGACAGGGAGGCCTGGTGGGCTGCAGTTCATGGGGTCGCAAAGAGTCAGACACGACTGAGTGACTGAACTGAACTGAACTGAACTGTGCCCTAGGATCTGAAATAGAATCAGCATTTATCCAACCTCACTTGAATACAGATTTTTAGCTTATAAAAAACTGTTAGTTCTAATCAGAGGTGAGACAAAATAGAGGTCTACTACTACAGGCCCACTTTAGGGAAATAAAAGCAGGAGAATATCCATAGATTATTGCTATCCCTTGAATCCATGATCTCCACAATATCACTTACCTACGTACTTAATCTGTACAGTTCCATCAAAGGTGAAATGGTTGATAAATTTGAACACAGTAATGAGGATAGAGTTGATATTTAATAAATACCCATGGGTGGAATTAACAACTGCAAAGCCCAGGCAGGATCATGAGGTCAGTTTTCAAAGTCCCCAACCCCCAGCCCTACTCCTTCTTTGCTTATCTCTTTCCATCAGTTCTATTCTACCACCTCAGCCCTTACTAATTCCCATTATTTTCATGCTCTGCCCTCAATCCATAAGACTATACTATTAAAAAAAAAAAAAAAAGAGTGTGTGAGTTCAAGTGTGAGTTCTTTTGAAATTGTTATCACTTGTGCTGGAAAATACAAGTCAAAGAAACAAATCTCTAATTGTGAAACATTAGATTCCCAGGTATCAACCACTAGAGAAATAGCTAGAGTTGGCTGGCAATAAATCCTTTAAATGATAGTTGAAAAAAAAAAAATGATAGTTGAAAGAAGTGTACACTTTGTTAACAAAAGATGCAGCAGGCCTACCTATTATCACATGAATGTATTAAATCAACTTTTTCAAACCATAACTAAATGTCATCTCCAACTCTACTTGGATATCTTAAATATAAATTGCCATGTAGGGGATTTTTTTAGTCCTTGTGGGCACACTGATTCTTAAAAAAAAAGTAATGAATGTACTAGGAAGCTTTTCTAAGATATAGATAAATAAAACTAATTAAAACTTCTCTAATTATGTAGTATCATTGAAGGATAATTATATATGCAAACAGGATGATGCAACAACTGAAAACAGCATTAAGATATAAAAAAGGACATTTGCCAAAGTCCTTAAGGTCTCCAGATTGATTAAACTTGACATCTGTCTAACTTAATGGGACTGATCTTAAGGAATTCAGCTCTTCTTTCCTCATCCATTGTCATTCCAGTTGGACCTTGTTAACGGCTTTATTCCTGTCAGACTAGATAAGAGGGATTGGCCTTTCCACCTCTATCCACAGTGTTTCCTGGTGTGTAGATTCAGTGATGAAAAAAGACCAAGCACTTTTTAGAATCTGCTCTCTCTAAAGAAAAATTTTCTTAAAACCATTTTGGATTCTAATTGGAAATACTGGTTTTATTTGACCAAAATGTTAGCCAATTACACGGAGTAAAATACATTTTCTGATTAAAGAGTTTCACCTAGCCAGTATGTCATTCACATTTCTGCCAAAGGATGGACTAATCAAAGACTCTAGGGTGTTTCAGTTATCTCGAGACAACAGTCTGCTAAACAGGATGGGCAGTAATTGATCATCACGTTACACTAGCAGAACAATCCATTCCAATGGATTGAGCTAGCTCTCCTCCCAGGGGGTCAGTGAATGAAGCAGATATACTAATTATTCAGAGCCAACTGAAACTGTACATGCTGGGGCCTTGACTGTTGGCTTCTTGACTGTGAGAGATACAGAGAAACACACAATGTGTCCACCCGGGATCTGCAATGCTAACATCGGAAGAATATGTAGCTCCACATGAAGCAGGGTGTTAATCTTGTAGCCCTGGAGTCCATACTGGTGCCCTCCCTCAGCTTCCCTCAAAATATTGACCCTGGGAATCAATCTTATAATAATGACCAGGGTCAACTTAAATATTGAAATTGAAAAATACTGCTAGAAATCCTCTCCATATCAAGCATATTACTAAATTCTATCAGTTCTCCCCCCCATCCCCCAACACACAGGGTCAAAGACTTAGAACTACCTGTAAATTATATGGAAGTCAGATTAATAGATAATCACATGTTGTTGACCTTGAAAGATAAGATTAGAATCCTAGTGTCTCACATAAAATCCCAATTACACCCCGACATTTCCATCCAGTAACTCTGCAAAAAATTTAATGTCAAAATATATGTTTCTCAAATCGTCATAACCAGGAAAACCTAAGTTATCTGAACTTTCTTGCCTGCAAACAAAGACTTATTGTAAGCCTGTTCTCACAGCTCCATTGGGATCTGGTCTCTCTTTTTCTCTTTATCCTCACCTCTTCTGTCACTTCCTCTGGCCTGGATTCCAGGCTTTAGATTGTCTGATCAATAAGCTTAGAGACACAAAGCTATTTCTTTTTGCCTGGCCCTGTGTATTTATTTTTCAAAATGCCTTTCCTCCAAGAAGCCCTCCCTGATCTATTAGTCTTTCAGTTCAGTTCAGTTTAATCACTCAACCATGTCTGACTCTGCGACCCCACGAATCGCAACATGCTAGGCCTCCCTGTCCATCACCAACTCCTGGAGTTCACTCAGACTCGCATTCATTGAGTCAGTGATGCCATCCAGCCATCTCATCCTCTGTCGTCCCCTTCTCCTCCTGCCCCCAATCCCTCCCAGCATCAGGGTCTTTTCCAATGAGTCAACTCTTCACATGAGGTGGCCAAAGTACTGAAGTTTCAGCTTCAGCATCATTCCCTCCAAAGAAATCCCAGGGTTGATCTCCTTCAGAATGGACTGGTTGGATCTCCTTGCAGTCCAAGGGACTCTCAAGAGTCTTCTCCAACACCACAGTTCAAAAGCATCAATTCTTCAGTGCTCATCTTTCTCCACAGTCCAACTCTCACATCCATACATGACCACTGGAAAAAACCGTAGCCTTGACGAGACAGACCTTTGTTGGCAAAGTAGTGTCTCTGCTTTTCAATATGCTGTCTAGGTTGGTCATAACTTTTCTTCCAAGAAGTAAGCATCTTTTAACTTCATGGCTGCAGTCACCATCTGCAGTGATTTTGGAGCCCCCAAAAATAAAGTCTGACACTGTTTCTACTGTTTCCCCATCTATTTGCCATGAAGTGATGGGACCAGATGCCATGGTCTTCATTTTCTGAATGTTGAGCTTTAAGCCAACTTTTCCACTCTCCTCTTTCACTTTCATCAAGAGGCTCTTTAGCTCCTCTTCACTTTCTGCCATAAGGGTGGTGTTATCTGCATATCTGGGGTTATTGATATTTCTCCTGGCAATCTTGATTCCAGCTTGTGCTTCTTCCAGCCCAGCGTTTCTCATGATTTACTCTGCATATAAGTTAAATAAGCAGGGTGACAATATACAGCTTTGACATCCTCCTTTTCCTATTTGGAACCACTCTGTTGTTCCATGTCCAGTCTTTAGGCTTCTTCTATTAATATATATCCCGTTTATGCACTGTGAATGCACCAGTGATAACACCTGTAATGTTTATAGTAATAATAAGGCTAAATTATTTGTCTACCTATCAGACTATGTTTGAAAATTCTTTCTATTACAAATGCTCACCCTCTGTCTGACTCATACTAAGGACTCAACGAATGGAAGGACTCAATTAAATGAATGGAAGCATGAATGAACAAATGAATGAATCCTAACCCTTTGCTTATAACATCATTTCCCCTCTTCCTTTATCCTGTCACTAAAATCCTTTTTACCTTAGACAATTGAGAAATGAATATACTAAAAAAAAAAGAAAAACAGAAATGTTAAAACAAGGTAAACATGAACAGGGTTCTAAAATTGGATTATGGGAAAGAAATTCAACAAAGAGGAGATATATGTATATGTATAGCTGATTCACTTTGCTGTACAGTACACACTAACACAATAATTTAAAGCAACTATACTTCAATAGCAATTAATTTTTTAAAATAAATTTTAAAAATTGGATCAAGGTTATGGTTGCACACCTTCTAAAATTTACTAAAACTTACTAAATTGCACGAGTGAATTTTAAGTATGCAAATTATACTTTTGCATAAGGAAAATATCCTGATGCTGGGAAAGATTGATGGTAGACAGAGGATGAGATGGTTGGATGGTATCACTGAAATCAATGGACATGAGTCTGAGCAAACTCCAGGAAACAGTGAAGGACAGGGAAGCCTGACATGCTGCAGTCCATGGGGTCACAAAGAATCAAACATGATTTAGCAACTGAACAACAACAACAGCTGTTTTTAAGATGAATGAAAATAAAATATTTACATTATAGAATGGTCTAAAGTGAGAACATTTCAGATGTCGAAAGAGTTTAAGTGAGAAAAGTAACTATGAAAATCCCTTCTTTAGTTTTGTTGTTGTTAATGAAATTAATTTTCATCTGGACAAGACATTGCCAGGATCTTTGCATTAAATATATTTAATGAGAATATGAGTTCACAGGCTGAAACTGGCCTGGTTTTACATTGGCAGAAAGGACTCACACAGTTTCAGAGTTTGATTCATGGTTTGAAAAACAACAAATTTATTTTATTTTATCTTACTTTTGCTGACTTAATGAACTGAATTCAAATTAAGCAATTTAACTAAAAAAAAGTGGTGACAGTAAATTAAAAACAAAAATTTGCAATGAAATTTTATTGGTTTGATTTTTATAGTTTGCTACTTCTAAGCAAATACAGTCTTATCTGTTTTTAATCAGCTTGTCTGCCTCTTAATTTCCATTAAAAAATTTGGGGGCATTCCTAGTCTTGTCTGCTGGGTTGCATATGAAGGAATTTCTTCATATAGTAGTCTGTAACATGGAAATCACATCAAAGTAACCCTGTTTCCCTTTTCAGTTCTTAACTACCTTATATTGAGAAGGGATCTATTTTAAATAGGTCCACTTTTATAAATAATAGTAAATCCTTTCATTTCTATCAAAATCATGTTGAAAATTCCTTTTCAACCACATATTTATGATATCTCTACCTTTTCCAACAGAATTAAGAAAGGAAATCACACCACAACAATAACTTTAGGCTTCTTTGCTTTGCAGAGATACCCTGAGGTACAAATCCAACATGCAAATAATTCTTTTCACTATCTGCCTGTTGAAAACATAAAATGAAAGTTAAAGACAATGCATTCTTGTTGGAAACATCAAAGTTAAATATACTCCTTGACAGACATTTAATAAAATCAGATATGAAGAACAGGAAGGCTAAGTTGTTATAAACATCAGTTGGCACGTCTTGTAGTTCTTGGTGGTCTAAGATCACAGCTTTAAATTTCAAAGGATTTAAATAAAGACAGCTTCACAGTTGTTCTCAAGTCTTCATATCTGAAAGAATTCTTTTATGGACCTAAAATGGACCAATTTGATATTTATTACAGAGCCGTCATGGTCTTGCAAGAAGTCAGAGATTTACATTTTCAACCATATTTCCAATGAGAATATCGTTTTTATTGAGGGGAGTGAGGATGTGAAGGGCACATAGATCATTCACAGCTGTCCTTGTCAAGCAGTTGCTGTTTATTTGTGACCATGGCTGGATTCAAGACTGTACTAGCTTTTCCATACTTATTAGTAAGTTTTTTTTTCCTTTCTGTTGTTATTGTTGTTCTGATTAAAAGCATGCGTTGCATTCTTTCTAAATTATGTGTCACTTTGTTGTGATTGTTATTTCTGCCAATTTAATAGTCTGTGAACAGGAAAGCTTTGAAATAACTGTCCTCTGTCCTTTGGCATAAACCAATTACCAAGATTTAAACTTATGTGACAAAAACTGCAGTGACAGATTTGAGAACAAAGTGGTTTTAAATTGTTACTTTTGAATATTTAACCTTTCCTGTTTCCTATAACTAGCTGTTTTCAAGTACAGTATGTGATCATGAAAATAGTACCAGCTTTTCTTATTTCCTTACTAAAAAGTGTGTCTTCCCATAACTTTGAGTGATGAGCAATAGCTTAAGTTCATTTTAATTAACTATCTCCAATTGTTATAATAGAGATGTGTACTAAAACTTCAGAACCCAGACTGATTCCTAAAGATAGAATTTGATTCTTGAAGAAACATGTGCAATTGTTTTTCAAGTTTTAAGGAAAAAGAATTAAAAGAAGAAATAGTTTTTCTCAAAACCATGTCTGAGAGGTATGTAAACCAGGTTTAGAATGTGATACTCCCAGATTTCCTTGCAAAAAGTAAGAGTGTTTTGTTAGCTGTGGACAATTATTACTCAGGATGCACCTAAGGAAGAATTCTCCCAGCTCCACTTGGTACTTCCAGAAGACAGAAAAAATGAAATATGTGCACCAGGCAGGCTGTCACGCAAAGTAGCTCCTGGGCAATTTGACACGATGACAAAAAGTAGCCAAATTCCTCCCCAGCCTCACCTTGCACAAAAATTGACATCACCTTCCCAAGCCGGAAAAGAAGTGAAATACTAAAGATATGTCTGGCTAATAGGATAAAAAGTAAAATAATGAAAAGCACTTTTCTTTGGTTATTCTCAAACAGGCCATAAATATTTACATCCCATTATAAAACACCCTAATAGTTTGGTAAGATTGAATGCAATAGTGCTTAATGCAATATAACTCCAAACAATTTACAACTAGTGGACTTTATAACTACACCTTGTAGACCATGCAGGAAAACCTGTGAGGTAACTGGTGAATGTTCTTTGTTTAAAGAACATGGAAAAGAAACACTATATGTACTATATGGACAGTATTTATTAAAATAACATCTATATTTTATATACAGTTTCATCCAAAAGGCCATGTGAGTCCTTAAGGAATCAGACAAAGGCACTAGTATCATTTCTTGAGGGTTACTGTGCTATTTAGCAACACATCTTATAAAAAGCAAAATGCATGTGCATAAAGCAAAGCAACTTATATTTCATGAAGCTATGTTTAAATAGTGCTTTATGGTTCATGAAGTATTTTCTCACTCTTTCCTTACTTAATCACCAAAACAATCCTCTGGAATACATACAAGGAGATGGGAAGACAGCGATGCAGGAGGGAGGGGATGGATTTTATTTACTGAGCACCTACTATGTACCAAATACCATAGGAATGTGAATCTATTCATTAGTTACCTTCTGACAATCATGAGAGGCACATGTTTTCATTTTCACCTACATTAGGAGATTCAGAAAAATTAGTTACCTTGGCCTTTGTCCTGCTGGTAATAACTGGCAGAGCTGGAGTTGATTCCCAAGTCTTATTCCAAAAAGAAAGTACAATTTTCTCTATCAATATTGACTCTAACAATTCTGAGATTGTGATCTTCCTAGGATTCTGTTATTAAAACATCCTTTCTTTTATGAAGTGATGAAGATTCTTGAACTATCCTTTAGAAGCTGCTCTGAGAAGTGTCCTTTTCCCAGAAATTCCACTCCTGGGAGTATGCTTAGAGATAACCATAATTCAAAAAGACACTTGCACCCCAGTGTTCATTGCAGTACTGTTTACAATAGGCAGGTCTTGGAAACAACTTAAATGTCCATCAGCTGAGGAATGGATAAAAAAGATGTGGTGCATATTTAATATATACAATGGAATAGTACTCAGCCATAAAAAAGAACAAAATAATGCCATCTGCAGCAACATGGATGGACACAGAGACTGTCATACTGAGTGAAGTAAGCCAACAGAGAAACACAAATATCATATGATATTGTTTATATGTGGAATCTGAAAAAGAAAAGGGGGTGCAAATGAACTTATTTATAAAGTAGAAGTAGAGTCACAGATATAGAAAACAACTTATGGTTACCAGGGGGTCGGGGGAGGGATAAATTGGGTGGTTGGGATTGACATATACATACTACTTTATATAAAACAGGTAACTAACAAGGATCTACTGTACAGCACAGGGAACTCTACTTAATACTCTGAAATGGCCTATGTGGGAAAATAACCTAAAAGGAGAGAGGATATATGTATACGTATAATTGATTCACTTTGCTATACACCTGAAACACAACATTGAAAATCAATTATATTCTAATAAAAATCTTTTAAAAATAAAAAGATAAACTACTTCCTTTTTTCATTAAAAAAATAAGTATCCTTTTTTGGCAAAATAAAACATTAGGAAGTCCATATTAGTGTCCATATTTCTTTTTTAATTAATTGATTCATTGATTTATGGCTATACTGGGTCTGCAGTTGCTGTGCAAGGGCTTTCTGTAGTTGCAGCAAGTGGGGGCTACTCTTTACTGTGGTCCGAGGGCTTCTCATCGCAGTGGCTTCTCCTGCTGTGGAACACAGGCTCTAGGCACTCAAGCTTCAGCAGCTGCAGGGCGTGGGCTCTACAGAGCAGGCTTATTTGCTTACAGGCTTATTTGCTCCCCAGAATGTGGGATCTTCCCAGGACAGGGATCAAACCCATCCATGTATGCTGTACTGGCAGGCAGATTCTTAACCATTAGACTACCAAGGGGGTCTTCCCCCATATTTCTTTCTAATTCCACAGAATAAAGAACTCTGAAAACCAGTATATTCTGGTGTCTCCATACAATGATCTAGTGAAAGCCTGTGATGTATCCTCTATGTGTGTGTTTGTGTTAGTCATTCAGTCGTGTCCAACTCTTTGCAACCCCACAGACTGTAGCCTGCCAGGCTTCTCTGTCCATGGAATTCTTCAGGCAAGAATACCGGAGTGTACTGCCATTCCCTTCTCCAGAGGAACTTCCCAATCCAGGGATCACCCCTGGCTCCTGCATTGTAGGTAGATTCTTTATCATTTGAACTACAGGGAAGTTCTATAGTCCTCCATATCTGTAGGCAAATGTGATGGGAAAGAGAGTCAAATTCTCTTTCAGTAACAGTCTTCATGAGTAACAAATGGATGACCCACAAGTGTAAAAGAAAAGGGAAACTCTCTTTCTTTTGACCCATTACAACTGTCCCAGTTACCTATCATCTGCCTGTAGAAGAGGACTAAGAATACTATATAAGCACATACATATATGAATATACATAGATAGAGACAGACAGGTGAAAACCACCAACTTTAACCCAGTGCTTCTCAATCTGAGATCCTCACACTGTAAAAATTCTGCAAGCCCAGAAATAAGGTTTGGGAACTTTAAAAAATATTTTTAATGTTACAAAACACTAACAGTCAATTTTAGCATAATGAATTAACTAACTAAATTAATTATTTTTTTAAAAAAGGATACTTGTGATTGAATTATTGGTTAACGATTCTGCTTTAGAGAAAGTAAATATATGATGCACATCTCAGGGTGCTCAGAACATCAATCACATTGGCTTTTGATGAGCAAAAAGAATAAAGGAACTAATTAACACTCTAAGTGAAGATGATAGTTTGAAAGACCAAAATGATTCAAAACATGGAACCTATCATGAAAGACAGACCATCAGAAAGTCGGCAGATTTTCTCCATCATGCTCTCTTCTTTCTCCGTTGACTAGGTCCCAGAGACAACAACCGGCAGCGTGAGCTTGTGCTTAGCCCACTTACACTCACTTGTTCAAGGTCTGGGAGAAATCCTTTTTTTTTTTTTTTTTTGAGAAGTAATCAAGCGTCTAACAGTACTGTTTAGCTATAAAATGGGATTAAAGGTTAACAATAATGAATTCATATTAACAGTGCCAACAGTAACTGCACTACTTGACAGATTTAGTATGAGTATCACAAGCCATATGTGAAGAATACTGTTAAGATAATTACGTTAGGATTTCACAGCATCCACCATGAGGTTTTCTCCTCTTCTGACAAACACAAAAAGAAACCTTTTCACCATAAGCCAGGTAAATAACATTGAACGGCTTGCTCTCTGAATCTGACTTCTATATGTGCCTTTGACAGGCTTAACAGCATTTTTCAAGGTGTTTCTCTTTCAGAAAAGGAGATGGAAACTACATGTTTGAACTTCTTAATATGCGCCAACCTAATTTAATTTTAACGCACTCTAATATACAATGGAGATTATTGAGTTTTTGTTTGTATTTGGCCAGGCTACACAGCTTGTGGAATCTTAGTTCCCTGGCCAGGGATCAAGCACATGCCTTCTGCAGTGGAAGAAGTGCAGAATCGTAACTGCTGGACCACCCGAAAATTCCCTGACTTCTTAAGGATATTTTTCAGTTGTTATTATTGTGGTTGTTTTGGCATAATTGGCCAGTGTGCTGTTCTGAAGCAGGCCTTAACCACAGAGGTCTTTTGATTGCTGAAAGAGTAGGACTAACCATCATTGCCATCCTATCTGTGAGGACTCTCACTCATTCAACTAGAACAGGACTTCTTAACTGGAATGGGATCGTCTCATCTAATGTGACAACATATGTGCATGTATGCTAAGCCGCTTCAGTCATTGTGTGACTCTGTACAGCCCTATGGACTTTAGCCCACCAGGCTCCTCTGTCCAAGGCATCTCCAGGCAAGAATACTGGAGAGGGTTGCCATTTCCTTCACCAGGGGATCCTCCCGACCCAGGGATAGAATCTGCTTCTCCTTCATCTCCTGCATTAGTAGGCGAGTTCTTTACTGCCAATGCCACCTGGGAAGCCCATGACAACATAGATAGTGTCCAAATCCCTCTTTTCTGAGAGATGGGAGGGAAGCAATCATTGAGGATTACACTGGGTTAGAGCAGGGACTTCGTGAAATTAAGAACACATCCAGAGTCATGAATGGAGTAGACCAGAAAGGGAAATAGAAATGAATCACCCAACCAAATGGTGTCTCTCAGCAGAAATCAGAGAAATGGAAAGTTAGACCAGGATGATGACAACAACGAAGCTGATTCTTGTAACATAAGGGACGTGGAGACATGCAGAATAACAGAAACGTAAGTAAAACTTAAACAGACTCCCTGACTCCACCCCCAGTGCTCACTGCCCTATGTTGCTCTCATGACATCCTTTGCTGTTATTGTTGCTCTTGAGTCACTAAATTGTGTCTGACTCTTAGAGATCCCATAGAATGTAGCCCACCAGGCTCCTCTGTGCTTCACTACTCCCAGAGTTCACACAAATTCATGTCCATGGAGTCAATGTTCCTTTACTCTTTTCCTTTTGAGGGTCTGACTTGAAAACTAGGATTGGTTTATTTGGATGTGGCTCTGGGTCAGAAGCAGAGAGTGCCAAATCATTGCATAGCTTTTCTCTAGAATCTGAGATAAAGTGAGAGTCTCTGTTGTATTATGTTCTTGTTAATGTTTTTCAGAAGAAAGCTCAATAGTTTATTGTTTAAGGTCATGAAACAGTGTGAAACTCTTGGCTACTTTCTGTTGTTACCATATGGCCTGATTATATAATTTGCATTTTACACTTCAAAATATGGTCAGCACTAAAAGAGACACATTGTGATGCTTCCCTGGGTGACTTAGATGGTAACAAATTTGCCTGTAATGCAGGAGACCTCGGTTCAATCCCTGGGTTTGGAAGATCCCCTGGAGGAGGGCATGGCAATGCACTTCAGGATTCTAGCCTGGGGAATCCCCACGGACAGAGGAGCCTGGTGGTCTACAGTCCATGGGGTTGCAAAGAGTCAGGCACGACTGAACGACCAAGCACAGCACACAAAAGAGACACATTAGGGAGCTATGGGATGAGGGAGTTAGATGTTCCTGGGAAAACCTTGTATAATTCAAGTTCCAGCCTCCTCCTTTCTGCCCTACAATGTGTGCCTCAGGTACCCTCTGAAAAGAGGAAATTCCAGAGGATTAACTGGCCTTATTATTCCTCCAGCTTAGATGGTTATACATATTCTCAATTCCCTGGTCTGTTGTTTCATTTTGTAAACTGGAAAGTTTCACATATTTGTGGAATGTCCATGGCCTTTCCTTCTATTCTGTTGGCTTCATGGAAAACTGACTCTACCTAGATTAAAGTTAACTTCTGGTCCAGAAAATACAATGGTGGATTTCATAGTAGCTATGGCTGGTTTTCTGGCTCAGATGGCAAAGAGTATGTCTGCAAAGTGGGAGCCCTGGGTTCAATCCCTGGGTTGGGAAGATCCCATGGAGGAGGGCATGGCAGCCCATTCCAGTATTGTTGTCTGGAGAATTCCCATGGACAGAGGAGCCTGGTGGGCTACAGTCCATGGAGTCACAAAGAGTCAGGCATGACTGTGTGACTAAGCATGCACATGGCTTGTTTTCTTCTAACCTAGGTAAAAACACACCCTGCCACCACACGGATTATTTCTTTCCAAAGAAGACCTACCTGTCTGGGCTACAAGACAAACTTGTCCCTCATAACCATATGCATGTTATCTGATTTCTTATGAAATTATAACTTTAGCCTTATATCTAAGACATAATCACCCTCTCCCTGCTCTAGAATTTATTATACAGCTTCCTATACCAAACAGTTTAGAATGCACTGATATTTCTCTCCCTATTGTTTTGCCTAAAATATACACCAGTCTCTACAGTCAGCCTTGTTTGTACTTTTCACCAAGAGGAATGTTGGGCAACTCAACATTCTTTAAACAACAAGGAACAGGATCATAGATAGGGTAGCTAGTTGAATCTCTTTTATACAAATGTCAAAATTAGAGTCAAAGAAACTGAGTGACTTGCCCAGGATGAACAAGTATCATGGAGAAGTATTTGGGCCTAGAGCCCAGATTTTCTAACAAAAGTCCTCTACACATTTTAGTCCTTTATCAGTTATGGTACCTAGCTTCCCACTCACCTTACAAAATATCTTTGTAAAATTCAGCGCTTTTATATAGAACAGCTCAACAGAGTAGAGAGAGTGGAAGCTACAAAACAAAATTGTGCACAAATTTAAACCCTTCCCAAGGCCAGATGCCACTGCCTCATCCACTCTAATAGCATAACATGTTCCTATGAACCCTCTGACAAATCAAAGAATCATCTCTCTGCTATTTAGCAAAAAGGGACCAAACCTGGGCTGGAATCACCAGGACCTTTCATCAGTCCCAGGATCAGTCTTGCCAGAAAATCTGCTTAAACCCAATGCTAGTTCCTGAGGCAATCACAATGCCACCTCTCAGTTTAAAGGTGTTGCTCTCAACTCAAAAACTGAGATGAAAACATTTCTCTTAATGTAAGTGGCTTAGAATGTGCCCTCTTCCATCCCAGAGACACCAAGATAAGGAAAACTTGTAACAAAGAATAAGCTATACAATGGGTATCTAAGGCATCCAGTTATCTCTGTCCCAGGCATTGATTAAAATTTTATACGTTACTAGTACCAAGATGGTGACTAAAATGTCTAACCTTGACCTACAGGAACATGAATCTTTCAACATTTAATCTACTTTATTATCCTCCTTGGGATGATAACTTTCACTTGGCTTGGAGGAATTTTTATTAGTTTCCAGGAAATATATGCAATCCATGATCAATACACTAAGAACAAGAGTCATTGAGAAACAATAATTAACAAAGGAAGAATAAAGGTTCTGGACTAACACCAAGAATTTAACTAAAAAGATAAGAAAGGTTTACTTATCCCCAAAAAGAAGTAGACAGTGATCAGGATTTTATATGCTGCTTGGCCATTCCACCCTTCTTGATAACTTCCCTTTATCAGTGGTGACACTCTTGCAGAAATCACGACATCACTGCTGTGACTAATTCCATAACTATTCTCAAACAGTGCCAACTATTAAACCATGACTGTGGTCTAGTTCTTAACTGATTGACAGGCAAAGAAAGGTCATTGGTCACAAAAATACATGCTATAAGTCTGGAAAAATCAGTTGACGCACATTGTATCTTTTGGTGGCTCAGTTTTACAGTTTCTTTCTTTTTTTAATTCAAAGGCCATCAGTGCAGATAGCTTTCAGTTGTCCTTGTGTTCCTTGCCTGAAAGAACCCTTTAATAAAGTGCTCTTGAAACAGTTAGATGAGCAGCAGAAACAATTACATCTTTTCAACCCCAGTCATAACCATTCTAAGATTTAAATGGGTAAAAAGCAGTGGGCAGATTTTAAGTCAATAGTGGCCCTCCAATTTCTAAAGTTCTTTTAGAGTAGAAACTCTGTTGCTTTTACTCTTCTGGCATGGTTTTGCTCATTTGCAGGAAAACCATATTTTACACCACATCCTCACATATTGATATGTTGAGGAAATAAACAGCAAACATCACTTCCCATCCATCTGCTAAGCTTGTTAGAAAGATGAACACCCAGTGCTCAGATGTTTTTCACTCAGGTTTAAAATTCCATGCTCAGCATAATTTGCTTTTACTTTTCATGACATATTTTAACCTAGTAAGAGGAAACTCTGCTCCTTTTTTGAAAACAAATGATACAAATAAAGTAGATGTTGGAGACGGTCTAGAAACAGATACAACTGGGTTTCTGTTGATATTCTAGAAACAGAAGCAACAATTCTGAAAAAGGACAATTTTCTCCAATTTATTGTAAGCAAGTCCAGAAGTTACTATTCATAGTGTAAATGAAAGTACCAGGTAAAATACTAAAACTGTGGGTAAGGCACTTACTGTGTTATTTGTAACAAACTGTTTTCAAAAGATCTTTACACTCATGTATCAGTACCCAGAATTACACAAGGTTTTCTTGGGTTGCAAACATTTTAAAAGTGTGAAGCAGAGCAATAAAAGTCAATCGAACAAGCAAAAACCTGGCAGTCACAGTGCCCACTGGAAACTGAGCCAAATGCTCTTGTGTAAGAACCAGTGAAAATGGAAGGTGAATGCATCCCTAGATTTGTCCCTTCCAACATGTTTGCTTCCTCTTCTACTTGGAATTGTAGCTCTTCAGAGGAAGTTTGTTCTTCTCTTCTGCATTTGATTTACTCTTCACATCATAAAAGGTGGAACTGGTGATTTTGCCAATTATATGTCAGTGGGAGAGAAAACAGCAACAAAGCAGATACACAACTGAGAGTTTCTCAGTTATGCCTAAAAAACCCTTGGAGTTCTATGTAGCATAATATATTTATAATACCAATGTTAGGTTTTTTGTGTGACTATAAAATTAATATTATGAATATTTTAAGTTTGCATAATGACATGAAGAACCTCAGTTGAATGGATATAATTTCACCTGCTATTTTGTAAAATTCAGTACACCGAGGGGCAATGGTACTTGGAAGCACCAAAGTGATCCTACAGGAGCCATAATGAGATTCTGATGAAAAAGAAAATGACAAATTCTGGACAGGAAAGGATTCTGAAAGGTATCAAAATGTGCACGCAGATGACTTGGGACTCTTGTAACAATGAAGATTCTGATACAGTAGGTCTGAGATGGGGCAACAATTCTGCACTTCTAGCAAGCTTGCATGTGATGTTGATGCTGCAACTCTGTGGACCACATTTTGAGAAGCAAGCATCTAGTAGCCCATTTCCTAGGAACTCTTCTTTGGAAAATCCCATGGACAGAGGAGCCTGGTGGGCTGCAGTCCATGGGATTGCGAAGTCAGACAGGACTGAGCAACTTCACTTTCACTTTTCACTCTCATGCATTGGAGAAGGAAATGGCAACCCACTCGTGTTCTTGCCTGGAGAATCCCAGGGACAGAAAAGCCTGGTGGGCTGCCATCTCTGGGGTCGCACAGAGTTGTACGTGACTGAAGGGACTTAGCAGCAGCAGCAGCAGTAGCCCATTTCCTAGGAACCAATAAATTCAAAATAGGAAACTATTTAACAATAAATATTTATGAAATAATTGCTATGAATTAAACCTAAAAAGCATTGGCAATGTGAGGAAACAGATCAAGTGTAAGGAAGATAGACAGGTGAGTTTTATACACAAAAAGTAAACTATTGTAAATCAATAGACATTTATTATGGACTTATTATGTGTAAGGCAATGTCATATGAGCAATAAAGGATAAATACAAATAAATAAATATGGTTCAGTGGTAATGAACCCGCCTGCCAATACAGGAGACACAGGAGACATGGGTTCAGTCCCTGAGTCAGAAAGATCCCCCAGAGTAGGAAGTGACAGCCCACTCCAGTATTCTTACCAGGAAAATCCTATGGACAGAGGAGCTTGGCAGACTACAGTCCATGGGATGGCAAAGAGTCGAACACAACTGAGCAAATGAGCATACACATGCACATATATATGACGCGGTCTCTATTCTCAAACTGCTTTAGCACTCTTTTATTTCAGCAGTTCTCACCTTTCCTCGAATAGGGCGCACCAAGAAAATGGCAACCCACTTCCATGTTCTTGCCCTGGAGAATTCCATGGACAGAGGAGCCTGGCAGGCTATAGTTCATGGGGTCACAAAAGAGTCGGACACGACTGAGAGACTAACATTTAACACTTAATATTTGGGAAGAATTTCTTTTATCTAGTTACTGACTTCTATTTTCTTCTGTCTATTCTGAGATCTTGTTCTAGCAATTATCCCTCACTTTCCTGTATCATCTATCTGACCTCTTAGCCTCCTTCCCCTCTGGTTATTCACTTTCCAGAAAGTAATCCTATCTACCCTCTACTGCCCTGGCTCCATGCCCTGGTCATGGCTCCCATCTCCATCCAATGCAGAAAATTTTTCCTAAAAAAAGGGCCTAATTTCTGCTCATTTACTGAACATCTCCTCCTGGTGTGTGCAATTTAACTTAGCTTACCATATCCACAAAAGTTTCTTTTCTTCTTTCTCTATTTCCCAGAACCCAGCCTTTCCTCTGTATCACACGACTTCCTTGGTGACTCAGAGGGTAAAAAATCTGCCTGCAATGCGGGAGACCCAGGTTCGATCCCTGGGTCAGGAAGATCCCCTGGAGAAGGGATTGGCTACCCACTCCAGTGTTCTTGCCTGGAGAATTCCATGAACAGAAGAGCCTGGTGGGCTACAGTCCACGGGGTCACAAAGAGTTGGACATGACTGAGTGACTTTCGTTCCCCCTGCACCTCATAGCTACACTCAGTCTGATAACTGGCTCTCTCCCACCAGTCCACTTTGCCCATAATCCATACGTTTACCAGAATTCTCTCCTTATCAAGTGAATCTGAATATGTCAGAACTTTTCTTATATATTTCAGCACTCTGAAAGCTAAATGTGCAAACTTCTTAGCTCCACATAGCAGATAAAGACCCTGACAGGCTGGCCCAAGGCTATCACTTTAATCTCCTCTCCCACTCTCCAAACCACACACACACATAACATATGCCTAAACTCCACTGTTCAGTTCATCAGTCACCAAGGATGTCACTTTCTCTTAGGGCTCTGGCTCTGCACTTCTTGCTCCCACTGCCTGGCATATCCTTCCTTCTTCTCTGCCTGGAAAATTTCAGTCCATTGTTTAAGATTCAGCCCAGTCTCCATGAAGATTTTTCTGTTGGAGTTAGGCATTTCTTCCTCTGAGATGTTTCACAGTCCTCACTTCATATTTCTTTTAAGGCACCATCAGAGAGTGCTGGCTGCATTTGTTTTCTCCACTAACACGAATATTCCTTGAGATCAGACACAATATCTTACTCTTCTTCCTGCTACCAACGCCAGGCACAGTGCCTGGACTAAAGCGAATATTCAATAAATAAATGTTCACTGAATGACTGAATGGACATGTCAGAAATTAATAATGTAAAACTGCAGATAACAAATATAACCTTTCTACATATTAAAAGGGTTATAAGCACACAAGGAAAGGAGTATTTACTATGTACAATTACATGCTAAAATACATGCAGTATGACCTTCAGAGTAGACATTCAAGTACAGTCAGTGCAGGAAAAGTATGAGTTGGGCCTTGAAGAATGCATTACTCTTAGATGGGTGAAGGAGGTGGCATTACTTGTAAGGAGTTCACAGGGGTAAGGCAGATAGGATATGCTACATGAAGAAAGGCAGTCATCCTGCCTAGGGTGGACACTATAGTTTTTAAAGAGAAATAAAACATAAGCTTGATTAAGGGTCACAGGAAGGGGAGGATAGGTATCAAACTTCAAAGGAAATTGGCTTAGCTGTGGTAAAATACAGAACTATGGGTAACATGCCACACCCTCCCATGGTACCAAATCACATTTATTTTCAGAAGTTGTTGCTAGTCTCTTAGTAACATTCTTGGAGCGACACAGGTACATTCTTTTTTGTTCTGACTCTATTTCCAATCATAAACTCTCTTTGTAATCAACTTTATAATAGTTGAAACTCACTTGAAGTTATTATTGGCTTTGCTTTCTCAAAATGAATCACCCATACATACAATAGCTCTTCATTGGGCCTTTTTATCTATTCTGCTCTTAATCCAGTTTTCCATTCCAGTTCTTAGAGCATGGAAGACCTAAAGAGATGCGAGCAGAGCTGAGTAGCGCTGACTCTCTCAAATGCTTTGTTTCCAGGCACTTGGTTGATTATACTGGTAGTGGAGACAGATGATGTGAATGGAACTCTTGCACCATCTCACATCCACTTCAGTACCTATAAGATTTCCTGTTTCTGAAAGTCTCCACGCCAGTCACTCCTCTGGATTAAAGCATTAAAGGCAGCTTCTAAATTGCCAATGATAAACCATTTTCAATTGCTGCTGCCTAACTGACCATTCATTTCTTGGGTTAGTCAGAGCAAAAATCAAGTCCTGTAGGAACATGGCACAGGAAAAGTCAACTTCAATGCATAAATAATTATAACACTTGGTATAAAAGGATATCCTAATGCAATTAAAAGCTTACCCTCATATTACTCTTTTTTAAGGTTTCTTATGTACAGACTGGAAAACTATCATTTCAAAACCAAGGCAATTTTCTCTCTAAGAAGTAAGAGAACTGAATTTATCTTTGGGGGAGACTGCTGCATTGATTTGAGATAACTGTTCCAAATGGACCCCTTTAGTGACACAAATAAAAAAGAAGTCCCCATCCATTATTATTCTTAGGGAAAACTGTGAAGCAAACTGAGTGCAGGTGTTTTCAAGTGAGAAAAAAAAAAATTCTGTTTGGTAATATGAACTG
Source organism: Ovis aries (assembly GCF_016772045.2). NCBI lineage: Eukaryota > Metazoa > Chordata > Mammalia > Artiodactyla > Bovidae > Ovis > Ovis aries. The sequence goes on along the minus strand of NC_056055.1, from coordinate 162,076,437 downwards.
TGGGGTACAGGTTTTAGCCAGATTCTTCACGCTTGTTTCTTTCAGGGAAATGTTTCATTTACTATACTGCTTGCTCTTGTGAAGATGTGCGCTTGTGTACGTGTGTGTACAAGAGTGCATGTGAGAGGATGAGATAAAGGTCACACTAACCTGATCTTGAACTCATGATGGATGACAGTAAAGAGAACTAGATTGGGAAATTACAAAGAAACTTGCACTGTACCTTTGAGGTCCTATATATAGCATTATTTAAGACTGAAACCTCCAGAAAGAATTAAAATAGCATAGAGATTTTTAGATAATTTACAGTCATTTTTCCATTGGAATTAGAGGACCTTGCCACACTCCCTTGAGGGGAAAGGCTCGAGATTCTTTCCAGAGAGAAGATATTCTCTGTCAATCATCCTTGAGACCAGAAATGAGGCCTGAGGAGGTGAATCTTAGTCTAGAAGAAAGGAGAAGCACTTTGATCTCTTTGAGATGCCTGTAGATGTGATCTCTAAGACCTAAATATCTGTGAGCATTCCAGGAGGTATGAGTGGGGAGAGGCTGAGCAAGTGGACAGTAAAGAAGTAGAAAGGGGATTTTGAGGGTTGCCCTGCTCTGTGTGTTTTGAGGGAAATACCCTGTAGTCACAGATATATGCTAACATCTAGAATGTATTTCCCTTCCAATGGTCCATGGCTTTGAAAGTGAAAGTGAAGTCGCTCAGTTGTGTCCAACTCTTTGCAACCCCATGGACTGTAGCCCACCAGGCTCCTCCCTCCATGGGATTCTCCAGGCAAGAGTACTGGAGTGGGTTGCCATTTCCTTCTCCATGGCTTTAGAAAAACCTTACTCTCAGCCTTGCTTCTGGGTAATTTGAAGAATGATCCTAGAACATGCAGAAGAAAGGGAGTAAAGCAGTAGCACCCCTTTCCCTTGGCCAGGGCCACTGTGCAGATATATGTCACCCAGGAAGGGTCACTATCCTGCATTGTAAGAGTGTCAGCCTATGCACTGTGGCTTGACAAGGAAGTCAGAATGCAAGAAAGTGACGCTCAGAAGGAAAGTCAGTCAGTCAGTCAGTTCAGTCGCTCAGTCGTGTCCGACTCTTTGCGACCCCATGAATTGCAGCACACCAGGCCTCCCTGTCCATCACCAACTCCCAGAGTTCACCCAAACTCATGTGCACCAAGTCGGTGATGCCATTCAGCCATCTCATCCTCTGTCGTCCACTTCTCTTCCTGCCCTCAATCCCTCCCAGCATCAGAGTCTTTTCCAATGAGTCAACTCTTCACATGAAGTGGCCAAAGTTTTCGAGTTTCACCTTTAGCATCATTCCTTTCAAAGAACACCCAGGACTGAGCTCCTTTAGAATGGACTGGTTGGATCTCTTTTCAGTCCAAGGGACTCTCAAGAGTCTTCTCCAACACCACAGTTCAAAAGCATCAATTCTTCAGCGCTCAGCTTTCTTAACAGTCCAACTCTCACATCCATACATGACTACTGGAAAAACCATAGCCTTCACTAGACAGACCTTTGTTGGCAAAGTAATGTCTCTGCTTTTGAATATGCTATCTAGATTGGTCATAACTTTCCTTCCAAGGAGTAAGCGCCTTTTACTTTCATGGCTGCAATCACCATCTGCAATGATTTTGGAGCCCCAAAAATAAAGTCTGACACTGTTTCCACTGTTTCCCCATCTATTTGCCATGAAGTGATGGGACCAGATGCCATGACCTTAGTTTCCTGAATGTCAAGCTTTAAGCCAACTTTTTCACTCTCCTCTTTCACTTTCAGAAGGAAAGCACCCTCTTACAAAGACTATTTACAAAGATCCAGAGAGCAGTTAGAGGAGCCGAAATTCCTCCACGGATGGGCAGGTGGGGACAAAGCCATCATTTGCATATGAATGAAAATATTACCTAGTTTTAGATACAGAAGCCAGTGAGGGCTAGGCATACAAGCTATTTAGAGGGCTTAATTGTTATGTTTTCTAATTATAAAGCTGATACATGTTCATTGCTGAGAAATTAGAAAATAAAGGTATTGAAAAGAAAATTAAAATAGCTCATAACTCTATCAAGAGATATCATCAGTTACTGCTAGGCAGTTTTGTAATCTGCTTCCTTGATCAGTCATTTACCTCCATTTTAAAAGAAATCCAAAACTATTTTCTAAGGACATTCTTTACCCCATTTATAGATACTTCTTTTATTCACCTCTGAGCCAAGGTAAGAGGTTCTTTTATTTAAGCATGCATCCTAGTTTTCAAACAAGGATGTTAACCAACCCCACCTTGGCTCTACCTTACACCTAATCAGCAATATAGAAAGACTGAATTTTAGGTGCTTGTGAAACAGAGTGTAAGCTTGCAGTCACTCCTCCCACCTAATATATTTCAAAAACTCCACTTAGAAATTTTTGATCAAGTATGTACCAAGGCAAGTGCAACCCAATAATTTTATAGTCCAAAATCCACCCTAATATGCCTACAAAACCACACACTTAAGCTATATCCTATTTTCTCATTTGAATTGGTGACATTAACATTTCCTCAGGCTATTAAATAATTTTTTAAAACATTATCTATAATATATGCAAGATAACAATTTTGGAAATACCTCAAAATTTATTTGGAAGTTTAGTGTAATCCCAGTTTTTAACCATTATATTTAAAATAGAAATTTGCATCTTTGTACATAAACCTTAAGTCAAGAGAATTAGAAAGTGGAACAAAGAAAAACACAAGAGATGAGTACTAGAGTAAAGGACTGTATATGCCATACACTAATGACTAACCTGAGAAGGATTATAATATAATAAATTTTACTAACATTAAAGCTAAGGTGAATGAAATTTACAGTTTTGTCAGAAATTCTAAATATGTGTCAACAAACTGCCCATTAATTCATTTCCCCCAAATTTATTGAAGTTCTATAATTTATAGTGACTAAATTAGGTGTTGAAAGTTTAATCCCTGGGTTAGGAAGATCCCCTGGAGAAGAGAAAGGCTACCCATTCCAGTATTCTGGCCTGGAGAATTCCATGGACTGTATATACCATGGGGTGGCAAAGAGTCAGACACAGCTGAACCACTTTCACTTTCCCTTTCACTATATTATGTGTTATTATATCAATGATTCACTGTCTATTTATATCAGAATGTTTTTTATTCTGTCTGACTTTATGCAAGATTTGAGGTAGCCATGTCATGTCAGAAAGCAGAAGTCATAATTTACAGAGAATTTTGGCTACTAAAAATTATCATTAAAAAAATTTTAAAAACCATTTTATGAAAATGCCAAATTTGTAATCTGATTGAATTTATTATTTTAAAAATTCATCTTCCCTCAAAGCTCTCAAATATTGTGAAATAGGGTCCATATCTATGTGAAATTCTGTGGCAAGTTTTATATTTTTAGTGGTATAGATAGTAAGGATGTAAGAAATACCACATCCCTTCATTTTCTACAAACCAGCTTAATTGTGAGTTCCCCTTCTGCTTGGGTGGTAGGAAATTCAGCTTCAGTCATTCTGACAGTCCTCAGTGTTGGCTTGAAGTTCAGAGTCTGTCAGAATGTTAAGACTTTATGAAGTACCTGTGGTCACTGACCATCTGTCCAACGTGGTTGATGCTAAGACACCCTCTGTCCCAGCCAGCATAATCTCTATAGATCTGCCATTTCATGCTTCTGAGGTGTACTTGGGGCCTGGAAATATTGAGCAAGGCCAGAGTCCGGGCCTACAAATCTATCCCTCTGGCAACCTCTGACATTTCCCTCTGAAACTGTTCTTTCATCTCGTGATCCTGCAAGGGAGAAAGCTATGTGACCCTTTCTTCAGGGACCTAGAGATCTGTTCTCCCTTTCACAGGCCCAAGAGGGAATCACTTTTGAGTCTCAGATCTCTACATGTTTCTTCAAAAGAAAATCAGTTGTCCTCAACGGAGTTTATCAGACACTTGCTAACCGTAAGAACAGTTCCAAAATCTGTGTATATATTGTCTCATTGAATTTCATCCAGTCTTTACCATAACCCTGTAAATTGGGTCATATCTCTAAGTTGCAGAAAAGGAAACAAGCTCAAAGAGTTGGAGTAACCTGCCTAAGACCACACAGTCAGAAAGGCAGTACTGCAATGATCATTCCCTACTACTCTCAATCTTCTGTTTCTGTGAGTGCTGGCGGTTCAGTTGCAATAAAAATTCTTATCCTTTTAAGATGACAGAAACTTGAGACACCAAGAGTTTAAGTGTTTTATTCCAGAGCACACAATCCAATAATCCAATATTCCTCCAGTTGCACATTAAAAAAAAAAAAGGATTTAGGCTCCTGACCACATAACATTTAAGTGAAACATCTTCATAGCACTGGCAAGAATATACATTTAGTCAGACTTGTCAAGAGAATAGGGACTTTACAAAAGGACCAAAATGCACTACTTAAATATATATACATACTAGGTATACATTATTTAGCAAATATCTACCTAGTGGCTTCTATGGAGAAAAAAATCTGTGTTTCTGTGTTCCATGCTCTGAGAGATAAGAAAAAGGCACCACCCTTGTCTTGCCAGAGCTTGTCAGCCAGTGCAAGACACACAGGTATACAAATAGATCAAAGAAGTGAATAAAAACTGGAGGAGGAATGCTGAGAGTGGCATAGTGTAGGCTGAGCGTGGACATAGCAGCTTCAAGTTTCCAAACCAGAGTGGAAGGAGCGTGGGTATCATGGCAAACAGTGTGGGTGACCCTGCCTTCCTCCTTCTCCCCTGGGATAAGAACGTTGGAAGCTCAGCTGTTGCAGAATGTAAACCATACGGATTGCCCAGAGTTACTGACTTGCCTAAAGCCATTAAAAAAAAAAATTTTTTATGAGTTATTTTTCACTTCTTTTTCTGCCAGGATCAAGTATCAGCATTGTTATATTCAGAAACACGCTGCTTTTAACACACTAGAGAAGAGCTGGCCCAACTCGGGTAGGCATAAAACAGTTGTCAGAGGCAGGAAGTCTCCCAGACTCCAGCCCCAAGCTACAGCAAAGTAAATTTGAGACATTCAACAGATTTCTAATGTGCTGAGATGCCTGAACTAGCCTTTATATTTACTAGTAAAGAGACAAAGAATGTTGTTTTGACAGAGCCAAAAAGAGATTTCAGTCAGATTTGGAATACTCATGAGTTTTTCTAAACTCTTCTAAAAATCTACAATTTTTAAAAATCACTGCTCAGAACCTTAAAACTACTGCAAAGATTGCTTTTCCAAGGCTAGTGTCCTCAAGCTCCTTCAGGGTATACCCAACAGTACCAGGGCTTCACACTCCTGTAACAAATCAGTATACTCCATCTGTCCCACCACCATTTGTTGAATTCTTTACCAAAGAGAAAAATGTCAAGAGACACCAGTTGCTTGGGTTTTAGGTTTTGACTGACTCCTACCCTATCAGGGGCCAAGATCTCCATTTTCTTTGTCTTTTACTTTTCAGGAGACCCAGAGAATGAAATCCAATACTTTTGTCTGCATCTGCTACTAAAAGCCTTTTTCCCCTGGCCATGGCACAGCTCCCTCGAGGCTCATTAAACACATTTACATTTGCCTCTTAAAATACTAAATAGCCCATTTCACGCCTAAGCAATGGTGTATTGATGAAAGAAGCACTCAGCGATGGCCTGCAGAATGAGAGTGAGGACTCTTTTGACTCCAGACATCTCCCACAAAGGATTTGTACATGCTGTTAAGGACTTAAACAGAATCATGTGAGCAATAGACTATTGTTAGGAAGACACATGCACACAAACATCACCATTATGTATTATCAAATGTACCTGTTCATGTGCAGAAAATATGACAGCGGCCTAAAATTTAGTGGAAATGTACAGCAGTAGGGGTATATGTGCGTGTGCTAGAGAGAGACACACAGAGAGACAGAGACACAGAGAGAGAGAGAAAGAGAAAGGAAGAACAAGCAGAGAGGGACAGATGGAGAGAGAACAGGAAGACGTACAAGTAGAAGGGAGAATCTGCAATGGATTTTAGTGTAAATCTTCCCTTCTGAGTTGCAAGGATTAAAATTAGAAAAAAGGTTAGGGGGACTAATAAAAGTATACAAATCATGGTTAAACTAGATGGCAAAGGGTAAGGTATTCCTGGATCATAGCCAGCCAATGAAGGACCAAAAGACTCACATCTCCTAAGATTCAGGTGGAGACATTTGGAGAATAACATGAGGCTTGATTAGGATTTTTTTTCTTTGACAATCTTTCTTTCTACCTACACCCCCACACTTAACATCCAGAATAAAGTGATATTCATTTCTGTTAGTGGTTCAGTTGGTAAACAATCTGCCTGCAATGCAGGAGACCTGGAGAAGGAAATGGCAACCCACTCCAGTACTCTTGCCTGGAGAGTTCCATGAACAGAGGAGCTAGGCTACAGTCCATGGGATCCCAAGGAGTTGGACACAACAGAGCAACTAACTTTCACTTTCACTTTCAGGGGTAGGGGAAACAGAGAACACTCAGCACACAATAGAAAGTGTCTTTCAACTCCTTTTAACACCGTCAAGTTGAATATCTGTTCAACTTCATGCCAGTTTCCTTGATACTAGGGAGTCAAGATGGAAAATAGATCTTTTTTTCATTTTATATCTTTCTGTATTTTAAAAAATAAAAGTAATAAAAGTAATATACACAGGTGATTAAAGTTAAAGAATACAGTTATCTGTGCAGTAAGATAATTTTCATTTTGGTTCTCTTCATTACATTTTTTCTATATTAGAAAAAACTGTCAATAAAAATGTTTTCATGAGTAGAGGGAAAGAGCTGTCCACTGTATTACTTTAACTTTTCCTTTGCTACATACAAGAAATGATTAAAATTTATAAATAGAAGAAATTCCCATTAAAGAATAGATATGTTCCTGAAGACAAGTACATAAATCAACCTTTTGCTAACTAAGTCTTATTTTGAGTGTACCAAATGCATATGCTATTTACAGAAACATTTCATTAAACCCTCCAATAAAAGTGAATAATCTAGCTCTGTGTATATAAAGCTGTGTGGTAAAAAGTGGTAACACTTTTTAAAGTAGAGTTCATGTGTGCAACATAGAAAATTGATTATGAGCACAGGTTCTGGAGCCAGACCACCTTGGTTGGAGTTACAGTGTTGCTACTTCCTACCTACATGTGCTCAGGCAAGTTATTTCACTTCAGTCCTTTCTCATCTATAAAGTGGACATAATATTTGCAACTTTTTCATCAGGTTCATATGAGGATTAAATAGCATGATCTATTTAAACCACTCATGACCTGGCACATAATAATCAATCAAGGTTAGCTATTTTCCTTAGTAGTGTTATCACGATTACTTGTACTGTTCTGGTTACACTGCTATTATCACCGCTATTATTGCTTGGGTAGCTGCAAGCTACCCAACTAGATGCGTAACACTTGAGGTCTCAATCTAGACTTTATGTCAGCTCCAGCACTAGAAAGGTCACTGGCAACTGAATGAAACATGAAGACCTTTTTTAAAGGTTAAGGGGGTTAATATCCCAAATAAATATGGAATGCATATAACTTAATAGAAAAAAATATGTCTAAAAAATGGGCGGAGAATTGGCATTGATAGTTTCCCAAAGAAGACCTGTATACAGGTACATTGAAAAATGCTCAACATCACTAACCACAAGATATCATCTCACACCTGTTAGAATGGCTATTATCAAAAAACAAGAAATAGCAAATGTTGACAAGGACATGGAGAAAAGTGAACCCTTTTGCACTGTTGGTGGGAACGTAAATTAGCGCAGCTACTATGGAAAACAGTATGGACATTTCTCAAAAATAATTAGAAACAGAACTGCCATATGAGCCAGCAATTTTACTTCTGGGTATTTACCTGAAGAAAATGAAAATGCTAACTCAAAAGTATATATGGACCCCAATGTTCACTGCACTATTATTTACAATAGCCAATAAATGCAAACACTCCAAGTGTCCACTGATGAATAAATGGAGAGAGAAAATGTGGTATATACATACAATAAAATATTATTTAGTCATAAAAAGAAAGATAATCTGATCATTTATGATATGGATAGAACTTGCAGGTATTATGCTAAGTGAAATAAGCCAGACAAAGAAAGATAAATACTGCATGATCTCACATATATGTAGAATCTAAAAACAGGCACACAAACCTGAGCTTGTAGAGAACAGACTGATGGTTGCCAGAGGGAGGAGGTAGGGGAAAAGTGCGAAAATGTTAGTTGCTCACTCTTGTCTGACTCTGTGCAACCCCATGGACTATAGCCCGCCAGGTTCCTCTGTCCATGAAATTATCCAGGCAAGAATACTGGAGTGGGTAGCCATTCCCTTCCCTGGGATATCTTCCCAACCCAAGGATCAAACTCAAGTTTTCTGCATTGCAAGCAGATTCTTTATTGTCTGAGCCACCAGGGTAGGTGGTGATAAAATGAGTGAAAGTAGTCAAAAGGTACAAACTTCCAGTTATAAAGTGAATAACTCATGGATATGTAATATATAGCACAGTAACTACAGTTTATAATACTGTATTACATATTTGAAAGTTGCTAAGAATAGATCTTGAAAGTCATCACAAGGAAAAATGTGTAACTTTGGTGACAGGTATTAATTAGAAATTATGGTGATCATTGGGAAATACATACAAATAGAAAATCATCATGTTGTATACCTGAAATTAATGTTTTATGTTGATTATATCTCAATGAAATCTTTTTAAAAATTAAATGACCACTGAACATCCTAATTAGTTATAGCCAGCATGTAGCTAACAATTCTTGTATTTAGCAGTATATCTGGGACAGAGTTGGGGCCCAATAAAAGTAGTTAAATGAACAAATGAATGAATCCACAAAAATGTGGGACACTTCCTAGAAAGTCTAAAAAATAATATACACATAGGATGTTTACATAATTAAACCCTAAATTTATTTTTCCTAACAAGGCCTTTTAGGAAATTTAGGGCCATCAAAGCTTTAGTTAAGTGAGGAAAGGCAAAGCATAATTAGCAAGCCAGAATCAGTTGATGTTTTCAGTGAGTTTTACGTCTTGTTAAAAGAAAACAATTTGTGCAGTCCTCACTAAACACACCTCATCTATCACTCTCACAAGTCCTGCTCTCCCCAGGGCTCTCTGAGCACCTCTCCCTCCACAATTCTCCACATTGTGCTGCTGCTACTGCTGCTAAGTCGCATCAGTCATGTCTGACTCTGTGCGACCCCATAGACAGCACAGCCCAACAGGCTCCCCTGTCCCTGGGATTCTCCAGGCAAGAATACAGGAGTGGGTTGCCATTTCCTTCTTCAATGCATGAAAGTGAAAAGTGAAAGTGAAGTTGCTCAGTCGTGTCCGACTCCCAGCGACCTCACGGACTGCAGCCTACCAGGCTCTCCTGTCCATTGCATTCTCCAGGCAAGAGTACTGGAGTGGGCTGCCACTGCCCTCTCCGCACATTGTGCTATTGGACTTTAAATGTTTGCCAAATGACAATGAAACCTGGCCTTTCAAGTTGTCCTGCCTCATGACCTCTGCTGGGGCTTCTCAGGTGGCTCAGTGGTAAAGAATCTGCCTGCCAATACAGGAGCTGCTGGAGATGGGGGTTCAATCCCTGGGTTAGGAAGACTGCCTGGAGGAGAGCATGGCAACCCATTCCAATATTCTTGCCTGGAGAATCCCGTGGACAGAGGAGCCTGGTGGACTACAGTCCAAAGGGCAGCAAAGAGTCAGACACGACTGAGTGACATAGCACACACGCATGACATCTGCTAGCTACAAGGGGTCTCTTCAGCCAAAGCACATGTTCTACAAGACATGTCCCCAAATCCAGTGATTCTCACAACAAAGCAGCAGTGGGCTGCCAAAGGCACATTTTCCACAATAGCCAAAACTAGCAAGGTTAACCCGAACTTATGATGTTGCCTTTATTGAGTCTGGTCATTTTGTGCATGTGTTGTTGTTGTGTGTGTGTGTGAACCATTAGGTTATTAGTTATAATTCTTGTTAAGGTGCATTATTCATGTAGATAGTCTCTGAAAACAATGCAGCTGCTCAGAGAGTGTCTGGGGTTGGAGAGTTTGGAGAGAAGACCTTGAGTGGGAAGAATCAGACCTAGGCAGGGCCCTCCACGAGGCAGAGCACTGTGGAAGGTAAACATCAAACCCTTTCCCTCCCTATCTCCATTTTTCAAAGGAGGAAACTGACGCTCAGAAGGATGAAACAACTGCACCAAGGACACAAAATCAGTTAAGTGACGCAACCAGAAACAGCCTCTAACCCATGCTCTCTCTTCTTTCCTCACCACGATGTCTGAATGTTACCCAGAAAAACTCAATGGTGTTGAAAGGAGGCCCTAAGAAGAGGCTATGTTTATCTTCATTCTTATTCAGTTGGGCTTTAACAAAATTGAAGTAACTTTATACTTCTGTTACTAGCAGTGGCAAATATTTGTTGAGCAGATACTATTTAGAACATTCACTACTAGGTGAAATGGTATAAAATATGTCCCCTACCTTCAAAGGCCTGAAGAGTCAGTCTCCAGGTTAAGACACAAGAACAGAATGATGATCACAGCTAACAGTTATCACAATCTATTGCCAGTCTCTTTTCAAGAATTACCCCATTAAATCTTCATAATTTTACTATCAGATGGGTATAATTATATCCCCGTTTTACAGATAAGGAAACTGAGTCTGAGAGGTTAACTTGCTTCTGCACAGTAAGTCAAAAGACAGATTTTTTAACCTAAGACATCCTGACTTTGGAGCCTGTACACCTAATGTGGATTGGTTTCCTAGAGTTACCATGACAAAGCACCATCAAATGAGGTGGCTTAAAACAGCAGAAATTTGTTGTCTCGAATTCTGAAGGCTAAAGGTTCGAAACCAAGGTGTCGGCCCTCCTGCAGGTTCTGAGAGAGAATCTGTTCTATGCCTCTCTCCTAACTTCTGGTGACTGCAGGTAACCTGTGGTGTTTCTTGCCTTATAGGTCCATCACTCCACTCTCTGCCTCTGCCTTCATGTGACATTCTATTGTGCGTCTCTGTCCCAATTTCCCTCTCCTTATGAGGAGGCTAGTCTTAAAGGAATAAGGCCCACCAATGTCTTGATTAAATTTACAAAGACCCTATTTCCAAATAAGGACACATTCACAGGTACTTGATATGAGAACTTCAATATATGTTTTTTCTGAGGAGGGGAGGGGACACCATTTAATCTGTAACATAACCATGATACCATACTGTTCCCACAATCTCCCACAAAATCAAATATATTCCCCATAAAAGCCTATCAAAGAACTATTTTGTACTGATGAGGTTCAGGGTAGGTTGGCCCAGAATGTGCCATTTTGGCATGGGGATGACTCCAAGTTAGAGACAATCAAAGCCCAACAGACTGAAGAACAGCTTTTTACCTCCTCTCTAACTCCCTAAAAGAATTTAGATAGCAGGCTTGTACCCAGAAATACCAGGGAGAACTTTCTACGTCAGACTTATCTGCATGGTATGGCAAACATTTGTTTGCCAAACATTTGCTCTTCTCATCTTGCTGTGAATTTTCTTCCTCCCCTTTGAAGACCCAGACCACCACCCCCTTCTCCTGAGCTCAGGACAACATGTAAGCCTCAGTTGTTGGGGAGCCTCTCATGTCTTTGTGGGGCTTCTATACGTATGAAATTGAATTTATTTTTCTCCTATCAATCTGTCTTATTTAATCATTAGATCAGGTAAGGAATCTAGAAAGGAAGAAGGGAAAATTTTTCTTCTCTTACAGTAGTTTGCTCATTCTTCTGTATCTCATAAATGTAAGATGTTCTCTCAACATTTATTCTGGCACAATAGTGCCATATATATTGAACAATTTGGAAAAACAAAAATAAGGAACCTTTCTGACCCAGGACATCAGGATCCAAACCCTGATTGTGATAGTGATTATTTAGAAATAATTCTCTACAGGGTCTTGAACTTCATTCAGCACCAAGTTAACATTCTGAAGCAGATTTAGCCCAATCTACTATAAAGTATCTGTAAATAAGTCATATATAGAATCCTAGTCTGTTCTAGCAAGCATCTTTCAGTTATTAAAAAGCAGAGACATTACTTTGCCAACAAAGGTCTGTCTAGTCAAAGCTATGGTTTTTCCAGTAGTCATGTATGGATGTGAGAGTTGGACTATAAAGAAAGCTGAGTGCTGAAGAATTGATGCTTCTGAACTGTGATGTTGGAGAAGACTCTTGAGAGTCCCTTGGACTGCAAGGAGATCCAACCAGTCCATCCTAAAGGAAATCAGTCCTGAAAATTCACTGGAAGGACTGAAGTTGAGGCTGAAACTCCAATACTTCAGCCAACTTATGCAAAGAACCAACTCATTTGAAAAGACCCTGATGCTGGGAAAGATTGAAAGTGGTAGGAGAAGGGGACAACAGAGGATGAGATGGTTGGATGGAATCCCTGACTCAATGGACATGAGTTTGAGTAAACTCCAGGAGTTGGTGATGGACAGGGAAGACTGGCATGCTGTATTTATTCCAGGGGTCGCAAAGAGTCAGACACGACTGAGCAACTGAACTGAACTGAACTGAACTGAACTGAACTGAGTCTGTTCCAGCAGAAAAAATCCTTATGAGTACACCCGCCACATTTTATAGGTGATTAACATGAGGCTCAGGGTCAGTGACCTGTCTGAAGTCACATGGCTGATTACAGAAGCAGCAGAAGAGGGAAAACACAGTGTTCCTGATCTGCAGCCTGAATCTCTTCAGAATGGATAGAGCCACCGGTCTTCTGTCTGTTTCAGATGTGCCCAGAGGTGTTGCTGATTCTTTACACTGTTTTGGAGCAAGAGGTGAGAAGGTCCATCCAACCACATACATGTTGCAAGACAAGTGGGCTCCTACCCCACATGCTTTCTGAATATCTCATTAGACTGGCAAAGCTCAGCACTGTCATTCAGGGTACCTCAAATGTTCCAAGTGCCAGTGTTTTGCTCTGGATCCCAGGAGCCCACTTTCCCTTTAGAATTCTCAGCTGTAGATGACACCTTAACAGCACTTCATTACTTTCAGTTTGACAATTTAGATATAAAAACATTATGCCAAAGATAAGTATAACAAAAAAGACTCCAAAGAAAAAAATTACATAGATTCACCTTGGAAAGTATTATTCTCTTCAATTAGGTCTAGTTGGCAGCCTGTGATCAGACAGCTTAGCAGAGAAGATACTCATTAAGAATGAGATACCCCAGGCCTGGGAAGCAGGAAAGAAAAGCTTGCTCTTTCTGAGACTGCCCTTACAAGGCACGGTACGGGCTGTAACTATGTCAGTGTCTGGTTTTACAAATAATGCTCTTACCCAAGTGGCCTTTCCACCAAGACTTTGTTTAAATAAATCAATAATTAAAAGCTCTTGTGTGCATCACAATGGAACTCTAGTTAATAGTCATGGATTAATTTAGATTAAAATGTCTGTCTCCAAGGATCTCTTCTGGGAATCTAAGTCACAATACCACGTCACATCATTTTTAAAATTCTGACGTGTTGGGGCCAGAAGGGCAGAATCATTTATGTTCAAGTAGTAAACTGGGCATGAGATATGGGAAGATCAGGGAACTGAGTTGTCACAGCTCCTGATTTCTGTCACCCAGCTTAGTAATGCTCTTCCATGTTGCCACCTGAAGAGTGAGAAATCATTCCTGGGGAGAAGGGATGTATTAGTTGTTTTTTTGCCTGAAATTCCCTCCCAGCCCTTCTCCCTCCAAAGAACTTCCACTTAACCCCAAAATCTGACCTCCCAAGACAGCCGAAATAATCACAGCTCTCAAATGACCTTTCCAGCACTTATGGGCCACTCTTCCCAATGGAGTGATGGTTAGGAAGGGCTGTGGTGAGGCAAGGACTGAGGGAGCAACAGCAGAGGTACCAGGAATAAAAGGAAGAGTATGGTGCATTGTGCCCAGAGACAGTGCCTAGAGTAAGGAACCAAATTTACCTTGATTCAGTGGGCTGGCACATTGAAAACAGAGTTGCAATTAGACATCAAGGACCAGGTCAGTGGAAAACCACAAAAAGCAGAACAGAAACACAAGTGGAAACAAATGGGGGCATGGATCTGAGAGGGGGCTCAGTTCAGTTCAGTTCATTTCAATCATTCAGTCATGTCTGACTGTTTCCAACCCCATGAACTGCAGCACATCAGGCCCTCCTGTCCATCACCAGCTCTCAGAGTACATCCAAACCCATGTCCATTGAGTTGGTGATGCCATCCTACCATCTTATCCTCTGTCATCCCCTTCTCCTCTTGCCCTCAGTCTTTCCCAGCATCAGGGTCTTCTCCAATGAGTCAACTCTTTGCATCAGATGGCCAAAGTACTGGAGTTTCAGCTTCAATATCAGTCCTTCCAATGAACATCCAGGACTGATCTCCTTTAGGGTGGAATGGTTGGATCTCCTTGCAGTCCAAGGAACTCTCAAGAGTCTTCTTCAACACCACAGTTCAAAAGCATTAATTCTTCGGTGTTCAGCTTTCTTTATAGTCCAACTCTCACATCCATACATGACCACTGGAAAAATCATAGCCTTGACTAGACGGACCTTTGTTGGCAAAGTAATGTCTCTGCTTTTGAATGTGCTGTCTAGGTTGGTCATAACTTTCCTTCCAAGGAGTAAGCATCTTTTAATTTCATGGCTGCAATCACCATCTGCAGTGATTTTGGAGCCCAGAAAAATAAAATCTGACACTGTTTCCCCATCTATTTCCCATGAAGTGATGGGACCGGAAGCCATGATCTTCGTTTTCTGAATGTTGAGCTTTAAGCCAACTTTTGCACTCTTCTCTTTCATTTTCATCAAGAGGATTTTTAATTTCTCTTCACTTTTCTGCCATAAGGGTGGTGTCATCTGCATATCTGAGGTTATTGATATTTCTCCCAGCAATCTTGGTTCCAGGTTGTGCTTCTTCCAGCCCAGCATTTCTCATGATGTATTCTGCATAGAAGTTAAATAAGTGGGGTGACAATATACAGCCTTGACATACTCCTTTTCCTATTTGAAACCAGTCTGTTATTCCATGTCCAGTTCTAACTGTTGTTTCCTGACCTGCATACACGTTTCTCAAGAGGCATGTCAGTTGGTCTGATATTCCCATCTGTTTCAGAATTTTCCACAATGTATTGTGATCCACACAGTCAAAGGCTTTGGCATAGTCAATAAAGCAAAAATAGATGTTTTTCTGGAACTCTCTGGCTTTTTCCATGATCCAGAGGTTGTTGGCAATTCGATCGTTGGTTCCTCTGCCATTTCTAAAACCAGCTTGAACATCTGGAAGTTCATGGTTCACATATTTGGATGAACCATGGATGAACCAGTTTGGATGGTTCACGTATTGCTGAAGCCTAGCTTGAAGAATTTTGAGCATTACTTTACTAGCGTGTGAGATGAGTGCAATTGTGCAGTAGTTTGAGCATTCTTTAGCATTGCCTTTCTTTGGGATTAGAATGAAAACTGACCTTCTCCAGTCCCGTGGCCACTGCTGAGTTTCCCACTAGACATATAACCGGGCTGTGTGGGTGGAGCTCCACCTAGGTGTGTCAGCTGCAAGTGTAAGAGTGTTTTTGGTGAAGTGGGAGAGGGTGTTGGGATTGGGGTTAAGATTTTATCGTAGGTCAAAAGCACATGCAAGAACATTTTCTCTATGATATCATGGTTTTTCCTGCCACTTGACAAAAAGGGGTACTCTTTTCACTTCTATGTTCCTGTCACCTAAACAAACCACGTCGACCACAGAGTAGATGCTTGAAAAGTAGGTATTATTTTACATTGCCCAACTTCCCAAATGAAACTGCTGCTTTCTGATAAGATAACCCTCAAAGATATTTATTGGCCCCCACTTAACCCTGTCACATGAATTTAGGTAAAGCAGCTCTCTTCTCCCAGGCAGGTCTTTCCATCCCTGGGCAGCTGTAGCTGTAGAAGGACCTCTCATATATTTCACATCCCTGTAACAAGCACACTGCAGTCAGTTATGGGCCCTGGAACCACTAAAAATAGTTCTAATCCTACCCCTTTTCCACATGTCAGTGCCTACCCTGAGGTCAGAGGCCTCTGGAATGCTCCTGGAGACATCTTCTGAAGCTGACATGAGCTTGCAGTTTCATTCTCTTGAAGAGATTAATTTGGAAGAATGTAAGCCTAGAAACCCAAGATGGAGCCTTATCTCCTACACTCTCCTTCTCAACCCCTACCTTTCATGTAGACCCAGCAACCTGCCACATCCCATCTCAGAACTTCTGCTGAGTAAATTCTTCTAAGAACAGCATAAATGTCATTTCTCTCAGAAAGTCTTTTCTGAGCTTCCCTGCCCCCACATACAGTGGATCCCCCTTATCTTGTCTGACATCACACAGTGCTTCTCTTTTCTGGTATGCCTCATAATAGAACTTTATTCAAACATAGAGTCAGTTGTTAATATTTAAGTCTATATCCTCCAGTAGAAAGCAAATTTCATGTCTGTCTTACTCATCTTTGTATTCCCATCTAAGGCTTGTTTCATTTCATTAGTTACTTAAATTTTTTAAGTTGAATTCAGCTCAGTTCAGTTCAGTTGCTCAGTTGTGTTCAACTCTTTGCGACCCCATGAATCGCAGCACACCAGGCCTCCCTGTCCATCACCAACACCCGGAGTTCACTCAGACTCACATCCATTGAGCCAGTGATGCCATCCAGCCATCTCATCCTCTGTCGTCCCCTTCTCTTCCTGGCCCCAATCCCTCCCAGCATCAGAGTCTTTTCCAATGAGTCAACTCTTCACATGAGGTGGCCAAAGTATTGGAGTTTCAGCCTCAGCATCAGTCCTTCCGATGAACACCCAGGACTGATCTCCTTTAGGATGGACTGGTTGGATCTCCTTGCAGTCCAAGGGACTCTCAAGAGTCTTCTCCAACACCACAGTTCAAAAGCATCAATTCTTCGGTGCTCATCTTTCTTCACAGTCTAACTCTCACATCCATATATGATCACTGGAAAAACCATAATCTTGACTAGATGGACCTTTGTTGGCAAAGTAATATGTCTGCTTTTGAATATGTGATCTAGGTTGGTCATAACTTTCCTTCCAAGGAGTAAGCGTCTTTTAATTTCATGGCTGCAGTCACCATCTGTAGTGATTTTGGAGGCCAGAAAAGTCTGACACTGTTTCCACTGTTTCCCCATCTATTTCCCATGAAGTGATGGGACCGGAAGCCATGATCTTCGTTTTCTGAATGTTGAGCTTTAAGCCAACTTTTGCACTCTCCTCTTTCACTTTCATCAAAGGCTTTTGAGTTCCTCTTCACTTTCTGCCATAAGGGTGGTGTCATCTGCATATCTGAGGTTATTGATACTTCTCCCGGCAATCTTGATTCCAGCTTGTGCTTCCTCCAGCCCAGCATTTCTCATGATGTACTCTGCATAGAAGTTAAATAAGCAGGGTGACAATATACAGCCTTGATGGACTCCTTTTCCTATGTGGAACCAGCCTGTTGTTCCATGTCCAGTTCTAACATTGCTTCCTGACCTGCATATAGGTTTCTCAAGAGTCATGTCAGGTGGCCTGGTAGTCCCATCTCTTTCAGAATTTTCCACAGTTTATTGTAATCCACACAGTCAAAGGCTTTTGGCATAGTCAATAAAGCAGAAATAGATGTTTTTCTGGAACTCTTTTGCTTTTTCTATGATCCAGCAGATGTTGGCAATTCGATCTTTGGTTCCTCTGCCATTTCTAAACCAGCTTGAACATCTGGAAGTTCACGGTTCATGTATTGCTGTAGCCTGGCTTGCAGAATTTTGAGCATTACTTTACTAGCATGTGAGATGAGTGCAATTGTGCGGTTAGAGTTTCTCAAATTTTTTCCATGGAATCAGCATCAAGTCCATAGTTCTATAGTTTATGGATTCTAATAAGTGATATTGTCCTCAAGCCATTTTATCAAACCTTCAGCTTTCAGCAGAAGGAACAGTCAACAGAAGTTTGGATGGTAGAATTTTCCCATTTGAATTTGCACATTTGAATCCTGTTTTAGTTACCACATCAGCATTTGCAGTTTTCACCTGGCCAGGTAAGGTACATTACGCCTTCACCACTTCACTTTTCCAAGTCACTTACATTCTCTGTCCTTTTATATTCAGTAGTGGTCTTTACTATGCATCTATGTTTCAATTTTGTGGATGTCCATTAAAAGCTGAGGCTTTGGGGCACACCTATCATTTCTAATAAATCTGTTTCCTTTGAACATGACAAACATTTGCATGCTATTCTAAATTTTAGCCCATAAACTCCTAATGTTTTCTATGTCACTGGATTTTGTTCCTAGTGTTAAGACTCCAGGTTAACTCTATTTATTACTTATAATCTGTACATAATCCAAGATCATAAATACAGTTCTCAGACATCTCCCCTGTTATTTTCTTCAGTAAATTACTGGGCACCTCCCTGTTTGCTGTTCTCTCTGTGCCATGCTGGCTGTTTTCTTAATATCTAGTTTATAGGTTTTCTTTTCTTCTCCCCCTCAAATTTCAATTTCAAGCTTTCTTAACTAGATTGGTGAGTCTTCTTGCCCTTTTACTTTATTCTTTACTCTTCCTAGTGTTTTTGATGTGTCCTCTTCCTCTTGTCATTTTGCTATCATGAGCCATATTTGAGAAAAGTCAGTCTTTGATGGTATCTCTGGAGCTAGACAACACCTGTTCAGATTTTCTTTTCTCCTTCATTATTTTAGAAGGAGAACTGAAAACATCATTCATGTCCAGGAGTTCTTGAAATTCCTGACCCTGATTTTATAGATAATGAAGAAAATTTTGGATGGGAAAATACAAGGGAAGGTTACTGGTGTGGTCCACCAGCACAGAGATTACAGGTTTGTTGAGTCTCTCAGGCTCTGCCTTGCATCCTAGATGCCTTTGAAGAGAAAATGATAACAATGAAAATGGTCAGACTTATTGAAGACCCAATAAGTGCCAAACACAGATTTTAAGTACTTTCATTCATTAACCCATTTAATTCAAGTCATGGGAGGCAGTGCAATTTCCTATTGACCATTTCAGGTCCTCCATGCAGTTTGTGCCATATCCCTTTTGCACCAGTAACGAGAGTGCAAAAAACTGCTGATTAGTATTAGACCTCTCCATGGCTCTGTGAGACAGACTGCTGGTTCTCATAGAGGATTCCAGGTTTCCCTGTTAAGGGGATAAATTCAGTGTTCTCCCAGAACTCCAGGGATGAGGAGTTTAACTTATTTCATCTTTGTTCTTAATATCATGTTCTTCTAGTCATCGACATCTTGAATGCTTTTAATGTCTTCCTATATCCGTTAATATCTTTTTCTTTCTGGCATCGTTTTGGGAAAAAAATGTTCTGCCTACCCAGAAGTTTCTTCAGCCCTTGTAAGCAGTCAAGAGGAAGAAACCAAGGTTTCAGAGCAGTTTTCTTACAAAGGAACTTACAAGTATTTATTCTAATAACCACACACTGGGAAAGAGAAATATCTGGACATTTGGAAAACAGCTGAACATAATATACAAGTGGATACTGAAACTCAGGAACCCAGTGTCATCCTGGCCTCCTATTAGAGTGGGGTCCTTTGGCAGCCAGATAATAAATGGAGTCCTGGCACCAGATTTACAAAAAGTAAATCTACTTGGTCCAAAGACTTACCTGGAAGACATTGCCATTATTTCCAAAATGTTCAGTCAGAAATAACATATTGGTAATGGCAAAACTCTTATATTGGCCTATAAGTTTAAGTGCCATTAAAATAGGGAAGACTAAGTGGAAGTCCTGAAACTAACCCCATCCCAACCAAGTAATCAAATCCAAAACAATATTATATCCCAGTCTCATGGCAAAGATGAGTGGCACCCCACAATTCAATTCTCCAGACAGAAATGTACATCACTGTCACTTTCCTAGACCACTCCTCAGTTATTATTTAATTGTTAGTGATTATCCCCTTTAAGGTTTACTATAATTAGATACATCTATTGTCAAAGGTATTCTGGAGGCCCTGTTGATTTCCTCCCATGGTTTGCTTCCTCAAGTGTTACCAGAGAGAGAGAGGAAGAGGCTACTACATGATTCTGAAAGGGGAAATGATAACGGGAGGCATTAGGTGGGGGCCTTGCTCCATCTATATGACCTTGGTCGTTCTCCTTTGCCTTTCCTCCTGTACAGCAGGGTTATGGTTAACAACCAATTCATTCAGAAAACATCTATTACAAGCTTACTTTATGTCAGACTATACCTAGATAGTGGTTACAGGAATGAATATCACAGGCAAGTAAGGGTATCAGAGAATGGACCTAGACTTTAAAGAATTTAGCTGAAGAGTAACACTAAAAATAAACAGCATTTTGAAAAAACTTTGAAGGGCCTATTATAGAGCCTAAAACAGTATAGTGCCTCAATGAGTATTTGTCGAATGAATGAACAGCTACTATAAATGTTGGGGATGACTCTATTCAGCCTTCTGGAAAATACTGCCTCCTTGAGAAGAATAGTGGTAACATCACTCTAGAAGGGCTACTTTGACTCTCACTCACACTAAGGCGTTTCTAGATGCATATTGTGTTTGAAGGTCTGCATCTTTGTTAGGAAAACATCTTTTCTAAGCCCAATAACAGTTTTCCTGTTTCAACCTCTACCACCATTGACATAGTTCAGGCCCTAATCTGCACAGCTACCCATATCTGATCACGTCATTTCCTGTTCAATGTCCTCCTTATTGTGGTGATACCCTTCATCACACCATCACCATCACACACTCCCTATTGATTAGGGTAGAGTCCAGGGCTTAACAAGGCCCATAGCCTCTCTTGGAGGGAACTGCTGAATATACCTAAAGTTTCATTTCTCATCTCCTTATAACCATCCTACACTACTTACCAATTAATAGTTCTTATAAGCAAACAAAACAAAACAAAACAAAACCACACACACACACAAAACAATGTTCTCACTTCTCTCTGTGTCTTTGCACAGGCTGTTTCCTTCTCCTGGGTAATACCCACTGGTTCTTGAGGATTCAACTCAAGCATCCTCCCACTCAGAAAGCATTTCTACAAAAACCCAACCTGACTTGAATGCTTCTTCTCAGCCTCCTGAAGCATTTCAGTATCATGACATCATCAGCATTATATATATATAAAAAATATGTGTGTGTGTGAGAGAGAGACAAATTACACTAGCTGCTTAAGGGCAAGAACTGTGTCTTTTTCTTCACTGTACCTCCAGTGTCTATCCTAATGGCTGGAACACAGTAGAGATGTGTGTGTGAGAGTGTGTATGTGTGTATATCCACCCACACATACATAGTAGAGAAAGATAATGCAAAAGAACCATAATGGAAAACAAAAAGCACCTGGCTTTGGAATCTGTGCCTCACAGAGGTAGCTGGAAGGCAAACAGGAAATTGCCAATGTTGACTGTGTTCTCGCTCTCTCTCTAAAGACTGGAGAGAAGCCAAAGGAATAGAATATTCTAGCACTTAGAGATCTTGCAGCCCAAGAAGGGGGTGAAAAGCAGGCATTAGAAAAAATAAATAAACCTTCAGATAATCACCGGGATGAAGAAGTACAAATTAACAGCATGCAAATGACATTATTGTTACTGGGTTCTTAGAAGATATTTGGTGATACAACCTCTTGGCATTATTTCCACATTTTGGGGAATAAGGAACTATGTGGACCATCACCACAGTCCACATAAGATACCAGTAAAAAAATAAGCAAAGTCTGTTTTCAGAGCCACCAGCACCCTTCCAGCCTCATCCTTTTCCCCTAGCCAATAAGTTGGTTTCAGAGGACAGATCATACGTAACCAGAGCTTTTGTCCTGATCAAAGGAGCCCCAGGTACTGTACAACTGACAAGAGAAAGCCTTGTTTGTGTCACCATCATCCTGATCCTCTAACCTTTCTGCTCATAAAATAACTTACATGTCTGGGCTCATTCCCATGGGTCCTGTTCACTGAATGGAAAGGGAGCAATTGTTGAGCATTTTCTGTGTGCCATGCACATCTGATTTAATCTCCAGATGCCTGCAGGTACAGAAGAATATGGCCATTTTATGATGATGAAACTCAGGTTCTGAATAATTTGTGATCACATGGGTAGTAAGCAGTAAAGCCAAGATTCGAACACCACCACTTGATGCTAAGGACTGAGCTCCTTTCAGAATAGTAAGGTATGTATGCTAAAGTGGCCTTAACATGTCACTTTACTCATCACAGTTTATACTGGGACCTTTGATCCTTTACCCCAAAAAGTGCCACCAAGCCATGCAAGGTACCATAGCAAGACTGGGAGAAGGGAGGCCTGAGGACATAATGGTCATGCAGGATCTCGTTACCACATCAGACAGGTACCCTAGACTCCTAACCTGTCCTAACAATTACTGTACTGAGTTTCTTAAAACTGCTCAGCACAATCGAAAGCAAAATTCTGTGGGAATTCATAGTGAGGTAAAATAGAATATCTCATATAGCCACAAAACTGCCCTTGTATTTATAATTTCATCAGGAAGGGCAAACTTATAGAAAGATAATAGCACCATTTATTATCAAAAGCAGGTTTATACTTGTGACTACATATGAGTTAAGGTTAGTTTAAACACTGTAATCTCATTTCATGCATTTTTAAAATTTTAATTTGTGTTTAAAATATTCAGATGGCTTCTTTGTACCCATGAATAAATAATCCTATATACGCTTTTTTGGCCTGCTTAGCACAAAATGACTGATCTGTATTTTAATCCCTTTTTTTTTTCATCATTATCTTTGAAATCACAGATTTCTTGGGAACTCACAAGAGGAAATGTGGGCTGTACCCTTCTGCCTCCTGTTTCTCCCTTGCCCTGACTCTGGACATGGGAAGAAATAGCAGCATGGTCCTTCTGGAAGGGGAGGGGAGCTTGGTATCGGGGCAGCCTCTGGAAAAATGATGTCATGTAAGGGAAGAGCAGCTTCCAGGTCTCTTGTCCAGGAGAGTCAGTTGCTGTGCAGGGATTATGGTGGAGTGTCCAAAGAATCTGATGTCACCTCCTTCTTCTAGGATTAGGGTCTACACTGCTGTAAAAATTCTTCCAAGATGTGTCTATTGGAATCATGCTGAGGGCTGGTTTATTATGACTGAAAGCTCAGAATGAGCATGAAAGAAGAGTGAGATATGGAGAGAGGTGTTAATCTGAGGCCTGGTGCTGGCAAAGAATTATTTAAAAAGGCAATCAGAGTTCAGTGTTTGAGCCAGATTTATTTTTGCACATGATAAACTGAGTTAACCAACATCAGGTGCTCTGAAGCCAGCCCTCCCCACCCCTATCACCCAATCCAAAACTCAGAGTTTGAAGAATTAATAGCAAAAAAAAAAAAGAAAAAAAACAGCTCATGAACATGCTAAGGGAACTTCCCCTTTCTTCTGAGATTCTCTAAATATCAAGGCAAAATGAATCTACATGGCAATTGATGCTGCCTAAAGTGTACAGTCAGAGAGCCTGTCTATATTAGAAGAATTCATAATCATAGGTTCTGTGATATCCACAATTTTCACTTTATAGATTAAGACTCCTAACTTCAGCACCCAAGAAGTTATTTGTGGGGAGTCACGTTGACAGTACTAGTGGAATGCCCTTCCTGTGAGGCGTGGTTCCTCTGTAGAAAGTTGTGGTTTAATGACAAAAGCCTAAGATTCAGATAACCAATTCTCTAATCAATATGTTTTATCAAAATAAAACTCTGTTATAGCAGTTAGCCTAGTGATATTACAGAATACTTTGTTTAACAAAACAATATAAAATTAGAGTAAGATATTAAAAATATTTTAAACTCTATAATTGAATTATAATATGAATACTTTATTACTTTCTCACTAATATGAATACTTCATTGATGGTAACCAGAAAACAACAAAAATTAATATGGAGATATAAAGCAGTTTTGGTAAGAGCCTGTAACCATCAATAAGAGTCTTGAAAAGAAAAGTTACACAAGGTCCTGGGGGAATGTGTCCCACATAAGTAGGAATTATAATTAAAATTGACAGTATGCTAAACTACATGACAACATTGGTCTCAGGCTAATAATAGCTAGTATTTAAGTAAAATCAGGGACTTCCCTGGTGGTCCAGTGGCTAAGACTCTATGCTCCCAAATGCAACCTGGCCTGGGTTCAATCCCTGGTCCAGAAACTAGATCCCGCATGTCTCAGCTAAGAGTTCACACACCACACCCAAGTTCACACACTGCAACTAAAGATCCTGCATGCCACAAGTAAGACTAAGTGAGAAAGAACATTTCATGCCAAGATGGGCTCGATAAAGGACAGAAATGGTATGGACCTAACAGAAGCAGAAGATATCAAGAAGAGGTGGCAAGAATACACAGAACTGTACAAAAAAGATCTTCATGACCCAGATAATCATGATGATGTGATCACTAATCTAGAGCCAGACATCTTGGAATGTGAAGTCAAGAGGGCCTTAGAAAGCATCACTACGAACAAAGCTACTGGAGGTGATGGAATTCCAGTTGAGCTGTTTCAAATCCTGAAAGATGATGCTGTGAAAGTGCTGCACTCAATATGCCAGCAAGTTTGGAAAACTCAGCAGTGGCCACAGGACTGGAAAAGGTCAGTTTTCATTCCAATCCCAAAGAAAGGCAATGCCAAAGAATGCTCAAACTGCCACACAATTGCACTCATCTCACATGCTAGTAAAGTAATGCTCAAAATTCTCCAAGCCAGGCTTCAGCAATACGTGAACCGTGAACTCCCTGATGTTCAAGCTGGTTTTAGAAAAGGCAGAGGAACCAGAGATCAAATTGCCAACATCTGCTGGATCATGGAAAAAGCAAGAGAGTTCCAGAAAAACATCTATTTCTGCTTTATTGACTATGCCAAAGCCTTTGACTGTGTGGATCACAATAAACTGTGGAAAATTCTGAGACAGATGGGAATATCAGACCACCTGACCTGCCTCTTGAGAAATCTGTATGCAGGTCAGGAAGCAACAGTTAGAATTGGACATGGAACAACAGACTGGTTCCAAATAGGAAAAGGAGTCCATCAAGGCTGTATATTGTCACCCTGCTTATTTAACTTATATGCAGAGTACATCATGAGAAATGCTGGACTGGAAGAAGCACAAGCTGGAATCAAGATTGCTGGGAGAAATATCAATAACCTCAGATATGCAGATGACACCACCCTTATGGCAGAAAGTGAAGAGGAACTAAAAAGCCTCTTGATGAAAGTGAAAGAGGAGAGTGAAAAAGTTGGCTTAAAGCTCAACATTCAGAAAACGAAGATCATGGCATCTGGTCCCATCACTTCCTGGGAAATAGATGGGAAACAGTAGAAACAGTGTCAGACTTTATTTTTCTGGGCTCCAAAATCACCGCAGATGGTGACTGCAGCCATGAAATTAAAAGACGCTTACTCCTGGGAAGAAAAGTTATGACTAACCTAGATAGTATATTCAAAAGCAGAGACATTACTTTGCCGACTAAGGTCTGTCTAGTCAAGGCTATGGTTTTTCCAGTGGTCATGTATGGATGTGAGAGTTGGACTGTGAAGAAGGCTGAGCGCCAAAGAATTGATGCTTTTGAACTGTGGTGTTGGAGAAGACTCTTGAGAGTCCCTTGGACTGCAAGGAGATCCAACCAGTCCATTCTGAAGGAGATTGGCCCTGGGATTTCTTTGGAAGGAATGATGCTGAAGCTGAAACTCCAGTACTTTGGCCGCCTCATGCAAAGAGCTAACTCATTGGAAAAGACTCTGATGCTGGGAGGGATTGGGGGCAGGAGGAGAAGGGGACAACAGAGGATGAGATGGCTGGATGGCATCACTGACTCGATGGATGTGAGTCTGAGTGAACTCCAGGAGATGGTGATGGACAGGGAGGCCTGGCATGCTGTGATTCATGGGGTCGCAAAGAGTCAGACATGACTGAGCGACTGAATTGAACTGAAGTAAAATCAATGTTATGGAAGCACACACACTCTGCCAAAAATATATCTCATCATGTTAACTCTTTATATTTTCACCAAATTCTCATGTTATATGTTAGGCAAATATTAATATCATCTTTTTCAATTTTAAAATATAAGTTATGAGGGACTGGAAAAAATTTGAAATGTGTAATATTGCTTAAATGAAAATGTCTGCACAATATTATACAGTTGTTATAAGAGCTGAGACAAAATTCCAAGTTTCTTAATATTTATTCATTTACTGATCCTTCTATCAGACCAGTCCAACTGCTTGTACCTCTACTGTTCACTGCCCTCACAGGGCACTGGGGAAATATTAATGAGATGAGGCTGAATAGTGTCAACATGATGTTTGTAACTGTGTGTAAATACTTTCACACTAAAACTGCATTTGACAGGGAGAGGATAATTGAAAAACAGATGACAGAATTAAGATACAAAAATGATCCTGACAATCTATGCCATCAACCATGTTGAAAACACATTCTCTCCTGAAGGGCTCCACCCACCCTTGGATGGCTCTGATTCTTTCACATATATAAAATGTATTTGAGCTAGATCTTGGAATTACAATAGTATATCTGCTGTTGCTGTGTAACAAGCCACCCGCAAGCTCAGTGACTTAAAACAATATGCATTTATAATTGATCACAGGTCAGCAGAGTGGGTCTATTGATCTAAGGCAGCCTGTGTCTGTTCAGCTGGTGGGATGGTTGGTTACAGTAGTCCCAGATGGCTTAACTCACATGCTGACTGACTGTTGGCTAGGGCAACATGGTGACTAGACCAATAGTTTTTATCCTGCAGCAGGTAGTTGCAGGGGACCAAGAGAGCAAGCAGAAGCAAGCAAAGCTTCTTAAGGTCTATCCCAGAAGTTGCACACTGTCACTTCCACTGCATTCTGTTCACCAGAACAAGGACAAGCACAGCTTGAAAGAAACAAGAGATGAGACAATAAGACCTACCTTTTAATGTGAGGAACTGAAAAGTCACATTACATAGGGTATTGGCAGCAGCACAGCATGAACAACTGGGATCATTTTTGTAATTAACCTGCTACAAATGATGAATCAGACAAGTGCTGACCCTACCCTATCAGAATTCAAGAACTCTGTTGCTGTAGCTTCCACCCATGAATTCTGATTTACAGAAAAAATCTAATCACTTTCCCATGACCAGTACTTCAAATACTTGAATTCACCTCTCATATCTCATGTGAATTTTTTAAAAGGTTAATTATGTCAAGTTCTTTCCAACCATCATGATGCAGTATATAAGATGGGACTCTGTAGTAGTGAGAATGTTTATTTCATAAAGTTTCTGAAAGCAAAGAGAAAAATTATGGCAAGGATATGTTGCAACTTGTGTCAGCTCTCAAAGCAACACATGGCTGCCTGTCATGATAGATCTGGTTCATATACTTGCATATTATGATTTTTAAATAAAAATCATTAATGTCAAACATGGGGCAAAATGAAATAAATCTTAAAGTAATCCAGTAGAAATTGTTAAAAATGTCAAGGGGATAAAGTAATATCAAAAGAAAAGATTTGTACAGGGAAAATGAAATGATAATGATCATGTTATCTTATGAAAAATGCCTAAAAGATAAGAGGTTCAGAAAAAGATTTTTTAATTTTTTATAAAGTATAAAAACTAAAGCAAGAAAAGCACCAAAGAGGGAAGATTGCATTAGTTATATGCATGAATAAAGGAAATTTTAGCAGTTTAAAAAAATACAAGTAAATATACATAAAACATGCACAAGAATATATGTATATAATGCATACAACACACAAGATATACATTATTGAATTTGTACACTATGCAATAAATATTTATTAAGCAAAAGAAGAGAAAGATATAGGTTCACTGTGGGGAAAAAAAATCTAGTCAATTTTTTGGTAAAGATTACACCACATATTTGTAGGACTAGTCAGAGATGACAGAACATGTTTTCATCAATCAAGGGAAATTAACAACACCCTGTTTTTAAGGATAGTAATAGACAATGATGAAACACTGTGTTTCCAGCATGACTAGAAAATAAATCATAAGTCTCCAATAGGCAGTCTTAAGAGCCCTTCAAAATGAAACAATAACAACAAAATAATGTCCAAATCCAAATAAATATTATGCTGAACTTGTTTCTCTGATACTGGTAGCATTATCTTAAGAAAAATCTATCCCCACAGCCAGATTGACTATGAGATTTAGCATGAAACTCTTTGAAGGACTGGAAAGTGTCTGCTCCATAGAAGAGAATGAACCACAAGGCATCTTGAACTCCAGTTCACATTGAGCTTTCCCTGAAAGTTTCTGATATTAAACACCACCCATCAGCACTAGCTCTGAATGATTAGAGGTACAATACAGTATTTCCAAAAATCAAATTCAACTTAAAAAGACAAAGACTTGCCACCACTGTCACCTCATCTCTGAGGGCAATTCCCAAAGATAAAGTTTTTTCAAAGCCTTCTGAAAGACAAAGCAGCATTAGAATAACTGGGTTCTCCCCTTTGGTAACTACTTTAAAGGAAGTTTGGGGTGTAGGTTGGGCTTATTTTCACCTAAAGGACACTGGGAAGACATGTCAGACAGCATTCTGATTTAAAATTGTAAATTAGGGGTCAGGAAATCAGCACCCTTAGGCCAAATCCAATCCTTGGACTGTTTTTTACAAGTTAAGTTTTATTGGAACACAGTCCTGCTCATTGTTTACGTTTTGTTTATGGTTGCTCTCACCTACAATGGCAGAGGTGAATAGTCCATAAAAGCCTAAAATGTGTATTATCTGGCCCCGTTCTGAAGTACCTACTCCTGACTTGGTCTATCACCAGTGTATGAACTTGCTGTTATCTGTGAGTTTTCAACCATCTCTTTTGTTTCATATTATGTCTCTATATTATTATTATTTGTTCATTGGCTGGGTTCCTTCTTTTTATTGTTTTAACTTCTTAAAAAATAATTTTATTGAAAGATAAAGCAGATATAAAGAAAACCACATACACCAAAACACACAGTATAATGAATTATTATAAGACAAAAACTTAGAAATTGAAAGTTGCTAAGTCACCCCAGGTACCTTTTTGTGTGTCCTCTCTCCAAATGCATAACCAATTTCCTAAATTTTATAGTACTCCTTTTCTTGAATTTTTATAAGCTTATCACTCAAGTGTGCTTCCCTAGACACTAATTTTTTCTGATTCATTAAAAAAAAATTAAGTCACTTTATAATTTATGCTTTATTAACTATGCCAAAACCTTTGACCGTGTGGATCACAATAAACTGGAAAATTCTTCAAGAGAGGGGAATACCAGACCACCTGGCCTGCCTCTTGAGAAACCTATATGCAGGTCCGGGAGCAACATTAGAACTGGACATGGAACAACAGACTGGTTCCAAATAGGAAAAGGAATACGTCAAGGCTGTATATTTTCACCCTGCTTATATAACTTATATGCAGAGTACATCATGAGAAACACTGGGCTGGAGGAAGCACAAGCTGGAATCAAGATTGCCGGGAGAAATATCAATAACCTCAGATATGCAGATGACACCACCCTTATGGCAGAAAGTGAAGAACTAAAGAGCCTCTTGATGAAAGTGAAAGAGGAGAGTGAAAAAGTTGGCTTAAAGCTCAACATTCAGAAAACTAAGATCATGGCATCCGGTCCCATCACGTCATGGCAAATAGATGGGGAAACAGTGGAAACAATGGCTGACTTTATTTTTCTGGGCTCCAAAATCACTGCAGATGGTGATTACAGCCATGAAATTAAAAGACACTTACTCCTTGGAAGGAAAGTTATGACCAACCTTCAGTCATGTCCGACTCTTCACAACCCCATAGACGGCAGCCTACCAGGCTCCTCCATCCCTGGGAGTTTCTAGGCAAGAATACTGGAGTGGGGTGCCATTGCCTTCTCCTATGACCAACCTAGACAGCATATTGAAAGGCAGAGACATCACTTTGTCATCAAAGGTCCGTCTAGTCAAAGTTATGGTTTTTCCTGTGGTCACATATGAACTATAAAGAAAGTTGAGCACTGAAGAATTGATGCTTTTGAACTGCGGTGTTGGAGAAGACTCTTGAGAGTCCCTTGGACTGCAAGGAGATCCAACCAGTCCATCCTAAAGGAGATCAGTCCTGGGTGTTCATTTGAAGGACTGATGTTGAAGCTGAAACTCCAATACTTTGGCCACCTGATGCACAGAGTTGACTCATTGGAAAAGCCCCTGATGCTGGGAAAGATTGAGGGCAGGAGGAGAAGATGAGATGATAATAGAACATGAGATGGCTGGATGGCATCACCAAATCAATGGACATGGGTTTGGGTAGACTCTAGGAGTTGGTGATGGACAGGGAGGCCTGGTGTGATCCGGTTCATGGAGTCACAAAGAGTCAGACACGACTGAGCAACTGAACTGAACTGAATCTATAGTTCCCACCATCACCACCTCCACCTCCTTGTTTTCTTTACGACTTGTCTATCGAAGGTGCCAGGGTGTTGGAGCCAGGGAATTCCCCATAGTCTAGGTCTGTCTAACTATATATTCATGGTGCAGTTCAACATGTTCCTCTGTCCTAGGTGCTTCCTATAATTAGAAGCTTGAGTCCAGAGGCTTGTTCAGACTGCTTTGGTTGATTTTTCATATGCAAATTTCATATCAACAACCTACAGAAAGCAAACGGAGTCAAATATGCCATTTCAGTAAATATGGAAACATCATGATAACCAATAAAAAGGTAAGACAGAGTGGCTTCATGAGTGCTCCTCCCCCCTTTCATGTGGTCCTCATAATAGCATTTAGGACGGATGCACAGCTATTTGGGGCCCTATTTTACATATAAGGAAAAAGAGACTCAAGAGGGTCAGGGGTTTATCCAATACTGTTCAGCCAGTCAGTGAGAAAGGCAGGACCAGCGGTCAGGCCTTCTTCATGTCAGGCATCTACATTCATTCCTTAACCCCAAAGAGTCTCCCTGCTTGTCTGTCCCCAGTCTGATGGCTTATTTAAGTGTAGTTAGCTAGTATAATTAAATGTAATTAACACACATTAATTTAGCACCTACAGTAGGTCAGGTACTGTGCCAAGTGCAGCAGACATAGACATGGCCTTATCCTCAAGTTACATAACTGTCTAATAGAAACAAAAGATATCTTCATCACTCAAATAATTAATCACATATGTTATGTGCAATAAGGGAAAGTTACAGGGTGCTTCTACAGTAAGTAATATGGTAGTAATGTTAGGGGAAGCACACTGACTGAAACCACCCATCCCGGCCAGGCACCATAGTAACCATTTGCATGAGTTGTTTTATAACAGGAGGTCCTGGTAAGGAACATGGAACTAATAAGCCACCACCAACCGGAAGAGTTTGGGACAGTTCAAACGGAGACACCACATGTCCAACCATCTCCCAGAATCCTTCTCATTGGCATCCATCTTGGCTGAACAAGGTGTGCACCACCAGGAAGGACCCTGAGTCAGAATGATTGGCTAAAGACAACCTCCAAATTAATCCTATCACCATAAACCCGAGACTGGGAGCCACGTGGGAGAGCTATTCTCCTCGGTTCCCTTACCCTCTGCTCTCCACCCAGGTGCCCTTTCCCAATAAAATCTCTTGCTTTGTCAGCACTTGCGTCTCCTCAGACAATTCATTTCCGAGTGTTAGACAAGAGCCCAGTTTCGGGCCCTGGAAGGGATCCCTGTTCCTCCAGCAGTAACTCCATTGGAGGTAATGGTCAGGGAAAAGTGCTATTTAAACTGAGAGCTAAAAGGGTGACATAAGAGGTGGAAGACAGGAGGGAAAAACAGGTGGTGATGGAGCCAGAGTAGGACGGGCCTCCAGTTTTAGACAGAAGGAACATATCTGTGAAGACTCTTAAATGAGTAAGAAGATGGTAAAGCTCTGAAAGAACCAATGTTGTGAAGAGCTGAGAGCAGGCTTGATTCAGGCCACTTGATTCAAGCCACCTGGGTCACTAGCTGCCTGACTTCAAGCAAGCTATTTAATCTATGCTATAATTTCCTCATCTGTGAAAGAAGAGTGAGGAAAACAACTACCCTATAGGATTATTTGGGGGTTTAAAGGAGTTAACTGATATAAAGCACTTAAAACAGTGCCTGGCACCCATTCAGCCATACAGAAGCATTTGATAAATAAGAGAAGGTGAGTGTGTACTGAGCAAACAAGAAGTTGGTAGTGGTTACACTGTCATTTTTGGACTTTATCCTAAGAATAGTGGCAGACCTTGAAGGTGTTAAGAGAGTGACAGGTTCGAAAAGCTTGGAAAAACAAATGCCTGAAATAGAAAATAACGGCAAAGTGGGCACAACATAGTTGATCATCCGATAACATTAATATTTTGATCTGCTACAAACTTCTGAGAAAAAGAGCCACTATCAATTAAATAAACAAATGACTGGATTAAAAATGAAAGTATCCACATAAGTACCATCTCCTTCTCCACAGCTAATGAATCATCAGCTATGAAAATTTAATATTCAGAGGATGATTTAGGTGCTGGACAAGACTGATCATTGAAACACAACATTTCTCTCCTTGCAAAACGGTTATTTGTATATGTGTCCCAAACCCAGGCTAGATCACAACTCCCTTTCAGGGCAAGTATTAAGTCTCGCTTGTCTTTGAAACCTTTGTCCTGCATCTTTGCTCAGAGTAGGCACTCAGGAAATTCT
The DNA here is from genome assembly GCF_016772045.2 of Ovis aries. Lineage (NCBI taxonomy): Eukaryota > Metazoa > Chordata > Mammalia > Artiodactyla > Bovidae > Ovis > Ovis aries. The sequence continues at coordinate 162,043,691 of NC_056055.1, read as the reverse complement.
TATTGCAGTGGGTTGAACAATTCTGTGACATTTCATTTCAGAATTGTCTCCATTCATGCTGTTCCAGGCCAGGAGAAAAACCTACACAACGCCCACCTGGGAAATTCAACCACATTTCAGGGATGTGATCAGGCTGGAGGTCTTGGTTATTAACTCATGAATGATTGCACTGAATAAGTGTGAATTTAAAACAAGAGGTGTTTGGAGAAGTTCCAGTCTTAAAACATACTATCCGATTGCCTCATTGACAATTATAGTCTATCTAGAAGCCTTTAGAGAATCAACTTTTTATTTGGTTGTGCCCTTGTGTCTCACATAACTGAAAAATAATTAACATTTTCTTGTGACTCCAGTACCTTCCACACCTTCCCAAAATGTTGTTTCAGTAGCTGTGCTCAATTCCAGCAATCCTAATGCCATTAGGAAGAGAGAACTATCACTGAAAGAACATTTTGTCTGGTGACCCCCCAGAGTAACCAAGGGAGACCATGAGGATGAATTCCCTCATGGGCCTCAAATACAGTGAGAGCTTCCTCCTGATGCCTGAAGTAGGACCAGATTCATTTTTTCCAGGGTCATATACAGTCTTTACTACCATAACTACTTGTTGACCTTGGCAATGAATCTAACCTCTTTCTGCTTAGAGTTCATCATCTCTCAAAGCAGTGCTCATAACAAGACCTACTATACAGGATAGTTGAGGAGAGGATATAAATCTTGGCCCAATGTCAGACCCACAGGTAAGAACTCAGTCGACATAAGCTGCTATTGCCCTCCAAGAATCTTTAAAACAATGAGTTCCAGCTCCAGTTTTACACTGTCCCAAATTCTGAAAACAAAGAGTTAATTCACTTTAATTTTAAAAGTGCTGCATGGCACTTTTAAGAAGAGTGGGAGGGTGACATGAAGTCAAAAGATCTGGTGTTTGTAATTTCAAAAAGGTCAGGAATCAGAGCCCAGGAGTGCACTATTTTGGTCTAGCCCTGCTGTCCCAACCAGACACTGTAAAAATTGTCCTTCTGGGTCACAGGAGACCCACAGAGAAAGGGACTTCTTCGAAGATACACAGCAAGGACATTATAGGAGATGGAATCCCAGGAAAGGGACATGGAAGCTCTAGCTCAAACTCTGATTAACAAAACCCCAAACTTAGTTTGTGATTAGCCCACTTTTCAATATAAATTTAAAATACCTCACAAAGGAAGATAAACAAAACATGCACTACTAGTGTAGTTTCTCTTACTTCTTCAATCGTGTGCCTGTACACAACAACCCAGGTCTAAAAATGTAAGAAGAGGAATGCCCTAATGATCCAGTGGTTAGGATTCTGATCTTCCACTGCAGGGGGCACAAGTTCGATCCCTAGTCAAGGAACTAAGATCCTTCATACCATGGAGCATGACCAAAAAAGAAAAATGTAAGAAGAGTTCTTTCCTTCTAATGCAAATAAATGGCAATGCATTTAGTTTTCAGAACCACAGGCAGCAGACAAGCCCTATAAAAGCGATCATGCAAGAATGTTTGCTTACTGTCAGTCTCTAATAAATTAAATTCTTCTGTTTCTTACTCATGAAGGCACAAATATAGCTTCTGAATCATGGAACAACATTGCCTTTTGATTACACTTATGACTAGACTATGATCTTTTAAACCTAGAAACCCAGGTTATTTTATTTTTAATATTTTCTAGAAGTGAAAAGTCTATAATTCATAAACCTTAAAGCCTGTGCAGATACATTCTTAATGATAAAGCAGTCTAATCTGCTGCATCAGCCAAAGGTGATTATTAACAGGGTGATATTATTTTCAATCTAAACATAAAAAGTTACCAGCCATCCTTCTGTTATTGCTTAAAAATCAAATGAGAAGAGCTAATATAGAGGAGAAAGACACAAAAGCTTCTTCTTTTGCCCCATCTATTTACAAATTTCCTGAAAATGCAAATATTGTCCTTGAGAATGTCAAAGGTTCCTCATAATTTTACACTGTTCACTGTTTTACATCAACAATCAATGTGAGCAAGTCCATAAAATCTTGCCCAGTTCTTATTCAAGAGAGTTGAACATAAACAAATGTAGTTGCAGACTGAAACAAGATTAGTAAAGGGGAACGGCTAAATACTCTTATAATCCAATAGCCCTTAGAATGAATGAATCCCCCTTCTTTGTGGGTAGATGAACAGATAATAGATCAATAGATGGATAGATAGATAAGATAGACAGATGAGAGATAGTAAATCATTACTGTTACTTGGCCAGTGGGAAACACTGAACCTGAAGATCCCTTTCCTATTCAAGGAAATGGGTTGTCTTAGCCAGGGTCTTCAACAAAGTAACGCATCTCTGTCTATCATCAGAGGGCCCAGAACAACTCTGAATCTAATGAGACTCTAGTGGATCCAAGGGACTGATAAATGTGTTCAGTAGAAGTTCAGCCTGATACACTGTAAGAAGGAAAACTTGTTCCCAACACCCTAGTTGCTGCTTTTCCTGGGCAGCTCAGTGTCAGAATGCGAGGAATCAACTACTAGGCACAGCTGCCATTTGCACAACTTCAAAGACACTCTACACATCAGAGACTCTGTGCAATGTACAGCCTACACAGCAAGACACAACAGCTCTGACCAGCAATCTCTTCTCTGTCCAGGTAACACACTGACCAGAATGAAACTTTGATAGAAGATAATCTAGAAAAAGCCTCTTCTGCAAGAAAAGAGACAAAGTGGTTCAGTAAATGCTCCTCATATCACTTCAAGGACAGTATTGCACTAAGCACATTCCTAGCTTGAATAAGGGCTAAGAAAAAGTACTGCCACAGAAGACTGACAACTTAAGTAGCTCATCTTCAGATTTCCCAGGTAAGACCTGATGTACAGTTCCCTGAAACAATCACCAGGCCCTTGGACTCTGATTCTGATCTCAACTTTCTGTGTGATTTTAGATAAATAGTTAGGTTTCTCCTTATCTCATTTATACCCACCTTATTTAGATGAGGAAATAAACATGAAAAGTTTTAAATGTTAAAAGTGTTAAGTACATATTAACTATGATGATGATGTTCTTGCAATGGTGCGGTATTAGACCAATCACAGGATTCAGAAGATTTGTTGCAGTTCAAACCTTCTCACTCACCCCCGGACAATGTAGCCACTCTTTGACTCAAGTTTTTCATTCTGTAAAACAAGGATAAAAAAATTTTCTATATATTCTCATTCAGTTATTTGTGTACTAAATTCAGGATATATTGCCAGTTCTCAGAAAAGGTGAGGTTCCTTTTGTCAACACTGTCCCAATAAGGACCTTATTTGATAAATGTGATCATTCACTCTCCAGGAACCTTGTTCCCCAGAAAGATCCCCCACAAAGGGCTGAGATCAGATACATGAAAAGGAATTTCCCAGAACTCAGCTCTTTCTCCACAGACTTCTAACTTAGTTGTGTTTTCTATCCCAGACATATTTAATAAAAGCAGCTCAAGGGAATTAAATGATATCTCTCTCTGGCCTGGTCTGAGACATGAAGCCATCTGGAGAACATAACTTCCAACACTCATTTCTGGTTGCATCATATCTAACCACAAAACCCCATCCAAGCTCGAAGTTTCTCCACCACTTTCCTTCCTCCATGGACTTAAATCCATGGCCCTGGGGTGACTATTTAAAGCTACAAATGGCAACTCATTCTCCCCTTAGTTTCCTCTGGGCTGTTTCCCTAATTAGGAAACAGAAATATGGAGAAGGTAACTTAAGAATAAAACCAGACCCTTCAAAGTAAGCCATTTCTGCATTGTTCTAGAATGTATGGCTCATGCTTCACTGGGAGCAGATTACTCTTCTTAACTGGGTTTATTTAGTCAACTATTGAAATTAATTTCCATTCCCTGAGCATATTTAATCTGATAACAAGAGAAGGCAGCCTGAGATTAAATTCTCACTATGAAAAGCTACAGAAAAAAAGAGATTGGGGCTAATCAAGAACAACACATCTTTGATATAGACCTGAATATTTCTAAGCTCTAGCTCACAAATAGCACTCAGTGACCTACTGAACAAGCAAGAGTCTATTCAAGCCCGCCTTCCTGCTTGCACATTTGGTCTTAAATCTTATCCTGGTACCATTCCCAAACTTTCCATCCCCATGGGACTAAAGTTACCCCAGAAATCCTTCCACAAGAGATGCAATCATTGCACTGTTCTCTGCCACCTTGGCCGAAGCTGAGGAGAGCTGGCCTCTTCAAATGCCTCTATGTAGTTTCTTGTTACTAAGACACATTTTCCAGCCTAGAGAGTGACTGAGTATCCTGCAATCCTGAGGTTTGGCTCTGTTTGGTGGGTTGATGGTTGATTCTGCCTGTGACCAAAAAAAAAAAAAAAACAGCTGAGTATAGCAGGGTGGTGAATGTTCTGAATCAACATAAGGCAACCAGATGCTTCAAAAGAGGCAGTTATGAAATATATTCAATAAATATCCACATCCAAGTGTGGGCTCTTTCTTTAGTTGTGACAGAGGGAAGACAAACAAATCAACAGCACACACAATTAGCCCTCCATCCATGGAATAGAATTTCTCAGAATTTCCACTTGTGACCTGCTCAAAGACAGCCAAATCAATCTAGGTGCTTATAAGAATACTGCCTGAGATATAAACAAGGTGCTTCTTGGATTGCCTTTGCCCATTGTCCCAATCATATTCTCAGACTCTGAATTTGATAAGCTTTCTTTGCCCTTGTAGTTAACAAAGGGCCAGATCTGCAGTCAGTTGATTGTAACTAATTGATCAGAATATCACCAAGGATGTTTTCCAGAGAAGGAGGAAAGACACAGCCCTGACTGTACCAATAATTGTCAAGGGATTTCCCATAAACATATAACACATGGAAGAGACAGAACCAAAATGATAAACTCAACAGTCTAATTATCGCTAGGCAATTTAATTCAATGCAACCCAAGTGATATTATCTGGGGATTAAAAGTTGGGAACAAAAATATTAGGAAGACAGTACAGACAGTGGTTAAGACATGGGCTGTGGTGGTCAGAACTGGATTCAAATTACAGCTCTGCTGTTTATCAACAATGTGGCTCTGAATAAGTAATTTAACCTGTAAGCCTCAGTTTCCCCCTTTTATGTTCTTAGTGGAGTGTAACACATAATAAGAACTCAATAAAAGTGAGCAATAATACTTTTCAAATACCAGAATGTTGCGGAACTCTTTCAGTCTCAGTTTCAACTGAGACCTCTAAAGTGGTGCCAATTATCCCAAATTTCAAAGTGAGATAACAACCTGAGCAGGATTTACAAAAGAGGTGTCCTCAAACTGTTCTGTGACACTTGTCCCCTTACCTGCTCATGGGTATATAAAGAAATCATTTGAGAAGGCTGGAAGAATTGAAGATTGGAGCGAGGAATTTTTTGGAAATTTCTACCCTCACCTCAGTACTAATGAGAGAGGCCTCAAAGAGATCACTTGGTGAGCTTGTTAGAGGTCTCCAGAGACAAAGTAAATGGAAACTGGGCCATGTATGAGAAACAGAAAGGGTCAGAGCTAAAGCAACCTGTAGAAGAGTAGAGAGCTATAGCTGGAAAGCAATTGTATAGCTACAGAAAGAGAATTTCAGACAAGGGCCACATGAGAGTGATGACAGCGGAGTGGAGAGGAATTATAGTCCCTTCCCAAGAGAGGTATGGTAATCTTTAGGCTCCCCCCAGCCCCCTGGGTACACTACTGTATAACCCCCGCCTCCCGTATAATTGCCCCTATTGGTCAAGACCTATGAATGTGATAGATTATCACCCCTATGATCAGACTACCAATCCTCTGAGTTGATAAAAGGACAAATTCCCTGAGTGGGCCTGACCTAATTAGATGAGCCTTAAAAGAAGGCAATGGCAACCCACTCCAGTACTCTTGCCGGGAGAATCCCATGGACTGAGGAGCCTGGTGGGCTGCAGTCCATGGGGTCGCTAAGAGTAGGACACGACTGAGCGACTTCACTTTCAATTTTCACTTTCATGCATTGGAGAAGGAAATGGCAACCCACTCCAGTATTCTTGCCTGGAGAATCCCAGGGACAGGGGAGCCTGGTGGGCTGCCATCTATGGGGTCGCACAGAATCAGACACGACTGAAGCGACTTAGCAGCAGCAGCAAAAGAAAGCAAACTGGCACAGAGACATTCTCCTGCTGGCCGGGAAGATGCAGCCTGGGAGTTCTTGAGATGCAAGGAAATAAATCTTACCAACAACCATGTGAGGCTGAAAAAGAACCCCTAACCGCATCCAAGATCATCACTCTGCCAAACACCTTGATTTCAGCCTAGTCAGACCCTGAGCAGAGGACCTAGTTGTGCTGTGCCTGTACTTCAGACCGACAAAAACTGTGAGAAAATACATTTACATTGTTGTAAGCCACTAAGTTTGTAGTACTTTTGTTGTTGTTGTTAACTCAGTCAGTCATATCCGACTCTTTGCAAGCCCATGGACTGGTGCATGCCAGGCTTCCCTGTCCTGCACTATCTCCCAGAGTTCGCTCAAACTCATGTCCACTGTGTTGATGATGCCATCCAACCATCTCATCCTCTGTAGCCCCTTTTCCTCCTGCCCTCCATCTTTCCCATCATGAGGTCTTTTCCAATGAGTCAGCTCTCCGCATCAGGTGACTGAAGTATTGGAGCTTCAGCATCAGTCTTCCCAATGACTATTCAGGGCTGATTTCATTTAGAATTGACTGGCTTGATCTCTTTGCTGTTCAAGGGACTCAAGAGTCTTCTCCTGCACCACTATTCAAAACCATAAACTTTGTTTTTACAGCAACAGAAAGTAATACAAAGATCCTCTGGGAGAGCAAGGAAACCTCAGCAGAAATGTGCTGGATATAAGCCACCAGATGCCCAGACCAGAGGAAGGTAACCCAGGCAGCCAGCCAGAATGTACTTCTCTTGTGATAGAACACAGCAGGCTAAAGATCCTCAGTGATGAGTTGTTGAAAAGTTTTTCAAAAACTTGAAAACATGCCACAGGAGAATCTGCTTCAAACTTCTGCCTAGCCTACAGTGCTCCAATACCAGTTCACAAGAGTTAGAGCTGTATAGGACCTTGCCTGTCCCTTCTTCTTTCCTTTCATACCCATCCCCCAACCTCAAGCTGCTAGTGTGGGGATGAAGATCAGAAACATGGTTAGCAAGCTGGGAGAGGAAGGGTAGATATATAACACTATATAGGACATGTAGGTACTATATAAGACTACCATATAGGACTATATAAGACATGTAGGTACCCCTATATTCAGGTGCCCCCTATTCTGTCCCCTTTGCCACTTTCAGCCTTCTTCCTGCATAGCCTAAAGTTTTACCTTTGTGTGGGTTCCTACTTTTCATCATTATGCTAAACTGAACCTAATAAATGAACTGAGTCTAGATTTTGTTTTTCTTTCCAACAAAAGTGACTAAAAACATTTTATTATCTGCAAATAAGAGGATAACTTCCAAGCTCAGCCAGGATTCTATCCAAGGGTAGGGAAGGAGCCAACAGGGTTTACAGAAGCATTATTAAGAAAATATAGAGTTGCTTTAGAGTGGCACCATACTAGTCTGTCTTTGAACATCCGAGTTACTGAGATTTTAATCATGATTCAACATACCAGGAAAAATTTGCCCTGTTTATAGACAGAAGACATCAGGTTTATGAAAGAATAAGAAAATTATGTAGCTGAGGAAAGCCTTGGAATTGGCCTACATAATGACTGATAATACTGCTAGGGCCAGGATCAAAAATTCTGCCATCAGGTTGTACTGAATTCTGCTCCCAGAGGAATCTCAGACTCTTGGCTCCATCCTAGTGGGGAAAGGAAAGGTGGCTGGGGTGCCCGATTAATACAGCTCTCAGATTCAATTCTAACATGGTAGCAATTCTGCTGCCCCACTAAAGTGGAAAGGATTTCTTGCACACTAAGAATTTAAAATTCCTTCATGGTAACTCATGAGAACTGTCTTAGGCAAGAATCATAATTTACCAGAAAGTCATGATCTTCACTTGAGAACTGTCTTAGACAAGAATCATAATTTACCTGAAATTCATGATCTTCACTCTGAAAAGACTGCCATCTAATACAATGTTTTTAGTATAAATTCCCCTCCTGAAATAAAGGTGAGCATGAATGGAGGCTATATGCAAGCACACACAAGTACACTCTCTTTTTAAAAGGTGTCCATGTTTTGGTAAAGCTTGAGAAAGTGGCAAAATCGCTTTTTTATTTCTACACCTACAGAAGAAATAAGAGGAAATACATGTTGGACCATAAGAGATGGGAGAGTCTTCAGCAGTAAACAAAAGAGAGTGGGTAAGAAGAGGGCCTCAGGTTTAGACCAGAGAAGGGAGCAGAAAAGGCAGGCACAAAGAATACATCCAAGACAGAAGCAAGGGGCCAGTGTCTGACTTACTCCTGCTGAGGACTAGCCCTGGAGGGCTGGTGATAGGCCTAGGTGGGAAGGTCTGATTGCTACATTTCATTTCTCAGCATAAAATAAAGCAGGGGCTACTTAGGAAGTCTCCTCCTTCTGGGCAGTTTTATCTCCTATCTGCAGAAATCAGGGCTGACCACTGCATACTTCTAACAGTGAGTCATCTAAAGACTTACTCTAAGTCTCCAGTGCTGGTCACGCTTACTCCCACCAACATTCCTTGCCTTGCATGTTTCTCTGTGACACCCTTTCATCTCCCTGTTGAAATCCTGTGCTACCTTTAAGACCTAACTCAAAACCTACCGCTCCATAAAATCTGCAGGCATATCCCTCCTCCCAAACCTCATATTACATTTAGAAGGAAAGGGGAGAGAAATCAACCTGATGAGGTCACCTACTTCATACAAAGGACTGTTGGGTGGCTTCCATTCCATTCCAGTTGTCTCTCACTGTGTAACAAACCATCCACAAAACATGGGGACTTGAAATAGTTTATTATGTTCATGAATTCTGTGTGTCAGGAATTTGGAAAGAGAACTCTGGGGACTGTTCTTCTCAGTTCGTCTGGGGCCTTGGCTGAGGTAACTCAGGGCTGGGAGTGACTCAGTAACCAAGAACTGGAATAGCCAGAGGATCCACATGGCTTCTTCACTCACGTATCTGTTGCCTGAGCTGGGATGGCTGAAAAATAGTTCAACTAGGACTCAACCAGAAGGCTGACATGTGGTCACTCCAGCATGGTGGCCTCAGCGTAGTTAGACTTCTTACGTGGTAGCTTAGTGTTCCAAGGATGAGAACTCTGTCCGGCCATTTAGGACCTAGCTTCGGGGGTAGCACACAATCACTTGTGCTTTATTCTTTTGACCCAAGCAAACACAATCTACCTAAGTTTAAAGGGAGGGTAAATATACCCACCCCCAGCCAACCTCTCAATGGAAGCAGTGACCAAAAAACTGCAGTCACGTTTTAAACAGATAGAATGACACAGAAATGTTTAGAGAATATTAGTATGTATCCTTTATAGATGAAGAAGCCAAGGTTCAAAGATGATAAGCAAGTTGATTATTGGGTCTATGCCTGCAAAAAAGGAGTCCAATTTTGTCCAATTCTAATGCCACCAATCTTTTCACATAGACTTTTGGCAACACTTGAGTCATCATCACATTGACATTTCTCGAATCCTAAACTCTTTTTGAAGAAGGAAATGGCAACCCACTTCAATGTTCTTGCCTGGAGAATTTCATGGGCAGAGGAGCCTGGAGGGCTGTGGCCCATGGGGTCACAGAGAGTCAGACACGACTGAGCAACCAACACACACACACACACACACACAAACTCTTTAATAGCACAGATTATATCATTTGCTTTTTATTACACACACCTGGCCTGAATACTTAAATTAATTGTGGGGCTCCCCATTTACTATTAGCCAACTGATTTCCAACCCTTTCCCCTGCTAAAAGCAGTATATCTTTCATCTTGCTTTCCCTCCTTATACTGCATAGGTAAATAAACTTGATTGACACCAAGACTAGGAAAGAAAAGAAAGAAAGTATGGCAGAAAGTAATGTACACAAAAATCGAAGCTTTTTTTCCTAGAGAGAAAAAATTCAAAAGCTGTCATTCATAAATTCAAAAATTGCTTATAGAACACCTACTACTTGAGTGCCAGACACTGTTCTAGCAATGGAAATAAGGGATTGCCCTGCCCTCATGGACTCACACTCTAGAGACTGAGTTGGATAAATCAATAGCTAAGAATATAATATATCAGGTAATGATGGTGCTGCTGTTTAGTTACTAAGTTGTGTCCAACTCTTTTGCAACCCCATGGACTTCTGTAGCCTGCGAACTCCTCTGTCCATGGGATATTCCAGGCAAGAATACTGGAGTGGGTTGCCATTGCCTTCTCCAGGAGATCTTCCTGACCCAGGGATTAGACCTGTATCTCCTGCATTGCAGACAGATTTTTACCACTGAGCCACCAGGGAAGCCCCTCCAGTAATAAGTGCATGAAAAAAATAATGCAGGGCATGGGTGTAGAAAATAACCGGTCACTATTTTAGACAGAGTGTGAGAGAACACAATTTGAAAAGGTGACAAAGGATATGGCATTAGAAAGTCAACCAAAGACCTGATGTGTAGACCCTCATAGGCCATGGTAAAGCCTGAATTGTATCCTGAGTATGGCAGGTAGACATATAAGACTTTAAAGCAATGAGAAGTGACATTATTTGATTTACATTTTTTAAAGCTAGCTTGTTATACTCTGAAAATGACTGATTATAGAAGGACATGGAATATTAAAGACAATCACAAATTTTTTGACACTCATTGAAGGATGGGGTCTATTGTTCCTTCCATTGAAATCAGACCCAGGCATTCAGAAACTAAAAGTTTCTACTTCTACTCTCTTGGAATACTCATTTATATGTAATTCAGCCACCATACTATAGGAAAGCCCAGGTAGCCTCAAGGAAAAGTGCTTATGGAAAGGAACCAAGGCCCCAGATGATAGCCCAGCTAAACTCATAGCCAAGAGCCAACAACAACTTTCTGGCCATATGAGTGGGCCGTCTTGGAAGTAGCTCCTCTGACCTCGGTCAAGCTACCCAGGTGACAATGTGAGGAGACAATGCAAAGGCAAACCATCCTGATGAGCAGTTAGAATTCCTGACCCATAAAATTGTGAGCAAACATTTGGTATCTCTTGTTATGTAATAATCAATAACTAGAACAAAAATGAGGACCAATGAGGGAGCTACTGCAGTAATCTAGGTGAGAGAGAATGGTGCTTAGACTAGGTTGTTGTCAGCTGAAAACTACTAAGACTCAGGATGTGTTTTTAAATAGTAAGAGTTGGTGACTCATATTTATTGCCTAAACTCTTGTGCCCAGACTGAAAGAACTCTATCTAAAGCAAGTGAAAGTTGCTCAGTCATGTCTGATTCTTTGCGACCCTATGGACTATAAATCCATGGAATTCTTCAGGCCAGAATACTGGAGTGGGCAGCCTTTCCCTTCTCCAGGGGATCTTTCCAACCCAGAGATCAAACTCAGGTCTCCCACATTGCAGGTGGATTCTTTATCAGCTGAGCCATCAGGGAATTTACTTTATTGTTTTAGTAAGTATAAGGCTTTGTTCTAAAAGTCCTTTATATGTTCCCAATTTAAACCTTATACAATCTATGAGGTAGGAACCATTATTACCCATGATACATATGAGTAAACTGAGCCAGAGAGGACTTAATTAACTTTCATAAGTTTCCTATTTGGGAGAATGTTGTTACTGGTAATCTGAACAGGGACTGGCTGGTTCCAAGAAACTGTGTTTTTAACCAGTCTTAATCACTGTGTTATAAAACACTCACTATAATCTGAGTCCTTCCAGTAACTGGTTCTATAGCCTTTGACAAGTTACTTGAACTTTCTGTGACTCAGTTTTGTAATCTGTAAACTAAGGGAGCTGGAGAAGATGATCTTGAATGTCTTTGCAAACTGTAACATCCTGTGATTCTAAATATAAGAATTCTTAGAATTGGTGGCCTGTTTGTTTCTGGAATTTAGAATGGATACTCACAAGAAATAAGAGACAAAAAGTTTATTACAGGCCCTAGAGACATGCCAGGCCTATAGCTTATCTCTCTCCCTTCTCTCCTTCTGGCTCTGCAGCCCAGTGTGACCAGCAAGATGGTTCACAAGTTTGGTCTCAAGGGTCAGGTGATGCTGCCAACAGAAATGCAGATTCACTTTGGTGGTAAAAACCAGTTCAGCCCATCATGGATTATACAGGAGACAAGAGAGCAGCACCTCCGGGTTCTATCCATATGGCACTGCTCACATCACCTAAAGCATGTTACCAAAAATCAGTCCTCTTATATTGAGGACACATACTGGGCTTAGTTCTGAGTTCCAAATGTTTTCATTTATGTTAAACTATTTCAAATCACCAAGATACCATGAAGCCTATTAGGCATGAATTTAATGTTTTGTGTGCATTCTCCCAGGCATTAATTAGCAAAGTAAAATTTAGTTTCCCATTTGTCATTTTTGCTCACGGGTAGAGTTCCTGGGAAACCTCCTGCAATACAGGTTACCAAGGTAAAAATGCATGTATTCTTAGGTTCCCTGACTGCACTATATCTTAATACCGTCAAAACCTAACTTTAAATTTCTATCACATTAAGTCATCCTATACCAAAGAGCTTTGCCTTACTTTTACCAGCTTATTTTGTTTATTGAAGTATAGTTGATATATAATGTTGCATTAATTTTAGGTATACAGCAAAGTGATTCATACATATATATGAATATATATATATATCAGAGAAGGCAATGGCACCCCACTCCAGTACTCTTGCCAGGAAAATCCCATGGACGGAGGAGCCCGGTGGGCTGCCGTCTATGGGGTCGCACAGAGTCGGACACGACTGAAGCAACTTAGCAGCATATATATATATATATATATATATATATATCAGAGAAGGCAATGGCACCCCACTCCAGTACTCTTGCCAGGAAAATCCCATGGACGGAGGAGCCCGGTGGGCTGCCATCTATGGGGTCGCACAGAGTCGGACACGACTGAAGCAACTTAGCAGCATATATATATATATATATATATATATATATATATATATATATATGTACAAGCCTATATATATCTATATATAGGCTTCCCAGGAGGTACTATATAAAGAACCCTCCACCAATGCAGGAGACATAAGAGACATGGGTTCAATCCCTGGGTTGGGAAGGTCCCCTGGAGGAGGGCATGGTAACCCACTCTAGTATTCTTGCCTGGAGAATCCCATGGGCAGAGGAGCCTGGCAGGCTACAGTACATAGGGTCACAAAGAGTCGGACATGATTGAAGCAACTTAGCACACATGCATGTATATATGTGTGTATGTACTTTTTCAGACTCTTTCCCCTTACAGATTTTTACAAAATTTTGAGTATAATTGCCTGTAGGTTTAATACAGTAGGTTTTTGTGGATTATCATTTTATATATAGTAATGTGTATGCCACTGCAGATGGTGATTGCAGCCATGAAATTAAAAGATGCTTACTCCTTAGAAGGAAAGTTATTACCAACCTAGATAGCATATTCAAAAGCAGAGACATTACTTTGCCAACAAAGGTCTGTCCAGTCGAGGCTATGGTTTTTCCAGTGGTCATGTACGGATGTGAGAGTTGGACTGTGAAGAAAGCTGAGCACCAAAGAATTGATGCTTTTGAACTGTGGTGTTGGAGAAGACTCTTGAGAGTCCCTTGGACTGCAAGGAGGTTCAACCAGTCCGTCTTAAAGGAGATCAGTCCTGGGTGTTCTTTGGAAGGAATGATGCTAAAGCTGAAACTCCAATACTTTGGCCACCTCATGCAAAGATTTGACTCATTGAGAAAGACCCTGATGCTGGGAGGGATTGGGGTCAGGAGGAGAAGGGACGACAGAGGATCAGATGGCTGGATGGCATCACCGACTCGATGGACATGAGCTTGAGTAAACTCCAGGAGTTGGTGACGGACAGGGAGGCCTGGCGTGCTGCGATTCACGGAGTCGCAAATAGTTGGACACGATTGAGCGACTGGACTGAACTGTACTGAACTGAATGTGTATGTCAATCCCAAAGTCCTAATTTATCCCTCCTTCCTCTTCCCACTTTGGTAACCATAAGTTTGTTTTCTACGTCTGTGGGTCAATTAACAAGGTATTTTTTAAAAGAGTACTTTATTTCCTATTATCCATAGTGTGTATATAAACCTTAGGAACCTTTTGAAGAAGAGTGCTTAGATCAATACAGGATTAAGGCATTCTTTTTTCTTTGCCCATAATACCATCAAAAGTTTACCCAATTCCTAATAATTATCTTCTCCTTCTTAAAGATGGAAATAAGGAACAGTATTCTCTCTCCACTGCTGGGGAAAAGCAGAGAAATAGGGATAACATTGCCGAGTTACTCTGAAAGACCACCAACCAGATCCAGATAGGAGAGGATAAAGTTATACTTTAAGAAAGCCACTCTGTTTATAAATTTGCCCTCACAAGAAGCAGATAAATTGGTTTTTCATAGGACTATTTCCATAGAATAGATGAAAATATGGAAAACTATGAGTTCAAAATCACCTCACATATTTTCTACAGCATTAGCAGAAACAGAAGTACCATGGTACAGCCACTAAGTTACCCAGGCCCTCAGTCCAACCACAAAATCTGAAACCCTATGTAACTTAACTAACTCTTAATCAAGAAATACTGCTCACAACCACCTCCAAATCTGGTTATAAGCGGACTCCATTCTTCTCACAACTGGACATTTCTGAGCATGGAAACATCTTTTACCATGATCTGTCTCTACCAATATCCTTATTCTGCTCTCTAAGGCATCAAATAATATGTCTGGTCTTCTTACAGTTTTTGTCTGCTTGAATATTTTAAATGCCTTTCTTGACCCATCACTCTGAGCTACCACTAAGTCTTCTCTTCAGAAAAATTAAACTTCCCAATTTGACTGAATGTTTTCTCATGGGATGTTGTTTCCAGACCTCATGCCATTTTTTTCATTCACCTCTAGATGCTCTAGATTACCAAGCTTTTGTTTAGGTGGAGAGTGTGCTTCCACAAGGGAGCATGATTCCAGACATATTGTTGTCACCATACAGTGTAGCAGAGTTTTCTTTGTTGATATGAATACTAACATCTCTTAGCGCAATCTATGACAACGTTGAATTTTCAGCAGCTACATCACGCCAGTGGCTCCCTATGTACAAGAAGCCAAGGACTTGGCTTTAAAAGAGAACATCTGAGGAAAGGACCAGGACCCTAGCTTTTTCTTTCATTGAGCCTAAACTCTTCTCAGGTTCTAAAATCCAAATTTTTCGCCCTCATGTGTGAAGGCATCACCCATTCTTGAGAAATGTATTAAAACGTACTATAGCTGCATAGCGGAGAAGGCAATGGCATCCCACTACAGTACTCTTTTCTGGAAGATCCCATGGATGGAGGAGCCTGGTGGGCTGCAGTCCATGGGGTCGCTAAGAGTCGGACATGACTGAGCGACTTCACTTTCACTTTTCACTTTCATGCATTGGAGAAGGAAATGGCAGCCCACTCTAGTGTTCTTGCCTGGAGAATCCCAGGGACGAGGGAGCCTGGTGGGCTGCTGTCTATGGGGTTGCACAGAGTCGGACACAACTGAAGCAACTTAGCAGCAGCAGCAGCAGCATAGCTGCATAGAGTAGGAGTCTAATTGCAGTTAAGAATACTGAAGGGGTGGGAACAGGCCTCTAGAAGCAAAGCAAGTGAGGCATTAACAGGAGCTTCTAATATCATTTCATTAGTCCCTATCAAACCACTGATAGAATTTAAGAAACCTTGCCAAGACTGCAGAACTATTCAGTAATAGAGCTGAATAAATTTGCCTGAGTAGTATTCTTGTCCACTAATCTATACTCTCTAATCTGCTAGTTTATTATTTTCCAAATCATAACCAGTGGATCATAACAGTGTACTTCTCAGATGCCACAGCAGTCTCACTGAATCAGATTCTCTGATGAGGTCTTGAAATCATCTTTTTCACAAACTGCCCAAGTGATTCTTAAATGGGAACCAGTATATTAGGCAATTCCAGTTAAACCATTTTCCAGAGAAGAATAAGAGGATAAAAGTCGGAGAGAACTTTAGTAAAGTAACAAATTCTCTTAGATATTTAAATGGAAACTCCTTGTCTTCTAGTCTTTAAGATTTGTTTGGATGCAAAGAAACACATATCCCACAACACATCAAATTGTGGTTAAGCAATAGTACTCACAATGCACTGTCTTTTTTGTTTGGCAGGAAAGGTGCTAATAAAAGCTGGTTAGTCTCATGAAATGAAAGATAAGAAGATCAAAAGATTTAAATAATTGCTAGTCACTATTCTACCGGCAAACAATATTATTACATGAACTATCAACACCTCAGGATCTCAATGATTTAGTAACCTAAATGGAATAGAGTTCAGGAGGCTAGATGAGGCTCTAAAGTAAACAGGAACAAACCATAAGTGATCCTATAGTTCTTAATAAAGAATTTAGATTCTGTCTCCTTTGAGATAAGAGTTGTGACAGAAACTGGTTACTTATCCCCCAATTCTCTTTCCTTTCTTCCTAGGTAAGCGATTGCAGTGGACTACATTTACCAGCCTTCCTTTGGTTAGGCATGGTCATGTGACTAATGTCTGGCCAATGAGCTATGAGTGGAAGTTTTTACTACATTTCCAGGCCTCGGCCATAAAAACCTCCCATTCTATTTTCCAGGTTCTCTTTCTCCCAGATTACCAGCTATAGGTTAATGACTACAGAGATCTCAAAGTTGGTAGAGTCAACAGAAGGAAGGAGCCTGGGTTCCTGGCTCACCACATTGAAAGCTGCCCATCTGAACACACTTATTACACTATTGCTTGAGCAAGAAATAATGTTTTGCTCCATCAAGATACTGAAATTAGGGGACTTATTCATTACTAAGCTAACATTATGTTAACTAACACAGGAATTACTACAGGACTTGAATTAACATGATGAATTCTTCAAATAGAAAAGTCATCCTGATGTCACATTACTTAGGAAAAATTAGATACCAAAGGTAAACAAGAACATGAGTTTTTGTTCTAGGGAATCTCATCTTTGTGTAAAATAAAAAAAAGAACAAAGATCAAGGGTACCAATGATCATATAGCTCAAATGACTTCTATGTGTCATTTAATTTAGTAATCTGCCTATGGGCAGATGAATATCCACCAGACATTCAAATCAAAGCATTGCTTACACATTTTTAATGAGCTCCAACAATTATACTACCTCTCGTGTGTGTGTTGTGCTCAGTCATTTAGTCACATCAGACTCTGTATGATCCCATGGACTGTAGCCTGTCAAGCTCCTCTATCCATGGAATTTTCTGGGCAAGAATACTGAAGTGTGTTGCATTTCCTTCTCCAGGGGATCTTCCTAACCCAGAGATCAAGCCCATGTCTCTTGTGTCTCTGTATTGCAGGTGGATTCTTTACCACTAGCACCACCCAGGAAGCCTACTACCTCCCATAGTAACCCAGAATTATCTTTTTGCTCAAGGTATTTTTCTTCATGTATAATTATAGTTTTGCTGCATTAAAAAAAATTTCTCTAAACAACTTGGAGGCAGTCTGCTAGTTTCCCCCTAAATCCATCCTTTTTTCCAAACTATCATAGTTAAAGGCCTATGGCCAACTTGCTAGAAGCTGTGTTTTCTGGCCTCTCTTTCAGTTACATATGCTATTTGACTAAGTTCCATTAGAAAGGGAATGGAAACATTAAATGTAACAAACTCTAGCCATAAAAATTTTTGTTAATGTAACTGACAGTGTAGTGTTCTTTCAGAGTTCTTGGCAACTAGATATGCTCAATAAATGTTAAGTCACTTTCTATCCCATGTTATCTCTATCATGCACTTAAAACATTATGTTTAATGTGTTACTATTTTCTAAGTGGGAGAAAATGGAGGTAGAGGAACAAGAAATTGACCTTTCTGCTCTTAGTACCATATTTTAAGATTTCCATTTGGTTCTCCATTCCCAGGCCTACAGCACCCCTCTAAGAAAAAAAGAAACATTTTAAAGTATGTCTAAAGCAACATTATTTACCCTCCTCTTTCTTAAATTTAAAAATGATATTCATCTTCAAAGTTTTAATAAAGGTAAAGAACAGAAGTTTTGTAATTATGAAAAACTAAAATAAACACAAAGAATTGGAAAATGCAGTTTTCTCATAATTCCATCCATAGTGGTAAGCATACCATTCAAGTCTTTTTGTTAATCATATTAGTATATATAATTGATATATTTAATTTATCTGTATATAAATAATCATATACTTTTTATTAATCTTACTATATTTTGTTTTTACAAAAATAAATAAGTACATTTACATTGAGTTAGGTTATTTGCTTTTTTCTTTTTAGACTTTCTTAAAATAACAGTTTTATTAAAATATAATTTATAGAACATAAAATTCAACTCTTTAAAGTATACAATGCAGTGGTTTTTAGTATATTAAGAGTTTGCAACCATATAACTGCAGAAAATATTCACCACCCCAGAAACTTAATAGCCATGGGCAGTGATTCCCATTCCCTCCTCTGCCCAGTGCCTGGCAACCACTAATTTACTCTCTGTCTCTGTTTATTTGCCTATTATGAACATGTCAGATAAATGGAATAATACAGTATGTGGCCTTTTGTGTCTCTCTTCTTTCATGTAACATAATGTTTTCAGGTTCATACACTTTGTAGCATGTATCAGTTCCTTATTCCTTTTTAAAGCTGAGTAGTACTCCATTGTATGGATATACCACATTTTAGTTATATATTCATCAGTTGATGGACATTTGTGTTGGTAACTTGGTTTTTTGCTTATTAATTTTTTATTAACATGCAATTAAAAATCATGTTTAATGTCTATGGACTAATGCATTCTTATTCCATTGATTAAGAAGAACCATTTCATTGAATGGGATGTACTATAATTCTTAATCCAATTCCCTATTTACAAACTATCCTGCAATAAACATCTCTATAGACAAATCTAAGCAATTCTGTCTCACTATAAATTAGAGTCGGGCAACTAGAATGGGACTGATTTTTTTCTTTAAAGCCATTGAATTCTGAGGGGAAACAGAAGTACAAATATAGCGTGGAATAGGGTGGGCAGGTGGTGAGAGGGAGACCACTTTTTAAAGTTATCTTTCATCAAGGAAAGTAGACTCAGGAATATGCCACTGGAAATGTCTGTAATCTTAAAAGTAAAATGATTTTCTTGACCAAGGGCATATGTAGGTTATGAACTGTCAAGGTGTGGTTCTAACCTCTTTCAGACCTAAAGCAGCCTGAGGCAGCACTCTAACAGCCCCAAAAGACTGAATATAAATCATGCTTTTTGGCAGCTTCTGCTGACGTGCTGCCTGACACATAGCTAAAAGCCTTTCTCAGAGCTGAGAATAAATTCCAATACAGCAATGACAGCTATAACAATGATGCCACATGTTAAAGTGTTTAAAAGCCCTCATCAGTGTAGTCATCCAATACAACATCCTTTACTTAGGTGGATCCTGCTCACTGGAGACAATGGGGAAAGGGAGTGCTGTGCTAAAGAAGACTGTCCTGTAAAAGACTACAGGAGTGAGGTTTTATAAGCAATATTTAGATGAAATGCCCCCTAGTCTACCCTCATCTCACCAAGCCTGAAGGAATCAAGTTCTTCTAGGGCATTTTAGTTGTAAGCAGATGTCTAGCATGCAACACAGAAATGAGAAAAAAGGGGATACGGTATCACTTGAAAAACCATAATAAACACAAATTATGCTGCTTCCAATAGACCGTACAACTTTCTTTTGCAATCTGATTATTCCTCGTGATTCTGGGTTAGGGTGGTGGGAGGTGGTTAGGCTGACATTGTGTCCTGGGGATAAGCTTCTGTGGGGTATCTACATGGGAACATGCACTCCAAGAGCATTTCTGGAAGTCAATGGTTTTGCTTAAAAAGCAAAGTCACAAAAGTGAAAAGGTTTTCCAGCCTCTTTGAAGAGGCAAAATTTATCCATTTCTAATAGTATTCTTTTGCAAGAATTTGCCATAGACTTTTTAACTAATAATATTGGGCGTGTGTGCATGTGTGTGTGCTTGTGTGTGTTTTCAGAGAGTTGTTTTGCAAAGAGAATATGCCTTGAGATTTATAAAGAGAATAGGCAACATGGAGCAAACTGAGGGACCTTCTTGAATCAAAAGAAAAAAAAAAAAAAAGAATTCCCGGTGGTTTCTGGCTCACAGATACTCTGCAAAATGTCCTGGGATGGGGACCATCTGGACAAAGATAATCCAACCCCACCAAACAAAATGCGAGTTAGAAAACAGGAAAAACACACCCCCACACACAAAACAGAGCCAAGAAGCCAAATGATTGCAGGGTAGTAACTTCTTGCTGAAGCTGAAGCTCCAGTACTTTGGCCGCCTCATGCGAAGAGTGGACTCATTAGAAAAGACTCTGATGCTGGGAGGGATTGGGGGCAGGAGGAGAAGGGGATGACAGAGGATGAGATGGCTGGATGGCATCACCGACTTGATGGACGTGAGTCTGAGTGAACTCCGGGAGTTGGTGATGGACAGGGAGGCCTGGCGTGCTGCGATTCATGGGGTCACAAAGAGTAGGACACGACTGAGCGACTGAACTGAACTGAACTGAACTTCTCAATGTAGAAGGAAGTGGAGCTCCACAGGTACCTGGGAATGCAGGGCTGCTTGGAATTTGGGGAAATGCCCCACAGAAAGCCTCAGGATTGGGAAAAAGCATATGCCCTGCTGAATGTGGGGCTATAGAAGGCTACCTGGCCAAAGAGATGGGGGGAGATGGGAAATGGAGAAATTACCATTTTCATAACCATTTTCTATGCTTTCTATAAGCACTCAAAGATCTGTCCAAAAAAAAAAAGTTACTGCCTAGGTGGTTTTGGACAATAGAATAGCCATTTCTTGGGATTCTTTAATATGTTTAACTCTTATGAGGCCTAAAAGATTTCGTCTACTAGATCAGATAGTTAAATTATCAAACATGTAAACAAACATGCAAGACAGTCACAAACAGACAAGGAACTTTCACTGACACGAGATATTATCTGCAAATTTAGCCAAACTTTTATAGTTTATCAGTGTTTACTACAATACTTTTAAAATTCTCCTACTTGACTAGCTTCTCTAAATTTATAGGATAGTTTGAAAACAACTTTCATCATAGTCTTTAGCAGTCCACAGGAATAACATAAACACGTGTGCTGTGGTATCACTGTTGCTTTCATGATAAGCAACATGAAAGTACATGTTTTCTAAGCACAGTAAGATGTCAGGCTACCCATTCTTTATCTAGAAAACTTACCAGTGATTTTATTTAGAGTGTAATCTATCACATAAAATATTTCCCCATCAGAGTATTGAGAGCATGCCTTCTCCTTCATCTCCTAGCTGAAAACCCCTCTTTCCTCCCACTCCATAAATCATGTCAACATCTATTTCCTTTCACTATGTCTTTGAACTATGTAATCAGAGTCTTTTCTGCCAATCAACAGCCCATCCTTCTCCATTTAAGAAACCTGTTGGTTATGGATCAGAACAGCCGTCCACAGCTTGTGAGGCACAAGTTCTATGCTGGTCTAAGACTAGGCAAGTGATCCAAAATGCCCTCTGCAGATAGAAGTGAACTAAAAGGAAAGTTGAATACTGCCTATTAAAATAACCTCACAAAGACACACAGGGAATCACTAATCCAGACCACAGGATAGTCTTCAGCGATTAACGGAGCTTTAAAAAGTAAAATCAATCCATGTGGCCAGGCCAGAAACACTATGGTCCTTGTTGCTAAGCACCCACTTTCTGGTTAGGAATTTTGTTTCACCATCCAACTTCCATTACTTTGCAATTTTTTTTTCCTAAAATGCTTTTGTGTGGTGGGTGGGGGTGGGGTGGGGGTATATCTCACCATTATCACCTCTGAAATAGATAACATATAGGCACTTTAAGGTTAGACTATTTAGGAAAAAATGGAGTAAAAAAAAAAAAACATCTAGTCTTGTGGGTGTCTCTTTTCCTTGATTTATATTTTATTTTTTGGCAATGGGATGCTTTTCCTTAGAATATTAAAATCAGCCTCATTATATAAGAAGGTAAAAGTGGAGCTGCTCTGGTCAAAGATAGGATAAAGGACCCCAATTCTTGCTCCATCTCCCCTGTAAAGTACTGCTTTCCTTCGTCAGTCACAGAGACTATTTCATAGTGTCCTGGGAATCCACAAAAGGTCTGAGAACCATTATTTTAATATAAAGACCATTGGCTGTGAGACCCAGATTCTCATTTAGAAATGGAGCTCAGGTCAAATTGTCTCATGGTAGAAACCAGAAGGACCAGAATGATCTAGGAGCTCAGAGACAGTCTCAACAAGAGTAAGTCAGTCAAGTGGTGGGAGTTAGCATAGCTCCCATGCTTTAACCAGAGTAGCTCTTCTTACAACTGGTTTGATATCCAGGTTCCACTGGGGCTCCAGAATTTGTAATAAAATTTCCTAAAAGGTTATCTCAAAGGTCTTTTTTAATCACAAAGCTCTATATTAGGACTCTCACTCATTGTAGTTCATCTGACTTCTTTGGAGAAAATACTTTCTGAAAGGTCACAGAATATAGCCAATTTATCCATTTGCAGCTGTTAGAATGATGATTGTTAGTATTTTCCATTACATCCTTCCTTGTTACACAAGTCCCCTAGTAAAATACCTGGCTACACTTCTTTCAGAAAAGAAAGATTATCATGACAATTCAGGAAGCAAGCACTAATTCAGTTCTGCTCTTTAAAAATCATTTATTATAACAATGTACATAAGATATTGGCAACCCACTCCCGTACTCTTGCCTGGAGACTTTCATAGACAGAGGAACCTGGAGGGCTATAGTCCATAGGTTTGCAAAGAGTCAGACACGACTGAAGCAACTTAGCACGGCACATATAATATAGTCACTTTAACCAAGTTATCTTTATGATTTTGGCCCAATTTGAGTCTTTTAGCCTCAGTGCTATTCCTAAACACATGTTTTAGAAACTCATAATCTTCATAGTTTCCCATATTATAACAAGTTACCAGTGGGTTGTTTGTATAAAAAGTACATATTGAAGAAATGATGATACTATAGTATGACTTTTCATAAAAACAGCAAAAGTTAATCCCCAAATAAACCAACTTTAGCTGTATTCTCAACTTTGCCAACTGCCTTCCAGTTCCTACGTATATTTTATGCAGCTATTACATGGTGTCCACATCAATCTGCAATATGGTTTTCAATCATTTTATAAACTATTAATATACATGTGCATTTTCTTTCCAGTTATAACTGGTAAAGGCTGCATAATATTCTATTATGTTGATTCATTGTAGTTCACTAACAATTCCCTGACTGACTATACTTCAGTCATAGATTAAGCAGTGAGAAAAGATCAGAGTCATAATGCCAGGA
This sequence comes from Ovis aries, assembly GCF_016772045.2. Classification (NCBI taxonomy): domain Eukaryota; kingdom Metazoa; phylum Chordata; class Mammalia; order Artiodactyla; family Bovidae; genus Ovis; species Ovis aries. The sequence continues at coordinate 162,020,179 of NC_056055.1, read as the reverse complement.
GCATTCTCCTTTGTGAAGGCCTATTTTTGAACTACCAAAATACTCTGCTTGTCTCTCGTTACCACTGGGTCAAGGGTCAGCAGATTGCAGAGTCATCCTTGATAGTCTAAGGTTAGAAAATGTATATGGCAAGGAAGGTGCAAAATGCACACCATATAAGGGCTTTTCAGTCTAACTTGGTCTCTAAGTACAGAGATAATTGGACATTTTAGTTAACACAGTCCCATCAGATTTTGATCACAGCTCTCAGGTTGTAGATGCTACCATATCCAAGTGATTCTCAGCTATCTCCAGTCTTGCTTTCAAGGAAAATCTAACTCAGGAATTACTATAGAAGCAACTCTGTTGAAAAGTAATTTCTTCTATCAAAAAGTATTTAAATTAGAAAATAAACTCAAAAGCTTTGGAATTGGAAAATATTAAGGATGAACCCTCGGGTGCAATCTATTAAATATGTCCTCACCTAAAATAACATACTTCTTCTGCTTGGCATTCTGTGAGCATTTGGGTAGGTTGGACAAAGCTTTTGTCATCCTACAACATATCAGGCAACACCTGGGCCTCCTTCTGTATTTTCAGAATGGGTCACTCAGTTCAGCCACTCAGTTGTGTCCAACTCTTTGCCTCCCCATGGACTGCAGCATACCAAGCCTCTCTGTCCATCATCAACTCCCAGAGCTTACTCAAACTCACGTCCATTGAGTCAGTGATGCCATCCAACCATCTCATATTCTGCCATCCCCTTTTCCTCCCACCCTCAATCTTTCCCAACATCAGGGACTTTTCCAATGAGTCAGTTCTTTGCATTACGTGGCCAAAGTATTGGAGTTTCAGCTTCAACATTAGTCCTTCCAATGAATATTCAGGACTGATTTCCCTTTGGATGGACTGGTTGGATCTCCTTGCAGTCCAAGGGACTCTCAAGAGTCTTCTCCAACACCAGTTCAAAAGCATCAATTCTTTGGCGCTCAGCTTTCTTTATAGTCCAACTCTCACATGCATACATGACTACTGGAAAAACCATAGCTTTGACTAAACAGACCTTTGTTGGCAAAGTAATGTTTCTGCTTTTTAATATGCTATCTAGGTTGGCCATAACTTTTCTTCCAAAGAGCAAACATCTTTTAATTTCATTGCTACAGTCACCATCTGCAGTGATTTTGGAGCCCAGAAAAATAAAGTTTGTCACTGCTTCCACTATTGGCCATGAAGTGATGGGACCATATTCCATGATCTTAGTTTTCTGAACGTTGAGTTTTAACCCAGCTTTTTCATTCTCTTCTTTCACTTTCATCAAGAGTCTCTTTAGTTCTTAGCTTTCTGCCATAAGGGTAGTGTCATCTGCATATCTGATGTTATTGATATTTCTCCCGGCAATCTTGATTCCAGCTTGTGCTTCTTCCAGCCCAGTGTTGCTCATGATGTACTCTGCATATATGTTAAATAAGCAGGGTGACAATATACAGCCTTGACATACTCTTTTTCCTATTTGGAACCAGTCTGTTGTTCCATGTCCAGTTCTAACTGTTGCTTCCTGACCTGCATACAGGTTTCTCAAAAGGGAGGTCAGGTGGTCTGGTATTCCCATCTCCTTCAGAATTTTCCACAATTTGTTGTGATCCACACAGTCAAAGGCTTGGCATAGTCAATGAAGCAGAAATAGATGTTTTTCTGGAACTCTTGCTTTTTTGATGATCCCGCGGATGTTGGCAATTTGATCTCTGGTTCCTCTGCCTTTGCTAAAACCAGCCTAAACATCTGAAAGTTCACTGTTCACATACTGTTGAAGCCTGGGTTGGAGAATTTTGAGCATCACTTTATTAGTGTGTGAGATGAGTGCAATTGTGTGGTAGTTTGAGCATTCTTTGGCGTTGCCTTTCTTTGGGATTGGAATGAAAACTGACCTTTTCCAGTCCTGTGGCCACTGCTGAGTTTTCCAAACTTGCTGGCATATTGAGTGCAGCACTTTCTTAGCATCATCTTTTAGGATTTGAAATAGCTCAGCTGGAATTCCATCACTTCCACTAGCTTTGTTCATAGTGATGCTTCCTAAGGCCCACTTGACTTCGCATTCCAGGATGTCTGGTTCCAGGTGAGTGATCACACCATCGTGATTATCTGGATCATGAAGATCTTTTTTGTACAGTTCTTCTGTGTATTCTTGCCACCTCTTCTTAATATCTCCTGCTTCTGTTAGGTCCAGACCATTTCTGTCCTTTATTGAGCCCATCTTTGCATGAAATGTTCCCTTGGTATCTCTAATTTTCTTGAAGAGATCTCTAGTCTTTCCCATTCTATTGTTTTCTTCTATTACTTAGCATTGGTCACTGAGGAAGGCTTTCTTATCTCTCCTTGCTATTTTTTGGAACTCTGCATTCAAATGGGTATATCTTCCTTTTCTCCTTTGCCTTTCACGTCTCTTCTTTTCTCAGCTATTTGTAAGCCCTCCTCAGACAACTATTTTGCCTTTTTGCATTTCTTTTTCTTGGTGATGGTCTTGATCCCTGCCTCCTCTACAATGTCACAAACCTCCATCCATAGTTCTTCAGGCACTCTGTCTATCAGATCTAATCCTTTGAATCTTTCTCACTTCCACTGTATATTCATAAGGGACTTGATTTAGGTCATGCCTGAATGGTCTAGTGGTTTAGACCTTAACTTTTTCATCAACCAGAATTTGGTTTTCAGATGCAGTGGGTGGTTATTTGATTATGTTCTACATATGCTCAGAGGGTTTTGTCAACGGGAGCCCAAAAGTGTCACTTTCTAGAAATGTTCCTCTTTGTTTCCCTCTTATTGTTAGTCCTTGTCATTCTTGCTCTAAAACATGCTAAATAATTCCAACCTTCCAACGCTGTTTGCACCTTTCCAATACTCATAGCAGGTACTTGGGGCTGTATAAATACTAACGAGCAAATCAGTCTCTGAAAAGTGCTAAATAATCACATTGTTGGAGCTATAACAGCAATACAAAGCACTTCCATTTTCACAAGTACATTTTGAATGTAATAAAATAAAGAGTGTTAGTTAAACAGAGACATTTGCACCATGGGAGGTTGTAGAACTATTCAAAGGTAACAGTGATAGGTTAATATATGAAAGGGGCTGTTGGAAACAGATTATTATTATTATTATTTTAAGTGGCAATATACTTACAGCACTCAAAAGGAATAGAACTGCAATCTTATGATAAGTCCTTAAGTTCTTGATTTTTTTAAAACAACAAATTTCCCTGCGATTAGCATATATCATTCAATGAAAGCTGAAATGCTTCTAGCATTTCCCTACTCTCATTTTTCTCTACAAACTTTGCAAGTTCAGTATGTCAAGTTAGTAAAGTCCAACTGGGATAAACAACCAGCTTGAAATGAACCTTGATTCTCAGCAGCCACAATCATGCAAAGAATAATGATCATTTTCCTCAAGGGTCACCAGAGAGCATAAATCATTAAGAGAATGAAATCCAACCTTTGTTGCTGCCTAAGAAACCTACTATTAGGACTTTGAAGATAGGAACTCCACTACAATCATCAGCACCAGTCTCCAGGAAGCATCTTGTACAAAAAAATAATGTACACTTTAGGCTTTCTTCCATACCACTTCCAAATAAAGCTCCAAAACTATATTTTGACAGTCACTAATTTTTTAAAAAATTTTATTTACTGGTGTAATCACAGTAAAAGAAACACACATAGTTAAAGTAGTATTTAACTTTCCATTTAAACGCATTCCCTAAATGCATTTAAATATTCTCTTTTTACTTTACTCTGCTCCCCCTCAAACTTATGTTTTATACAATGAAAATTTTAAAACACACTGGATCCTTTCAGTACCTTCACCACAGTGATTAAGCCTCAATAAACAGTATTTCATCAAATATGTTTTAGAAATATTCTACTTCCCCAATTTATTGTATGATAGAAAGGCAGGAAATGTTTTTTATCATTTTCTTTACTTCTCTTTTGCATTCCTCATACTTCTTAGTCTCTTAATGATGTCACTGTCTTCATGCCCAGAGCTCTGGGATAGTTAAAAAAAAAAAAAACACACCCTCAAAAAACAGCCATAGTTATGGAGTTTACAAATATGCTTATAGTTTTAGGGTAATTCATAGGGTATGCATTGATTGGCAAAAGCCCTTATTCTCCTTCATTTTGTTTGTAGTGCCTCCATCCCAACTGTAAACATTTAAAGTTTTGCTAAGCAAACATCTCACCAGACCCTAGAAAAACAATAGAGTTTATTGAGCTGAAACAAATACCAAATCAAACCACATCTCTGTCATTCTTTAGCTGTTCAGTGTGTGACAATTACTTAACTTCTCTAGGCCTCAGTGTACTCATCTATAAAATAGGGTAACTGTGCTCATGGGATTATTGTAAGGATTTAATAAAATGCTCATGAAGTAGCTATCTCAGGACATGATCCAAAAAAGCAAAAAAATTAGCTTAGTTGTTCTTTCACTAGCTTTGTTTTTATTTTATTCATCTCATTCAGTGATGGCCATTTAACCAAGACTAAATGAATATGCCCTCTACTCATGGCACATTAAGTTGAATCCACCTGATTTATATATCTTCTTTCTGATAGTCTGGTGCCTTGTATTTTTAAGTTTTTTTATGTGCGAATTTTCGCCTGGATTACAAATGCTTTTATGGAAAGGATTGTATCCTATGTTTTTCTGTTGGATTGAATTATTTGAAGAGAAAATCACTTATAGAACACAGTCAATCAGTAAGCTTTACTGAGTGCCTACTTCCTACAAATAAATATCACCAGAATGGTTCATAGGTCTCTTGGGTTTATACTGGGTGGAATTATCTTTTTACAGTTTAGTCCTTATTTTGTAGAAGCTTCATGTTTAAAATAGTAGAACACTCTTCTTGGTATAGATTTACATTGCCAGCAAGTCTTCATATTTTAGTAAGTATAACCTTCTCAATGGGAGCAGGAAGTTCAAGGTCTGTTAGAATAACACTTCTGTACAATAAACACAAAGTAATAAAGATATCACAATTTCAGTGCAAGTCTGCAGGGAGCCTGAGAATCCTATGATCATATAATGTTATAATTTCAAAATACTTTTAATGAGCATCTGTAGAAATTGAGTTCTAATGTCTTTTTTCAAAAGATATCCATGACATGAATTCTCCATCTAAGTGAGCCTCAAGTTAGCACCCAATTTAAAGCGTTACAGAAATGACATTATTCCCCAACATCTGTTTTACCATGTGATGATTTTGTTGTAAAATTATGATGGCAAAGTTATTTCAGCAGAATTCAAGTGAGACCCTGTGCTGCCACCATCCTTAGATTACTTTCCCATTGCTTCCACATCAGGTTCATGACTGGGAAGGTAGAGAAGAACGCAGTAAGAGGAGACCATAGGATGTAACTTTAACCCGTTATCAGATTTCATGCAGAGATCTACTTTCTCTGCTCCAAAGAAATGACTAATTGTCAAGCAATATAATTATTGCTATGGTCTGAAAATTTCTGTCCCCCAAAATTCATATGCTGAAATTCCAGTGCTCAATGTGATGATATTAGGAGGTGGGGTCTTTGGGAGCTGCTTAGGTCAGGAGGGTAGAGCCTTCATGAATGGGATTGGTACCCTTATGAAAGAGATCTCACAGAGATCCTTTGTCTCTCTTACCCTGTGAAAACACAGAGAGAAGGCACCAGTTATGAACCATAAATAGTCCTCAACAGAAGGCAACCATGCTGATGCCTTGAACTTGGACTTCTCAGCCTCTAGAACTGTGAGAAATAAATGTTCATTGTTTATAAGTCACCTAGTAATTTTTCATAGCAGCCTGGACGGACTAAGACAGTTGTCAATTATCAAATACAATATTTAGAAATTCAGAAAGGAAATTTGTCATAATTCATTTTATTTTTAGTAAGTTATTTCTTTTTTGACCCTGAAGTGTCTTAAGTTGGCAGATATGAAGAAAAAAAAAAAGATCTTTCTACTGGCAAGATACACAGACATTATTTCATGTATAGATATTATTAATAAAAGCTATTATATCACTCTTGGCAAAAGTAACTACTATATACATGATTAGTAGAAAATTATTTTTTGCACATTTAAAACTGTCTAAAATAATCCACTCAAACTAAATTCCTTATCAAAATTTCATGTCTCACAACTCCACATGTAACAAGCAATCAATGATATGCTGAAAAAATTAAAAAGGAAATCAACATACATTCATATAACTTTTATAATAGCCTTGAGCTTTATACTTGGCACATTAAAAGACCAAATCTCACTAATTTTCATGATGACAGTAAATATTACGCATTTAGTTCACTTCAGTCGCTCAGTTGTGTCTGACTCTTTGTAACCCCATGAACCGCAGCACGCTGGCCTCCCTGTCCATTACCAACTCCCGGAGTTCACCCAAACCCATGTCCATTGAGTCAATGATGCCATCCAACCATCTCATCCTCTGTCGTCCCCTTCTCCTCCTGCCCTCAATCTTTCCCAACATCAGGGGCTTTTCCAATGAGTCAGCTCCTCACATCAGGTGGCCAAAGTATTGGAGTTTCAGCTTCAACATCAGTCCTTCTAATGAACACCCAGCTGATCTCCTTTAGGATGGACTGGTTGGATCTTCCTGCAGTCCAAAGGACTCTCAAGAGTCTTCTCCAACACCACAGTTGAAAAGCATCAATTCTTTGGCACTCAGCTTTCTTTATAGTCCAACTCACATATTACGCATATATTTGCTCATATATATTTTTGGAAGAAATGTTGGATGGGCAACAGGGTAGACTCTATGAGTTTTTCTCAAGACACAAATATGGGGCATAAGCTGGTTTTTTCCAGAATGAACAAAAAGACAAGAAGAACTTTTATAGTACCATGAGCACAGTATTGCCATTATTCCTAGAAAAAGCAGCCCCTCAAATAGAGGGACTGTGTTTTCACATCAGTTGTAATTTCTGTGTGTGTGTGTGTCTGTGTGTGTGTGTGTGTGTGTGTGTGTGTGTGTGTGTGTGTGTGTGTGTGTAGCAGAGTATTATTAAAGTAAGAAAAGGGACAGAGAAAGATTCTGACACAGACATCAGAAGGGGGACTGAGAGTGCCCCCCTCACTAGTGTTAGCAAGGGAAATATAAACTTTTTAATTAATTATTACAATAAATCAAAAGACTGTCTCAAGTTTGTGAAAATTTTACCAGATCCACTCCCACAAGTTACATTTTAGGATAACAGAATTAGAACTTAACAACAGAAAGATTCTACCCAACCCACTCCTATAATATACATTATAGAATTAGTCAGAAGGTTTTCAGGAAGGAGAAACTGTCCTCAAGCAGGATACATTGTTGTTGAATAACCCCTAGTACAGAGTTTAAACTGAGTTGTTCATTGTGTAATCATCAGTTTCAGACTTAAAGAAAAAGGCGGTTTTATGTGACTAAGACTAAGGAATGTAGAGAAAAAAAAATGTTTTGTTCTTTCCTCCTCCTTGAGAACCCCAGATCCCTTTCTCCTCCTCAGGGACCCTGGACTTCTTATCAACCTGCCTAGGAATTGACTCTGTCATTCCCCTCTTTTCTTTTAGGAGAATTATGTTGCCAAGGGAAAGGGGCGTCATTTTCATTCCATAACTACTTCCTGCTGTTGAGGGGCATGGTCCCTAAATTGTTGAGACAACATGTTCTGCTAACCCTCATATTGAGGGTCTCTGATCCAGGGGCCCCAAGTAATAGTTGGAGGAGGTTGTGGCCCTGGTAGGAGCCTAGACAACCATTTGTAACTTAAAAGCTTTCAGACGGTTAAAAACAAATGTAGCTAGACAGTTACAGATGCAGGGAGCAAACAGTAAAAGCAGAACAATTAGAATTATTATGATATAGTTTTTCACCATGGGGAGCTAGTTAATGTTTCCCAAAGTGAGGTAACTGAGGCTTCAGGAGTATCCATAGCTTGAATCATCTTGTTCATGTGTTTAGCAAAGTGAGTAACATTAGTACTCATATCTGGTATATAAGTACAATGTTGATTTGAATAATAAATCTGTATTTAAAGACTAATAAGTTGTAACTCAGAAACTTTAAATATCTTGACCAGATCACACTCTTAGAATATGTAGCTTGAACTCCAGATCTCTGAGTCCCCATTAGTACCAGCACAGCTCAGAGCCACATCCAATCTTGCAATGATGAAAGGAGAGAGGGAGGTAGGGAACAAGAGGGGAAAAGAAAGAAACACTGTGGTGAGATCCTGCCATGGGGAAAGGGAAGAAGTCAGAGTCCAAAGTCATAAGTCCAAAGGACAGGAGCCAAACTCAAGTCCATCTCAAGCAGAGAAGAACTACAGCCAGGAGCCAGGAAAGAGAGAGGACATCAGAACTTCTGCAAGGTGCTGGTTCTTGTCAGGAAGCAAGGTTATCAACAAGGGAGTAGACAAGAAGAAACCCAGGAGAAGAGAGACACCTGGCCTACTGACTAGGGGTCCAAAATAAATCCCAGAATAGTGGAGCTGACTCATTTTCCACATTAGAGGGAATGCAGCAGGCAGAAGAGAGGCTAGGATTTGGTTAGAAGCTCTTTTGGGATTGCCTGGCCACACATGGATGGAAAGGCCTCTCAGTATGAGCCTCTCACTAGACCAAGACAACAGTAGCTTCCAGTCACTTGAACAACCAAGCCGTATTTCTAAACCCTACCTTATTATTTATTTTTTTTTCTTTTTTTTTTTTACTTTATTTTACTTTACAATACTGTACCCTACCTTTTTAAAAATTATTTCTTTTAATTGGAGGCTAATTACTTTACAATACTGTGGTGCTTTTTACCATACATAGACAGGAATCAGTCACAGGTATACATGTGTCCCCCCATCGTGATCCCTTCCTTCCCCCTCCCCACCCCAACAGAACACCAGCTTTGAGTGTCCTGTTTCATGCATGGAACTTGCACTGGTCATCTATTTTACATATGGTAAAATATACATTTCAATGCTATTCTCTCATATTATCCCACCTTTGCCTTCTCTCACAGAGTCCCAAAGTCTTTTCTTTATATTTGTGTCTCTTTTGATGTCTTGTATATCAAAAGAGTCATCATTACCGTCTTTCTAAATTCCCGTATATATGCATTAATATACTGCATTGATGTTTCTCTCTCTGACTTCACTCCGTATAATAGTCTCCAGTTTCATTCATCTCATTAGAACTGACTCAAATGCATTCTTTTTTACAGCTAAGTAATACTCCATAGTGCATATGTGCCACAACTCCCTTAACCATTTGTCTGCTGATGGACATCTAGGTTGCTTCCATGTCCTGACTATTGTAAACAGTGCTGCAATAAACATTGGGGTACACGTGTCTCTTTCAATTCTGGTTTCCTCAGTACGTCTGCCCAGCAGTGGGATTGCTGGGTCATATGCCAGTTCTATTTCCTTTTTTTTAAGGAATCTCCACACTGTTCTCCATAGTGGCTGTACTAGTTTGCATTCCCACCAACAGTGTAAGTGGGTTTCCTTTTCCCCACACCCTCTCCAGCATTTATTGTTTGTAGACATTTTGATGGCAGCCATTCTGACCGGCATGAGATGGTACCTCATTGTGGTTTTGATTTGCATTTCTCTAATAATGAGTGATGCTAAGCACCTTTTCATGTGTTTGTTAGTGATCTGTATGTCTTCTTTGAAGAAATGTCTGCCAAACCCTACCTTTAATAAAGATGTGGCTACAGATACCAGTCCATTTAGTGCCCACTAGTTCCTTGGCTGAGGAGGCTGAACCTGCAAGTAGCAGCTAGATGGGGTAAGGGCAGGCAAAGACTTATGCCACTCATTTAGAGCTGTTCCCATAAACCACAAAAAGGCTAATGTCCCTGTGTCAGAAAAACTGACATAAATTCAGGCATGGTGATTTCAAGGTCACATAATAAAGAGCCAAAAGATACAGATACTGACAGTGAGGTAAATAGTAAGTCACATCATAGAAGCCAACTAAAAGAGACAAAATGATGAACACGATACCTTGGAAGATGACATGAAGTTAAAGACATAAAAAAATAGTTTAAACACTATTAAGGATGTAAAATATCAATATACCATTTTAACCAAAAATTACCAAGTGATTTTTAATAATATGTGCAGTGAGGGATGGCTTCCCCTGTGGCTCAGTGGTAAAGAATCCATCTTCAATTCTACTACAGGAGACCTGGGTTTGATCCCTGGTGGGGAAGATCTCCTGGAGGAGGGCCCAGCAACTCACTCCAGTATTCTTGCCTGGAGAATCCCATGGACAGAAGAGGGTGGCGGGCCACAGTCCATAAGGTTGCAAAGAGTCAGACTTGACTGAGGTGACTGAGCATGCAGTGAACGATACTGGCACACCCCTATATTGACAATATGTGTGTGAATTGGGGATGTCAACTTGGCTATGAATATAGAGCTTTAAAAATTGTGTTTATATCCAGTAATTTTACTTTTAAGTCTCTCTCATGAGGAAATAATCTGAGATTCAGATACTTTTAAACCACAGTGTTGACCACACTATTACTTGTGTGTGTTCAGTTGCTAAGTAGTGTCCAACTCTTTGAGACCCCATGGACTGTAGCCCACCAGGTTCCACTGTCCATGGAATTTCCCAGATAAGAATACTACAGTGGGTTGTCACTTCCTACTCCAGGGGATCTTCCCAACCCAGGGATTGAACCCATGTCTCTTGCATCTTCTGAATTGGAAGGCTGACTCTTTACCACTGCACCACCTGGGAAGCTCCACACTATCACTTACCAGACTAAAATAAGTTGGAACCATCAAAATATCCAAAAATAGGTATATTATAGTATATACAGTCCATAAAGCATTAAGTAATCATTAAGCATGTTTATTTTAAAGAATCTAGTACTATATTGTTTGTTGAAGCAGACTGTAAAATTATTATGTGCCATAAATTCCAGTTATATATGTGTGTGTATACAGAGAGAATGTCCCTCCACATTGATGCACATATTTTTCATATATATCTACATAAATAAATATAGATATAGATGAAAATATATAAATATAAGACACAAGAAAAGACTAAAAGGAAACTGAACAGATCATCATCAAAACACAGTTCTGTAGGTAATTTTTATTTCATCATTTATTTTAACTCTCTAAATTTCCGACAATGAATATATATTGCTTTTCATAATCAGAAAAAATATAATAAATTGCTCCTTCATATTAGTATATTTTTCATTTTAGATGGAAAGACATGGCCTGGACTTTGGAGTCATGAAACTTTGTATTAGAATCCTATTTTGAAAAAAAAAAAAAAAAAGAATCCTATTTTGCCCCTAAACCAACTCAGATCTTGGGCAGGTTATTTATCTTCTCTGAGATGAATTTTTCTCATACATAAAACAGAGATAATATCACCTCAAAAAACTATGAAATTAAAAAAGAACATGAAAATAAAGCACTTATAATACCTGAAAATAAATGACAGCTATTATAATAGTATTCCCAGTAACCTTACCCCTCAACTCAACCACCCTACCTCAGAGAATTCCCCAAACACACTTATGTAGTCTTCAGAGAACAGGTTTATAATATTCAATCAGCAACCTATACCAGGCAATACACTATCTCCAGGGTTATGAGGAACTAAACCCTAGAATAAGAACACTATTTAGAAACACATGGTTCACACAATTAAGTCACAGCAGCTTCCCTGACAATTCATTTCAGCCACACAATTACTTTCTCTCATATCTGAAGAGTTTTAAAGGCACTGCTGCTTATAAGTCTAACCCTTCTATTGAATTATACAATGTTCTATACTCTTTTACTCTACAAGATTAACTTTAGTTGCCACAACTTGACCTCCAACCTAAAAATGTAGTCTCCTTCATCTTTATTATTTATTTTTGAAAATGTATTTGCTCTTCACATAATTCTCAGCATACGTTGGGTTAAACAATCTGCTGAACACAGAGAATCCCATTCTCACTCTCCCCAAAGTAATATATTCAACCAGTAATCCACTTCAAAAAAGAATTGTGCATATATAGTCTAAAGACATTTCAACAGTTATAAATTAATATTTAGCAAAAGAGACTGACACACATTGTTTTTCCTGGGAAATTGAAGATTATAGCCTGTTAGTCTAAGAGGTTTTGATGTATAGAGCTACTGTTTACTCTGGTACTACTTGAAAAATAGGAAAGAGAGAGAGGGAGGGAGGAGGGAGGAAGTAGAGGAGGGAAGAAGGAAAGAAGGAAGAGGCAGACATGATCGGAGGGTAGACGAAAGGAAGGGAGAGAGAAAGAGAGGAAAAAGTTAGCATAAATAAGGTAAAAAGCTCTCATCAAAAAAAGAAAACATAGCAAGATTTTTCAGGTGATAGGATTCTTTAAGTTCAGTTCAGCGGCTCAGCCGTGTCTGACTCTTTGCGACCCCATGCACTGCAGCACACAGGCCTCCCTGTCCATCACCAACTTCCAGAGTTCACTCAAACTCATGTCCATTGAGTCAGTGATGCCATCCAACCATCTCATCCTCTGTCGTTCCCTTCTCCTTTGAAGATTGAAAATTGTGCCTTCAATCTTTCCCAGCATCAGGTCTTTTCAAATGAGTCAGTTCTTCACATCGGGTGCCTGAAGTATATACTTTGGAAAGTTGTAGATTCTTCTAATTTGGGGTGGAAGTTGGAGATGGGGAGAAAATATGGAGATGGATTTTTACCTGCCAAAATTGATGGCTAAGTTGGGGTCCACTGATTCCACAGAGCAAAATTATATAATTATTATATTTTATTTCTCTTCTTTGAAGATGGTGTGCAAAAGATAACCTACATGGTAGAGATAGTTTCAGATTTCTGAGATGTTTCCAATTGAAGTCAATGTGAGAGAAAGAAAATCATGCCATTCTGTACAACAAGTATCATTCGCAAATCACTCATTGATTAATTCAATAAGTATTTAATGAGAAGCTGCTCTGTGCCATGCCCTGTTCTAGGACTGGGAATAAAGTGGTGAACAAGACCTGCAAGTCCTTGATCTCAGGACTGTGTTAAACACTCAGTGTTAAAACTACCAGAATGTGGTAGTTTGCAATGAGATCACCCCCAAAAAATGATCAGAAAGGTTAAGCATGCTTCATGCCCTGAAAATAAATAAAGGGATGGATGGAAGTATGGAGAGAGATGGAGGGAGAGATGACAAATAGATAAAGGCCTTTTAGAGGTGTGGGAAAGATCATATACAATGGAATAAAGACACATGGTTTTTGTTTTGTGGTAAAATGTCTTGCTTTGAAATGGACAGAAGTTTGCCTTGAATTCTTTTGGAGCAATGCACGCCAGTTAGGAGGTTGAGCATTTTAAAGGAACATTCTGAAAAAGGAGGCTAACCCTTAAAGACCTCCATGTGTGCCAGCTGTTGGCCTTTCCTGCATGTTCCATCAGAAAGGAATATTTTCCCAGGCATGTGTTTGATTTCAACACTCAATTATTTTCTTCAACCTCACCCACATGCTAGTACATGTCCAATAAAGTGTTGAATTTTTTTCTCTTTAGCTGTAAACACAGTACAAATCCAACTCCCACATAAATAGTATCTGCTGCAAAATCATGTAGCACCCACATATTTGTTTAATGAAACAAGCCCAAATGGAAAAGTTACAATCTCATTTAAAGTTTAGATGCCTGGGGACAATTCTGATAATGTTTAGAGGTGGATAATTGTGGGAAACAGAAGAAATGGGAGATAAATATTGGCAGTGGCTGAGAGAAAAGGAAAAAGCTGTCTTCAGATCCATGAGCAACACTAATGAATCACATAGTGTAAAAGAGCAAGGATTTCATGAGTATTTGATGTCTAAGTATATATTTTACTTAAGTGCCAGGAAACTTCTGATTTCCACAAGGACAACTACTTACAAAAGGAATAAGAAGTATTATTGCAAAACATTCAGCAACGGCCTTGAATTTAAAAAGTTTAACTGAACTCCTACTGTTTCAAAATTTAACTAGAAGCCCAGAGACTAAGGGCTTCCAGATAGAGAAAGAACACTGTAAGAAATTTTTACATTCATAGCTGGATAATTCCATGAGGTTAAAAATAAGGAAAGAAAGATGCTTTGGAAGCCCACATTCATTCCCAGAGGAAAGGTATCACACTCCACAAACCTAAAAGAAAGTCACTGCTGAGAGGGCATAACTGTGTAAGTGGATAAAGCACAGGGACTAATCCCAAAAGTCTCCTTCGGGTTTGTTTTTCAAGATTAAAAAAAAAACAAACAAATTATATAATTGTTGTGTAGCTTAGAAGACTTATTGCAACATTCTGACTGGTGTTTACGAAAAATTTTTCAATTTACTTATTTTCATCAGAGGATCCAAAACATCCAAGATTTATTTGAAAAACGAACCATTTCTTAGAAGCATATGATGGCCAGATTTGGCTCTATCTAAAATTACATATTTTTATTATTCTTGTTTTTACATCTAGTGTGTATATATGTGATAGAAAGTGATGTTTGTTCTCCCAGAAAAGACCCTCTAAATATCTCTCAAGTTCTGATTCTCAGTGACCAAGAAGAATATTACATAAAAGCCAGTCATGGGAGCAGGGGCTTAGGCATCCAAGGAGTGAAGCTGGAAAGTGCAAATATCTAGGGAGGAATAGATCAACAGACACCATGGTTGCCAGGAATCAGTCTCAGGAATATTGGGCTATGGTGCCGAAGTTAACTTGTCCTAACTAAACATTCTAAACCAAACAAGTACTTTTTTGGTCTGTTCCTGACTATGCTACAACTTGGGTCCCCCAGGAAAATGTCATGAGTCCAAATAAGACCAATGAGCTCGATTCTGGGTATAGACCCATTACTTTCATTCTGTTTCACAGCCAAAGATATCCTCCCTCCCTGCAGTACCTCACTATCACCCATGTACACATTTTATCAGTCTTTATCACCTTCCAGGTTAACTATATGACATAGCGGTCAAAATATGAGTTCTGGAATCAGACTTCCTGAATTCAAGTCCTGCCTCCACTACTTTACACCACTGTGGCCTTGGACAAGTTACTTTTCTCATCTATAAAAGGTAACTAGTGAACATTTATCCTTATTTACTTTTTTTTAGGGAGATTTCTCTGGTGGTCCCACATATTTTTATTTTTTTGATCATTATTTGTAGCCCTACTTATATTTGGAGAGTCTCTCCCTTTATGAATCCTGGTCCAAGGCAGAGAGTCTAGCCTCCCAGTATGGAAACTAGAAATGTGGGACATTCATCATCCCCTAGGATGTAGCCACATAGTCAAATCTAGACAGATTAATCCACTTTGAGTCACTTATTTTGACTCAAAGAAGCAGGAATGGTGGGAAATTATTCTGGGGCTAAGTAGTACTTCTCTCATAAGAAGGTCCACTTTCTCCGGGAGCAAAGATGAAGGGACAATGGGGACATCAGACTTGGCAGCATCAGCAGTGCAAACTGAGGCATCTAGAGCTTAGTGGTTGTCAGTTCTGAGGGACAATTTATGCTGTGTGAAAAGTAGCTGCTTAACTGAAATATACTGACTAAAAGGAAAACAAGAAACAGAGAAAGAAAAGGAACTGATCAAATCAGTCCTCTATTTAAAAACCTTTAATAGCTTTCTATCCAATAGACTAATATCAAATATTACTTTGACCTATAAATCTCTGGGGAATTTGCTCAAGCCAAACTTTCCTAATTCAGTCCATACAACTTAGTCTCAGACCACAACGGATTCCTCTCCAGGCTGAAACATTATCGTTTATTTCATGTCTTTACCATTTAAGGCTTCCCAGGTGACACTAGAGGTTTAAAAAAAAAACCCTACTGTCAACGCAAGAGACATAAGAGACACGGGTTGATCCCTGAGTCAGGAAATCCCCTGGAGGATAGCATGGCAATCCACTCCGTATTCTTGCCTGGAGAATCCCCATGGACAGACGAGCCCGTGGAGGGGTGTGGGGGCTACAGTCCATAGGGTCACACAGAGTCAGACACAACTGACCCTCCAGGGGATCTTGCCAACCCTGGAATCCAACCCAAGTCTCTTAAGACTCCTGCATTGGCAGTCAGGTTCTTTACCAATAGCACCAGCTGGGAAGCCCTTAGGGCCCTTCTTCAAAATCCCTTCCTTGGCCAGCCTTTTCTAACTGTTCTGCCAAGAGAGAATCAAGCGCTCCCTTCCTGGGTGTTCCCCTAGTCTTTGATAAGCACCTCAGTTCAGTTCAGTTCAGTCGCTCAGTTGTGTCCGACTCTTTGCGATCCCATAGACTGCCGCAGGCCAGGCTTCACTCTTCATCACCAACTCCTGGAGCTTGCTCAGACTCATGTCCATCAAGTCGGTGATGCCATCCAATCATCTCACCTTCTGATAGGCACTTACTTAGAGCATTTACATGCTGCATATCACAGGAATTGTGATATGCATGTATGCCTTCTTTGGAGCAAATTAGTTTTTTACTTCCTCATTCTTAGCATCAAGCATACTGTCAGTTGATGGGCACTCAAAAAACAATTAAATGCAAGCATGAAGTTCAAGGACCTAGTTTTGGGAGAAACCAACTGTAAAAAATTTAAAAAATTAAGACACAGTTTGGTCTCAGCCAAGAAATATATTTGGGCCTAGAGGGTATATATAGTTAAAGTATAAAAATGTAATTTTTACATAGAGTTTACTGCTTGGGGTACATAAAATCAGGTACTGAACAAGAAGCAGAAGTAAGAAAACAGATACTGACATTCCAATAAACATTTTTCTCCAACAAACACATATAAATAATCAGTGTCCCTTGGACCAAAAAGAAGTTTGTTAAGATGGGAAGCAAGACTAAGTGAAATCTAAAATAAGCTGACTTATTTCACTCTTCTTCTTTAGTTTGGAAGCAAAATAATTTTTGTTCAGGAGTTCTAAAGATATTTTGCAATATATAATGCAAAAGAAGAAAAAGTTGGGGAACTTGAACAAAAAGAACTTAGACATGCATGGGTGAAACCAGTGTCCAATGTGGGGCCTTTGTCTGTTGTACTCTCTACGGTAGTTCATTGCCTTCACTTTGCAGATCAACTGACTTCACTTCTCTCTATTCATTAAGACCCTCATGTCCTCTCTTTTCCTTCTTACCTGGATCAAAATCTTTGATCGATCATTAAAATTACACCTTGGCAAATAGCTGAAAATCCCTTGTCCCTCTGTGCTTCTATAACTCCTGCCTAGCAAAATTTCAGTTCGCTGACTATGACATCCTGGCATGATTCATTCTTCATCTATCACCCCTCCCATCTTCTCAAAGAGGCTGCTCACATTACCAACCTTCTCTCTTACATCCTCAAATGTTTTCTCTCTGCTGCACATTCCTATCAGGATTCAAACATGCTCTAGTATCTCCCATCTTTTGAAAAGTCCTTTCTTGTTGACTTACAAGGCTCATCTGAGACCACTTCTCTCTGCTTCCCTCCACAGCCAATCTTTTCTTAAAAGGTTATCTGTGCATTCTCTATCAACTACCTCGCTGCCCGCTTACTGTTCAGGTCAGTCGCTCAGTCATGTCTGACTCGTTGTGACCCCATGGACTGCAGCATGCCATGCTTCCCTGCCCATCACCATCTCCTGGAGCTTGCTCAAAATCATGTCCGTCGAGTCAGTGATGCCATCTTCTGTTGTCCCCTTCTCCTCCCGCCTTCAGTCTTTCCCAGCATCAGCGTCTTTTCCAATGAGCCAGTCTTCTGATACTTTGGCATCAGGTGGCCAAAGTATTGGAGCTTCAGCTTCAGCATCAATCCTTTCAATGAATATTCAGGACTGATTTCCTTTAGGATGGACTGGTTGGACCTCCTTGCAGTCCAAGGGACTCTCAAGAGTCTTCTCCAACACCACAGTTCAAAAGCATCTTTGGTGCTCAGCTTTCTTTATAGTCCAACTCTCACATCCATACATGACCACTGGAAAAATCATAGCTTTCACTAGACAGAACTTTGTTGGCAAAGTAACGTGTCTGCTTTTTAATATGTTGTCTAGGTTTATCATAGCTTTTCTTCCAAAGAGCACACGTCTTTTAATTTCATGGCTGCAATCACCATCTTCAGTGATTTTGGAGCTCAAGAAAATAAAGTCTGTCACTATTTCCATTGTGTCCCCAAATATTTGCCATGAAGTGATAGAAACAGATCCCATGATCTTAGTTTTTTGAATGTTGAGTTTTAAGCCAGCTTTTCCACTCTTCTCTTTCACTTTCATCAAGAAGCTCTTTAGTCCCTCTTTGCTTTCTACCATAATGGTGGTATCATCTGCATATCTAAGGTTATTGATATTTCTCCCATAATCTTGATTCCAGCTTGTGCTTCATCCAGTCTGGCATCTTGCATGATGTACTCTTCATGTGAGTTAACAAGCAAGGTGACAATATACATCCTTGAGGTACTCCTTTCCCAATTTGGAACCAGTCTGTTGTTCCACATCCAATTCTAACTGTTGCTTCTTGACCTGCATACAGATTTCTCAGGAGGCAGGTAAGGTGGTCTGGTATCCCCATTTCTTTAAAACATTTCCACAGTTTTTTTGTGATCCACACAGTCAAAGGCTTTAGCATAGTCAATGAACCAGAAGTAGATGTTTTTCTTGAAATCTCTTGTTTTTTCCATTATCCAACGAATGTTGGCAATTTGATCTCTGGTTCCTCTGCCTTTTCTAAATCCAGCTTGAACATCTGCAAGTTCTCAGTTACTATTTTGCCTACCGTAATCTAAGTCCTATCTCTACTTCCAAAATTATTCTCACTGAAGTCACCAATTACCTCAAAATTATTAACGTCTCATCTTACTAAACTACCAACCACATTCAACAAAGCTGAATTCTCTCTTCTTGTTGAAATGTTCTCTTCTTTCTGTCTGTGACACCATAGTCTTCTGAATGTCTTATTTCTCCTAAACAGAGAACCTTATATCCAACTAATTCTTCAACATCACCATTATGTCTCAAATACATTTCAACCATAAAAAAGTAAAATTAAATTTTTATTTCCTCTCCAATTTGCCCCAACTCCAGCCTTCCTTATTTTGGTAAATGGAATCTTTTCTACCCACTTAATTGCACTAATGAAGGGGATAAAAGTTCCCCTTCATCCTTATCCCCTCATCCAAGCCATCTCAAGTTCTGTCTACTTAACTGACAAAATACATCTGAAACTATTAACTCTTGCCCGTCTTCGTGCTGTTTTTGTAGCCCAGGCCACTATAATCTTAGCTCAAACTAAAGAAGTTTTACTCCATTTTTCATACTTGCCTCCTCTTCCAAGTGACTTTCCACATAGTGGCAAGGGTGGTCTTCAGCTACTTAAATCCAACTGTGTAATTCCTCTACTTAAGTTTCAATGGCTTGTCATTCTTCTTAGGATAAAACATAAAACCTTTAAAATGGACCACATCTGGCCCCTGCCCATAGACTTATCCCTTAACCCTCAGCCCCTCCACACACACCATGCTGGCTGCCTTTCCATTCCTTGAGTGCTCCTAGTTCCTCCCCTCCCCAGGGCCTTGATTCTAGTGCTTATATGCCTGGAGCAATCTTCTCTCCAACTTATTCCTTGGCTAATTCTTACTCATCCTTTAAATCATATTAGTGTCATTCTCAGAAAGACTTTTCCTGACTTCCTAAACTAGCATCAATTATAATTTTCAATCAAAGAGTATACCTTATATTTTTCCTCTACAGTTCTTACAACAATCTGAAGTTTCATTTAATTAACATCTGTTTCCCAAGTAGATCACAAGTTCCACAAGGGCAGGAATTGTGTCCATTTTGTTCAAGGTTGCATTCTCAGCATATATATCAGTACCTGACTCACTAATAAATATTTGCAGAATGAATGGGAAATTAGCACTTGTTATAAACCTGCATTTGACTGTCCTTATCTGATTTGAGGAGAGTAGGATTTGTTGATTTCCAAAGTGGGCTTCCTTTGTGACTCAGCTGGTAAAGAATCTGCCTGCAATGCAGGAGACCTGGGTTCGATCCCTGGGTTGGGAAGATCCCCTGGAGAAGGGAAAGGCTATCCACTCCAGTATTCTGGCCTGGAGAGTCCAGGGACTGTATAGTCCATTGGGTGGCAAAGAGTTGGACAGTCATGTCCAGTCGTGACTGAGCAACTTTCACTTTCAAAGTGGGCAGAAAGAACAATATACCCTCAAGACACAGAATGACAATACACAGAGCAAGAGACATGGCTAAATTGCTATAGAATAAAACCCCAGCTCAGTTCCCTAGATGAATGGCACAGAAACAAGGAGTCAGAATGTGAAATTAGAGCTGACTAAAGTCATATACTGGAGTGGCAACCCACTCCAGTGTTCTTGCCTGGAGAATGCCAGGGACGGGGGAGCCTGGTGGGTTGCCGTCTATGGGGTCACACAGAGTCGGACACGACTGAAGTGACTTAGCAAAAAAAAAAAAGTCATATACTCTATTAGATGGAATTGCAACATTCATTTTAACTTCTGTATCTCAAGTCTGTCTTCATATTGTTCATGAACTTAAAGGCTCTATTAAACCACCAGACCTAAAACTGTAAGTACATTTACAAAGGTATGTATTTTTGTATATTTTGCACAGAAGTATGAGTCTTGCTGCCTCATTTCACTGAGCTATACACTGGTTCCTCTGTCCAGAGGTGCAAACTAGAACATTTTGCATTTGATTTTATGACTCATCCAGTAACAGACATAAAATAATGAGGCTGAGAGAGATGCTATGCAGATGAAAAAAGAGATGCTATACAGATGAAAAAAGAGATGCTATGCAGATGAAAAAAGAAAGTCCAGAGCTGTGAATAATATTCCTGCAAAGTCTCAAGTAAAATTAAATAATAAACAAATCTCATACCACTCCTAGTCCAGTCCAGATCTAGTGATTACAGTGTTAAATTCCAGAAATCCTATCAATAATCATGGGAATTGCATGCACCCAAAATCAGAAGAGTATTCTCAGCCTACCACTGCTGCCCACAAGAGAATAAAGGTCAGATACTTAAACTTATAAAAAGTTTGCTTCACTTTCTTATTTCCTTTCCAGAAGCTTTCTCATTCTGAAGCTAAAAACCTATGCTCATAGTTATTCCTTTAGTCAGTTGAATATTTCCTCAGCATAATTTTCTCCTATTCTACAAAATATGCAAATTAAATAAATTAAGAATGGAATGGATATCAATTCCTTAGCTTCACAGGTGACTAAATCTAAGTTTAATTTACTGCCTGCAAAACGTTGTTGTTGTTGTTGTTCAGAGGCTAAGTCATGTCTAACTGTTTGTGACCCTGTGGACTATAGCACGCTGGGCTCCTCTATCATCCAGTTTTTCCTGGAGTTTTCTCAAATTCTTGTTCACTGAGTTGGTGATACTATCTAACCATCTCATCCTCTGCCTCCCCCTTCTTCACTCTTTCCCAGCACCAGGGTCTTTTCTAATGAGGTGGCACTTCATATCAGGTGGCCAAAGTATTAGAGCTTCAGCTTCAGCAACTGTCCTTCCAATGAATATTCAGGGTTGATTTCCTTTAGGACTGACTGCTTTCATCTCCTTGCAGTCCAAGGGACTCTCAAAACATACCTAAATCTTAAATATACTGTCTTTCTTGCTATATGGAAGGTTAGATAATTCCATTTAAATAGTTAGTTTAGCAAGATGTAGCTCTTCTTCTAAAGGATTGTAAAACTTAAATCAATCATCATATTCAATATGAGATTTGATAATCAGGGTTGTTAAGCAAGAAAATATTGAGTTTCCAACTTTGCTGTTTTTAGACCTTTTTGGCTCGTTAATGATTCGAGCCTGTGCCTTTGGTCATTCTTGAATGTTAATCATAGTCATAAAGTACAGTCATAAAATAGCAGGTATAGGAGATTTTTTAAAAATTTCACTGATCCCAAATTGTAATATGAAAGGTAGTTTCTTGAACGAACCACCAGTAGGTACTTCATTGATATTTACCATTTTCTCCGAAAGGTAGGTTATACGAAATTTGCAATCAACTAAAGATTCTGCTAAATTAAAGGCTTCGTGATTTAAGAACAGCCAAAATGTTCCTAGTGAGTCCCACAGAACTAGAGAACTTCTAATAGAAGAATCTTTTGGTTACATAACTTATATGCAGAGCATAACATGAGAAATGCTGGGCTGGAGGAAGCACAAGCTGGAATCAAGATTGCCAGGAGGAATATCAATAACCTCAGATATGCAGATGACACCACCCTTATGTCAGAAAGTGAAGAGGAACTAAAAAGCCTCTTGATGAACTTGAAAGACAAGAGTGAAAAAGCTGGCTTAAAGCTCAACATTCAGAACACTAAGATCATGGCATCCAGTCCCACACTTCATGGGAAATAGATGGGGAAACAGTGGAAACAGTAGCTGACTTTATTTTCAGTCAGTTCAGTTCAGTCACTCAGTCGTGTCCGACTCTTTGCAACCCCATGAATCGCAGCACACCAGGCCTCCCTGTCCATCACCAACTCCTGGAGTTCACTCAGACTCACGTCCATCGAGTCAGTGATGCCATCCAGCCATCTCATCCTCTGTCGTCCCCTTCTCCTCCTGCCCCCAATCCCTCCCAGCATCAGAGTCTTTTCCAATGAGTCAACTCTTCACATGAGGTGGCCAAAGTACTGGAGTTTCAGTTTTAGCATCATTCCCTCCAAAGAAATCCCAGGGCTGATCTCTTTCAGAATGGACTGGTTGGATCTCCTTGCAGTCCAAGGGACTCTCAAGAATCTTCTCCAACACCACAGTTCAAAAGCATCAATTCTTCGGCGCTCAGCCTTCTTCACAGTCCAACTCTCACATCCACACATGACCGCAGGAAAAACCATAGCCTTGACTAGATGGACCTTATTTTGGGCAGCCCCAAAATCACTGCAGATGGTGATTGCAGCCATGAAATTAAAAGATGCTTACCCCTTGGAAGGAAAGTTATGACCAACCTAAACAGCATATTAAAAAGCAAGAGACATTACTTTGTCAACAAAGGTCCATCTAGTCAAGGCTATGGTTTTTCCAATAGTCATGTCTGGATGTGAGAGTTGGACTATAAAGAAAGCTGAGCGCCAAAGAATTGATGCTTTTGCACTGTGGTGTTAGAGAAGACTCTTGAGAGTCCCTTGGACTGCAAGGAGATCCAGCCAGTCCATCCTAAAGGAGATCAGTCCTGGGTGTTCATTGGAAGGACTGATGTTGAAGTTGAAACTCCAATACTTTGGCCACCTGATGTGAAGAGCTGACTCAGTTGAAAAGACCCTGATGCTGGGAAAGATTGAGGGCAGGAAGAGAAGGGGATGACAGAGGATGAGACAGTTGGATGGTATCACCGACTCAATGGACATGGGTTTGGGTAGATTCCAGCAGTTATTGATGGACAGGGGGGCCTGGCATGCTGCAGTTCATGGGGTCACAAAAAGTCAGACATGACTGAGCGACTGAACTGAACTGAAAACCAGTCAAAGAGTTCACAAGCAGTTCCCTCTCTTGGAATTCAAAAGCAGGGATGCAACTCTCAAAAAGAGGGGTCTTGTTTCAGATCTGGAAAGGAATTAGAGCTATTTGCTCAAACCACTGAGATCTATGTTTATGGAGTCAAAATGTCATCGTGAACTATTTACTGTAAGTACTTTAAACCTGTAATAAATTGATATGCAGCTTGAGTAGCCACACATTTTCACAACTCTACCCTATAAACTAGCAGCTTACACTAAAAAATGCTGTACCTTTTTCCTTTGCACTCAGTCTACTTCCCCAGCTTAGGCTATAAAAGCTCATCCAACAGCCTTATTTTCATCTTTAGAATTGAGTGAGTAATTTTTAAAATCAGCAGAAGTAATGAAATAAATAAATAGGGAGATGGGTTATAGAAAGTAAAGTAAGCATTAAGGAAAATAATCACTACTTGAATCAGGCTTATGCTTGGACCCTCTTGCAACCTGCCCCTACACACTGACACAGATCAGCCATGCAAAAGCATGGGTGGTAAGGAGTTTGCTTTCCAAAGATCTCTGTGAAATGGAATCTGCACTGCTTCAACTGAGGCTAAATGGTTCATTTCACCTTCGAAGACCCAACCAAGGAAGCTAGTACCAGAAAGAGCCTCCCTGTGTTTTCTCCTCACACAGCAGACCCTGCAGCATTCCAGGTCATCATCCAAGAGGCTACTGGGAAGCCAGGTTCCAGCCATTCTGATTCCTCTTATCACATGTCTGTGCTGTCAGAGGGTCAGACCTAAAGGAGCAAAAACTTGAGCCCTGAAGAACTGTTCCATATTTTCCAGCCCTCAGGACCCAGTCAGAATCACAGCTGGCCTCTGGTCTTACTACAAAGAAAACACAGTCTAGAGACAATGTGTGCTTACTCAGGTCACACTGCCAATGAAGGCTCAAATTCGGAGATGAAATGAACATTTGGCCCCGACCATGTGGCTTTCCTTTTTTACTCTACTACCATCTCTCAACTGAACCAGTTAGCTGGGAAGAAAGGCTGGCTCGTGCATCCCTATGTTTTGCTAGTATATTTGTTTAAAATTTTTGTTAATATGATGTAAGGCCAGAAGCAGAACAGCCAAGGAGGAAAGGCAGCGGTCTGCAAGGCAATACAGTTTTACAGAAGTCACTTCTTGTAAGATGGTCCAGCCACCAGCTCTCTGTTTCTCCATGTTTCCCAACCATTTTGGCAGAGTGTCATCTCTCCAGCCTCTAGAGTTACATATGGTGTAAGATCTCACTGTGTAAACTGACAGCAGAACTACTCCAAGTTCTCCCCCATAGAAAAGGGCTGGTAGGATCCCCCTGTGTCAGAAAAACAGAAAGAATTTGTATTTCAAGTAGCAAAGTTTCTATAGGGAAAAGAAGGCTCCAAGGTCCTCATTCTAAGAAAGGGCCCCTGATCTTTTTGTGCATAGACCCCTTTTCAGTCGTGTAAAGTTTGTGATTCCTTCTGACAATAATGTTTTTAAAAGCATAAAATAAAACATAGGAATAGAAAGGAAACTAATTAAATGTAAATACTAACATCAAAATGTTAAAAAACAAATTAACGGTATAGCAATATACTCTTTAGTAATATATGAAACAACAAAATAGATTTATAGGTCTGATAATTGTCATGTTTTTTGAAGTAATTTTGAATGTAAATAATACATCATGATATGTATTGTGACTGTAATGTGATACAAAAATATCTGTGGTTTCTACTAATGGCTGCATCACAGGTACCTTGAATACTATTGTAATTAGTTGCCTATATTAATAATGATAGGAAACGCTAAATTTTATTAGAAATTAAGGAAAATCAAGGTGTACTTTCCTTTCAGTCCAAGTCCATGGAACTCCTGAATTCTATCCATGGACCTCAGATGAAGAATTTCTGCTGTAAAGAATCATTATGTCTTTCTGACAGCCAATTTTGCCACCTAAAGAATACATACTATGCACACTTGAGCACACTTAGTTTAACATTTCTTAATGCCATTACCTTTAAATTGAAGGTTATCTAGGAGCCAATAGGAATTAGATTACTCTGCTATTACTTTCACTACATCAATAGCTAATATAGTCTCATTAGCTCAGTTCGCTCATAAGCATTATTTTCCAGAGTGAGATCATTGCACAAGTAAATATTGATTACTCACATGGATTATAGCAAGTCTTAGGTATAGGTCTGTCTGTCTCTGGGGTTGTATATGCCGGCCAACATCTCAGCTGAGAATATGGGGTGAATCACTGGTTAAATGAGTTTAGGGCTCTCCGTTTATCGCAGGAAGTAAAGAAGGATCTACTACACAGCAAGTGCGGACCAGCTGTTGCCTGCCTCCATTTTGGCATTAGGGACAAGGCAAAATCACAATAGTGACAGAGATTCAACTTAGTTCATAAAATTTGCATCGCCTTCTATTGTGTTTACCAATATTCCTATCCCATTTGCGTACTCTTGCCTCTAAGCTTCAGCACACAGTAAATACATTCTCAACTAAACACTATCTCTAATCGTACTCTCTTTTTATTCCTGCATGTTAGTTTTTGCTACACAACTGAATTATACATTGTGCACAACCAGAACACACACTTTACTTGCCAAAGCACTGAGCACAGTGCTGGGCACATTATAGGGACTTCTTATAAATACTTTCCTATTAACCAGAAGTAAATAAGAAATATTTAAAGAGAGAAGCAAATATACTGACTGCTTTATTAACCACTTTTTTGTTTTCATGGGTGTTCTGTATCTAAAATAAATAAATACATCAGACATGCCAGAGGGAATTGGTGCAATGGGACTGCCTGGATAACAGTTGCCAAGGATTGATAACATTTTCTTTGAGAAGACCATATGAGCAAGAAACTTATTAAGAATGGATGGTATGTGATGGTTCTTAGCAACAGCAGTACCACCAAAGCCTAGCATTCATTTGTTCATTCATTCTTTCACTAAGTGAAGTCTCTCGGTCGTGTCCAACTCTTTGCGATCCCATGGACTGTAGCCTACCAGCCTCCTCTGTCCATGGGATTTTCAAGGCAAGAGTACTGGAGTGGGTTGCCATTTCCTTCTCCAGGGAATCTTCCCAACTCAGGGATCGAAACCAGGTCTCCTGCATTGCAGGCAACAAACATGTAAATAAGGGCTCACTAGGTGTAAAGGAGGGGAAAAACCTAGTGTTCAAGACTTAAGGAAATCAAAGCCTGAGAAGGTAACAATAATCCATTTGATTTCTTCTATTCCTTTCCTTTGTTGCTACCCAATTTAGGCCTTGAATCACTGAAACCTCTTCTTGTCATTGGCTCCCATTTCCAGTCATGTGTTATTTGTGTAACATAACCTCCTTCCCCAAATCATACTGCTGCCAAATGAATCTTAATAAAATAATTATAACACTGTTGCTGCTCCTGCTAAGTTGCATCAGTCGTGTCCGACTCTGTGTGACACCATAGATGGCAGCTCACCAGGCTCCCCTGTCCCTAGGATCCTCCAGGCAAGAATACTGGAGTGGGTTGCCATTTCCCTCTCCAGTGCATGAAAGTGAAAAGTGAAAGTGAAGTCATTCAGTCCTGTCCGACTCCTCGCGACCCCATGGACTGCAGCCTACCAGGCTCCTTCATCCATGGGATTTCCCAGGCAAGAGTAGTGAAGTGGGTTGCCATTGTAATAAATATATTACCTAAATGCTGCTGCTAAGTCGCTTCAGTCATGTCCGACTCTGTGCGACCCCAGAGATGGCAGCCCACCAGGCTCCACCAATCCCTGGGATTCTGCAGGCAAGAACACTGGAGTGGGTTGCCATTTCCTTCTCCAATGCATCAAAGTGAAAGTGAAGTCGTTCAGTCATGTCCGACTCCTAGCGACCCCACGGACTGCAGCCTACCAGCTCCTCCGTCCATGGGATTTTCCAGGCAAGAGTAGTGGAGTGGGGTGTCATTGCCTTCTCCAACCTAAATGCTGGATAACAGAAAAAAAGTTTGAAGAAACAATATTTCCACAAAATGTTGTATAGCCAATAAAAAAACAATGTTCACAAAGGATTTTTAATAATATGGGACATTATAGCTATTGTATTAAGTATAAAAACTAAAAATAAATTGTATATAGTGTAATCTCAACCACATAAGCACACACACAAAGAAACAGAACTAGATAGAAACAGCAAAATATAAACCACAATTACAATGATTGGTGGCTACAGAAATTATTGAAACATATTTATTTATAAAGAAAAATTATAATCAAAATGCATAACTTTTATACATCTTTAAGTCCACTAGTACCTTTTATTAACCAAAAATTAATCCTAAAACTACAAATCCAATTATTTAATTCATAGTCGCATCTCATTATCCTTCACGACCTTACTATGACTAGTGAGCAGCAGAGGCCAGTCCTTCGACTCGACCAGCCTTTAAAGGTACCTA
Source organism: Ovis aries (assembly GCF_016772045.2). Classification (NCBI taxonomy): domain Eukaryota; kingdom Metazoa; phylum Chordata; class Mammalia; order Artiodactyla; family Bovidae; genus Ovis; species Ovis aries. The sequence continues at coordinate 161,992,238 of NC_056055.1, read as the reverse complement.
CATGCTGACGCCCCTTCCTTCGCCATAGTTTCTCCCACTTCTCATCCCAAGCGGTAGTTCATTTTCCGGTATGTTACTCCCAAGCTCTCCAGCCTCTGTACCTTTGCTTAGGCTGTTGTTTCTTCCCAGAGCTAGATTAGGGGGAAGCCAGATGGCAACCACTCTAACAGTATGTGCTGAAATGGAGCAAACAGTGTTTACTAGAATTCCATTCAGAAACAGCACTGTAGGAGTTAAGAAGGAATAATTTAATAAAGCCGCCTGGGAGTGGGGGCATTGGCAGAGGTAAGTGTGCATAATCACAGATGGCAGGTGGCTAGACTGCCTTCCAGGCAGAGTGGGTCCAGGTGACTGCAGGGCTTTTATCCTGCTAAATAGGGTGGACAGTCTTGATACTAGAGAGTCTTGGTAGGCAGTATAGAAAAGGCTCATGTGGGTCTTATTCTCTTCCACTAAACAAATGTTGAGCAAATATTTTAAAACCATCAGTGTGAAGGACCACCAAACCATAAACCTAGTCAGAGGATTCATACCTTTGTCTTGCTTCTACTGTAGGTCTCTCAAATATCACCTCCTCTGTTATCTTCTCCTTACATCTCCCTCCCCTCCACCATCACCCTTCTCTGAACTCTCCTTGTTCTTAGTTGATATGGCACTTCTCATTCCAGGTTAAGGTTATTTGAGGATGTTTGTTATCTCCTTCATTAGATGCTAAACTTCTTATTTATATTTAACTGCATCTAGCATACTACTCAACACATTTTAAATAAATGAATGACTGAATTAATTAGAGAACAAGTAATCTATCTGGATGCTAAACCAAGAAGATGAAGATGACTTAAGAATAAGAAGATGTTCTTCAGATACATTACAAAAAAAGGAGATTCATTTGAGTCAATTTAAGCTAGAGCAGAGGAAGAGAAGGGCAAAGACTTGCTGAAGATTCTACCTTGGTGTGGCCATAACCTAGAGAAATAAAAACCTGAAGTATCAAGGGCCCTCTTCAGAGCACATTTCAGTGTCACTGTCTAACAGCTGTCTATAAGCAGTCCCATATCATTCATGAGAAAATGTCATTGAAATGTGAATAATTTGAAGCTCCATTGAAATCCCCTATGTAATTTCACATAGATGAGCAGCTTTCTAGCTTGATGTCACATGGAGTTCTTCAGATGGAGGTGGGTGTTGGAAAAATGCTCAGAACACCATGCTATAAATAGAAGATTGCCTCACACATTCTAATAACAATAACCATCCCTGAACTATTTAGCCATCACCTGCTATATTTCACACTCCTCAAATTTCCCGACTCATTTGCAAGAGTCAAACCTCAGCTGTGAATCACTCTGTGTTGCTAGCTCAATCGTTTCTTCCAGAACTAACCTACAGATTCAGCAGAAAATCTCAAGTCCCACAGTAAATCATTCCTCACACAGGTAAATTGGACCATCTCCCTTTTCAATCCTCTGTGGGTCGCGTATCCCTGGGGAAGCTGTTCCTCAACAAACACCTCTCAAGCTCCTTTCACAGTTTTTCTATTATGCATTAATGCTCTCTCCAACCTTGGTTGCCAAGACCCAGTTTTATCACATTCTGTGCCTCATTTCATAGTAATTTCGTGAATATGAGGTCTTGCTATCCAGTCAGACTGAGATTTGCTTAAGGTCCCTTTTCCTCTCTACCCAGAGCTCTGAAAATAGTATCTGCTTAGAAGATTTAAATGCGTATTTATTTGTCATTCATTTTCAATGTGGTGAGAATTCCATTTAAAATTCTACTTTTAAAGTAATTCAAACAAAAGGAAAAACAGTCCAACCCAAAGAAGACGCTTACTATACATTAGTTGACATGTTGTTGATGATCTGCAACTTACCTATCCTAAGTCCATTTATCCACTTGCAGTTGATCATTCTAACTTTTACAGTGCTGGTGAAAAATATCCAAATGAGCCCTCTTAGAATGGCTGTGTGGAGCATTTTTAAGCTTTGCTAAAATGAAGATTCTGCTAGACAAAAATCCTCCTTCACTCATCATTGGAAGTCAGTTTTTGTGAACCTAATTAGATACTGGGATTTATACAACGTAAATGTAAAAAAAAATCTATGGGCTTCCCAGGTGACTCAGTGGTAAAGAATCCTTCTGTTGGGAAGATCTCCTGGAGGAGGAAATGGCAACACACTCCAGTATTCTTGCCTGGGGAATTCCATGGATAGAGAAGTCTGGTGGGTGACAGTCCAGGGGATTGCAGAGTCAGACACAACTAAGCACACACACACTTACTTAAAGAAATCTATATTCCTGATATATTCCCCACAACAACAGGCTGCCAAGGGACCTGAAGCTGCTCTAAGCATATTTAGTCCTTTGAGTAAAGGCAGCAGATTTCTCAGCAGCCTTCCCATTGGGTGTTTGCATGTTTGCATGTCGCCTACAATACCCTGGACACTGCAAGTAAAGAGATACTGCCTCTTGACTCACTTCAAATGAGTCAAAATTCTAGTTTAAAAAATCATTTGTTAGGATACAAAGGTAAAATAATAAAGCACCTCTCATTTAGAGCCTACAGCTTTGATATTTTGGTATTTTGTCTTTTCCCCTCATTTTTATGAAAGAAATTAATATTAGAGATAAAAAATTAAAGTCTCTTCTCACTGGTCAGTCTATCTTCTCCCCAGAGGAATTCAGTGTGATAAACTAAAAGCTATTTCTTAAAAATCTATGTATTTAGCTTGAATAATATAAATTTGTTGATAGTCAACTTTTTTTGACCTAAATAATGCAATTTTATGTATTTCAACCCAACATATATGTGTTTTGTGCGTGTGGCTTTAAAATGTACATAAATAATATTACATTCCTCTGTAATTTGCTGATCAATATTATTTTTTAGAGGTCTATGTTTACTTGAGAGAGCTAGTGTATTCATTTTCACAGCTATATGGGATCCTGTTAAAAATAACCATATTTTCCAAAACAAACAATTTAGTGAGAAAAGTGGCATTATTTCACACCTTGGCAAATCACTTTAATAGCCAGACTTACTAGAACACAGCTGGATTCTCATACATGCTTCTGCCCTCAATCTGTTGTAATATGTTGGTTGAAGTAGAGATAGATAGATAAAGATACAGATATATAATAGAGCCTCACACAGGTGTTGAAAAAGGAAAGAGAATCGTAATAGCTTTCTCATGTATCTATGAAAGTTCTTTGATAGTATCCAAAACACAACATGTGGCAGTACCTTAAAGCTTAGCTGAGATATAAAAGTCTGAAACCCTATCAATGTGCATTTTGTCTTCTACTGCATTAAAATCCATTGAACTTTAAATGGATCTCTGGTCCATAAATGATTTTGTGACAGCGTGCATTGGTTACCTAGAAAATACTAATTCACTGGGTTATTAGATCTTCTTACTGACATATGCCATCATAATTATCAACAACTCATATTAGTGTTATCACTAGCAATCTCCTCAGAAAAGTGTTTTAAGGATTGGGAAGTGGTCAAGATCATACTAGCAGACACAAGTTTTCCAAAATTCTAATTTCTACTTGAAACCTTGAATTTTATCTCTGGCAAAAAAAATGCTCAGTTTTTATGTGAATTGGCAGGTTCACTTTGTTAAAAGAAAATGTGTACCAAATACCTGAGTTGGCATAATAACAGCTTGTCAAGCATTCTTGCCATTTAAAATGCCATCCTATGGGAAAAAAAAGTGACTAGTTCAGCTTGCAACTTAAACTGCACACTTGCTTTTCCTCAGAACAACTATCACATTTGGATACACAGCAGAAATTATTTCATGCATTCTTTCCATTTCATCACACAGAATATTAAAAAGACACTATCCAAGGTTTGAAATTTCAAAAAAGTCATCATTTCTACTGATTCATCAATGATATTCTATTTTAAGTGGGCAGTGTTGAGGCGTCCCTGGTGGCTCAGTGGTAATGAATCCATCTACCATTCAGGAGACATGGGTTTGATCGCCGATCCAGGAAGATCCCACGTACCACAGAGCAACTAAGACCCCGTGCCACAACTACTGAGCCTGTGCTCTAGAGCCCAGGAACTGCAAGTACTGAGCCCAAGTGCTGCAACTACTGAACTGAGGGCCCTAGATCCTGCGTTCCACAACAAGAAAAACCACTGCAATGATAAGCCCTCGCGTCACAACTAGAGAGCAGCCCCTGCTTGCTGCAACTGGAGAAAAGCCTATGTGTAGCAACAAAGACCCAGCACAGATAAAAAGAAATAAATATACAAACCAAAATGGAGACACTGCCCACTTTCAGTTCCTTATAGCTCTGCTATGTCTTCGTTGCCTCGCCTATGCTTTTCTCTGGTTTCAGCAAGCAGGGGCTACTCTCTAGGTGCAGTGGCTTCGTTTATCATGGAGCGCAGGCTTGGGGCACAGACTTCAGTGGTTTCAACACATGGGCTCAGTAGTTATGGTTCATGCGCCCTAGAGTGTGCAGGCTTCAGCGGCAGGCAGGCTCACTAGCTTGCCTCATGGGCTCTGGAGCGCAAGCTCAGTAGTTGTGGTGATGGGCTGAGCTGTTTCACAGTATGTGGGATCCTCCTGGACCAGGAATTGAATCCGTGTCCCCTGCATTGGCAGGCAGATTCTTATCCACTGTACCACTAAGGAAGCCCAAGGATATTCTGTAAAAGAAATGATTTGGTCTCCAAGTATGTGGTAGTGAAAAATCCAACAATTAGTACAGTTTGGTCGTAGTTGTTCAGTCAGTCAGTCGTGTCTAAGAATTTGCGACCCCATGGACTCCAGCACACCAGGCTTCCCTGTCCCTCACTATCTTCTGGAGTTTGCTCAAATTTATGTCCATTGAGTCAGATGATGCTATCCAATCATCTAATCATCTGTCACCCCCTTCTTCTCCTGTCTTCAATCCTTCCCATCATCATGGTCTTTTCCAATGAGTCAACTCTTCACATCAGATGGCCAAAGTATTGGAGCTTCAGCATCAGTTCTTTATGAATATTCAGGGTTGATTTCCTTTAGGATTAACTGGTTTGATCTTGCTGTCCAAGAGACTCTCAAGAGTCTTCTCCAGCACAACAATTCAAAAGCTTTAATTCTTCAGTGTTCACCCTTCTTTATGATTCAACTCTCATATCTGTACATGACTACTGGAAAAAATCATAGCTTCGACTATGCAGACTTTTGCTAGCAAAGTAATGTCTCTGCTTTTTAATACACTGTCTAGGTTTGTCATAGCCTTCCTTCCAAAGAACAAGCATCTTTTAATTTCATGTCTGCAGTCACCGTCCACAGTGATTTTAGAACCCAAGAAAATAAAATCTGTCACTATCTCCACTTTTTCCCCTTCTATTTGCCGTGAAGTGATGGGACTGGATACCACAATCTTCATTTTCTGAATATTCAGTGTTAAACCAGCTTTTTCACTCTCCTCTTTCACCCTCATCAAGAGGCTCTTTAGTTCCTCTTCACTTTCTGCCATTAGAGTGGTACCATCTACATATCTGAGGTTGTTAATATTTCTCCTGGCAATCTTGATTCTGGCTTGATCATCCAGCCTGACATTTCGCACGAGGCACTCTGAATATAAGTTAAATAAGCAGGGTGACAATATACAGCCTTGATGTACTCCTTTCCCAATTTGGAACTAGTCCATTGATCCATGTCCAGTTCTAACTGTTGCTTCTTGACCTGTGTATAGGTTTCTCAGGAGACAGGTAAAGTGGTCTAGTATTCCCGTATCTTTAAGAATTTTCCAGTTTGTTGTGATCCACACAGTCAAAGGCTTTAGCCTAGTCAATGAAGCAGAAGTAGATGTTTTTCTGGAATTCCCTTGCTTTCTCTATGATCCAACAAAACATTGGCAATTTGATCTCTGGTTCCTCTGCCTTTTCTAAACCCAATTTGTACACCTTGAGGTTCTCAGTTCATGTACTGCTGAAGCCTGGCTTGAAGGATTTTGAGCATTAACTTGCTAGCATGTGAAATGAGCATAATTGTGCAGTAGTTTGAAGTTTCTTTGGCATTGCCCTTCTTTGGGACTGGAAGGAAAACTGACCTTTTCCAATCTTGTGGCCACTGCTGAGTTTTCCAAATTTGCTGACATACTGAGTGCAGCACTTTAGCAAAAGCATCTTTTAGGATTTGAAATAGCTCAGCTGGCATTTCATCACCACCACTAGCTTCATTTGTGCAATGGATTACCACAAACTTAGTGACTAAAAATTTATGATCTTACAGTTCTGGAGGTTAGAAGTCTAAAACGTGTCTCACTGGGCTAAAATCAAAGTGTCAGCAGAGCCACCTTCTTTTCTGGAGGCTGTAGGGGAGACTCCATTTCCTTGCCTTTTCTAGCTTCTGGAGGTCATCCACTTTCCTTGGCTTTTAGTCCCTTCCTCCATCTTCAAAGCAAACAGTGAAGGGCTGCAACCTCATATCATATCTCTTCGACCCTCTTTCTGCCTCTCTCTCCTGCTTTTTTTTTTTTAATACCTTAGAGTTTATTCTTTTACATGTAAGAAACTCAAAAGTGGGCTATCCATACTGGGAATGAAGTTTTGCACTGACAGCAGAGATCCTTTCTTTCTTTTTTTTTTTTTAAATTTATTTATTTTAATTGGAGGCTAATTACAATAGTGTAGTGGTTTTTGCCATACATTGACATGAATCCGCCATGGGTGTACATGTGTTCCCCATCTTGAACCTCCCTTCCACCTCCCTCCCCAGCCCATCCCTCAGGATCATCGCAGTGCACCAGCTCTGAGCACCCTGTCTTATTCATTGAACCTGGACTCGTGATCTGTTTCACATATGATACTTTACATGTTTCAATGCCATTCTTCCATATCATCCCACCCTCTCCCTCTCCCACAGATTCCGAAAGACAGTTTTATATATCTGTGTCTCTTTAGCTGTCTCACATATAGGGTAATCATTACCATTTTTCTAAATTCCATATATATGTGTTAGTACACTATATTGGTATTTTTATTTCTGGCTTACTTCAGTCTGTATAATAGGCTCCAGTTTCAGCCACCTCATTAGAACTGATTCAAATGTATTCTTTTTAATGGCTGAGCAATATTCCATTGTGTATATGTACCACAGCTTTCTTATCTATTCGTCTGCTGATGGACAACTAGGTTGTTTCCATGTCCTGGCTATTATAAACAGTGCTGCGATGAACATTGGGGTACACGTGTCTCTTTCAATTCTGGTTTCCTTCTCTCCTGCTCTTGATGACCCTTGTGATTACATTGGGCCCATCCAGAAAAAACAGAATAATCTCCCTATTATCAGGTTAGCTAATTAACAATATTAATTCTCCTCTGCCCTGTAAGCAACCTGTAATTCTTACAGGTTCCAAGGATTAAGATGTAGACATCTTTGAGGGACCATTACACTATAGATCACACCTTGGTTGCCTTCTGGAGCTCACACAAGACTTAAAGGAAGGAATGTTGTTGGGAGAAAATTAATGACACCAAAGAAGGTCACTATTTTTGAAGACTTACAAGCTTTTTATAAGGTTGCATTATGTTTTGCCTTTGTTAAGTGCATTTATGCATTTAATGCAAGTTTTTACTCTTAAGGAGGTTAAAACCCAACATAGAAATATAAAACAAAACAAATGTTTCTTTAAGAGAAGAGAACCTTTCTATTAAGGACAGAGAACATTTTATTTTTCTTTATTTTTCTGAGACCAAAGCATAGTTCCTTGCAGAAAGGAACAAATGTTTGTTTAGTGGAGAAGAGGTAGTGAGAGGGTTGATATAAAGAATAATTATATTTTACACACACATGTAAACATACATTCTGGATAGTAAAGAAGAGGATGTAAGTTAGGACCATATTTAAAAATAAAAAGGAGCTGTGGAAATGGAAAAATCTTCAATTCCAAGACCATATTACATTATTTCAGAGGTTTCTCAAAAATAGCCAAATGATGTAGGATTTCTATGTTTCTCTTCTAATTTTAGCATGGTGAGGAGGGGAGTGAATCCTTTTCCCTCTTCAAAAAAATGAAAACTATCCGAAAAATAAGTTCCAAGGAGACAACTTTCAATTCAGAGGGTAAATTTTTATAGTTACATTAAATTACAGTGTTCTGAGGTCTCAGTAACGGGAATGTTGACAGATCCTGCAATAAAGCAGCAGTACCCAGGGATTCCCATTCTCTCTCTCTCTCTTTCTCTTTCTTGCCCACCTTGTCCATTGCTCCTCCTAAATCCATTACCAAAAGATAATTAAGCTATTTTTTGGCCAGCTTTTGATTTATGTACTCAAATAAAATTCATAAAAATAATATGATTTATTGGCCAAAAGCTATGTGATCTTTGATGGACTAGTCTGTCCTGGAACATGTTATCTAACAACATCTACTTTGTGTGATTCTGGACACATCCAGCTAGAGATTCTGAAGGGCAGAAACAGACACAAACCCTGCCAACCCTTCACATCTGAGTCCCTTGCTAACTGTGTAAAGGGCTCTGAAAGATGGCAAGGGAGAAGCAGCAGAAGGCTGGTTGTGGGGGATGCAGTGAGGGGTGTCTTGGGATACACTGCCTCTGATTGTTGCCAGAGTTTCCTTCCTCTTTGGAAAGCTCTAGGAGTGTAGCTCAGTTGGTAAAGAATCTGCCCACAATGTGGGAGACCCTGGTTCAATTCTTGGGCTGAGAAGATCCTCTGGAGAAGGGAAAGGCTACCCACTTCAGTATTCTGGCCTGGAGAATTCCATGGACAGTCCATGGGGTCACAAAGAGTAAGACATAACTGAGTTACTTTCACTTTCACTTTCAGGAGTATGATGGTCCCTCAGGATCATGCTCTGGGTTTACATCCTGCAGAAGTCTTTTGGAGGATTTTAAAGGAAGTAAATGCTTTTAGAAATTCCTCCTATGTACAGAACCAACTGTTGGGGATCTGGAGTGGGTGAACATCCTCACAGGTTATAGCTCACTTGACCTGATTATAGCTATTTACAGTTCTGCAGACAGCAGTCATTAGAACTGCACAAGAAAGGGGTATACACTTAGGGGTCTATGTTGTGAGCTGGCAGTTCTGAATGTAAGCCCCAAATTGCATTGCAGAACCTAACAAGCAAGATTTTTGGATAGCCCGGTATTTTTAAAATCTCTGTAACTCATGTTTAGAATCTCATGAATGATGCAAAACACACCTCTTTTGATACCATCTTACTTTCCCTCAGCAGATTCCCCCCCAACATGTCCTCTGCCTAGGACTGTTCCCTCCAACAACATCTCAACTGCACATCCTCTCCACCATTTCTTTCCCATTCAAAACACACCTGTGTCCCATGCCCTCAAGGCTCTTCCCAGGTAAAACTTTTGTTTTAACAGATGCTTTCTGGGAAAATAATAAATTAACCCACAAACAGTGAAGATAAATGAAGAAATTTCAAATCTGAGAAAATATATTTGAAGACAATGGATTTGGGGAATCCCTCAAATCAAACTACATAGTTTATTAGTAGGGCAGGCCTACATGATTTTTTTCCTTATATCTCTATCTTTCATTTGTTAAAGAAACATCTATTAGCTCTTGCTAATAGCAAGGCACAGCTGGAGATGTTGAAGAGGACAGAGAACTGTTGCCTTTAAGGATTTTGCAATATGGTAGATAAGAAATGAACATAAAAAATACTATGCAGAAACATGTAAACAGAGTAAATCAGAGTATTACATTCTAAGAGATAAGCACTACTTCCTCCTGAGAAGCAGAGTATTTGCATATATTAAGGATCAGTTTCAGACACTACACACATATAGTTCTGATGATACTTTTCCAACTATGTATACTAGTCTCACTGGAAAACAAGTGAGGCTTCACCCCATCTCTGCTTATGATATAATGGCAGTAATAGCAAGTAAAAACAGAAAGTCATCAGATGAGGGGAGAAAAGCAATTATATAGCCTATAAAAATACCAGAGTGATTTTTGTTCCTTCCTAGCTGTCACTGACTTCAAAAACAAAAGATAAATCTGTAATCTTAAAAAGAAAGCAGAGAATTAGGCACTGATTTGATTTCGTAGGAGATTAAGAACATTTTTAAAAGCATCACAGCCCTTTATTCTTCATGCACTTTGGGAAGCACAGTGAAGGGTGTCAGAAGATTGTTTTCCCTAGTTCTGCTTATCTTTATGTTGCTGGGAAAAAATTAAAATATTCATCAAAAGTCCATTTGGAAATATTTACTGGTAGAGATGCAGCATCCCAGGCTTCTGGATACTTATTGTTATAATTTCAGAATTCTCACCTGCCTAGCAGATTGCTTTGCTTGAAGTGAGAAAAAAAATAGTGATATCTATTTTAAGCATCATGATCCTTAATTTCTTAATCTGCTGTTCTTGATTTCTATAATAAATCCATTCAAAGCTACACATACGCATTAAGAAGCACACAAAAATCACCTTTTCTTTTCTCTCCAAAACATTAAAGCCTTTTTATTCTGCTTTAGAAGACTCTTCTAAGTGAGTTCTCTAAGCCAACTTGCTAACCCATACATCACAGAACATTAGCATCCAGTAACTGGTGTAATATCAGATATAGTTATTTCACCCATCAGGATCTCAAGGAAGTCACTTCTGAGCAGGGGAAGGGCTAGGGCCAGCTCTAGAAAGGGGCAGGATATTGTATTCAAGGTCCCTCTCCCTCTCTCTTTTCTTCTCCCTCCCACTCTCCCCCTCCTCTGTTTCTTTCCCATTTAAACATAGTTGAATTTTCACCAAATCTGCAAAATACTCGCAAACAGTAAGTATTAATGAATCATTAGAAATGTCTTAAGACTGACAAAGATAAATATATTTTGAAATATATTCTGGAAATGCATCTCTGATCCACATGATCCTTTATATGTCCCCAAACCAAGATATGTCAGCAATGGTCCTAAGGAGGTTCTGGGGTGGAAGTATTTGTCCAAAGTTATTCATCAGAGAAGAAAAGTTAACTTTCTGGATCACTAAATTTTAAAAACCACCTCTCTCTCTCACTCTGGATAAAAAACATAATAAATTAACATCTTGACAATACAATACAGAAAGTGATAAGGATCTGTAAATGGCTCCCTATTTCTGTGTATGAATACACTTGCCTATTTGAGAAATTCAAATATTAAAAAAAAAAAAACCTGGCCCCTTTGTGACTACAATGTTTGTGCTAATGTAATGCATTGTCCTTCAGGGTTTTAAAGTCAAAAGGCTATACACCAGATCATCATGGCAAGCCCCTTAATGCAATTTATATTAATAAGTAATACATAGATTTGAACAATAATGACAGAGTACAACAATTAAATGGTGAGATAAGTTCTAAGCAGCCGTCTTGTCATGAGACAATCCAAGACGGCGTCTCATGTTTTGCCTCATCAATGCTTCTCCTCCTCCTTCATGGCCCTCCTGTTAGGCCAGTCCATCAAGAATCTTTCCTGCTTTCAGGCTTAGCTCAAATACCACATCCTCTATAAATCCTCCCCTAACCAGTTGTCTCTCCTGCCTCTTACTACTACCATTACTTAATAATTGCCCATTGATCACACGTGGCTTCATGAGAGATAAATTAGAACCTCTGAGATCACATTGCCTCTGTCAACTCAAGGACACTTCCGAGAGGCCTCTACCAGGTTCCTTTAGCACTGACCACACAACCCAGTGACCTCATCATTTGCATAATAATTTTTTCAACAGCCGCTCAATTCCTCACTGATGAACTCCAACTGTACCTGGATCACTTTCAGTCACTCACAAGTCCTGCTGCAATCAGAACCCCCCAGCTTCCAAAGTCACCCCATGCTGATACTGTTTGTCCCCAAACTGACACCAACCCTGCAAGTTTTCCAACCCACTAATCTCTCAGGTTCACTTTTTTCCACATGCTTGCCAGCACCCTGGGATTTCTCAAAATTTTACCTTTTCCACCTATACAAGTCACATCACCCACTCTTGATGCTGGGTAGAGAGTACAATTCCTCTTCAATGCCTTTCTGCCCTGAGGTGCTGACACCGGTCAGCAAAATTAGTAGCCAGAAGAGGGCTAAGTGCCTTCTATGCAGAAACATACCTGAGTCCCACCGAGAAAGATAACAGGTCGCCTTTCTCCTCTGAACAGAGAAGAAATGTCCTAAAGTGTTGCACTACCTCTGTTGGCTCAGGAAATGTCTTAACTTATCCCAGCTCCCTCTGACTTCTCTCCTCTCTTTCACATGGACTTTCTTAGGGGTTATGGCACTCCCTTCCCTCCCCCAAGATCCCAGCATGAACCTTTTCTGGAGAAGGCCAGAGGAAGAGAGAGCACAGGCTGTGTACATCCCTCCAACAAACTCCCTGAGCTAAGGCACAGAGGAACATAGTGCAAAAGCCCCAGAAGCACAATGTTGAGGGACAAATCCTGAGTCTACTGCTTATTTGCATGTGACATTGGGCAATCAACTTAATGTTCCTGTGTCTTGGTTTTCTCATCTGGAAAATGAGTGAGTAATGAAACCTAACTCATCATGTTGCTGTGAGAATGAAAGGAGGTTAACACATGCTGTTAGAAGAGTCTCCATGGAAAGCACTCACTATTTTTAGCTGGCAGAGAGGAGCACTCATTTTTTCGCATGATCCTTCAAAAGTATCTGTGTCCCCATCAGCTGTGTCATCCACCTCAGTTCACCTTTCCCTCTTCCCCAAGATTTTACAGCAGAGTGCTGGAATCTCTCCTTGGGAAGGCTGGGCTTTTACAAAGTCTCCCTGGGCCGTGGGTGTATGTCCAAGTCAGCACTCTCCAAGTTTTCCCCAACTGCAGCCCAGAGGGGCCAGGACAAGTTCACTGGCTCCTGATGGTTCTTTAGCCTGTACCAAGGTCTGTCTACCCATTACCAGATGCACAGGTGAATGAGACTTCTCCCAGGTCCCTTGGTGTATGGTTCAGGGTCCCATACTCCCACAGAGGCACTTTTGTTCATGCATGGATACCTAATTCATTGTTGAAAGGGGAGACAAAAAAGAGAAAGTCTTATACCACTATGATGCTGACATTGCTCCCACGATTCTCAGTTGCACATTTAAATGCCCCCATACATGACAATGTTCCCCATACTCCCTGCTCCCCTTAGAGGAACACCCTCAAATGTGGTATTTTTTTTTATCTTTCACATTACATGGGTAAGTCTTATGTCTACTACCAATGGAAGACAAGAGCTTGCCTTTGACTCCTTCTTAAAAAGTGCCATGACCCCCCGTCAAATGCATCCCAAAGTGCCATGACCATTGTAGGTATCAGTAAATGTTCCTTGACTTGATTTTTGTATTCAAATTAACAAAAAATCCTGTAAGTAGTGTCAGATATTTATTCCTCACACCTACAGAAGCCTGGCAAATCACCCACAAGTCCCCATAGCTCCAAAGTCAAGGATTCTGTCCCTCCAGGTATCAGGATCTCAGTAGGGTTCATCCCCAGCTGAATGAAGCACAAGCTGAATCAAGATTGCTGGGAGAAATATCAATAACCTCATATGCAGATGATACCACCCTTAGGGCAGAAAGCAAAAAGGAACTAAGGAGCCTCTTGATGAAGGTGAAAGGAGAGTAGAAAAGCTGACTTAAAACTCAACACCCAAAAAATGAAAATCATGGCATCAGGTCCCTAAATCACTTCATGGCAAACAGATATAGAAACAGTGACAGGCTTTATTTTCTTGGGCTCCAAAATCACTGCAGATAGTAACTACAGCCATGAAATTAAAAGACACTTGCTCCTTGGAAGTAAAGCTATGACAATCCTAGACAGAGTATTCAAAAACAGAGACATTACTTCACTGACAAAGGTCTATATAGTAAAAGCTAGGATTTTTTCAGTAGCCATGTATGGATATGAAAGTTGGACCATAAAGAAGGCCAAGCGCCAAAGAATTGATGCTTTTAACTGTGGTGTTGGAGAAGACTCTTGAGACCCTTGGACTCCAATGAAATCAAACCAGTCAATCCTAAAGGAAATCAAGCCTGAATATTCATTGGAAGGACTGATGCTGAAGTTCCAATACTTTGGCCACCTGATGCAAAGAGCTGACTCATTGGAAAAGACCCTGATGCTAGGAAAGATTGAAAGCAGGAGGAAAAAGGGACAACAGAGAATGAGATGGTTGGATGGCATCACTGATTTAATGGACATAAGTTTGAGTAAACTCCAGGAGATAGTGAAGGACAGGGAAGTCTGGCATGCTGCAGTCCATGGGGTCACAGTTAGACACGACTGAGCCCCTGAACCACCAGGACACACAAGGGCCCCTCCACTTCTAATCAGGGGCCATCCAAGATCTCTCTTCCCTCAGACTTTAGGGAGATCAACCAGAGAGGTTTGTTTCAGTAACAGATCCCTGGCCTCAACCCACCACAATTCTGATTCAGCAGATTTTGAGTAGAGCTCAGATGTCTGAAGTTTCAGAGGGTGATGCTGATGAAAGTTATAACCTCTATGGAGGACAGAGAATGGGTCTTGTCCTTGACTGTTTTTTCCAGCCCGAGTACAAGATCTTAAAATATGTTTGTTGCTCTGAACCCAAAGCAGCTGGTCCTAACAAGGGGGGCAAGCCAATATAGCACTGAATTAGAGTCGGGGTGTTAGAGAGGAGACTGGAGATGCAGCTGCTCCTGTGCTTTACCTGCATCTTCTGTTTTTCCTGCTGGGAACCACCCTCAGCCTCACTTTGCACCTTGTTTACAACCATCTGCTGGCTCTGGGAGCTCCCAGCTATCTTACATCACCCTCTTGGCCCCTGCAGTTACACGTGGGCACACGGTCCTGTGTTCTACCATCCACACCAGCCTCAAAAATAAGCTCAGGTGACTAGAGAGACTACCAGCAATCTGGAGGAAAGAGAAGGAACTTGGGCTGAATTCCAAGAAGAAACTGATCCAAGTGCTCAGCCTTCCTCTCTGTTTCCCTTTGGCTTTACAGGAACTGGTGGCTTCGGGAAAATTGAAGCTGTGGCTGCCGGCATTTGTATGTGTTGTCTGATGGGGAATAAGATGATGATTAGGTGGGCAGGGACTGAAGCCAATGCAAATGTTGTGGGCTGAAAAAATGCTTAAGGAGTTTTGAAATCTTTTACAAGCCTGACTCCCCTTGTATCCAAACTTCCATGCACCCACCATTCCTCACATAGCTCAGCTCCTCCATCCAGAGAGCAAAGCAGAGGCTGGAAGAGCAGCTCCGCTGATAATGTAGTGCTTGGAGTGGCTCAAAGTGAGGCACAGCAGGACTGAACAAAGCTGAGCTTCAAGAAACAGAGACTAGGGTCTGGTTACAGTTCCTTCATCCACTGATTTGTTCACTGAGGTTTCGATTGCCTAATGTGAACAATGAGGTGGTAAGAAGTGAAGGACTAGGGGCTTTTGCATGTTAGACACCAATATAGACCTAAACCCCTGTCCTTTTATCCATTCCTTTCTCAAAGTATTGCATCACAGGAAGCTCATCTCTGTGGAATGCAGAATTCCTGAATCCATTAAGTAAGAACAATTTTGATAGCCTCCATTTTGCAGATATTGATGCACAGAAAATTAATAAACAAAAGTAAGCACCTAGAAATGATAAATTATTATAAATTTGTACAATCATCTCAAGAATGATGGTGTTCTGCTGTCTTCTTCATTATTAAAGAACTAGACAACCCTTTTTTAAAAGACAATGGTGAATAGCAAGAAGATAAATATTTTACATTTTGTATTCAGGATCTTCTCTCTACAAAGAGAAATTTCATCTTATAAATATCTCATCTTATTTATTCAATTACTTCACTGTGTACTGCTCTTTCCCAATTGAATTTATTATATGGGGAGAAGAGCCCAGGTTGTTTTTTCTTTTGTACTTGAAACTCAGGGTCACTCCTGCATTTTGCACTAAATAATCATCTTCACACATTTTCCTTTGCCTCTTTTGGATTTTAATATTTGAAAATGGGCAACAGCCTTTATTCTACAAAGGTGGTGATTTACCACTCATAGCTCAACTCCCAAAGTGTGACAGAGTACAGAACTCATGTAAACAGGGACACCTTTTTGCTGTGACAATTTCAGCTAGCACTAATACTCATTACTTTCCAGTCCTCAAGAAATAAAACAAGGGCACTAGGTGAAAATCCTATATGCCCATAAATTCTGCAAAAATTCAGTCTTAATGGAATGCACTGGACACAACCACCACCCAATATAAGTTTACCAGCTAACCTGACCACTCTTGAAGCGGGCTCTAGATGAAGTGAAAGCATAATGTTGTATATTTAAATTGTATTTTCCAGTTTAAAAAATGCCTTAACATAGCTCATTTGGTCCCCACATTAGTCATTAGCCCATTTTACAGATTAAGATACTGAGAAAAGGTCATTTCACTGCTTTCCAAAAAAGACTAAAACCATTACTGTTGGGAAGTGGGATATTTTTGTCACCATCCCAGTTTAAGCAACATTTATGGCTACAAGGCAAAGAAGAATACCCAGGGCACTGGAAGTAAACAGACCTGATTTCAAGTTCTAGTTTGGCTGCTTACCAGCTGTGTTACCTTGGGCAAGTTACCTAACCCACTTGAAACTCAGATTTTTCACCTACAAAAAATAAAGCTAGTAATAAACTACCTCTTTGGGCTTTTTTAATAGTTAAATAAAATGATGTAAGTAACAGGCCTTGCTTTGATGGCTGGCACTCAGTAACCATGCAGAAAAAGATGCTTTATAACAAAACTACACAGTGCCACCTGCTCTTCCTAATTAACATCCTTCATAAACACACCCAAATGAAATAACAAACCAAGTAAGATTCCATCTCTGTCCCTAGGAAGGAAAATTCTAAAATCCATTCTAAAATCAGCCACACTGTTCCTTTATCTTTTATAATAATGAAGTCTTTACTCCAAGGGATTTACAAATGCATGTGTCCCTTAGACTAGACACAGAGAGGAGGGTTTAGGAAATGAGCCACCTCCTAGGGCAATTTCCTTCACAATTTCCTTTGCATCTTTGACCTATACAGAGAAGCTTTCTTATTTCTCTTTACCATTGATTAATGGCGTATTTTTCAGGTGATTTGCAAGCCTTTAACTCATGATATCCTGACTGAAGCATGACAAAACCATAATCGTTGATGTATCCATCAGGAACATTTCACTCACCTAACCTGGGAAACAGATACCATCTTCATCAAAAGAAAATTGCTTCATGCTCTTGGGCAATGCACGCCTCATTCCAGTCCTCCTTCCTCCCTTCCTGTCCCTGCTTAGACACCAGGCAAATGGGATTCCTTCACGGAGGGCTTGGAGGGAATCCAATTCAAAGACATAAAATTGGCAGTTTTTTCATCTTTCAAAGGCCTTTTCAATATGAATACTGCTACAGTCAGACTTGCTTTGATTCTCACAAAGCGTTGCCTCACCTCCAAGACTGTTGCTAGGATATAGGGGATATCACAACTCCTGAATACACAGGCGGAAGGAAAAGATTTTCCTCCTCCTTACAAATGTCAGTCCAATTCTTGCTCTGCTTTTCTTCAAGGCCAAACTCAGGACAAAGAATAGGATTACCAGGATGAAGTATTCAAAATAAAAGTCAGAAACCAGAGAGACCAGCAGCTGACTGGGAACGGGGGTGGGGAAGGCCCTGTGGGAGAGAAAGTTTTGCTTGCTACAGTGATCAGATGACTCACCAGATATGGACCGGATCCAGAATTAGCCACCGTGACTTTGTGTGTGTGTGGCAGGGGGGGAGCAGTGTACATGCCTGAGTGTATATCACAGACAAAGGAGGGTATTAGAAATCAAGCATCAACCAGAGAATGAAATGTCCCCATTATTTCCTCTCTAAAGGCCTAATGCCCTCTCTAAAGTCAATAGATCAGAGAAGGAGCATTAGGATTTATTAAGCTTGAGGCCTTATTAATATGCAAATATGACATCTGGAAGGGTTAGCATATTACCCACTGTGCTAGTTTTAAAATACAGCCATAAATTCCTTTACATTCTTCCCTTCAAAAAGTGGAGCCCATTTCCCCCTCTCTTAAATGTGGACTGTACTTAGTGACTCATTTCCAGCTAAAAGAACGTGGTAGAAGTGACAGTGATATTCAGTGACTTCTGAGATTAGAACATAAAAGGTGGTGTGGCTTCCTCTTATTTCTTTTTGTCACCTGCTCTGAGGGAAACTGGCTGCCATGCCATGAGGGCATTTGAGCAGCTCCATTAATAAATTTAAAAGGAGAGGGACGGAGGCCTCCAGCTAATAGCCATATAAGTGAGCCATCTTGGAAGCTGATCCTCCAACCGCCTTCAGGTCTTCGGCTGACTGAAGCCCAAGCCAATATTTTAACTGTAACCTCAAAAGAGACCCCAAGCTAGAACCATCTAACCAAAGTCCTCCCAAATTCCTGACCCAAGGAAACTATGAGATCATAAATG
Source organism: Ovis aries (assembly GCF_016772045.2). Taxonomy (NCBI): domain Eukaryota; kingdom Metazoa; phylum Chordata; class Mammalia; order Artiodactyla; family Bovidae; genus Ovis; species Ovis aries. The sequence continues at coordinate 161,973,794 of NC_056055.1, read as the reverse complement.
TTTGTTGTTTTAAGCCACTCAGTCTGGGTTAGTTTGTTTTGCAGCAAGAGTTATCTAATTCAGTCACCTTTCCTCCACAAATGTATTAGTTCAGATTAGCTAACCGTCTAGCCGTGGAAGAAATCAGGCCTAGGACTAAAGTATTTTAAAGAGAGGGAAAAGTCAGATATTTTAGATCCTTAAATCCTTTAGAGGCCAACTCACGCTAACAGAGATGACAGGCCAGGGTAGAGTGCCATGGGAAATCTTATGACATCAGAGCCAGAAGGGTCCAAAAGGAGATGGGAGGAATCCAGAAAGGAGCTCTGACTTTTGTTTTAATGTTACACAGAATTTGCCTCTCAGCTATCACAGTAGAAGCCCACCTTCTGCTTCTACAAGATAAGACTCACCTGCACCCAATGAGGCAAGGCCACAAGCACCGACAACCATCCATACAGAAAACCAGGAGCAGGAAGATGGATCATGGTCAAGAAAGGCCTGAATATTCCCAGTTGAATCACTCTAAGATTAAAGCAGTGACATTTCGAAGAACACAATAATTTCACAAAGACTATGCACCACATGAGTTTAAACAACTAGACTAGTCAGTGCAAACAAAACAAGTTTCCTACCTTTCCTACCGCAACAATTCCCAAACTTGGATATACACTGACATTGGAGGAACTTTGGGGAAATGCAGATTCCTTGGTCCCACTCCAGAATCAATGGAATCAAGAATCTCTGGGAGTCAGAAGATGCTATGTCGGTGGCTTTAGTCACACAATTACCTGACTGGCCTCAGATTCCTCATCTGCAAAGATGGGACCTTTGTGACCATTGTCCTGAGAACTGGACTGATATTCCAATAGCACAGGCTCTTCTCACAGAAGCCCATCCATAAATTATAGCCCTGAGAAGTCATTAAGAGCGCTAGCAGACGTTTGCAAAAGCATTCCCAGTCTTTAAGTATTCATAGCAGAAAAACACAGGAATGAAATATACTAATATGTTGATTATAGCCATTGCTGGATAGTGGGATTTCAGGTAATTCAGCAGGCTTTTTTAGTTTTATTCTCTTTCCTTTCTTTCTTTTTCTTTTTTTAAACAATGCCATGTAATATGTATAATAAGAAAACAATGTCGTTGTGTTTTTTTTTAACAAATTGAGGGAGAAAAGTAGGAGGTGGTAGTACCAGACCCAAGAGGCTGGAGAGGCCTGAAGACAACTGTATCCAGGCAATCCTGGAAGATTGCCTCTCCTCCAGAGAGGAGCTGGGATCACAAAGCAAGGAGCCACTTGGGAGCTGAAAACACTGGAACAGAAAAAGGACAGAGTACCCAGGTATTTCCTTTCCTCCAAACCTCCGATTTCCTATCCCATTATCCCTTTGGCTTACCCTGACTATGCTGAGCAAGAGCCTGGGAAAGGCAAGGAATCAGTCGGAGAGGAATGACTAGCACCATCTCTTTTCGTAATTATTTTCCAATTTATCTTTCGACATTTGGGAGCATAGAGAGGGATAAGCCCACACAATCCTACAGTGCTCCTGGCACCACCACACCAGAAAGAGAATGCATTTTTAAAGCTCTGTGAATACCACCGAGCTGGATTGCATAAGTTCATTTTTTATGGAAAGGCCCTAAAGGCATCAAAACCAGAGGTGGGAGGAAAGAGTACAATTCACAAAATGAGCTGTATTGCTCATTGGAAATGTTTTATACTTAGGTTTGGGTACTTAGGCCTATTCATAAGATTTATAAACAGAGAGTTCTTGTGGATAAGGTTTCATCACTTGTTTGCAACAGGAAAAAGACAGTTACACAAGGTCAGGTTTTCCAGGGAGGTCATCACTTTCTTCATTGTCTCGGTTTTTTGTGTAATCAGGCAGTGCTCTGAAACATGGAGACCCCATTACAACAACAATAATAATCCACTTGAAAGAAGAGACGATCAAATACTCACCAAACCAAATAAGAATGTGCATACTTTTTGTGATTGTAAAAGTTCTGAAAGAGAGGTATAATCTGTTTCTGCAGTACCTAGTCACATACTTCACCTCCAAACACAACACAAGGTCTCATCAAGTTTTATAAAATACTCTGTGAGTTAACCAGGTTTCAATTTTAATTCTCTTTATACACATCTCCCATTCATTTATTAGATTTGTTTAAACTGCAGTCTCTGCTAAAAGCCAGTCCACAAACACAATAAAAATTTTCATTAAAATATTTAAAACCCAGAACAGCAGCAATAACACCAAAACTAAGTACTAGCAGCCTGCAACAACAAATCTCAAGAGGTCCTTCCACCATGCAGCACTCTTGAAAGAGGAAGCGTTTCACACTTTGTCCTAAAAGTTATTAAGCCTGGACTCTCAAAGGGGCAAGGTAAGAAGAGTTCCTGAAATATGGAACTGTCCAAAGCAAAAACCTGAAAGCCTTTTACTCCCTCCTCCCTATTTCCATTATAATGGATAGTTGAGTGGATGGATGGATGGATGGATGGATAGATCAATCAATAGATCAACTGATCTAGTGTTAGTCACTCAGTCATGTCCGACTCTTCGTGACCCCAAGGACTGTAACTCTTCAGGCTCCTCCATCTATGGAATTCTCCAGGCAAGAATACTGGAGAGGGTTACCATTCTCTTCTCCAGAGGATCTTCCCAACCCAGGGATTGAACCCAGATCTCCCGCATTGCAGGCAGATTCTTTACTGTCTGAGCCACCAGGGAAATAGATAGATGGATAGATAGATAGATAGATAGATAGACAGACAGACAGATAAAATGACTGCGTGGAGTTGACTGCTGTGAATATGCAAGTTACAGTCTTGGAGGCCTGAAGAGGGTCAGGAACTGCTGCTACCCCAGGAAAGGTAGAGGGTCAACTTAGCACCAACAGATGGAGGCACTTGCATATATATACATTGCCTGTACACACTGCTGTCTATCAAATTCATTAAAGTAAGAATTAAGTGCCTACGGTACACCAGACATAATTATGTTCCCCAAACTAAACCCAGCAAAACAAGAAAATGATTTGATAGAGTAGAATTTTTGAAATGAGAACTGCTCTGGGAAACATTGGCCTTGAGTACCGAGGACAAGCCCAGAAAGCTGGCCCGTGAGTCCTGAGGATATGGCTCTCTTCCAGAATTCTGCCTACGACACCCTGCCTCCATGGGCCTTTTTCCAAAAAGTCTAGCAATGCCTGAAATCTCTTTTACAGGGGTAGTTCCACAACGTGCAATAAAAACCTCAAATTGCTAGCACACCTGGGAAAGGTAACGCTGTTAACTTGATTTCACACAAAGTCTAAATAGCTGCTTTCTACTTTGGTTTTGATGTGAGGGTGAAGGTTGAGTGATGGTGAAGGTTGAGGTGAAGTTGAGGATGAAGGGAGGAGACATAAGACAAGGATCCTGTGTACCTGAAAAGGAGATGCCCTGTGAAGGAATAAGGCAAAAAGGATGTCTGAAATAAAATTCTTTTATGCCACAGTTTAGCCTAAGGAAGAACAACTTCTCTTGCTCATTTTTACGTTCACCAACACACAACATCATAGAACTATCTCAATGACCCTACCCTATGACACCTAAAGTCAATCCTTGGATAGTGACCGAGGCAGATTTCAGAGCCCAGTGTCATGAACTCACAGTGGTAGCAGTACACTTCCTGTTCTGCAACCAGGGAGAGAGCTTCAGCAACATGAGATGGAAAGGGCTCTTGACAAAAAGAGCAGAGAAACCCATGTTCCTTCAAATTATTTGTTGGCTTTTTAGGGAAACCTTTTAAGTGTTTTGTATTGGGGTTTGGTGTTTCCAGATCTACAATGCACTTGTTAGTTTCACTGTAATAAAATTTCTGTTCAGTTCAGTTCAGTCACTCAGTCATGTCTGACTCTTTGCAACCCCATGAATCGCAGCACGCCAGGCCTCCCTGTCCATCACCATCTCCTGGAGTTCACTCAGACTCATATCCATCGAGTCCGTGATGCCATCCAGCTATCTCATCCTCGGTCGTCCCCTTCTCCTGTCCCCAATCCCTCCCAGCATCAGAGTCTTTTCCAGTGAGTCAACTCTTCGCATGAGGTGGCCACATACTAGAGCTTCAGCTTTAGTATCAGTCCTTCCAATGAAATCCCAGGGCTGATCTCCTTCAGAATGGACTGGTTGGATCTCCTTGCAGTCCAAGGGACTCTCAAGAGTCTTCTCCAACACCACAGTTCAAAAGCATCCATTCTTCGGCGCTCAGCCTTCTTCACAGTCCAACTCTCACATCCATACATGACCACAGGAAAAACCATAGCCTTGACTAGACAGACCTTAGTCAGCAAAGTAATGTCTCTGCTTTTGAATATACTATCTAGGTTGGTCATAACTTTTCTTCCAAGGAGTAAGCGTCTTTTAATTTCATGGCTGCAGTCACCATCTGCAGTGATTTTGCTAACATTTAATCCTCCCAGTGATCCTGTAAGCACAGGCATTCTGAGTCACTTCAGTCATGTCTGACTCTCTGTGACACCATGGACTGCAGCCCACCAGGCTCCTCTGCCCATGAGATTCTCCAGGCAAGAATACTGGAGTGGGTTGCCATTTCCTTCTCCAGGTGATATTCCCCACCTAAAGATCAAACCTACGGCTCTCGCATTGTAGGCGGATTCTTTTACCGCTGAGCCAGCCACAAAGAAAGCCTCGCAATCCCATAAGATACTATAATTGTATTTATGAGGAAAGTGCCACAACTTGCCCAAGGTCACAAAGCCAATTGCAGGTGACAGAATTTGAGCCCAGATCTGCCTCCACTTTTGAAACCACTGAGCTCCTGAGAACAAGCATTCTCAGGATACAAATCATCTTATCTCAGAATACTTAAAAAATAGTTTTCTTAACATCAAGTACTCCATAAACAAACATACTAATTCACAATGGTTCTTTTTTACATTGTTCTGTCTCCCTCCCCTGCTCTTGGACTTCTCTTTCACTTTTTCTCCCTCCCTGCCATTTCTAAATACCCATCTCTTTCTTCCACCTTCTGCCCTTTGCTTTCCTCTCCCTGACATTTCTTCCCTTTCTTTACATGTGCTATAAAGAAACATGTTCTCAAGCATATTTTATGCTGTATGTTTTCAAGGCAGAGATAATTAGGCTAATAGATTTGACTTGACAAAAACTTCAAAAAATCTTTCTCAATCAAGATTCTTTGTTGGAATCCCAGAACAATTCTCTTCCAAATTCTCCCAAGAATGGTACGTAGAGAGTATTATATAAGATAGATAAGCAAAAAGACCCACTGCATAGCACAGGGAACTCTCTTCAATATTCTATGAGAACCTATATGAGAAAAGAGCCTGAAAACCATGAATATATGTATATGTAGTATACAACAGAATCACTTTATTATATGCCTGAAACTAACACAATGTTGTAAATCAACTATACTCCAACACATTTTTTAAAACAGAAATTAAACATAAAACTACAATATTATCCACCAAAAAAGATGGTATTGTTCTAAATGCATGAGTGATAAGTTCATTCATCACAGAATGGATGCTGAACTCTTTCACAGAACTTTGAGAAAGGGATACCCCTATACCTAGATAGTAAGACATTAGAAGAAAATAATGGTTTTTGCCACTCATAAACATAGAGATGGTGATGGACAGGGAGGCCTGGCATGCTGCGATTCATAGGGTCGCAAAGAGTTAGACACGACTGAGCAACTGAACTGAACTGAACTGAAACATATACTCTAGGGGTACTAAGAAGTCAAACATGAAACAAATAGCAAACAAAAGGGACTAAAATATGAAAACATGTGTTAGACTTAGGAGTAAACCCAAATAGTAGGGGAATTCAGTCATGCTCATATACCAACTTTTGTGACATATACACACACCACCTGTACTTTTGTTTATTTAACATTTTCTTTAAATATTTTCATTTTTTCTTTTCACATTTCTCTTTGTCTAAAGGGACTAACGTTAAAAATATACCAGTACCCAGCTAAGCCTGTCTCCTTTATATAATTAGAAAAATGGAAGAAGAATTGGAAAAAGAACTCTACGTAATTCAGTTTTATGAAATGTAGGGTTCTGTTGTTCAGTCGCCCGATTACCTCACCAGTCTCAGATTCCTCATCTACAAAAATGGGGTCTTTGTGACCATTGTCCTGGGAACTGGACTGATATTCCAATAGCGCAGGCTCTTCTCACAGAAGCCCATCCACAAATTATAGCCCTGAGAAAGTAACTAAGAGCTTCCAGCAAATGTTTGCAAAAGCATTCCCAGTTTTTAAGTATTCATAGCAGAAAAACACAGGAATGAAATATACTAATATGTTGATTACAGTCATTGTTGGAGAGTGGGATTTCAGGTAATTCAACAGGTTTTTTTAGTTTTATTTCCTTTTTTTTCTTTTTTGGTCTGTGTCTGACTCTTTGCAACCCCATGGACTGCAGCATGCCAGGCCTCTCTGTCCTTTGCCATCTCCCAAAGTTTGCCCAAGTCTGTGTTCATTGCATCGGTGATGCTATCTAACCATCTCATCCTCTGATGCTCTCTTCTCTTTCCACCCTCAATCTTTCCCAGAATCAGGGACTTTTCCAATGAGTCAGATGTTTGCATTAGATGACCAAAATACTGGAGTTTCAACTTCATGCTCATTCCTTCCAATGAGTACTCAGGGTTGATTTCCCTTCAGATTGACTGGTTTGATCTCCTTGCTGTCCAAGGGACCTTCAGGAGTCTTCTTCAGCATGGTAGTTCAAAGGCATCAATTCTTCAGCACTCTGCCTTCTTTACAGTTCAGCTCTCACAACCATATGTGACCACTGGGAAGACCATAGCCTTGAGTATACAGACCTTTGCTGGTAGACTAATGTCTCTGCTTTTCATCACACTGTATAGGTTTGTCATAGTTTTCCTGCCAGGAAGCAAACGTCTTCTGATTTCATGGCTGCAGTCACCATCTGCAGTAATTTTAGAGCTCAAGAAGAGGAAATCTGGCACTACTTCCACCTTTTCCCCCTCTACTTGCCATGAAGTAATGGGGCCGGATGCCATGATCTTAGTTCTTTTTTTTAATATTCGTTTTAAGCCAGCTCTTTCACTCTCCTCCTTCACCCTCATCAAGAGGCTCTTTAGTTCCTCCTTGCTTTCTGCAATTATAGAGGTATCATCTGCAATTCTGAGGCTGTCAATGTTTCTCCCGTCAATGTTGATTCCAGCTTGTAACTCATCCAGCCCAGCATTTCTCATGATGTACATATTAGACAAATGTGCTGACAGCAGACAGCCCTGTCCCACTCCTTTCTCAATCTTGAACCAACCAGTGGTTCCTACAGGGTTCTAACTGTTGCTTCTTGACCCGCATACAGATTTCTCAGAAGACAGGTAAGATGGTCTGGTATTCCCATCTCTTTAAGAGCTTTCCACAGTTTATTATGATCAACACAATCAAAGGTTTTGTCATAGTAAATGAAACAGAGGTAGATTTTTTTTTTTTAATTCCCTAGCTTTCTCTATGATCCAGTGAATCCTGGCAATTTGATCTTTGGTTCCTCTTCCTTTTCTAAATCCAACTTGGACATCTGGAAGTTCTTGGTTCACATTCTGAAGCCTAGCATGCAAGATTTTTAAGCATGCCCTTACTAGCATGGGAGATGAGGGCAACTGTCTGATGGTTAGCACATTCTTTAGTACTACCCTTCCTGGGAATTGGAATGATTGATGTTTTCTAGTCCTGTGGCCACTGCTGGGTCCTCCAGATTTGCTGACATATTGAAAGCAACACCTTTATGGCATCATCCTTTAGGGTTTTGAATAGTTCTACTGAAGCTCTATTGCACCACTAGCTTTATTAACAGCAGTGCTTCCTAAGGCCCACTTGACTTCACTGTCCAGAATGTCTGGCTCTGGGTGGCTGACCACACCATCATAGTCATCCAGTACATCTGAATCTTTTTTATACAGTTCTTCCATGTATTCTTTCCATCTCTTCTTGATCTCTTCAGCGTCCACTAGCTCTCTACTGTTTATGTTATTTACTGCACTCACCTTTGTGCTCACTGTGAAAAATGTTCCCTTGATATCTCCAATTTTCCTAAAGAGCTCTCTAGTCTTTCCCCTTCTGTCGTTTTCTTCTAATTTTATACAGTGTTCATTGAAGAAGACCTTCTTGTCTCTCTGTGCTGTTCTTTGGAAATCTGCGTTTAGTTGGATATGCCTTTCCCTCTCTCCTTTGCTTTTCACTTCTCTTCTTTCTTTAGCTATTTGTAAGGCCTCCTCAAATAACCACTTTGCCTTCTTGCTTTTCTTTTTGAGGGGAGGGTTTTGTTAGCTGCTTCCTGTATAATTTATGGACCTCTGTCCATAGTTCTTCAGGCACACTGTTTACAAGTTCTAATCCCTTGAATCTATTTGTTACCTCCACTGCATATTCATAGGGTATTTGACTAAGTCGTACCTAGCTGACCTAGTAGTTTTCCCTGCTTCTTTTACTTTAATTTTGCTATGAGAAGCTGATGATCTAAACCACAGTCAGCTCCAGGTCTTGTTTCTGCTGACTGTATACAGCTTCTCTGTCTTCAGCTGCAAATAATGTAATCAATTTGATTTCAGTATTGGCCATATGGTGATGGATAAAGTCATTTCTTGTTTTGTTGAAAAAGGGTATTTACTATGACCAATGCATTCTCTTGACAGAATTCAGTTAACCTTTGCCCTGCTTCATTTTGTTCTCCAAGGCCAAACTTGCTTGTTACTCCAGGTAGGGTCCTAGCTCCACATAAAGTCATCCTGACCCTCACAGTGTTATTCATCTCACCTTGAGGAACACCATGTTAAGAAAAATCAATCAACAGATGCTTACTGAACCCATGATTTTTATTTGGAATTACATTATATTTGGAATTACAAAGTCTCTTTGAATGAAGAAGTGATATTCTAATTTTGGAAGACCCATTCCACTACAATATGGCAGATGCTAAAATCAATTCCATCTGCCTCTTTAGAAGATACATAAAACCTTGCTACATGTCACACATTTTGAGTCCCCAGGACCCCAGAAAAAGAAAGTGGTTGCCTAGACAAAATCCAACTCCACAATAAACAAGCAAATCATGTTAAGTTCAAGTGCTAAGGAAGGAGTTCTCAAGCAAGGAATGCAACAGATCACAGGGCACAGATTTCAAGATTAAGCTCATACAACTAATCAGTCTTTGATGACATGGATCATTTGCATCATTCTCATTATTAACCAAAAGTATAAAATTCCATGACAGAGTGCATTTGTTGTTCATGTTTGAAAGCTCTTATTTAAAGGGCTCTTCCATAAAATGATACCCTAATTGCCATGAGAATAATCAAGGTACCACTTAACATTTTTGTCATAAGATCTTTATTTTTAACCTCTTACCCTTAACTATGCTATAGAAACTTCTACTTCTCTAGTCCCTTTTATTGCTCAGAGATTATACACATTAAAGGGAAACAAGAAATTTCAATAAACTAAAAAAGTAAAATTCATTCTCCATCCTCACAATTATTCTTATAATAACTAGAAACACAAACACAGGGATCATTATATTTCAGCAATTGTCATAGTTACAAAGTAATGCCAGACAGCTGCATATTATTTTTTTAATGTTTTCATTTGTTAAAATATTTTAAACATTGTTTGGATCCTTACACCAGCTGGCCAGAAATGAATTTCAGCTCATTTAATGTTACAACATCTCTAAACCCAAAGAGCCTCAGACTTTTTGAAGTCACCACACTAACAGGGTCCACATGTGTAAATAAGGAAAGCTTGCTTGGGGGTTTGTAGGCCTGGATCTCACTCCCACTATGATTGAAAAATTCCCAACTTGATTAACTTTCAGTGCCTATAAAGTGTTTTGAGCTCCTCCAAGAAAGAGGCTATATAAATACAAAGTATTATTATTAGGTGACACTGGAATTTATTAACAGTTTAGTTACTCCATCGGTTTCTTGGCCTGTAGTTTTTTTTTCTGGCTTGAACAAATCCACCTGTAGGGCTAAAACAAAATTCAGTCCAGTGATTCCAAAAGCCCCCCTGTCTCAGGCAATAAAGGAAGCAAAGATAGTCCCACTGGCCAGAAACAGAAAAGTAACCTTGCATGCTGTTGCAGTCTCATGTCCCAACTTCTCATGAGTAAAGTCAAGCTAAGCCACTGCCAGGCAACCCAAACCCAATCATTCCATGTCTTCTGGGTGTCACCTTTGGTGAACCCTCACAATTACTCTCCATGATATACCCTGCAAAACTGAATGCATCCCAAATACTCTTTTCACTCAATAGTTTAACTAAATTTTCATGACCCATCCTTTTTTTTTTTACATACATTTCTAAATATAATGATTTTCATAAGTTTAGTATCAACTATCAAAATAATATTTTATTTGCCAATTAAGTAAGAAATATTTTACTGATTTTCTATAATAATTTAAAATTCACACATGCACAGTCCTATGTGTAAGGCACTGTACTGGAGAGGATGGAATATGGAATATAAAACACATCCAAGGGATTTAGGAAAAATGAGATGTGTGGACCCTGAAAGATGCTTAACAGTACAAAAACAGGTAGTTCTTTCTTCTTAAATGAATTAAGTCAGACACTATATTAATTACAAGTGAGTGTTCTAAGGAACAGTCAAAGGAGCAAGTCAAATGGAGTAATGAATCATCAAAGTTTAGTTGGGACTAAACTGCTGGTCCTTGACACCAGGTTTCCATTAAAATCACCTGGTGAGTTTAAGATAGTACTGATGCCTGGGCCCCACCCCAGACCAATTAAATTAGAAGCTCTGAAAGGAGCCCAGGCATAGACTTTTTAAAGGCTCTCTAGGTAATTCTAATATGCAGCCAAGGTTGAAAACCACTAGGCAAGACTTTGAAGAATTCAACTGGACAGAAAAGTAGTAGAGATAATATAAAGATGAGGGGAGGCTCTCCAGGTAACTAGAAAGGTGTGTTCGGAAAAAAAGTGAAGCAACCCAGAGTGGATGGGTAAAGGATTCTGGTAAGAGAGCAGGGGAGAACAGCATGAGGGAGGAAGTCTGGATCAATATACAGAGAACTTTAAAGTCTAGAACCATAGTTTGACTGGTTATTGCTTCTTTAGCCACAGCCATTTAGGTCTAATCTCTCCTCCAGATGTTAGGATTTTTCATATTGAAAAAAATTTTTTTCTTTCTTTTTCATTTGAAATGATCATCCTGTTTCTAGAATCTTCACTTTTCTAGTCTAAATTGCTCCAAGTTAAATCATTCCTCATAAGATACTCAAGAATTCTCAAAATTCAAAGCCCAGGATGTGGCCTTAACAGGCCAGAGCAGCCCTCCATCAACCTTGGTGCTAGAAACTTGCCACGTGAAACTGAGGCCTTAGTCTTTAGCATTTGGACGACATCACTGCATACATGCGGAGCTTTTAGTCAACTCAAACCTTTACAGTTGGGTGGATGATGTCTTGTCTTGCTTTGTTTTAATAAACCACATAGCTATTCTACGTATGTGCAGTTGATTTTATTTTTTTAACTGCAAGATTTTGCATTCATCTCTGTTCTGTTTCAGCATATTTGTTTTGGCCCACTCTTCCAGCCTCCTTCCTTGAAAGTTAATTATGTTTGATTAACATGATCTGAATGTGTCTGTTTCCAAGTGCCAAAGTGAAGTGTTCATTAGCCCTTTGGTGAGATGCACAAATTACTCTACCAAACAGCAAGAAACCAATTTGGACTCTTGGGAATAATTTAACTCAATTCTAAGATACTTCCATGCCATTTCCCTGGTATTTACTCCCAACTAAACATTTAATATAAAGGAAAGGTTAACAAGGAATAAGGGGCTAAACAAAGAAGTGAGGAATCGAGCTGAGTTTCCTATATGACTTTCTATAACTTTTGATCACTCAAATATCATCTATACTTTCTATGTAGAGGTCCCATGTGAGATGGCAATATAGACCCTGAACCCTCTTTCTGCTCTTTGGTCTCTCTGCCACCATACATTGATTTATTTCATTCCAAGACCCCCAAACTTTAACCTATTCTTCATTATAAGCCTTTTCAAAATTAAATTCTACAACAAATCTAATTTCAGTTTGGAAGACAGTGAGAAAGGCACTGCTTCCAATTAGCGCTCCTCTCCAAAGAGCAACTTCCAAACTCATCTGGACTTAGCTCTGGCCAGGGCCCACTTTCCTCTGTACTTTGGAAATTATATTGACCTACTTTCTTCAGCATGGCTAATAAAAGGTTGTATAAAGCTCCATCCAGAGATAACATGGTCTATGAATGCCTTCTGTTCTGCAAATTGCATGGGACAGCCATGCATTTTTCTAAGGCTTAGAAGCCATGTGCCTCACAAGTTTGCATTTTAGTTACAACTAAGAGAATTCCTTATGTTTGCAACAAAGAGATACTTTTCCATTTGGCAGATTTATTTCCTTAAATAAATTAGATAATCCAAAGAACAGTGATTCCTTTTGTCCTTGTTAGCGTTCTACTGTTTTCTTCGGCAATACAGAGCAAGAAGGGTTAAAGAAAATAGAAAGAGTGAGGGCCTATAGAACATTTCTGAGCTCAGAAATAAACATGAGCATGGCCTTACGTTGAAAGCTGGACTATGTATGTGTGAACATACATACATGTGAGTATATGTGCTTGAAGACATATATTTGGAGAAGTGTTTAGCCTAAGATTGCTCACCTCTTTGAACAGTGTCAGCACAGAACAGGGAAGGGGGAAGGGAGCTCTGGACACCCAAACAATGGAGACAAAAGGCTGCTTCACTTTTCAGCAGGAAGAGATGAAATGGTGGAACCGAGAGTCACATGCCATCAAGCACTTCACTTTCAGATTCTGCAGTTTCTAAAAGTGTTCGTCATACTTAATTTCCCCCCTTTGCTGATATTAATAATGATAGCACTTAGCATTTCTAAAACACTTTTCATCTTCAAAGCACTATATGAACATTACCTAATTAACTAACATTAACTAATTATAATTAAACTTGCCCTGGGCTCACAAATCAGAAGAACTTGAAGAAGGGAGTGGGGGAGGGGAGGAGAAAGGAAAAGCTTTCTAGTCAGACAGGTTTCCCAAGTTTTCTCAGATTGAATTTTGATTCAAATTATTACAGATTTTCAAACAATTCTTGAGATAACCTAAAAGACCTCTCTTGCTTCCCAGTGGTTAAATATTGATGAGAAAATTGAGCCACTAATCAATGGTCTCCAGAAAAGAAAACTGTCATTCTTAAACAGTGTGTATCGATAGAGTTTAAATGCCAATTAAAAGGTGTTTCTCTGAAATAACATGCTCTAAAATATTGAGCCAAAGAAATTTCTTTTCCTAGGGCAACCTCTCACTTCACACACACATACATACACACACACACACACACACACACACACACACACACACACTAACATGCACAATCACACACACACACAGAGACAACACTGACTGGCATCAGAATTCTGACTTCCAGTCTTAAAGTGTAATGAGCTCAGTGTTCTAACTCATGAGCTTGTTTCAGGCATTTTAATGTATCTATTGAATTCCCTTTTTATTAACCTTAGCAAAAACTTTCAGTAATATTATATTCCAAGATCAAATAAAGCATCCTGTTTCCATAATTCCTAGACAGAAAAGCTATATAATCAAATGAGTCTATTTGGATGCTTGTTTTCTGTACAGTACACTTATCTAAATTTATACTTGAAGGAGTGGGTGGGGAAATAGGGTTTAAAGACTCTTAAAAGTTCCCTCTTGTTTTCATTCTAGAAATGTCTAAATGAAGTATGTAGCTATGCTTGACTGGAAGCCATTGCTAAGACTTTGTTCTAGTCAGAACATGCTCAGACTGTTGTAAAGTATTCGCTTTAGCAAACTGCAAGTTCAGTATTGTATCAAAAATTATGTTCCCCTTTATATAAACTCCTTTTAAACATCAGGGTTTAGTAGGGTGGCTGTGAAAAATGTGACAATAATGGCCTAATTTATCTTGTTTTTTCTTTAACTCATATCACTTGCATTGGTGAAAATATTTTTCCATCAGAAAAGCAGATCTTCAAAATGTTATAGAGAAATCATTGCAACAAGCCTTAATCTCTGTAGGTTTGCTTACTTTAAAGGCCTCCAAGTTTGAAAGGGATGTGATCTTTACTCCTTGCTAAGTCTCCAGGAGCGACTGATACAGCTCAGCTGACAGTTGTTACTCTCAGAAACTGGTTATCGATCAGCTAAGATGACGTGTGCTGTTTCTCTCTGCTGAATTTGATCTTTTTCTTGCACTCCTCCAACCTCTGTGTAATGAGAGCCTGCAGGCCAGTATTTGGTGGATCTTTATCTACCGAAGTCACTTCCACCTTCATATTACCCATGTGCCTCCCAATGAAGACACTATTCATCTTTCTCCTCTGAAGACTGAATATCAGAGATAATGGAGGATACGGGCATGAATGAAAGCTGGAAGGACAATCAAACCATCATCTACGAAGAGGCCAGAGGATCTCATCCAGGGCTAAATATTTTTAGTTTTTCAACTGTGATCTTGAGGCTTCTGCTTTGTAAAGACACACCGTTATATTTAAGGCTTTTTCACTCTCTTAAAAAGACTTTTGTTTGGGTTTGGCTTTTTTTTTTAAACAGCAGGAATAATTCAGTGCTTGGAAAGTGTCCAATATCAAAGAAAAAAATGTGTGGATCATACAGAATTCAACATGTCAAATTACAAGAGGGATGATCCCTTGGGCACCGCACCCCCCCTCCCCTGCCATCACAGGCCTCTTTCAGAAATATGAGACAAATAAAAAGGACCATGGAATAAATCAAAAGAGGACATAATTTTGAAGAAAGATATTTAAAACCCTCTCTCCATAAGCCTAATGACATGTGCCATTTTTATTTGATAGCCCAAAGCAAACTCACCTAACAACCCATAACGCTCACAGAATCCCATCTTTATTTTTTAGCTTCTGCCAGGGAAGTTCTAAAACTCCTTATGGCATCTTATGAAAGCTCAATACACAGTGAATACAAATCTGCAAAAGCTTGCTCTCCTACCTTAATCCTTTAGAGAGATTTATTCACTACTGATGAAAGCCTAATTTCTGAGCCCCGCCTATTTGCTGAATCCAAAATCTCTGTTACACTCTTGATAATTGCTCTACATAATTCCAGTTTCAAATGGCATAAAATCTGTCCAAGCAATAAACAGCTTTACACAATGAAACCTTCCTCAAACATTCTCCTAAGTACAGAATAAAGGAACTATTTTGTATACCACATGTGCTGAGCTTGACAATACATAATAAACCATCGAGATTTCATGTGCAAAGGTAACACAAACCCAGTATAAATACCCAGAAGCCAAAACCTGTTGGGTATAAGTCCCATACAGAGCATACCACACAATGTTTTCATATTATTTATATTTATATGCTTACCACTGGGTAATTTCTGCTGGAAATTCACGGAGCAGTATATGCTTAGTTTGTTTGATCTATTCTGCTTGATGAAAGAATGAAGACTCTAATTAGAAGTTGAATTTTGAATAACTTTTCTTGAATAAAGGTAAAATAACTTCAAAAGATGAAACCATCATCTTCCAAAGAGGAAATGTTTCAAGATCAAGGTTTTCTATTTGGGGGTTTTGAAGCAAAGAGTTACACACATAAAAGGGTTAAGAATGCTTGACGGTTTGATTTAGAAATTTGATTTTTCAGAATGAATTATCTAAATTATAGAGAGCATCTGAATAACACACATACACACACATCACTTGCCAGAATTGTTTCATGAAAAGGACCTCGTGTTGGGAGCCTCCTTCTTTAACCTGAAATTTGCATCAAAGCAGAGAACAGAAGCCCAGCTGAAAGTCATGCAAAGATAAGGGAAACAGAGGACATGGATTCATGTTTAGTAAATGAACTAAGACAATCTCTGTAATGACTGTTACATTTCATTTGTGTACACCAAGCAAAATCTGTTAAAAATAAATTATATATGTTTAAACTGGAAGTGTTCCTAGCATAATAGTATAAGGTACCCAGGGCTAAATTGAAATGATCATTCTAAAACTACAGAAAAATCTCAGGAACATAAATTATAATTTCACGGTATGCCTTGAAATGGTAGTTCTGCAATAAAATTAAAATATATATTCTCAGTGTTTGTCTGGCAAATGCAAATACATGAAACAAACATGGTTAGTAAATGAACCAACAATTTGCTACATTTGGAGAAATCTGTTTTTACACTGAATACTTCAATTGGCAAAACCCTCAAAATTTTATCTTTCTAGAGGAATTACCATTGGTATAATTCACATGATGGTTCCAAAATGATCAGTGATTATAACAATAGAGATTCACTGTTCTTAAAAAAAAAACTAACAAAAACCTTAAGCAACAGGAAATGCTCTTGTTACATTAATTTTCTTTGTTATATGTACATGTCTTCAAACAAGGGCAAACACAAACCAATTCAAGTACTCTGGCTGAAGAATCAAACAGAGGTAAATTCAGAGATTCAAATTCCAAAACAAATAGAAATCAACCTTTTATTAAAAATACATATTGCCTAGATGGTTTTCCCTTGCTTCTTACCTATCTTGTTTGCAAGTGTAAGTGGCCAGCTCAAGGGCTTAAAAAAAATGAGGTTGCTTGTGTTTTAGCACTTCATCAGCCATCAAAAGAGCTTATGGAATGCTAGTATCGATAATTCTATTTTTAAAATGTAAACAAACATTCTTGATTTATTTATTTTTAGAGTAACAACACAAATTTTGCATTCTC
Organism: Ovis aries; assembly: GCF_016772045.2. Taxonomy (NCBI): domain Eukaryota; kingdom Metazoa; phylum Chordata; class Mammalia; order Artiodactyla; family Bovidae; genus Ovis; species Ovis aries. Next base: position 161,956,978 of record NC_056055.1, on the reverse strand, counting down.
CTTGCAATGGAAAACTTGCAGGGAAGTTCATTCTTCTTTTCTTTTTCAAAAATGCATCATGGAACACAAGCTACTTTTCTCTGAAATTACACTTATTTTTAACCATACTGTCCATACCACATCACCATCAATTCTTTTTTTTTTAACATATTAATTTATTTGAAAGATGTCCCTTTATTGTTGTTGTTATTTCCTGAGTTCTGCACTAAGTGCAGATGCTATGATGCGACATGATAGGAATCTATACTATTTGGGAGTTGATAATAGGGGAAGCTATACATTTATGGGGCAAGGAGTATATGGGAAATTTCTATAACTTCTCAGTTTTTTTATGAACCTAAAACTGCTCTTAAAAAAAAAATATATATATATATATATATTAAAAGAAACTTTATTCGTTTTTCTCACTTTACTGTATGGTCAGAGGCTTTGACACTGTCCTCAGGATTCATCAGAAGGCAAATCACCTCATTTTGTAGAGGTAAAAGAGGTGGAAACAATGGTCAAAGCTTCACCTGTGTGACCCTGAACATTGATCTCTTAATTTAGCAGCTTCCTGATCGCTTCACCCTGCACTGTAGCAAATGGCAGAGAGTGCTTCAGTAGATAAAATTGAATAGAGTTTTAAACATAATGTTCTTAAGACCTTTCAGGGAAAAGATCAAACAAGTATGCTAATTCAGACTCTTTTTTTCTCCATGAATATACAGAGTTATATACAGATCAGTTATATACAGATCAAACAGTCTGAGCAGGAAGCTGCTAAATTAGAGACCAACATTCAGACCTGTGTTTGAGTCTCCTGTGGAGGGATGGGTCAGCAGTGGCCTGCCACAGGGGCAGGGGCTCTGAGTGCAGCTACCTGGTCACACAGCCTGCGGCAAAAGCCCTCTTGAATGAGGTTGCCATTAACCTGACCACAGAGCCACCAAGCAGACAACCCACAAACTGAAGAACAATTATGCCAAAGAAATTCTCACACGGTAAAGAAAGTTCTAGGACCCACAACAGGTTTCCAACCTGGGGATCTGGCAAAGGGACTGAGAACTCCCAAAGAATTTGACTTTGGAGGCCAGTGAGATTTGATTACAGAACTTACACAGGACTGGGGAAACAGACTCTTGGAGGGCACAAACAAAACTTTGCCATAATGCACATCAATATAAACTTTACCTCAAGAAAAGGAGAAAAAATCAAAAGGAGACAAGAAACATTTGAAAGCCCAGACACTTCTAGACCCTTGCTATTCAAGTAGTGTGGTCTAGGGACCAACCACATTAGTATTATGTGGGAGGGTGTTAGAAATGTAGAATCTTAGGCCCTACACAAAAATCCTAGGTTCAAAAGGGAGGGGATTATATGTATACCTATGGTTGATTCATGTTAAGGTTTGACAGAAAACAAAATTTTGTAAAGCAATTATCCTTTAATTAAAACATTAATTTTTAAAAAATAGTCTAACAAGCTGCCAGGTGATTCACATGTATATTAAAGGTTGCAAAGTACTATTGGGACCTATAGAGGAAATTTATATTTAGGGAAAACACCAAAACACCATCATTCTTCATCTGGTATAGGATACCAGTAGCCATAGCTGAGTGGAAGGTGATTCCTAATGATTCTCTTTCAGAGCCCTCCAGTGTGATTAAATCAGGTTTGCCTTTAGCACTTGTCTTACAACAAGGTCTAGTATGAAATTGGAAAACTGTTTACCCCTTTCAAAAAGGTTCCTGTGCTGCTTAATGATGCTTGAAATTCCTTTAACAGAGGAGAAGGATCTTTCATTGGCCAAATAAATAAATAAATCTTTCCCAAATAAAAAAAATAAACCTTCAATTTCCCAAAGAAATAAAAAGCCTAAAGAGCAATGCCCCAAAAAGGTAAAATAGACACAAAAAGTTAAACATACTAAAGTGAAATCCAAAAACAAAAATGAAAGACTGATTTTAGTATCTGCTGCTGCTGCTGCTGCTGCTAAGTCGCTTCAGTTGTGTCCGACTCTGTGTGACATCATAGATGGCAGGCAGCCCATCAGGCTCCCCATCCCTGGGATTCTCCAGGCCAAGAATACTGGAGTGGGTTGCCATTTCCTTCTTCAATGCATGAAAGTGAAAAGTGAAAGTGAAGTTGCTCAGACGTGCCCAACTCTTAGCGACCTCATGGACTGCAGCCCACCAGGATCCTCTGTCCATGAGATTTTCCAGGCAAGAGTACTGGAGTGGGTTGCCATTGCCTTCTCTTTAGTATCTGCAAGCCTTGCTAAAAAAGGAGTCAAGAGAGGAGGAAGGTATTTAGTGTCTGTATCTTGTTCACTACAGTGATAACAAGACAGAAAAAAGGGAAAGGAATGTAGGAGAAAACAGAATTTAAAGCAGGAGAATTTTTGTAGAGCAAACATTAGCCACTTTGAAATGAAAAAAATTGCTCACATAAATTTATGAATATTTTTTAAATCCTAACTTTATACTGAAGTACTTTACTTCCATGGTTTTGATAGCCCAAGTTTTATCCAATAACCCAAAATAAGTTTATAACACAGTGAACTACAATCTCAGCATCACTGGTTCAATCCGTAGGCAGCATATCCAACAAATGGAAGAGATAGCCCCAGGAGGCTATGTTGAAAAGAAGTTCCCTGGTAGGTGTGCCATTTGGAAAAATCAGGACAATGAAAGAGCCTTTTTTTCCTGGGAACTCAACCTGTTACCAGCTGATAGCCATCTGAAGAGGCACTTTTCTATAAATCACTATAATTTAAAAACCAAATGCTTTGAAACTCCTTCTGCCAGATCAAATCAAACCGACTCTCAGTTGGTAGAAGGCCCAGATGTGAGTTTCATAACACACATCAATTACTATCTAATCCATCACTTGCAATGGCTGAATGTGCTCAGCACCATTCCCAAAACTAGTGTCATGGAAACAACAGCATCTAGGTAGAAGTGGAATTAAAAAAATCTCTAGTCACTGTCTGCAAAGCATTAGTGGAGCATGTGTAAGCACATGTTCAGTTTGGCCTTTTAATCTCAAACAATATCATCTCTTACGCTATTTAAAGCCCAAGTTGTAGGCAGTAAGAAATGTTGTTATATAAAGAAAGTATTGATTTATATAACAGTAATTTCATAATGCTCTGTGGATACTTTCTCTGGTAATAACCAAAATTTTCTAGACAGTGATATGGTCACTCACGTGACTGTCAAAGTCAGTGATACACACATGGGTTCCCTTTCACTTAAGAAATGCTGATTTGTTTGTATCTTTCACATTGCCATGGGTGCTTTCAACAAAAAACAGTATTTCAAGTCCTTACAAAGTGAAAAGGCTGACATAAACATGAAATAGTAAATAGGCCATTTGAATAACCAAACTATCCTCACAGCTGATCTCTAGTCCCACACAGCCTGGTGGGGTTGTGTCAGCTACCACTTCCTTTTCTGCTTGAACTGTGTAATTTAACCAAGGACAATTGCCCTGAGAGCTTGTCACCATCACGAAAATTTATCTAGTGCTTAGGATGTGTCAGTTACTGCTGTATATTTTACATGTATTACTCCATTTCTTACTCATAAAAATCATATGTGGTAAGCAGTATTACTGTCCCCATTGTATAAATGAGGAAATGGAGGCCAGAGTGCTTAAAGAACTTGTGCAAGGTCATTGAACTAACTGTACTGGATGCTTAACAGAGTACAAGTCCCATTCTTCCTTGTTCCATTTCCTACAGCTCCATATATTTTGACTGACTCCCCCCACTAGCCTCCCTGACTAGCTACAATGTTATCAAGTAGAGAATCAGACCACCTCCACCACAAAAAAGAAAAAAAAATCATAGACACAGGAAGTATCACTAGAATGATAGTTCCCAGAGACTAGAAGGAGAAAGGAATGGGGAATTATTATTTAAAGGGTATAGAGTTTCAGTTTTAGAAGATGAAAAGAGCCTTGGAGATGGATAGTGGTGACGGTTGTGCAACATTATGAATGTTTTTAACACCAATGAACTGAACATTTAAAAATGGTCAACATGGTAAATTTTATGTTTTGTGCATTTTACCATGATAAAAAAAAAAAGAAGGAAACGAATCAAGAAGACAGCCATATGAATAGAGAAGATGCACAAGTACCATTAGGGAGGCTTTCTCCTACCAATCCTTGGAAGGAAAGTTATGACCAACTTAGCATATTAAAAAGCAGAGATTACTTTGCCAACAAAGGTCTGGATAGTCAAGGCTATGGTTTTTCCAGTGGTCGTGTACGGATGTAAGAATTGGACTATAAAGAAAGCTAAGCACCAAATAATTGATGCTTTTGATCTGTGGTGCTGGAGAAGACTCTTGAGAGTCCCTTGGACTCCAAGGAGATCCAACCAGTCCATCCTAAAGAAGATCAGTCCTGAGTTTTCATTGGGAAGAACTGATGTTGAAGCTGAAACTCCAATACTTTGGCCACCTCATGCGAAGAACTGACTCACTTGAAAAGACCCTGATGCTGGGAAAGACTGAAGACGGGAGGAGAAGGGGATGACAGAGGATGAGATGGTTGGATGGGATCACCGACTCAATGGACATGAGTTTGAGTAAACTCCAAGAGTTGGTGATGGACAGGGAGGCCTGGCGTGCTGCAGTCCATGGGGTCGCAAAGAGTCAGACACAACAGAGCAACTGAACTGAACTGAATTCCTACCAATCAGTTTAGCTATTTAAAAGAGCATCCACAGAGCTGGCTTTGTACATGTCCAGATGTGTTAGCTTTGGAAATACAAAGCCTACTACCTCCTGGAATACACTGCTTGGGAAGATTGCTCAAGAGACACAACCACATGGAAATCACTTCAACAAGACCATCCACATCCCACCAAAGGTAAGCTTCTCTTGTCGACCCACTCTGAGCATCAGGATCTTAACTGTACCCCTGAGGAATCAGTCTAAAGATTTCATGGAAATGACAAAGGATTAACTAATAGATTCCTTCCTATGGAATAATGACCATAGACAGTGTTTTATACACTTAACCTAAGCAAAAATCATACAGAAGAAAATATAATGTTAATCTGTCTTAGAACAACTTACTGTAGTATTCCACCAATCCTGCTCACTATATAAATATTTTTCCTTCACATCAACTCCACTAATTAAAGAACTGGTGAAGAGGCATGTACCTACATACCAAGAAGCTCTACCTGGGCTCCCTCATCAACCACATCATCCATGCTGGGAGAAGGACAAATTACGTCCTCCTGCACTGGGCTCCTGTAGAGGAGGCTGGAGATTCCACTCAAATCCTCTCCTCCAAGTGGGGATGACTCCTACACTTCTGAAAAGGAACTGACCTTTGAGCCCAGCTATGAGCCCCATTGGGCAGTTGTCAGCGGCGGGGGAAGCCGTGGCTGTCACTCAGAGTCGTGAGAAGTGCAGAGCCCAGCCCCCGCAGGGGTTCTCTGGTCTTCTACGTGAGTGAGTCTGACGAGGGTAAATCCATCCGCCATTCAAAGCCGGGCCTCAACTGGGCTTGCCTCAACTGGGCAACACAGGCCGGAGGCTCCCCGCCTGCCTGGCACGTCTGCTGTGGGGCACTTGCGGCTTGCTCCATGTCCTCAACCGTCACCTGCTGTTGGCCAGCTCCCCACAGGCCTGCCACCTCTACCTCATCTCCCCTCATGACTCCTCTATCCTCTCCAACTCTTTCCACCATCTCCAGCTCTTTAACCAGATCACCTCCAATGTGACATCTAGCTTCTTCCAGGATTCCTGCATCAGCAGCTTCTCCCTCATGACTGACTGCTTCCAGGAATCGCTGCAGCCACCTGGAGGGCCTCCAGCGACCCTCTTCCAGCGTCTGAAGACGTGCCCCACCTGGGTTGGAGGTCACTTCCGGCGTGGAGCTGGAGCCGCTGCAGGCCTCACAGAGGAGGCCTACCACATGGGCTCGGAGGGCCGCCAGCAGCAGGTCCCTGAGCTGAGAGCCTGGCTCTTCTCAGGGGTGAGGAGCCGAGCACACGCTCGGGGAGGGCTGGGCAGGACGTGCGGGTGATCAGGGAGAGGCCCCCCAAGGGTCTGAGCCCCAGCCTGAGGTGCCAGGCTTGGTGGCTCCTCCTGCAGTACCTCAGGTGAGAGGGCCCCGCCTAGGAGCACAAGGCCCACTTGCGCGAGAAAACCAGTGGGGATTTCCTCCTGAAGCTACCGTGGAAATCCATGAGACCAGAGCAGGAGTGGAGGAAATCGCCCCACACGATATTGTAGCCTTGTCGCCAGAGACAAGAGCGAGAGCCATTCCCATAGGACCAACAAATTCTTATGGAGTCTCGAGAACCAGGGTCAGGACCTGCCGCACAACATCCTTCCCACCAGAGGCCTGTGTCACAGCAAGTTTCGCTACCTCCAGGGCAGGACTGACCGTCTCTCTCCCCGATTGCTCCGAGTCACTCTTCACGAGGCTGGTGCCTCTACTGTTTTTGTGGCCCAGCCTCCCGCTGTTTTAAGATAATGAAGCGGCAACTCCTACTGCTCCTGCTCCCGAAGGTGCTGGATCGGCCCCTCCGATACTTCCCAGACTCCCACCACTCCGGCTCTCTCTGCTTCAGCGTCTGGAGGGAATATGCCCCCTCCCCGATGGCCTTCGGCTGTAGAAAGCACTGTGGATGTGGACAGCCCCCCACCCCCACCCCGGACGTGGGGCTGGACACCTCATGCCTTCTGGCTGTGGATCCGATGAGATCCTCAAGCACTTGGACGAGCTGACTTTGAAGCTGAGTGTGGAGGATGTGCCCACAAGCTGCCCGGTGTGTCCCTGACCCGCAGCTCCCGACAAAGCTCTGGCTTTTCCTCCCAACCCCTCAACCCTCCATGACTGCCTCACCACGTGCAGGAGGCCCTAGGTCTGGCGCTGGGCTCAGAGCCCCACAGCCTTTCGCTCCGACTCCCCACTACCCCACGCGTCCCCACGGGCTCTGGGCCCTCCACATGGACCCAGACAGGACCAGCAGCCTGGAGATCCTGCCAGAGGAGGGGGAGGAAGCTGCAGGCTCCTAACGCTATTGGGCCTACTGAGCCAGTGTGTAGGCTTGGCCCTGGAGACGAGGCCTGGGGGCCCCTAGTACCCTCTGACCACTCGGCCGGGTTGATCTCGTGACCTCAATCCGGCCAGTAAAGTGTAAGCGATACCGGGGTGAGTGGCCGGGGTCGTGGAGGCCGGGCTCTCACCTGCCTGAGTTTGGGGCTTTTGGAGGAGTGAGGGTGGGGGTGCCCAGGTGCGACCTGCTACTTAGTAGCTCCGCGGGATACATCCTGGCCAGAACAGAGAGGCAAGGGCCTACAGAGCTGCTTACTCTTGGGATCCTGTCTACCAGCTTGTTCTGTGAGAAAGATAACTTGTGTTTAACAGCCCCCACCAAAAAGAGAGAGAGAGAGAAGGAAAGAATTGGGAAGACTTCCCCAACCCGAGGGAAATGTCTCTGCTCTAAATTTCGGTTCAGGTCTCTCCTTACACTATCCATCAGACTCTGTGTGCTCCACACTATCCTTGTCATGCCTGTGCCATTTCCTCATATCAGTTCCCTTATTTCTAATTCCAGGCAATTTTTAGCCTTTGCTTTTGCCTTATGTAGGACATGGTTTGAGTATATAGTTTACAGCAATAGTATTTCTAAGAACGCTGGCTTCCTCCAGTGCCTTTTACAGTACTTCAACTCAGGAAAGACTTCATTTTCAACATTCATGGTCCTATAGTGATGTTCTTGCCTATATGTCTGTGCTTCAGGTGACTGTCAGTCTTGCCCCCTACATTTGGTCTCCATGAGACAATTGGAGAAATGTTTGTTTTGTGAAAAGTATTTTTTAGTTTGAGGTTTAAACAGAGGATGACTTGTCCTCCCTTAGCTCTGTTTGGGTAAAAATATGCTGTCTTCCTCACCCACCTTTATGACTTATTTCTTATTAACTGTTCTAAGACAGTTAACATATAATCTATCTCAGTTCAGAAGAAAGACTATTAATTTCCAAACTGTACTTTAGGTATCCGGAACAAAACACAATAAAGGGCAAGCTAAGAAATAATTTGTGATTCAATTGTATGATTCCCCGAAAAGAGAACTGGCTTCAGTCAGTGCTATCAGTAGCTTTTGCTCTATTCTCAGCCACCCTCCCCTCAGGGCAATTTTTAATGTGCTACAGTAATAAGCTTCTGAATGCTTATTATCTAGAAGACTGAAAACCTAAAAAATTCCATAAAGTTGTTAGTTTTGACCAAGAAGGAAGGAAACTTCTGCTCAGTGTCCCAGAATTGAGTATCATTGTCCCGAACTAGGTTACATGCCCACAACTGAACCAACCACATGCCAAAGAACATAATGTGTTAGATCTGGGGTGACGGAAGGTGTTGCACTTAAGCTGCATCCTTATAGACTGAAGGAGCTGAGGAGAGAAGGTCCCCAGAGTAAAATCAAGGTGCTATTACTAGAAAAAGATAAAAGGATACAAGCTACAAGTTGCCCCATCCAGCACTCAAATTAATTAACTCCCCAAACTCAGCTTATGAGATACTTGACAGGAAATTTTTAAAAGGGAAATCAAGTAACATGATGCAGTGTCACGATTTCAACTCTTGACTAATCAGCAAACATAGACATACATAAATATATTAGGACAATGACTTTTCCATTTTAATAATAAGAAAATATGTGGGTCACTCAGATGGAAGTTAAAAGCTGAATCTATTCGGAAGCAATTGTTAACTCTGTTCTAAAGCCACAAGCATCTAAGCACATGATAATACACTCTCATGTCAAAGAGGTCCTATTCCTCTTCACTTCAATTTGCATCTTATTCTGACATTACACCATATGGCATGGGCCAAGTGCTCTTGTATGCAAAGTGAGCTCAAAGTAAATGAGCGAAAAATGTTTTACATACATAATGGCTCTTGTTTCAACTTAGCTGTGACTACTAGATTGCTGCAAACACCAAAATAATAGTGCTGCTAATGAGGAGATTTGCTCATAACTTACTACACTGTCAAATGTTTGACCATAATGGTTATTATTTATTGATATGTGTATACAAAGCAGTTGCTGAGGCCAAAAGCAGCCTCTGACAGAACCCAAGCCTATTAGATTGTGAATAATCTCCTAAAGATAACTGTTTAAAAAATCTGCCCAAAGTCTCTGTTATTTGAAACCTCTTAATTGAAAAGACAGAGGCCTAGATTTAAAGTTAGAATAGCAGAGTTGATCTTTTAAGAGACTGGAGTGACAACTCCCAAGTCTGGTTAAGGTGCAGACAAGCAGGTACTTCCAGACATCATCAGTGGGAAAGTGCTTGACCCAGCCTTTTGGAGAGGAATCTGATTTTATATACATATATATATATATATACACACACACATATATATATATTTAACAATATATTAAAATTTTAAAAGCCTGTATCCTTTGACTCAGCAATTTTACTTCTGGAAATCAACCCTGTAGAAATTAAAGTTCCAGTACATGAGGCCACGCATACAAGGATGTTCATTGCAGTTGTATTTCTGATTGCAAAAATATTGGAACAGCATACACATCCATAAGAATGGAATGGTTGAGTAGACAGATGTATTCATTTGGTCTTCTAAAAGAACATGTCAGATTTATATCTTAGTTTGGAGACATAGATATTACATAGTATTAGGTGAGAAAAGCAAGTTTCAGGAGAACCAGACAGATAAACAATGATAGATGAGATAGATGTATTCATCCATTTATATAAATACATAGGTGTACATACATATAGTATGATCACATTTTTTTATAAAAGAATAATAGGGTTTGGATTCAGGCTCTAAAATATGAGTGATCTTTGAACCTCGCTTCTTCATCTGCAAAATAAAGACAATTTTTTTTGTGTGTGAAAATCAAATGAGATGATGTGGAAATGATTTTTGAACTGTTAATAGTAATCAAATGTCATATAATAATATTATCATAATATAGTCTTATGTGAATCTGAAGTTCAGGTCCACAAAGTCCTGCAAAAGTAGTACCAACTGATAGAATTGTATTTGGCTATATCCATACCAATATCAGCCACTTCTTCTGGTCTCCAATGGGGTCGCTGAGGGTCGGACACGACTGAGCAACTTCACTTTCACTTTTCACTTTCATGCATTGGAGAAGGAAATGGCAACCCACTCCAGTGTTCTTGCCTGGAGAATCCCAGGGACAGGGGAGCCTGGTGGGCTGCCGTCTACGGGGTCGCACAGAGTCGGACACGACTGAAGCGACTTAGCAGCAGCAGCATATTCACAAGAGAGAAAACAAATGGTGAGCTGTATTAAAACTCCTGCCGATTACCCCATGCAGTGCCAGGAGAATACTGCACAAATTCTCAGAGGGAGCCACACAATCCATTCAGTACTTTCAGCCCTAATAAGATTAAGATCATGTTTATTTAGATAGTTGAATAGAGGACCACAGAAGATAATAGCTTTGCAGAAACATGGTTGTGTATAAGAAGTGTTTTCAGTTTTTAGAATTGGTGTATTCTCTCCTCAAATATGCTTTATCAGTAGTTTTAAGCATATAATAGGTACAATTTTATATCCTGTCTCTGGGGCCATGTGACTCAACACCTCCCTATTTGTGTAAACTTGGGGAATTACTTAGCCTCTCTCTAACTTGGTTCCTTCATTTGCAAAATGGGGATGATAATTCTACTACCACTTGAGACTGTTTTAATAACTAAATGAGTTAAAACTTCTAAAGGACTTAAAGTGAGATATTACCTAAATAGGTGTAAAATAAATGTTAGTTATTATTACCCTTGTATGTATGTTGTGCTCAGTCATGTCAGACTCTGTGAGCCATGGACTGTAGCCTGCCAGGCTTCTCTATCTGTGGTATTTTCCAGGCAAAAATACTGGAGTGGGTTGCCATTTCCTGCTCTAGGGTATCTTCCCAACTTAGGGATTGAACTTAGACATCTTTTGCATCTCCTTCATTGGCAGGCTAATTCTTTACCATTTCCATTAATCATAAATGTAAATGCTTTTCATATATTCATTATCTAGTCTTCATAACTATCATTTTATTGAAGTTTAATAGTACATAAATAGCATGCTTTACAGAACAGGTGTATTGTAATTTAGCTGAACATTATTCTGTCTGCTTCTTGTTTTTCAAAATGTTTTTATAATAATAAATGCTAGGTTAATATCTTTGTACATTAACTTTTGCCATATTCTGGATTATTTCCATTAGATAGACCCACCCTGAAAGAGATGAGAGGAAGAAATAATATAGAAATCTTTGGGCATTTTGATGTATCTTGAAAGAGAGATTATGAATATATCTTTACTTAGCCCTTTCTGAACTTCTTTCAGAAATTGGCATGATGTTCTTCATCCAGCCATTCAACACCTGATTTTTTTTATCAAGGTTCATTTAAGAAAGGTCATTATAAGAAATGACCCTATTAAAATTCATCTATACAAGTATTTGAGTTTTTTAGATCTTTAAAACATAGTTCTCTAAGTGTAATCACAGCATGTTAGAATTTTGCTGCTAATAAGGCAAATTTGAACTCAGAAAAAAAAAGGAAAGCCCACTTACTCAATGACATTTTTAGTACATAAAATTCCCCTTCTGAATCATGCACCCCTAAACATTTAGCTCCTTCTGACTCATTCTGAAACAATCTGACAACTTCTCCATTGAAATTCAAAATGTCCCAATACAGTAACATCTTCTTTTCCTCTAATTAATTAGTTCCCTTTCCCACTGGCAAAATGCAGGAGTGATAATCTCTGTATTTACAGATTTGAAACGAAGCACATGTCTGGAACCTTCCACTGCCCTCTAAGTCTAAGCATTCCCATCTTCCAAGCCTGCCTGTCTCTATCCTAATACTGGCTTCTCATTGTCCTCCTTCCCTGCTACTCCACCAGCACTGTCAAAAGGTGACATATTATCCTTCAAAAACGTGATGTTCCCAACCCCCATTTCCATCTGTAAACACTATAGTTTCTGTGCCCTGTCTGCACAGTTTGCTTAAGGAGACACACTGTCCTCACTAATTTATGGGGATTGATCCAGACTTGCAAGGCACAGTTAGCTGTCTCATGACAATCTGTTTACTTTCCTCTTCTACCAGTACACTCTAAGTCTTCTGTGTTTATAGGGGGTCATTCCACATGGAAAGCTCCCATCATGCAAGAGAAAAAAATTGAATCCATAATGTTTGCTCTCTATAGCCCCTTTCCCTTATTGCTGTTAACAGTACCCCCAAAATAAACATGAAACTCATTCCTCAGGTATTTGTCTTTTTCTGTTGCTACAAATCACACTGGGCTACTAGTTTGGCACGCTTTTGGATTCCTTTACCACCAATTGTTGAATTAATTAATTTTCCAGCCAGCTTGTTCTTTGTTCTGTATAGCACATAAGTGGCACTCAGAGATGGCAAGTTTATACTAAGAAAGTAAGACAAGTACTCATTTAAATCACTATGAGAAGCACTTAAAACCCCACACCTTCCTAGTAGACACTTACTGACCATTATGAGCCTCCCAAGTGGGACCAGTGAATGACTTCAGAGACCTGAAAATTTTACCTAAGGGGCCTTGCATGAACCCAGACTAAATTTGAAGTTAAAGTCATCCTTTGAAACTCCACTGGAAATTCTAACAGTGTGGCTGGGAAGATGCTACTGGTTGGCAAAATGGCAAGTCATTTACTCTCTCTGCTCTTGTCTCCTCACATATGAAATAAGGAACACTGATTCACTTCGCAGGAAGGCTGGATGCACTTAATTAATAACATCAAAAACTAAAGAACACCTTTGCTCAGCCCCTAAACTTGGTAAATCTTGGTAAATGCCAGTAGCATTCATTGTTTAGTTGATCTTACCTAGATCTTTCCTGAAGTTGTGGGTCTGCCTGGCCCATAAGTAATTTTTGTCTACATTTGTGGAAACTTACAGGCACACATGTGGGTTTTGGTTTCCTATTTTAATGTTTTCATTGCTGCAATTGTTGAGGTCTTATGTTTTCTTCATCAGATGCTCACTGAACTCCCCATTTACTACAGAAAACACTAGGCAGACATGCCAAAAAATTGCATGTCCAACTAGCATATATCCAGCCAAATGAGCCCACATCAAACTCAGTTTTCCTTTCCTTACTCCAAAGTACCTTCTGTGACTAGACAAAAGATGATAGAAACTTCATCCTAGAACATCAAACCCTGCCAGGCACATTTCCATCTGTCCTGTTGAAGATTGCCAAAAGAATTTTTTTAGGGTCCCCCCCACAAAGTTAGTCAATCAAAAATTCTCTCAGGCAGAAGTTATTTGAGGACTACAAAATGTGTTAGTTCCTACCCTGACTGACCTCTTGGACTATGGAGGACATACCTGACCAAAATAGAAGGTAGAAAAACAACTGATGCACAGTAGTGGTACTTTCAGAATCTGTTTACTTCCTTCTTTTAGCCACACATACACACACAAAAACACCAAAGACATTCAGTCTAAGTGATGAAGGATCACGTCTGTAAGGAGCGTTAGGAAGCTTCACAGCTAGAGACTGGAGTCAAGAAGGTTAGAAGAGAAATTACATTAATGCCAAGGAGAGAAGGTGGAGGCTGAGGACTTGGGGTTGAATGGGTCAATGGCTTACTGTCTAGGGCAAAAGTAGATTGCCCATTTGACCCTGGGGCAAGGGAAAGTCTTACTGATAAACAGAAGCAGAGATATAAAACATCATGTTAAATGTGTTTATTCTCTTCTGTAGAGAAGACCAAATCGTTAAAGAGGAAAGTTTTCTCAATACTTCTCCTTGAACTGACACTGTGTCAGTTCGCTAATTTGTGCCAAATTAATAATCATCTCTCATCAGTCAACTCTCACTGATTCTCCGGACCACCAAATATCCCCACAACCGATTCCCACTCTGGTTTAGGCGTTATTGCTTCAGGCTATTCTGTGAGTCTTTGTTCATGTTTTTCTTAAATAGCCATAGCAGGATTATGCCTAAACATTGTAGTTTCTAGATGCACAAAGATGTTAGTGACTCTTTATTAAGAAACCATAGAATTTTGATCACCACGTTATATACTATAAGAAATTTTTTTAGTAAAGTTGTTCCTTCCACTAATAAAATTTTATTTTTCATTGAAAAGTGTGTACGCCCGCAAATATAATGGCACTGAACAAATGCATTAACAAAGTGATTCATAGTTAAATGGAAGTCAAGATAATACTGAAAAAGCAGAATTCAGAGTTTTTGAATGAGCACCCTCAAACCACAACCCCAGGAAATGAGGTCAGACCTAACTGGGGAAAGTGACCACCCTAGCTGCCTTCGTTTTTTACTTCCCCTCTGGCATCTGTCTTCCCTCCTCTATGTGCTGGCTATATAGAAGTTGGTGGTTCCCAAATTTAGTGTGCATCAGGATTACCTGGAGAGCTTGTTAGAACACAGATTGCTGGGCTCCACCCCCAGTGTGTCTGATTTAGTAGATCTGGAATGGGGCCCAATAATTTGCATTTCCAACCAATTCCCAGGTGCTGCTGCTCTGGGAACCTCATTTTGAGAGCCACTGATCTGTGTAAACTGCCGAGCAACCTTGACAAATCTATATTCTGAAAATGAGAATACCTACCTTTTCCTACCTCAGAGAATTACTAAAAAGACCTAAAACTTGTAAATGAAATGGATCACTATGAAGGAACTTTATAAACTAAGCAGATATAGTACTATTAGTGATCTCAGTATGGGCCTAATTGCTCTCTGTTGCATTTGATCACAAGAGATACTTTCTTCTTGAAACTCTCTTCTCTATCCCACTGTTCTTTTATGCCTCCTTCACTCATTCCTCTTTCTTCTTTATGTCCTGCTCTTCTCTCTCCATACTTTCTCTCTGAAAATTCATCTAGTCTCATTGGCTCAAAAATCACTGATAAGAAAATCACCCCCAAAGGCCAAGTTCTATATCTCTAACTTATCCTGTTCTGTTCATAATTTCTCTAAGCTTAAAAATATATAATCATATTTTACCCTCTCCCATGCTTACCTCTTCCTCCCAGATGCCGTCTTAAATGCTTCCTCATGCAGCCTTTCCTGTCATCCGCCCCATTGTCTCCCTTTCTCTACAACCCCAGTGCTGCTGTATTTGTTGTCCCCTGTCCCACAGCCCTCCCATCTGGCCTCTCTACTTTCACGGACTCCCTGCTCCCACCCTCCTAAATGCTCCCCCTTGTGAAGCTATTTTCATCAAGCCCCCTCCTCTCAAATCCACTTTGGCCTGAATAACAAAGTCCCAAAGCTAACTCAAATCTTTGTTGTTTTTTAGTTGCTAGGTTGTGTCTGACTCTTTTGTGACCCTATGGATTGTAGCCTACCAGGCTCCTCTGTCCATGGGACTTTTCAAGCATGAATACTAGAGTGGGTTGCCATTTCCTTCTCCAGGAGATCTTCCCAAACCAGGGATCGAACTCGTGGTTCCTGCCTCGTCTCCTTCATTGTAGGTAGATTCTTTACCACTGAGCCACTGGGGAAGACCAGCTCAAAAATTAGCAGCTTTGAAATCTGCCCTCACTTTTGAGCAGAGGCTGGATGAGTGTCTATCAAAGGCAGTGGTAGAACAGATTCCTGTACTGAGTAATCTTCCCTTCCCACTCTCCAGTTAGGTATTTTCAGTCTTTAGGCCTACTATTTCTCTAATAAAGCCATGGCTACAGTCAGTCTATCCTACTAGTTTTTATACCAAAATACCATCTCAGGTGCTACAAATGGGCATTAGTCAATGATGTTGCCATATCTTTCCGCCTACACAAAATTCCTCAACATCAATGTCAATGCCTTCTTTTCTACCGTGCTTGTTAACTCTATACACTCTAAAGCACTTTGTGTTTAAAGTCTCCCTATTTTTCCTCCACCTCTCCTTCTTTCTCCTCCTCCCTCCTTCCCTCTCTCTCTCTTTCCTTCTCTCTACTGAGTCTTCCCCATCACTATACAGCATGCTTTAGAATCTCTTATCCTTTAAAAAGCAGTTCTGTTGACCCACATGCACCATCATGCATTGACCATCTGTCAATCAGACCATTCTTTGCTTGCTTTTACAACTTTTCTACACACAACTTTTTACTACACATTCATTCCTTCTTCAACCCTTTGCAATCTAGTTTCCATCTCCACTGAATTTGCTCTTTTCAGCTCACTGAGAACCACCTCTGTGCCACAGTCAATGAAAATTCTGTCTTCTCTTATCCACCTCTCAGCAGCAACTAACATGTCTAACCATTCCTCCCATCTTAACACTCTTCTCTTGACTTCCAGCTCCTCTGCTCTTTTACCTCATTGATCTTTGTATTCTCAGGCTTCTTTCATGACTCTTCTTTTGTTCAGCCTCTAAGTTTTGGAGTGCTCATGGGGCTCAGTCCTGGGCTCTCCTCTTAAAATCTACACACATTTCCTAGATGACCTCATCTACTCACTGGCTTTAAATACTATCTATTTGCTGGTGACTCCTTATTTTTCTCCAGGCATAACATCAATTTTAAAGCCTGATTTTGGTGTCTTAATATGGTGTCTAATATGCACATTAAACTTTTCTAAATAGAACTGCTTAGTCTCCTTAGACCTCTCCAGTCTCCTTTCTGTTTCTACTCTAGTCCTCCCTCTCTCAACAAATTTATCCATTTAACTCAAACCAAAAATTTAGATATCATCTTTAATATCCACCCACATTCAATCAGCAGATCTTGTGTGTTGTACAAGATCTTGTGTGTGTGTCAAATATATTTCAAATGTGCCCAATTCTCTCCATCACCAGTGCTGCCACCCTAGACCAAGCTATCAAACTCTCCTTCCTGGAATATTATAATAGTCCCCCAGGTGGTCTTCCTGCATCTATGCTTGGCCTTCTCCCATAGCAGAGTGATCTTTTTGAAAGATAAATAACACCATATAACTCCTCTACTTAAAATATTTCACTGACCTCCCATTTTACTTAAAATTCAAACTTCTTATTGCAACCCATAATATTGGGCTCTCAACTCTCCCATCTTATTGGCACCACACTCACCTCCCTACAAGCATCTTTTTCAGACCACACTGGTCTTTTGCTCATTATGTAAGCCAATCTCTTTCTTGATCTCAGGATTTTTGCTGTTCCTTCCATCAGGAATGCTCCCTGCTGAGTTTTCACATGGTAAATACTACCTTATCCTTCAGATTTCAGTTCCAAATATCATCTTCTCAGAGACTACCCTGTCAAAAATATTCCTTATTAAAAAGTTACTTTCTATCTCACTAAGAGTAATTATAATTTGGAATCTTATTAGTTATGTTTTTGTTTACTTTTTTGTCATCTATCTCTAGCTTTATCTCCTAACCTTCATGCAACTAGAATATAAGCTTTAAAAGAAGAAACTTGTGTGTATTCTTCAATGGTTTATTTCTAGCCCCAAAGAATAGTGCTTAGGTTCCTCAGGATCAAAATTTTTGCTGAATAGAAGGACCATGCATGAGTCAAGATGGGCTAATACAAACATAATTCTAAAATCTCAGTGGGCTAAAACTGTAATAATGTATACCTTGTAAAGGGCCAGAGGGCTCTGCTCATTGTGGTCCTTTAGGGACCATGACTGACAGAGGCTTCCTCTCAACATATGTATCCAGGAGGAGCAGCACCCCAGTGGGACAAAGTGTGTTTAATTGCATGTAACTCTTAACAGTCAGGAAGAGCCCCTCAAGTAGGAAGTGGAAATCCACTTCAGTATTCTTCCATGGAAAATTCCATGGACAGAGGATCCTGGGAAGCTACAGTCCATGGAACCAGAAAGAGGTGGACATGACTGAGTGACTGAGCACACACACACTTACTTCCAGAAAGGAGTGGCACAGAGCGATTCTGCTTGCTTTGACCAAACAGATATAGCCAAGCCTAAACGCCTTTATTTTTTAAATTGAAGTATAGTTGATTTACAGTGTTTATTAATTCTTACCAAATAGCAAAGTGATTCAGTTATATACATATACCTTCTTTTTTCATGTTTTCCACTATGATTTATCATAGGGTATTGAATAGCTCCCAGTAGGACCTTGTTGTTTATCCATTCTATGTATAATAGCTTATATCTGCTAACCCCAACCTCCTACTTTATCCCTCCCTGAACCCTCTTTCCCCCTTGGCAACCACAAATCTGTTCTCTATGTCTGTGAGTCTGTTTCTGTTTTTGTAGACACGTTCATTTGTGTCATATTTCAGATTACACATCTGAATGATATCATATGGTATTTGTCTTTCTCTTTCGGACCTATTTCCCTTGAAAAACATCTATTCCTGCTTTATTGACTATGCCAAAGCCTTTGACTGTGTGGATCACAATAAACTCTGGAAAATTCTGAAAGGGATGGGAATACCAGACCACCTGACCTGCCTCTTGAGAAACCTATATGCAGGTCAGGAAGCAACAGTTAGAACTGGACATGGAACAACAGACTGGTTCCAAATAGGAAAAGGAGTCCATCAAGGCTGTACATTGTCACCCTGCTTATTTAACTTAAATGCAGAATACATCATGAGAAACGCTGGGCTGGAAGAAGCACAAGCTGGAATCAAGATTGCCGGGAGAAATATCAGTAACCTCAGATATGCAGATGACTCCACCCTTATGGCAGAAAGTGAAGAGGAGCTAAAAAGCCTCTTGATGAAAGTGAAAGAGGAGAGTTAAAAAGTTGGCTTAAAGCTCAACATTCAGAAAACGAAGATCATGGCATCCGGCCCCATCACTTCATGGAAAATAGATGGGGAAACAGTGGAAACAGTGACAGACTTTATCTTTTTGGGCTCCAAAATCACTGCAGATGGTGACTGCAGCCATAAAATTAAAAGATGCTTACACCTTGGAAGAAAAGTTATGACCAACCTAGATAACATATTCAAAAGCAGAGACATACTTTGCCAACAAAGGTCCATCTAGTCAAGGCTATGGTTTTTCCAGTGGTCATGTATGGATGTGAGAGTTGGACTGTGAAGCAGGGTGAGCGCCAAAGAACTGATGCTTTTGAACTGTGGTGTTGGAGAAGACTCTTGAGAGTCCCTTGGACTGCAAGGAGATCCAACCAGTCCATTCTAAAGGAGATTGGCCCTGGGATTTCTTTGGAAGGAATGATGCTAAAGCTGAAACTCCAGTATTTTGGCCACCTCATGCGAAGAGTTGACTCATTGAAAAAGACTCTGATGCTGGGAGGGATTGGGGTCAGGAGGAGAAGGGGACGACCAAGGATGAGATGGCTGGATGGCATCACTGACTCAATGGATGTGAGTCTGAGTAAACTCTGGGAGTTGGTGATGGACAGGGAGGCCTGGTGTGCTGTGATTCATGGGGTCGCAAAGAGTTGGACGTGACTAAGCGACTGAACTGAACCAAACTGAACTGAAGTATGATAATATCTAGTTGCATCCTTGTTGCTGCAAATGGCATTATTTCCCTCTTTTTTCTGGCTGAGTAATATTCCATGTATATACGTACCATGTCTTCTTTATCCATTCATCTGCAGTGGACATTTAGGTTACTTTCATGTCTTTAGCCAAGCCTAACTTCAGAAAGCATGGGGAAATATAATCATCCATGTGCGCAGAAGGAGGAAAGATGGAAATATTTGCTTATCAGCACTTATAATTCCATGCCTATTTTTTCTGGGGGGCTTTCTTGGTGGCTCAGTGGTAAAGAATCCACCTGCCAGTGCAGGAGATGCAAGTTTGATCCCCTGGAAAAGGAAATGGCAACCCATTCCAGGATTGTTGCCTGAAAAATCCCATGGACAGAGGAGCCTGGCAGGCTACAGTCCACAGTGCAAGAGTTGGACACAACTTAATGACTAAACAACAATAACATCTTCTACTAGGAGATTTCTTCACCCAGAAGAAAGACGATAAAAATATTTGATCATTGCCCTTTTGACTTTCATATCTACCCTCTACTTAAAGCTTTCTGTCCCCAGCACAGGTTAACATAACCTCTCTGAATCTCTGTAGCACATATTCCTGTAATACTCATTTGATGTATCTGTTCAGTCATCTGTCTCCCCATCTACGCTGTAAATAAGGAAGACAAGGATCTGTGTCTCTTTTTCTCTGAACCTAGTATCCTGAGAAACTGGCTCCATGCCTTTCACATAGTAGATTCTATGAACAAATATTTGTTGGAAGAAGTCTTGTAGCTTTTCATGTGTATGTGTTTTTATCTGCGCAATTGGACTAAATATTCCTCTGCATATAAATTGAATAATTCATATTTCATATATCTTACAGCTGATTCATCATGGAAATGTTCCTATATTGGCAGACACAGTAAACACTTGTTGAACTAAGCTATTTGATAGTATTGAGGCCTCAGCAAGGGGCAGTGTGCAAAATATCCCTATTAAAAAGGAACTTTCGTGTGTTTATTAGCCATCTGTATGTCTTATTTAGAGAATATCTGTTTAGGTCTTCTGCCCACTTTTGTATTGGGTTATTAGTTTTTCTGATATTGAGCTGCATGTATATTTTGGAAATTAATCCTTTGTCAGTTGTTTCATTTGCTATTATTTTCTCCCATTTTGATCATTGTCTTTTCACCTTGCTTATGGTTTCCTTCATTGTGTAAAATCTTTTAAGTTTAAACACATGAAAAGATGTTCACCAGCACTCATTATTAGAGAAATGCAAATCAAAAGTGCAATGAGATATCTTACACAGGTCAAGATGGCCATCATCAAAAGTCAACACACAGTAAATGCTGAAGAGGGTGTGGAGAAAAGGGAACCCTCTTCTGCTGTTGGTGGGAATGTAAATTTATACAGCCACTATGAAGAACAGTACAGAGATCCCTTACAAAACTAGGAATAAATTTACCATATGACCCAGCTATCTCACTACTAGGCATATATCCTGAGAAAACCATAATTGAAAAAGACACACATACCCCAGCGTTCATTGCAGCACTGTTTACAGTAACTAGGACACGGAAGCAACCTAGATGTCCATTGACAGATGAATGGATAAGAAGTTGTGGTACATATACACAATGGAATATTAGTCAGCTATAAAAAGGAATGCATTTGAGTCCGTTCTAATGAGGTGGATGAACCTAGAGCCTATTATACAGAGTGAGGTAAGTCAGAAAGAGAAAGACAAATATTGTATTTTAACACATAAATAATGGAATCTAGAAAGATGGAACTGATGATCCTATTTATAGGACAACAAAGGAAACACAGACATAAAGAACAGACTTTGGGACTCAGTGGGGAAGGAGAGGGTGAGATGAAACATATACATGACCATATGTAAAACAGACAGCCAGTGGGAATTTGCTCTATGATGCAAGGAGTCCAAAGCCAGTGTTCTGTGACAACCTAGAGGACTGGGATGGGGGAGAAAGTGGGGATGAGGTTCAAGAGGAAGGGGACATGTGTATACCTATGATTTATTCATGTTGATATATGGCAGAAGCCATCACATTATTGTAGATAAAATAATTATCTTCCAATTAAAAATAAAATACAACTTTTTCTTAAAGAGGTACTTTCAAGTCTCCAGCACCACCATCTTTTGAACACAGACTCAACAGAGGACACATGTTGCTATCCCTGGCTTCCAGCAAAAGTTCCTTAGCTGTTTTCTTTGGTAGAAAAAAAGCAACAGATGATTACCTGGGTCTTTTTGGTTCTGTTGGTGGTCAATCTGTCTGGAAGTGAAACTCTGCTTTCCACAGGATTTCATCAGAGCAGTAACCAGGGGACTCAAATTTTGGTCATTGATAGTGTCTCAGCTCAGCTGTGTATCCTAATGTGAAAATGAAACTTGTGTTCCGCCCCCTTATGTTCCCTTTCTTGCAATTGCCAATTCCTAAAATGATGCTGTGATTAAAATCTGCTCCTTCTTGAGCAGGGTCATAACATGTGATGACATATCTGCCTCTTAGACCCTAACTATCTGACAGAGAATGGCAGTATTGTTGAGATTTTTATATTAGAAAACATCCTTTGGTTACCAGGTGGTTGCAATTTCTGCTGACAAGTTCAGAGGATACATTTTTGGACATCCTCCCTGCTGCAATGCTATTGGACTCACAGTCTTCTTCCTTAGAAAAATGTCATTTTAATTGACTGAGTATTCTCAATCTTCTAG
Organism: Ovis aries; assembly: GCF_016772045.2. Taxonomy (NCBI): domain Eukaryota; kingdom Metazoa; phylum Chordata; class Mammalia; order Artiodactyla; family Bovidae; genus Ovis; species Ovis aries. The sequence goes on along the minus strand of NC_056055.1, from coordinate 161,934,822 downwards.
GTCTCACAAGCCAGTGTGACACAGCTGAAAGAGTTAGAGACGCCTTCTTTAATTCCATAGCATATCTTGGGCCAAACCTGAATTTCCGTTTCCTCATCAGAAAATTAGGATAATAATACCTATCTCATGGGACTAAATAACATAGAATTGGAAGTGTTTCTTTCTGTTCCTGGCACACAGGAGATATTCAATAAATGTTTGCGCTAACTATTAAAGTTAACTGTTATGCAAGGTACCAATTTAAAGTCCCTTCAAATAAAATCACCTAATAATTAACTATAGAATTGTTTTGAGCTAATTAAGAGCCCACAACAAAGCCTGAGACATAATAAACTCTAGATAGGAATAACAACCAATAGCATCTACAGTGGAACACAATGCTATGCTATAATCTGATTTTTGCCCCTTTCCCACATTTTCATCTAATTTATATAGCTTTTCTAAAATGTATCATGCTCTCTTCCACTGTATTTGGGAATGGATGTTGGTACAACTTTTTTCTATAGAGTACAATTTAGCAATATCCATCAAAATTTTAAATGTACAAATTCTTTGCCCCAGCAATGCTACTTTAGGCATTTATACTATAGATATGCTTGTAAAAGTGAAAGTCGCTCAGTCATGTCTGACTTTTTGTAACTCCATGGACTATAACAGTCCATGGAATTCTCCAGGCCAGAATACTGGAGTGGGTAGCCTTTCCCTCGAGGGGATCTTCCCAACCCAGGGATCAAACCCAGGTCTCCCTCATTGCAGGCGGATTCTTTACTAGCTGAGCCACAAGGGAAGCCCATACATAAGCTAACACATGTGCTATATGATATAGACAGAAAAACGTTCATAGTAACATTGTTTATAATATGAAAAGATGGAAATATAGCCTAATGTTCATTAGTAGGAGAGTAGACAAATGATATGAATGCATAAAAAGAAATCCTTTGAGTGAAGCAGCTATAAATACTGACATGAAACAACTTCCAAGATACATCATTAAGCTAAAAGAACAAGTGACAGAGTAGTGTTTATGATATGTTATAATATTATTTGCATTAAATATTATAAGCATTGCATGCTTGTGTAAACATAGGCCATCCCTGGAAGGATAGAAGAAACTGGTAATAGCAATTGCCTCTGCTGCTGCTGCTGCTGCTAAGTCACTTCAGTCGTGTCCGACTCTGTGCGACCCCATAGATGGCAGCCCACCAGGCTCCCCAGACTCTGGTGGGTTGCCAGCAATTGCCTCTAGGAAGAGGAAATAGGTAGCCCTGGAAAAGAATAGAGAGACGATTAACCTCTTACAATACCTTTTGAATTGTGTCCTCTGTACATGTAGTTTCTTTTCCAAACATATGTTTCTTAAAACTGTCCTTATTCTATCATAAATAACTGATTAAATCTGGGAAGAGAATGGTAGACAAAAGGAATGTCTAAAATGTTTTATTTCTTTTCTCTTTTTTTAGCAAAAAAAAAAGGTATTTGTATTCTGTAATTATTTAAAATTTAATATGAAAAAGGAAAATGACTGGAAAGGGAAAATATAGCTAGTTTAACCACTGTCACTTCCATAATACAATAACTGTCAATCATCAGCCATTTGCTTGAGTACATATTAAGTCCCTGATGCTCTGGAGGATGCAGTAAGAGGGAGAAATGCAAAGGAGATAGCTTTTAATTATGCAAAAGCTCCCCTCAAGGAGCTCACAGTCTGGTTGAATAGATGAGACAAATAGGTGAAATGCTGAACAGCATCCAGCAGTGAAGCTGGCCTGGGTGAGGAGGCTTAGCAAAGGAGGGGTCAACAGGACTTCTACAACAGAGATAATGATAACGTTGGGGACAAGTTATGTCTCCTGCTTTATCCATTTCTTTGTATTTAAAATGGAATGACCTGCCTTGGCTTTCCTCTCATAGGGATGCTGTTAGGATTAATGAGGTAATGTTTGTGCTTATATAGTGCCTTTCTTCTGAGAACTCAGAATGCTTTGTGTGAAGTATTTTTATTAATATTCATAGGGTGGCTTGTATAGTTTTCCACCTTTTGCTTTGGAATTTGCACATCTATACCTAAAAGACTTGAATTCTTCTCTCACTCTTCAACATTACTCTGGTTTTTGCACCAAAATAGTGCAGACTCAAGCTTTCAAGTCTTAGTGCTTTTATATAGCTCAGGGCTAATAGTATCACACAGCTTGCCTGCAGGAGGACCCACCTGTACTTTCTAAAATTTCTACAGACTCCATTGTATACATATGCAAGATAAACCTGAGCTCATGGAAAGATTCTAAACAAGTATATGACAGGGATGGAAAAATCTATCTATAACTAACATTGCTCCCTAGGAAGTGTGAATCACAACAGCAGGAATTCTTGTGAGGTTGTGCTTGCAAGTTTAGGGATCAAGGCTGAACCCCACCTCCCTCCACTGCCCCCAGAGACCAGACTACTCTGCGTAACAGAGGTGATTTCTGATTGGGGACAGAGGGTGTCAAAAGAGAGAGAAGGCAGAAGCAGAGACAGAAAGAAGTAACATGGAGCCAGGAAGGCTACAGGAGGCCGTGCACAGCAGGAAATGACTTCTCCATATTCCCCCTCCCAGTTATGAATAAACTTCACCTAAAGCTTATGAAATACTAGGAGTGAGTGGATTCCTTACGTAAACCTGACTGAATCTGCATCCGTAGAGATGGGGGTAATGAAGCAGAGACAAGTCGATGAGCCTGAGAAATGACAGAAATCATGAGAGAATCTGGACCTGCAATGACTTGGGACTGACTTCACTTTCACTTTTCACTTTCATGCATTGGAGAAGGAAATAGCAACCCACCCCAGTGTTCTTGCCTGGAGAATCGCAGGGACAGGGGAGCCTGGTGGACTGCCATCTATGGGGTTGCACAGAGTCGGACACGACTGAAGTGACTTAGCAGCAGTAGCAGCAGGCTCCAAGTAAACTAGACTAAATCTCTGAGGAAACAATGGACTTGGCTGACATGAGGATAAAGATATGTGATGCCCATTGCTGCTTGTTATTTTTGCCTATCCCTGGTGGCTCAGGCAGTAAAGACTCTGCCTGCAATATGAATGAATTTTCTTATTCAAGGTTCATCTTAGTCATTTTTACCTTCTTTTTTGTTTGTTTGTTCACAGTGCTTTATTTACTACACTACTTGTTGGTGGGGCTTCCCAGGTGGCTCATTGGTAAAGAATCTATGTGTCAAGCAGGAGACTCAGGTACAATCCCTGGGTTGGGACGATTCCTTGGAGAAGGGAATGGCAACCCACTTCAGTATTTTTGCCTGGGAAATCCCGTAGACAGAGGAGCCTAGTGGGCTACAGTCCATGGGATCACAAAGAATCATACACGACTAAGTGACTAACACACCAATATTAAAATCAAGCTTTTAGGATAAAAGTTAAGTTTAGAAAAGATGGCCCAGTCCAGCTCCTCTCTTGGATCAAGCGGAGAGTGGCAGGCAGAGAGTAAGAGGACTTCTTCCCTGTGCAGCAGCCCAGCCAGGCTACATGTAACCAAACTGTGCCACGGCCCCACACATTTTTCCTCAGACTTGTTTCTACCCTGTTTGCATGTTTGAGAATAACACTTGGCTGAAGCCTTCGCCTTGAGAGGTAGTAGGAGGGCTGCCTACTCGTATCACGCTACCTGTTTGGCCCTAGGCCAATATCACAAAACAAAGCTTCTTGCAGCAACTGAGAAGAAACAATTTGCATAACTTAAAGCTATGTTAGAGTGTTGTGCTTCATGTCTGAGCAACATAAGTCTTGAGCTTTAAATAGCCCAACCCTAACATATACTTAAGAGCAATGTTCTAAAGGTGGTGTTACATAAAGCGGAACACTTAGTGACACCACAGCAAAATGCCAGGTCCCCTTTCTTGCAAATTGACAGAAGCCAGCCTCAGTTAGGCAACTGGGAGGAAAAGTTCTTTGTGATATGAAACCCAAAGAGATCAGTCCTGTTTATAATTGGAGATTCCTACAGTCTTTCACTGACCCCAAATATCCCGTTGCCTTGTCTGCCGCAGTCTTGCCAGTGCTCTGAAAGAGCCATCATAGTGTCACTTTTCTGGATTAGACAGTAAGAATCAGAATTCCTGGAAGGATACTTCAATTCAGTTCAGTTCAGTCGCTCAGTCATATCCGACTCTGCGACCCCATAAATCGCAGCACACCAGGCCTCCCTGTCCATCACCAACTCCCGGAGTTCTCTCAGATTCACGTCCATCGAGTCAGTGATGCCATCCAGCCATCTCATCCTCTGTCGTCCCCTTCTCCTCCTGACCCCAATCCCTCCCAGCATCAGAGTCATTCCCAATGAGTCAACTCTTCGCATGAGGTGGCCAAAGTGCTGGAGTTTCAGCTTTAGCATCATTCCTTCCAAAAGAAATCCCAGGGCTGATCTCCTTCAGAATGGACTGGTTGGATCTCCTTGCAGTCCAAGGGACTCTCAAGAGTCTTCTCCAACATCACAGTTCAAAAGCATCAATTCTTCGGCACTCAGCTTTCTTCACAGTCCAACTCTCACATCCATACATGACCACTGGAAAAACCATAGCCTTGACTAGACAGACCTTGGTTGGCAAAGTATGTCTCTGCTTTTGAATATGTTATCTAGGTTGGTCATAACTTTCCTTCCAAGGAGTAAGCGTCTTTTAATTTTATGGCTGCAGTCACCATCTGCAGTGATTTTGGAGCCCAAAAAGATAAAGTCTGACACTGTTTCCCCATCTATTTCCCATGAAGTGATAGGACCAGATGCCATGATCTTCGTTTTCTGAATGTGGAGCTTTAAGCCAACTTTTTCACTCTCTACTTTCACTCTCATCAAGAGGCTTTTTAGTTTGTCTTCACTTTCTCCCATAAGGGTGGTGTCATCTGCATATCTGAGGTTATTGCTATTTCTCCAGGCAATCCTGTGTCCAGCTTGTGCCTCAGGAATACCTAAATGTGCCACAGGTACAACTAAGGGCACAGGTCTTAGCTGATGGACAAAAGTCCTAGACAATATCTTTTTCCTTTGGCCTTCTTTCACTAATGTAGAGACCAAGATGTTTTTTGGTTTTTTTTTTTCCCTTGCTCTCTTTGATAACCTAGTAGCCATTTCACACAGTTATAAAGCATGAGAGATGAAACTGTATACCAGAATCATCTATGGAACTTATATAAAATACAAGTGCCTGGGGTCCACCCCAAACTTACCAAGTCAGAATTTGGAAAGTGGTAGATATTTTAACAAGTATGTTTTGAAAATGGTCCCACAGAAATTCTAATGCAAGCTTCTATCTCACAACCACTGGGGACAGGATGGGATGTAGGTAAGGGTCAGGGATAGGAAAAAGATATCCTGAAGATCTGGTGACTGAAGAAATATGCCAACTAGAAAAGATGGGTCACAAAGACTGCACCCCACAGCAGATCCTTGATAGGAAAAGAGTGCAGTCACTCAAAGGTAATCACCCTGGAAAGTGACTGAGAATTCCAGACCATGCTGGGGAAACTCCCCCAAACAAACTACTTGCAACAAATAAGAACTTTACCCAGGGTATAGTGCCATATACGTTTACATTTGTTCATGCCTTCAATATAATATTTACTAAGCAATAAATGCCAGGTGCAAAGTTAGGTGCTAGAATAGAATATGGAGCAAAACTAGACAAAATTCCTTACCCCATGGAGTTTCCCTTCTAATTGGTAAGGCAAAGGATTAAAGAAATGATCATGGCTAAATGTAATGAGGGTATGACAGGGGAAGTACAGGATGCTAGAGGAATACATAGAGATGGAACTAACCTAGTCTAAGGGTTATCAAGGAAAGCTTCTGGAGCAAATGATTATTAAATGCAGACCTGAAGGATAAGTGAATATTAGCCTGATAAACAGAATAGGGGATGAAAATCCAGATTTGTGTGCAAAGCTTCATGGTTTTTTAGCCCATCAGACATTAAAATTACCTGGGAACATTGTTTTAAACTCCCCACTGCATCCCCACATGTTTAATAATAACCTCTAGGGGTAGGACCTAGATTGGGAAGATCCCCTGGAGGAGGGCTTGGTAACCCACTCCAGTATTCTTGCCTGGAGAATCCCCATGGACAGAGGAACCTGGCAGGCTACAGTCCATGGGGTTGCAAAGAGTCAGACACAACTGAGTGATTAAGCACAGCACAGGTGTAGGACCCACACGTCAATAGTTTTTAAAGCTCCCCAGTTTATCCCAATGTGCAAACAAGGAGAACCAGTGGTATAGAGATAGGACTTTCCATTCAGGATGCTGAAAGAAATGCAGAGCATTTAATCCAGGTGAGAAAATTGCAAGACAGATCCAGTAAGAACTGTGTTAGAATTCTCCAGAGAAAATCAGAACAATAGGACATGCCAGATAGATAGATAGAGGGTTTTATTGTAAGGAATTGACCCACATGATAATGGAGGCTGAAAATTTATTAGAGATCTTACTATTTGTTGGTGGTTTAGCTACAGCCCAAGTACAGAAGAAAACTGACATCCTAGCTCAAAAACAGGCTAGGATGAAAGTGAGAAAGTGAGAGAGAAAGTGAATTCTCCCTCACCTTTAAGCTTTTCAGACCTCAGATTGGATGAGGCATGCCCACACTGGGGAGGGCAACTGCTTTATTCAGTCTACAATTAAAATATTCATCTCACTCAGAAATACCTTTGCAGACATACCCAGGATGTTTAACCAAATAGCTGGGTACACTATGGCCCAGTCAAGTTGACACAGAAAATTGGCCATCACATCATTCTTAAAGAATTCATGTTTTATCTTGAAGTCATGGGAATCTTTTAAGCAAGGGAATATGATATGACTAGTATATTTAATATGGCACCCCACTCCAGTACTCTTGCCTGGAAAATCCCATGGATGGAGGAGCCTGGTGGGCTGCAGTCCATGGGGTCGCGAAGAGTCGGACACAACTGAGCGACTTCACTTTGACTTTTCATTTTCATGCACTGGAGAAGGACATGGCAACCCACTCCAGTGTTCTTGCCTGGAGAATCCCAGGGACGCGAGAGCCTGGTGGGCTGCTGTCCATGGGATCGCACAGAGTTGGACACAACTGAAGCAACAGCAGCAGCAGCAGCAACTCTGCTGTGGTTTGCGAAAAGGAAAGAAACTAATGGTGATGAAATCGCTAGGAAGCTGTTGCAATAACCTAGGCAAGAGTGATGGCCACTTGAACTAGGGTGCTGACAGACATGCTGGAGAGGATGGAGAGGTGTGAGTCCATCTAGGAAAAGGTAGAATCAGTTGGATATGGTGACTGATTGGGTATGAGACAGGATGGAGAACAGAGCCAAGAGTGACTTCTAGGTTTTAATTTGAACAACTGGGCAGATTGGAATTCTGTTTACCAAAACGAGGAACATAAGAACATTCCTCCACATAACTGCAAATTTCTGTATAAGAGATGTTCATCATTCAAAGACCACCCTCTTCTAAAGAGACTATAACTCAGCTGACCCAAACAGATGAGCATTCTAGCTGAACTTCTCTAGACCCTAAGGAAGTCCCTTCACCTGATTCCAAGGCAACCCTAAACTGAGAAAATCTGGGGGTAAGGATATCATTAAAATGGGCTGGGAAGTCAGATAAATACAGAATACAGGTACTTACCCTGAAGGGAAAATGCACTAAAACTTTAGCTTTAGAAACACAAAATTTGCCTTTTTGTTTCCAATCTATGGTTCTCAGTTCAGTTCAGTTCAGTCGCTCAGTCGTGTCCAACTCTTTGCGACCCCATGAACTGCAGCACACCAGGCCTCCCTGTCCATCACCAACTCCCAGAGTTCACTCAAACTCACGTCCATCGAGTCGGTGATGCCATCCAGCCATCTCATCCTCTGTCGTCCCCTTCTCCTCCTGACCCCAATCCCTCCCAGCATCAGAGTCATTCCCAATGAGTCAACTCTTCGCATGAGGTGGCCAAAGTACTGGAGTTTCAGCTTCAGCATCATTCCTTCCAAAGAACACTCAGGACTGAACGAATCTTGAACCATAAACAGGCATTAATGTCAATAGGATGCTTTCACCTGGGAGTGTTCTGGGAAATGCAGTCAGCTAGTTTACCAAAACATCATGTCTTCTCACCCAGAGGCCTTGTCAGATGACTACTGAGGCCTCTCATCTCTATTATAATGATGACTTAGACTCTTTACACACCCTCCCGAAGCAAGGAGCATGGTCCTCCAAGTGTAGAGAGCTGGACCACAGCTATCATTCTTCCACACTAAAGATGATACAGGAATTTGTACTAAGAAGGGGCACAGGGCACTGCACACCACGGAGCACTGTGGACCCCTGTGCCCTCACCTTGCCACAGAAAACTAAGAAGCACTGGGGTCCCCTTTGCAAAAACCACTTTCATAAGAGGTTCCCATAAATCCAGTTTTGACAATGCTTGAAAGATTCAGTGTAAGAAAATAATTGTGTTTGATTTGGTAAAGCTCATGAAGCTATGGCTATTAACTGTTAGAATAAAACTGTTGAACAACTATATCGGTTTCCTAGGGCTCCCAAAACAAATTATGGCGAACTTGGTGCCTCAAAATAGCAGATATTTACTTGTTCACAGTCCTGAAGTCCAAAATCAAGGTATCAGCAAGACTGGCTTCTTCCAGAAGCTCTGAGGGAGAATCTGGTCCATGCTTCTCTTCTAATTTCAGATGGTTGCCAGCAGTCTTTAGGGTTCCTTGGCATGTAGATGGCTGATTCCAATCTTTGCCTTCCTCTTCACATTTCATTCTTCTCTATATCTCTGTGTCCCCCCTTCTTCTCATAAGGACACTAATCATTGAGTTTAGGGCCAATCCTAATCCAATATGACCTCATCTTGACCCTTAACTAGTTACATCCAAGAATAACCAATTTCCAAATAAGATGACATTTTGAGGTAGACATGGCTTTCGAAGGGACAGCTGCATTTGACTGCAGCAGCATAATTTTTGGTGTTACCAAATGATAGCTACAACCATTTATATATACAGGGCCTAAAGTTTTTCTAAAAACATGCCAATCCTATTAAGATATCAAACAGGAAATTTCAAAGGGCTTATAGTCTTTATTTCTGGTACTGAAATAAAATCAACAGCTCCCTTTATTTGCAAGCCACAAACTTGGCCCCCCTTTCCTCCTTTTTCCTAGTCTTTTTTTATGAATTAGAAACTTAACTTATTCTGCTCACAACATCCATCATCACCTTTCTTTCACTGCCTTAAATCTCAACCTCAAAGAAACAAAACTTACCTGAGGTCAAAGTCTGACCAGTTCTGAAATAATCAAATGAAATAGATTGCCATAGTTCTCCAGTTATTGTAGCACTGAAAGAATTTGAAGGTCTTACTCTTTTTTGAAGTGAGAAGGTTTGAAGATGTGTGGTGGTCACAGAACCTCTTGGGTGAAATGGATGTTCAGGATAAAAACGTGTGATAATCTGTTTTAGAAGCTGTGACTTTCCCATGGTGATACTGTCAGATACAAGATAGCAGTGTTATCTGAAGCTATTCTGGTTTAAGATGTTTAAATACTCTAATGTATCACAGTCTGTTTTAAATGTAATACATTAAAACACACCTCCACACAAGCCCATAAATGAAACAAAGATGTCTTAGAGGAATAGTTTAGCTGTGCTTCTTTGCAGCCTAAATGTAAACTCTCCTTTAATCTAAAAGCATTAAAATCATAATAATGAAATCTTGCCATCAAGAGTCAGAAAGCACTTTTCTCTTTAAGAAGACAGATGCATTAAAATTTAATTATTTTCTCCCTATCTGATTATCAGACACAAATAGAGCACATTTGGGGGGAAACTACACATATGTTCACCCAGTTTAAGAATGTTTTTAAGATTCTTCAAGGAGTTGTTCCCCAGCACCCACCCCAAGTGGAAAAAAACGTAATTGGTTACATATATATGCCTTGAAACAAAAGAGCCAATGTACCAACTGAATAAACAGATACAAAGCAGGTGCTTCGGAAGTGATTTTGATTTCCTAAGCCTGTGCAAGTTCTCCCCATCTCTAAACAACGTGTGTGCATCTGACTTGGTGTGGCGTCCCCTCTGACGGTTTCTTGATCCACATTTTCTTCTTCTTTAGGATAGGTAAGTAGAGATTCCTTTCTGGAGTGTGAAAGCTCGCAGCAGCAGGAACACAGCATATCTCATCTCTAATTTATGACTGACTAACTGAAACTCCGCACTGTCGGCAAACTCTGCCGTGTTTACTGGTGTGACAGCATACACACATATGGCAGAAGCCAGATGGACCTTCTCCCCCAGCTTCAAGCTAAGGGTGCTTCATTAGGAAAGAGATGCAGCCAGGCTTTGAGATCTTTGAACAAGGCTTTCCAGCACTACAGGAAGGAAATCAGTCAGCAATCCAGAAAGAAAATAACCCATCTCTAGGTGAGAGATTAGGTCAGAAGAGAATTTATAGCTGCCCGGTTGATGCCCATCAAGTTTTAAAGTACAAATGGCCTGTCCTCCAACCACAGAAATTGGGAAGCTCCTTCCAAAGAAATCAGTTGAAATGAAGTTTGCATTTCATCTACCCAGACAAAGGTAAATAGGACAATAAACCCACTTCCTAAACTCTGATTTACAGTTAAGTGCTAACAGTGTCAAAAAGATCTGTTAAACCCCTAGAAAACAGCAGTGTCTTTTGCAACTACAGAGGCTGCAGTGAAGAACCTTCCTGCTTCAATGAAATGTTGCTCCCAAGTTATAAATAAAATATAATTCTCTAAACCTAAACTTTCATTCTAAAATTTCAAAAAAAGCAATGTTGTCTCCAGTTTATCCAACACTACTGTGTTTTGCTTTGGATTTCTTTTTTCTTTGCATGTGGTATCTGTACCTTTTCTGACTTCTTAGACTGAACTTTTTTTTCTTCTTCTCTTATATTCTGGCTTCCAAGTTTTGGGGTGTGTCTCAAGAGCAATGGACTTAGGTTCCCATCAGGAGTCCTTCTTATCCATACTTGAACCATCTGGAGCAGTGGTCTCTGAAAAGTAATCTGAGATCCTCTCTCTTCCTAAAAACCCAGAAACAAGGGTTCTAGGAATAATAAAGAGGTGACAGAAAGAACTGAGGGAGAATGGATTCTTGAATAAACTGCCCCACTATCTAAACTATCTGAACCTCTGATTCAGATAAATTCATCAACTCCTTATATCTCACGGCCTAGTTCCAAACAGAGAAAGGCCTAATCCCAGGGCAGTATGAGTGTGGGGGAAGAAAGAGGTTCATGGTTTGAGGAGATCATCCTTTCTCTAGGACCTTACAGATTTTAGAGGAAATCTAGATACCCCTCTCCTCCCTCCAGGGCCTTCTGTTGATTAAACTCTTGACAAAGAAAAGCAGTGAGGAGGAATCACTGGACATTGCTAAAAACTGCCTCGGTATACAGTACAATTAGTTCATGCTGACTAGAAATTCTCTCTCTTTGAGAGGCAAAATAATTGCATATTACTGCAGAGTGGACTATAGAAGCAACTAATAATTCTCTCAGTATTCCACATAACAGTTTAAAAAAAAAAAAACCTACTTCTCAAGAACAGCCCTTTAATTGAATGTTAGAATATATAGGGCCACTTCTAGTCTGCCTCTCTACAAAGAGTAATTAGAACTAATGCTTTTTGTAGGCACATTAGGACTACAGGTTTAGTGTAAGCTATTAACCTTCTGTTTAAATGTTATTTCACAGCAATAGAGAAGCCTGTAGCGTGAGATTGTAGGTAGATTTTAAACTGGTCCTTTTCCCCTCACTGGGAAACTGTGATATGATCTGAAACATAGTGGCCATTGTTGGTGAAACTCCATGGAACCAGAGCTCTATCATCAACCAAGCAGAAATTAAAAAGAGTTCTCAGGGGCAGTACTGCTTGCAGTCCTCAGGGCACTGTATTTCATATTGGTCTAGAATATGATGCTCCTTACAGGGTTCCATACCCACCCTACTTACTCATTGCACCTCAGAAGAACTCTGTGAAATACCCAGAAACATTGCTATTAATCCCTTTTTACAGACAGATTGAGTACCAGAAATGTATAGGGTATATCAGTTCAGTTCAGTTCATTTCAGTCGCTCAGTCATGTCCGACTCTTTGCATACCAATTGGTTAATGGTAGGGGCAGAATTAAATCCCAAGCATTCTATATTCCAGAATCTAATAGTATCTTCTTAAACAGGATTTCTTCTCCTGATAAGTGAGTACAACTGCTATTTAAAGGTCTAATATTCCATTAATGGGATTAAGCAGCCCGTGGAATGGAAAACATAGGCTATATTTGATCACATTTTAGAACATCTAAATATAATAAGACAACTCAGGTGAGGGGAAGGTGAGATAAGATGAAACCAGAAGAGCCAAGTTTACCGTTCAGCAAACAGTCTCCTGAATCTCTCTGTAGTTTACACCTCAGACAGCCCCAGTCCATGAGAATGGAAGTGAAAAGAAAATGCAAATTCAGCTGCATGTTACATCCACAGCAAATGCAAAGACAAATTAAGAATTAAAGACAAATGCAAATTACTGTGCTCATAAAAGAAACCTATACAAAAGCCAGGGAATGAAAAGGCTCTGACAGTTATGGATGAATCTCTGAAGAGGCACACAGCAACCATATTTCCAAATTCAAGCCTTTTAAAAACTGGTTAGAAGAATGAGAACAGCTGCTGCAAAGAAAGGGGGGAAACTTCAGTTAACAGTAAACCAAGCTACAGAGTAAAACTGAGAATCATGTCCTTATTGTCAAGGTGAGAAAGAAAAGCAACAAAGGGATAAAGCCAAAGGAATTCTGTCTCCAGAAACTATGGCAGACTTTAAAAGCTAAGCCCCTGGCAAGATTTCCCACTGGCGGAGATGGAGACGGGGGAGAGAACAAAGAAGGAGGCAAGGTGGAAGAAGACGTGGGTGTTGGAAAAGAAAGCACCACAAGGACATTTTAGCAGGAAAGATACCTAGAGGTCAGGAGCCATTCTTTAACTCCGTGACTGCCAGACCGGGTAGGTAATGGAGAGCCCGCCTGGCTACGAGCAGTGGGGACTGTGGGAAACCGATCAAAGGTGTTCAAACTTACCCCTTTTTTTAAGATGTTAGACACAAAGAGCATGTCTGCACAACATCGGTTTGTGTTTTTTTAATAATTGAGTCCTTTGGTGCATCTTCAGATCTGTGGAACAGAATAGATGTGTTTTAAAAGTTAACCCATTTTACACGTAAAGAAACTAAGACTCTAAATGATTAAGAAGCTCTTGTAGAATTCACTCAATTAGATAAAAGAATTTATCACTAGAGCCAAGTCCCCGACCCCTAATCCAGCACTCCTTATCTATGGCATAAGGCCTCTGCAGGAAGAAAAAGAAAATAAATATATTCACCATGGTGTGGAAAGAGAAAGGCACACAGTTGTCTGCAGTGGCACCAGTTGTCATTCCTGCCACAGACTGCCACCTCTGAACTAGCAGAAGCATTCAAGCTCTGGTTTTCGGTCAGAACCAAAGGTTTGCAGGGGGCAAAGAGGCAACATATAGAGCAGAGTGGGCCTCAGGCAACCTGTGCCAAACTGGAAAGGATGTGCCCCAGAGAAGGGGCACCCTCTACCCAATTCCACCCAGTCAAGAAATTGCGGTTGTGGCTAATCCTTTTCGAACCTATAATTTTTCAGGAGAGTCATAAATCTGCATTTTTATTAGAAACATCCTCATTTTAAGATTTTACACCTAGTTATTTCTAAACACAGTGAGAGTCAGAGTACAACTTTCAAGTCACGGGCAGCCTGAGCATGGCCAGTTGGCAACCTCTGACTATAGTGATAGCAGTCATTTTAAGACAAGGTGTAGCGTCTTAGTTCTAAAACATCCCAACACTTCAGCTCTTTAGAAGCTCTCAGTATAAAAATGTCTACTTTTATTAAAAGATCATATATACGAAACCTGCATTTTTGGTTGAAGCAAATGCCTTCAGTGAAGCCTTAGCATCTATATACTTGTCTATCACATTTCCTGGAGGTTCATATTTTCTCTATCCCTGGGTGTCATTAACTTGTGTTTGCTTTTCTTATCTACCTGAAGTTAGTCAGGTTGTCAAAATGAGATCTGTGGCTTCCTCCTTTCAAGAATTTATAAAATACCAGCCCTCACAAGGCAACTTATTCAGCCAAGTTCAGGCCCCTAGTGGTTACACAAGCAAGAAAATAGAAAGTTGAGTCCAGTCTTTGTAAAAGTGGAATTTTTACTTAATAAGATTGAAAATGAAAACTTGTTGCAGTTATTATGACACAGAGTGAAAGAATTCCAAAATTTCCACCCAACAGATAGCAACTTTTCCTTTAGAGCTGGTACTTTATTTGACTTAGGGGAAATTTTTTCTCTTTTGAAGCTATTAGAAGACCAATTTCAGGATTTATCCAAGAAATAGAATTCAAATTGTTTATGAGACAATGAGCCCCTGAAGAATGATGTCCATACAATAAACTTAGCCTTCTGAGAGGAAAGGCTGCAATTTAAAACCTGTTGGAATGTAGCTTAGTTTCAAGTGCCTGTTCCTTTCTCCTCACAAAATCCTGGGCTGTAGAAAATAAAAGTGGTAAATGTTATATAAATAGTGCATGACATTTGCAAAGGTTAAGAAGAGTGTCTTTACTCCTTTTCTTCTTTTCCCAAGTATTATATTTGAGCAGTGAACCCCAAGGTTTCAGTATTCAGGTACAAGCCTGCAGGTCAGATTACTGGCGATACTGAGGTAGATCAGGAATTTCCACCCTGTTTGTTCCTTGGAAGAAAGCAAAGCCTTACCAAGTAAGATTTTGCACAAATGTCGCCCTAGCAAGGGGTGATGTGGCATTCTGCCAAGGGGTCTCAGTGCTGCTGAATTTGCACAAAGCAAACTTGGCTTTGTCTTTAGTTTCCATAACGAATACAGGCACAATTTAGAGGCTCTGCTTTACAAAACAAGCCTCATTCCATCTATTCGTAGTAAGTCTCTGATTTTTTTTCCCTTTAATCCTCCTTTTCAAGTGGCTAAACAAAGAGGTAGGGTGTTTCTGCTACCAAATCTGTGAAAAACATTCAGTGTCTAGGATATCTGACCAGTTAAGGTGTTGGGTTTTCTAAGCCATAAACACAGAACTAAACTTGGAACTAGAGAACCATCCAAGAGGCCATCCGAGTCCTACCCTGCCTTTAGGCCAAGCGGAATTTAAGCCCGAAAGAAAACTTTGAAATCTGCAGGGAATAAGGTTCTACAGTTCCTTCCTTAGTGATGTATCAGTGGCTCCTCAAAATTCGGGGGAGGAAATTCTCCCTAATATCTAGTTTACTTCAATTTGCTCTCTGCTTCTTCCCTAGAAAGGGTCCGTCTCCCTCTCGCTGGACATATGAACACCAGACTTTCTGAACTGCATCCACATTCATGCAGGGGTATGGATTTGAGGCTCCAGGAGCTTGCTCGACCAAGGTGTAACAATTGTCGATAATAACTCACTCGTGGGTCCTCACTGTGAAGTGGTTTTTGTGAATTAACTGGGAACTCAGAGTCCAGTTCTCCAGCGGAAGCAGGCCTTTGTAAACAAGGTTTCTTCTCTGGCTGGGTGACATTAACATGTGTTTGCTTTTCTTATCTACCTGAAGTTAGTCAGGTTGTCAAAATACAGAGTGAAGTAAGCCAGAAAGAAAAACACCAATACAGTATACTAACACATATATATGGAATTTAGGAAGATGGCAATGACGACCCTGTATGCAAGACAGGGAAAGAGACACAGATGTGTATAACGGACTTTTGGACTCAGAGGGAGAGGGAGAGGGTGGGATGATTTGGGAGAATGACATTCTAACATGTATACTATCATGTGAATTGAATCGCCAGTCTATGTCTGACGCAGGATGCAGCATGCTTGGGGCTGGTGCATGGGGATGACCCAGAAAGATGTTATGGGGAGGGGAGGTGGGAGGGGGGTTCATGTTTGGGAATGCATGTAAGAATTAAAGATTTTAAAATTTAAAAAATAAAAAACTAAAAAATAAAAAAAAAAAAAGACCTGTGGCTTCCTCCTTTCAAGAATTTATAAAATACCAGCCCTCACAAGGCAACTTATTCAGCCAAGTTCAGGCCCCTAGTGGTTGCACAAGCAAGAAAATAGAAAGTTGAGTCCAGTCTTTGTAAAAGTACAATTTTTACTTAATAAGATTGAAAATGAAAACTTGTTGCAGTTATTATGACACAGAGTGAAAAAATTCCAAAATTTCCACCCAATAAGACACATGTACATCTCAAGGTTGGTAGGTAATTGTAAATACTTGACTATTGATTGATACATGACTGTTGACAGGTTGGTTTCATGGAAAGCCATCTTGGCTCTTTCTAAGTCTTTGGTTAACCTTTAACAGTTCCTTATCCCTTGCCCTCACTCTCTTTTGCCCACTTAGTGCACCCCTTACTGTAATAGCCTCTAGACCTTAGCCAGCCTTGCCATACCTTCCATTGTGTCTCACTTTGGATCCTCTGGTGCTTTGTTTGGTCCTATCTGCTACCCTGATTGCTGGGCCAAGGTCCTATTTCAGCCGTGCCCCAAACTAGGTCTTCTCCTATTCTGCTTCCTAGTCTTTGAAAACCTATTCAGAGATGAACCAGAGCCAATTATCATACCTAGCAGTAAAGATGGTCAGGGCCACTCAGGGTCCAAGAATATGGCTCTACAGATAGTGAACTGTATGGACAAGGGAAGCTATGTTTGGAAGCATACTGCTGTATGCTTGATAGCAACAAGAGTCTTTGCTTGGCCCGTTTAGATTTGGTCATGAAGGATGCAGGCTTCCTACCTTAAGTCCCCACCCTCAGCCTTATCACCTGGATGTCCCTGAGTGGTGGGTTCTACAATGTGGGGTACTGTGGCTGACTGACTCTTAGATAACATATACTTGCACAAGTAGAACAAGAAGGAAAAAGAGAGAAAATCCAGAGATCCGAGGAGCATAGCATCATTATTTGCAAATTCTTTTGGCATGATGGAGCCGAAAGCTGAGGGTTTTTTCTTGAAAACAAATAAATATGGAAACAAAGAGCCAGCCCCTCCATGTGTGTGAAGTTTTTTCTGCTGTCTTCCCCAGTGTACCTGGCCACCGCTTCCATAAGCCTTTGTCCCTTACTCTAGATCTGGCATGGGCCTGCTCCATTGTCAGGGTTAGTTCTAGACTAATTGGATTCACTACATGGATTTCATTTTAATTTTTTCAATAATGTTGTTACAGTTACAAAAAATAGATATGGTACTGATTGATGGAAAAGTACAGACATGCTCGATGAAAAATTAAATCACCCATTATTCTATCACTTGGAGATAAACATTAAAAACACTTTAGTTCATTTCTGTTCCTTTTTTTTTTTTTTCCTGAGCATACTTACACGTACTAAAACTGTTTTTAGAATAAGATTGCACTGTGTGTATTTTTTTATAACTTACTTTTTACACGTATTTGTTCATTGGATAAAACTAATTCCTAGTGAGTCTTTTTTTTTTTTTTTTTAAGAATGAACAAGGAAGTAATGTTAAGACAGAAGCCAGAACAGTCATGTGCTCAGAGAAACCTAGAAAGTCACTCTTCAGAAAGAGAGAGAGAGACAAATGAAGCAGATGGGCAGGAAGTGGTCATGAGATCTAGAGAACTGGAGAAAGTAACTTCCATTCTTTATGATTGCCTACTTGGAGTTCCAGTATCTTATGAATCCCAACTGACTTCTACCCTTTGGGCTTGATGCTTTTGCCTTATAACTCCCTAATAAATTTCTCCAGTTTTTCATAAGGTTGTTTGAATGGGTTCTGTTTCTTACAGACAAAAGAAAAATTACTAACCATGGCAAATACCTGAAATATACTAGAGAAGATGCAGGCATAAGAAGGCAGATGGATAATGGCTTGAGTAACAAGCCATTTTTACCTTGAAGGTAGAACTTCCCCCCACATAGCCAATTCTATTCTGGCTGAAGCTTCTGTGCCATGTTACTACTTCTCATCCTCAGATGTGTAGATGAGAGATTTTATTTAACATACCATGACAGCCTGTCAAAAAGAATGACTATAGTGCACTGTGCGGACTGAGCTTCACGACTCATTTTTCTCTAGAGCTGGATAATTGCCTTGTTTGTTCCTGTCGTCACTGGGACTAGGTACAATGATAAACGAAATCAGCATCCAAACTAGGATTGTTCAGCGGTCCTTATTATCACACATTCATGTTATTAGCAAGCCTATAGAACTCTGCAGCACAGTTTCACCAGGGTAGTGTAGCTTTCTGTCAATGAGACCCTATAAGCGCTCAAAGGTCTTTTCTAAATATACATTTAATGCAGCTCCTTGGAACTTCTGTCTGCTAGACTGGATGCTGCCTGATGCATGAATCGCTGAATAAAGCCAATGTGGTTTTTTAAATTAAAAAAAAAGAAAATAGTACAGCCAAGGGCGCTGCTGAAGTTCATATGGAATTCTGATGAACTGTCTCTCTTAGGTGTCCTGTGACCTAGGTTCACAAGTACATTGTACTTGTTAGTTTTTACTCCATTGAGTTTTGTACAAACCCATCCTTGATTCAGATAATACCATTTGAGAGTCTTTCCCTAATCTGTCTATAAAAAAGCACTTCTCTCCCTCACCTGGCTCCTCTTTCTCTCCCTTCCTCTCTTTTTAATATCACTTACTTTGCCAACAAAGGTCTGTCTAGTCAAGGCTATGCTTTTTCCAGTGGTCATGTATGGATGTGAGAGTTGGACTAAAAAGAAAGCTGAGCGCCAAAGAATTGATGCTTTTGAACTGTGGTGTTGGAGAAGACTCTTGAGAGTCCCTTGGACTGCAAAGAGATCCAACCAGCCCATCCTAAAGGAGATAAGTCCTGGGTATACATTGGAAGGACTGATGCTAAAGCTGAAACTCCTATACTTTGACCACCTGATGAGAAGAGCCGACTCATTTGAAAAGACCCCAATGCTGGGAAAGATTAAGGGCAGGAGGAGAAGGGGACGACAGAGGATGAGATGGTTGGATGGCAGCATCGACTCGATGGACGTGGGTTTGGGTGGACAGGGAGGCCTGGTGTGCTACGGTTCATGGGGTCTCAAAGAGTTGGACACAACTGAGGGACTGAACTGACTGACTGAGTACCAGCTGACATAATAATACTCTATGTATTGGTTGTCAGTCTATCCCAAATGGATTTCAGTTTCTTGAGGACAGGGACTCTACCTGATTTACTATTGATTGTGCCATAGAACCAGGCACATAATAGACCCTTATCAAATATTTGTTAAATGAGTGAACTCCTAGACATAGCAGCCTAAATCTTAGCAGGGATTAAATTCCTGACAGAATAGGATGCCATAGTGTTTTCCTTTCCCAAAATTATACGAATTCCTACATGCTGCTGCTGATAAGTCGCTTCAACCATGTCTGACTCTGTACGACCCCATAGACGGCAGCCCACCAGGCTCCCCCGTCCCTGGGATTCTCCAGGCAAGAACACTGGAGTGGGTTGCCATTTCCTTCTCCAATGCATGAAAGTGAAAAGTGAAAGTGAAGTCACTGAGTCGTGTCCAACTCTCAGCGACCCCATGGACTGCAGCCCACCAGGCTCCTCCGTCCATGGGATTTTCCAGGCACAAGTACTGGAGTGGGGTGCCATCACCTTCTCCGAAATTCCTACATAGATTTGGGCAAACCCAAAGGTTTCCCCACCTCTTTTATGACTCTTTGGATCACTGAGCTTCCTCTCTTTTTAGCTTCAGCTCTTAAACACTATATCCAGCTGTTCCTTCTAAATTAAAAATGGAAGGAGGCAGCACATGGGTTACATTTCCATAATGCCATAATTCCCAGCCCTGGGACACCTCCTACCACAAAGTACCTCTAATTACCTCAAGGGAACATCATTAAAACTTCAGAGAAAGAATCAGTTAAATTCATTTGAAGTTTTAAATAAACATCGGCCACATGTGACAAAATCAAACAAACAACCATGCAAGTATTAAAATGGTAAAAATCCTAGGAGTCCTGCTCTAATGGATTTCAGGGGTGAGAGCCACAATTCTGAGCTGCAGTTAGTGTGATATATGTCTGCTATACATTTCCAAAATGACTCACCTTTGAATTTTCTCTAATTTACACACTTCACCTACTCTCCTTCCAAATTACCAGGTCAAAAAATGCCTCTCATTTTCCTCTGTTAATATGCTGCTTTGCCCATTAAGCTTCACATATTAAGTTTTAGCTTATCGGCTTCAGTGACACTCAATGATCCCAAAGCAGGGTGGAATAAAATATGTGCTTTTCCTAGGTACCTTCATGCCTGGATTGCAGTTTCTAATCTCTGAACTATTGCTGGCTCTACATCTGTGTCTTGTGGAAGAGCTATTGATCTGTAATCACACCATTGCATTTTCCTCCTGCTCATAAAATCCCAGGGATGTTCTAATTAAGGATAGGCTCTGGCTACAAATTACAGAAAAGGCAGTACCCAGGTATCCAAATAGAATTCACACCTTTGGTCATTCACACCCTGGGCAGTTGGGAAGCAGGACTGTTTTTAAACTCTCCTTAATTAGTCAGCCAGGTTCTACTGTGTACCAAAGGCAGTAAGACTGAATAAATAGAAAAACAAATAAATAAATGCAAATTAGATTCTTGTGTTATTGCAGATAATGCTGTTGATCTCATGCTATACAATTTGTGAGTTATGAGTGGCAGCATGAGGTAGCAGGAACACACTGGCTCTGATGTCAAAACAACCTTCGTATCTTTGAATCCAGACTCCTCCTCTACCAGCTGTATGCTAATTTTCTCTGTAAGCCTCAGTTTCTTTATCTATAAAATAAAAGTAGTTCCACTTAGCTCACAGACTTGTTGTGATGAAAATTGATTACATTATGTATAAAGAGGTCCTGCAATGTGGGCTCAACTATTGATAGTCAGTGCCCTTACTTCAGATTCCCATACTCAAGACTACAAGTCTCAGTCTGTAAGTATGTTCTTATCATTCAAAGAAATAGGAAAAAAAGTTTTGAAACATTGAGATGCCTGAAATTGTTCATAAGATTAAGAATAAGTTGCTGTAAATACCTGATAAAAAGTTGAGCGGCAGAGTTGGACTTGGCTAGGAGAATGAGTGGGTTACCTGGGGCCAGGCTTGATAAAAGATGGGCGTCTCCTTCTCTAGGTCAAGATTATCCAGGCAGAAGGAAAGCATTTCAGTAAACAAATAACCGGAGCTCTTCAACACCAAGCAATGAGGACTGAATGGGGTCCACTGGATGTGGCCATCTCAGGTCGTAAGATGACCAATGTAGAGGTTGGGAGTCAGGCTATAGCAGGGGACTGAAGTAGTAGGAGAAAAGGAAGCGAAATTAACAAGTGGGAACTATTCTTTCGAGTACCTGAGTTGTGAAAGAGAAGTAATTCTCACCTTCCTCACTTTGAGGACTAGAAATTTTCATGCCAGAAATAGTGCAAATGGGAGTGCTGAGCTATATAAAAGGTCTCAATTATTAAGACAGTCTTCCCCCTTGCCCCTGCCCTCAGCAGTTCCTCAGCTGTTGTTTTTGGGGTACCACTGGCTTGCTTGAAGTTTTCTTGCCTCTCTGAAAACTTCTGAACCTCATTTGCCTGATATTGGCTCCTGCCTGGGATCACCCCCCAGGATATTGTGAGGGTGGCAGGAGCTTGGAGTCAGGAATGAGGCAGACCTGGTTGGTATCCTACCCCTGGGTTATGCAAGGCTAAAATCTAAAAATAATCTCTTTGTGCCTCAATTTCCCCAAATATAAAATGGGGAAAGCAGCTTGATAGAGGTATTTTGAAAATTAAATGAATAAACAACCATAGAACACTCAGAAGTGTGCTTGGCATATTGTAAGTGCTCAGTAAGCATCAGCTGGTATTGTGCTGACCTGTGTGTCTAAGCCTCTGACGAGACCCTAGTCTGTCTGACTCTGCATTTTGTCCTGCCCTATTCTACTACATACTGCTGTAATAATTCTCATTTCTCTCTGCCAACCTGAGCCAACCTCTCTCTTGCTTGGCTCTCCATCTCCAGTTCTGTTTAGTCCTGTTTCCAACCCAGGCCTTACATCACTGAAGTATCCTATAGAGATAACAACTATTTCAGGTCCCATTTATTATTCCTTAGCACATGCCAGGCATCATGCTAAGAGTTTTACATACCTGTAATTCTCACAAACCCATGAGATAGCTGTTATTAATGAGGACCTAGCCTGTGAACAACACAGTCAGGATTTGAATTCAGCTCTGTGTAATTCCTCAACCACACTCCTAACTCCCAGGTTGCATTCCCTCCAGAGGTTGTTCAGATATCTTGCTCCTGCTACAGCCTGTATTCCCTTGTCATTTCTCTTTTAAATTAGATCTTTAGTTGTTTGTGTGGCAGATTATATTAACAGCTACAAATTCCCCCACAATTTCTTTAAATCCATCAGGAAATAAAATTTATTATTTTACTCCTAAACCTAGACTGGCCTGTGACTTGCTTTGGTTGATGGGTACAGGTACAACTCTGCGGTTCCAAGCATAGGCCTTGAGAAGCTCTGTACACTTCCACTCACTCTTTTGGAACCCCTCCCACCATCATCATGTGAACAAGTCCTGGAAAATAAAATACTGTGTAGAGGAAAACCAGAGTACCCCAGCCAAAAGCCCGTCCACCTCAGCCGACCTGGCAGCCAGTCACAGAACTGGAATGAACTCCAGCCAAAAGTAGCCAAGTCTGGCCCTGATCATTGAAACGGCCCAGGTGAGTGCAGCCCAAATCACCAATGTGTAAAAGCATAAACCATAAGTCTGTTCTCTATGAACATGGGGAGAGGGGAGAAGAGGGTGAAATGTATGGAAAGAGTAACATGGAAACTTACATTACCACATGTTAAATAGATAGCTAACGGGAATTTGCTGTATGGCTCAGGAAATGCAAACATCGGCTATGTATCAACCTAGAGGGGTGGAATGGGGAGGGAGATGAGAGGGAGGTTCAAAAGGGAGGGGATGTATGTATACCTATGGCTGAGTCATGTTGAGCTTTGACAGAAAACAGCAAAATTCTGTAAAGCAATTATCCGTTAATAAAAAATAAATTATTTTTTAAAAAAGCATAAATCAGACAAATACTTATTGTTTTAAGTCACTACATTTTGGGGTGATTTGTTATGCAGCAAAAACTCACTGATACTATCTGCAAATATTTTTTAAAAATCACTAGTTCATTTCCTTGTCTTCTGTTGGAGTTCCTGTTTGCCACTCAGTCTCAGATACTGATCTTCCTGGTCCCTGCCTTTGTACTGCTCTTGACTGGGCCTTGGGCATCAGATAAACAGTATAAAAGATTCCACTAGAGCTCCAGAAATACACTTCTTTGATGAGATCCAAACCTACTCTCTTTATACCAGATTTCATGCTATGACAGATTGCATTATAATAAAATACCCATGTAATAACCAAACATGGAATAAAATAATTGAATTCAATTGCTAATAACAGAGATCCAAATACAATTTAAATGTACATAGATTTCCACTCTCTTTTTAAGTTACTTTGGTCAACCTAAGGTTAATATCAAGGCTCCATGAAGTCATCAAGGACCCATGCTCCTTCTTTCTTTCAGTTCTGCCACACATCACTTTCATAATCCAGATTGGCAGCTGGTTTTCCAGCCATTGCATCTGGCTTCCAAGCAGAAGGCAGGACGACCTGAGCCTCTTCCCACCCAGTCCTCCCACCATTAAGGTCTCTGCCTACCTAACACTACTCTTCACATCTAACTGGCCAGCACTTCAGTCACAGGGCCACATATCACTTCATATGGGGCTAGGAAATGTAGCCCAGGTTCTGTTACTAAGGCGGAAGAGTGAATGAACATAGGGAGACAACTAGCATTATCTGCAACAAATGCATTTCATTATCATCCTAACTAGGTACCAGGTTGTTGGCAGTACAGACCAATTTGGCGGTCTATTAATAAAAGTCTGAGGTTTAATATGGAGGCATTGTAAAAGCCTCATAATCTGTCAAGAGACATTGAAAATAATGTGAATAGTAATATTCATTTCATGGAGAGGGCCGATAAGGATGCTGTTGCTATCAGTCAAGATCTGAAGGATTAATTCCAAT
Source organism: Ovis aries (assembly GCF_016772045.2). NCBI lineage: Eukaryota > Metazoa > Chordata > Mammalia > Artiodactyla > Bovidae > Ovis > Ovis aries. Next base: position 161,910,625 of record NC_056055.1, on the reverse strand, counting down.
ATCTGAAGTGTTTATCCAACAATGATTGAGGTAGTTATCAGCAGCAATTTGCAGTCCAAACTATCTCTGACCTCTAGACCTTTATATTCAACTCAGTATCTTCTGGATGTTTTAACGAAGCATAAATCCAACTTGTTCAAAACTAAAGTCATTTTGTTCCCCAAACATCAGTCCTCTAGGATGTCTCATCTCAGTGAAGGATACCACCGTTCACCTACATGCTCAAGCCAGAATTCTTGATCACCCTTTTCTTTAGCACCACTCAGTCACCATCCACTATCCACTCAGTCACCATCCTGCCGGTGTTTACTCCTAATATTTGCTGAATCCATCTACCTCTCTCTGTCACCTAGGCTACTATCTTAATCAAAGCAAACTCCATCTCTTGTCTGGACAACTATAAAGCTTACCAGTTGGTCTCCCCACATCAATTCCTGCCATACCTCCAACTCATTTTCTACTTTGCAGCCAAAATATTTACTTTGAAACATAAATGAAATCATACCACACCCCAGCACAAAACTCTTTGATGATTTTCCATTACCATTAGCATTAACACTCAAATCCTTTAGATGATTTACAAAATTACATATATCTCCAGCTCATCCTGTTCCCTAATTGCACTCATTTTTTTTTGATCTAGTAATACCAGCCTTTCCCAGTTCATCAAATATGCCAATTTCTCTCCTGCATTGGAGCCTTTACAGATGGTGCTCCTTTGCATACAGTGTTCTTACTTCCCTCCTTCACCAACTAATGCCACTTTCCACCCGCATACAACGGTCCAGAACTCAGTTCAAATGTCTTCCTCAGGAAAGTGAATTAATCAAACTAGTGTAAGCACCTCTGTTAGAGACCTTACTATTATGGCACACCTTTACTCTGTGGTCTTTTTCACAACAATGATTAACTGTGTCCACTGGCTCCCTCACCAGAAAGGGTGTTCCATGAAGACAGCATCATTTTCTGTCTTATTCATAGCTGTTCCCTCAGTTCCTAGCGTAGTGATTAACATGATGCTTTCAACACTTTCAATATAAGTCAGTTAAAGGATGAGTGAAGTAATGAGTGAGTGGAGGAATACCTTACAAGCAGAAGGTATCCTCATCCCAGGAGGCCAGCAGCAGACAGAGTCATGAGAGAAGACTCAGTAGCCAGGGAGGTTAGCATAAGGAGGATACACAGAAATGGGGCCAGTATTTAAAGCTTTCACATACTCTGACGTCAGAGGTGAACAAACAGCACTTTTGAAGTATAGCCAATTAACAATGTTATGATAGTTTCAGGTGAACAGTAAAGGGACTCAGCCTTTATATATATATATATACATGTATTCATTGTCCTCCAAACTCCCCTCCATCCAGGCAGCCACATAACACTGAGCGGAGTTCCCTGTGCTATACAGTAGATCTTTGTTGGTTAATTATTTTAAATATAGTAGTGTGTACATGTTGATCTCAAACTCTCTAACGATATCCCTTCCCCCCATCCTCCTTGACATACCACAACCATAAGTTTCATTCTCTATGAGTCTGTTTCTGCATAACCATTTTAATGGTTGTAGAAACTCCTTTCATAATACCCTGTCCTTTGGAAGTAACATCTGAATTTTGGGTACCATTTCTTTTCCTTCATCTTGCAGCCTTTTATTAGATTACATAGTGTGAACGACTAACACACATAGTGTGACTAGGCAACTCACAACTGCTTATTGTAGCCATGTGGAGGTGATCTAACTGGCATCAGTTCAGTTCAGTTCAGACGCTCAGTCACATCCGAATCTTGGGGCAACCCCATGGCACACCAGGCCTCCCTATCCATCCCCAGGTCCCGGAGTTTACCCAAACTCATGTCCATTGAGTCGGTGATGCCATCCAACCATCTCATGCTCTGTTGTCCCCTTCTCCTCCCACCCTCAATCTTTCCAAGCATCAGGGTCTTTTCAAATGAGTTTCAGCTCTTCGCATCATGTGGCCAAAGTAAAGTATTGGAGTTTCAACTTTAGCATCAGTCCTTCCAGTGAACACTCAGGACTGACATCATTAAGGATGGACTGCTTGGACCTGCTTGCAGCCCAAGGAACTCTCAAGAGTCTTCTCCAACACCACAATTCAATCGCATCAATTATTTGGCACTCAGCTTTCTTTATAGTCCAACTCTCACATCCATACATGTCTACTGGAAAAACAATAGCCTTGACTAGACAGACCTTTGTTGGCAAAGTAATGTCTCTGCTTTTTAATATACTGTCTAGGTTGGTCATAACTTTCCTTCCAAGGAGTATGTGTCTTTTAATTTCATGGCTGTAATCACCATCTGCAGTGATTTTGGAGCCCAAAATAATAAAGTCAGCCACTGTTTCCCCATCTATTTGCCATGATCTTAGTTTTCTGAATGTTGAGCTTTAAGCCAATTTTTTACTCTCCTCTTTCACTTTCATCAAGAGGCTTTTTAGCTCCTCTTCACTTTCTGCCATAAAGGTGGTGTCATCTGCATATCTGAGGTTATTGATATTTCTCCCAGCAATCTTGATTCCAGCTTGTGCTTCTTCCAACCCAGAATGTCTCATGATGTACTCTGCATTGAAGTTAAATAAGCAGTGTGACAATATACAGCCTTGACTTACTCCTTTCCCGATTTGGAACCAGTCTGTTGTTCTGTGTCCAGGTCTAACTGTTGCTTCCTGACCTGCATACAGGTTTTTTAAGAGGCAGGTCAGATGGTCTGGTATTCCCATCTCTTTCAGAATTTTCCAGAGTTTATTGTGATCCACACAGTCAAAGGCTTTGGCATAGTCAATAAAGCAGAAATAGATGTTTTTCTGGAACTCTCTTGCTTTTTCGATGATACAGCAGATGTTGGCAATTTGATTTCTGGTTCCTCTGGCTTTTCTAAAACCAGCTTAAACCTCTGGAAGTTCATGTATTGCTGAAGCCGAGTTGGAGAATTTTGAGCATTACTTTAGTAGCATGTTAGATGAATGCAATTGTGCGGTAGTTTGAGCATTCTTTGGCATTGCCTTTCTTAGGGATTGGAATGAAAACTGACCTTTTCCAGTCCTGTGGCCATTGCTGAGTTTTACAAATTTGCTAGCATATTGAATGCAAAACTTTCACAGCATCATCTTTCAGGATTTGAAATAGCTCAACTGGAATTCCACCACCTCCACTACCTTTCTCGTAGTAATGCTTCCTAAGGCCCACTTGACTACACATTCCAGGATATCTGGCTCTAGGTGAGTGATTATACCATCATGATTATCTGGGTTGTGAAGATCTTTTTTGTACAGTTCTTCTGTGTATTCTTGCCACCTTTTCTTAATATCTTCTGCTTCTGTTTGGTCCATATCATTTCTGTCCTTTACCAAGCCCACCTTTGCATGAAATGTTCCCTTGGTATCTCTAATCATCTTGAAGAGATCTCTAGTCTTTCCCATTCTATTGTTTTCCTCTATTACTTTGCACTAATTACTGAGGAAGTCTTTCTTATCTCTCCTTGCTATTCTTTGGAACTGTCCATTCAAATGGGTATATCTTTCCTTCTCTCCTTTGCTTTTTGCTTCTCTTTTCACAGCTATTTGTAAGGCCTCCCCAGACAGCCATTTTGCTTTTTTGCATTTCTTTTTCTTGGGGATGGTGTTGCTCCTTGTCTCCTATACAATGTCACAAACCTCCATCCTTAGTTGATCAGGCACTCTGACTATCAGATCTAGTCCCATAAATATATTTCTCACTTCCACTGTATAATCATAAGGGCTTTGATTTAGGTCATACCTGAATGGTCTAGTGGTTTTCCCTACTTTCTTCAATTTCAGTCTGAATTTGGCATTAAGGAGTTCATGATCTGAGCCACAGTCAGCTCCCAATCTTGTTTTTGCTGACTGTATAGAGCTTCTCCATGTTTGGCTGCAAAGAATATAATCAGTCTGATTTCGGTGTCGACCATCTGGTGATGCCCATGTGTAGAGTCTTCTCTTTTGTTGTTGTAAGAGGGTGTTTGCTATGACCAGTGCATTCTCTTGGCAGAACTCTATTAGCCTTTGCCCTGCTTCATTCTGTACTCCAAGGCCAAATTTGCCTGTTACTCCAGGTGTTTCTTGACTTCCTACTTTTGCATTCCAGTCCCCTATAATGAAAAGTACATCTCTTTGGGGTGTTAGTTCTAAAAGGTCTTGTAGGTCTTCATAGAACCATTCAACTTCAGCTTCTTCAGCATTACTGGTCAGGGCATAGACTTGAATCACTGTTATATTAAATGGTTTGCCTTGGAAATGAAGAGAGATCATTCTGTCGTTTATGAGACTGTATCCAAGTACTGACTGCATTTCAGACTCTTTTGTTGGCTATGATGGCTACTTCACTTCTTCTAAGGGATTCCTACCCACAGTAGTAGATATAATGGTCATGAGTTAAATTCACCCATTCCAGTCCATTTTAGTTTGCTGATTCCTAGAATGTTGATGTTCACTCTTGCCATCTCCTGTTTGACCACTTAATATTTGCCTTGATTCATGGACCTAACATTCTAGCTTCCTATGCAATATTGCTCTTTACAGCATCAGACCTTGCTCCTATCACCAGTCACATCCACAAATGGGTTTTGTTTTTGCTTTGACCCTGTCCCTTCATTCTTTCTGGAGTTATTTCTCCCCTGATCTCCAGTAGCTATATTTGGGGAGTTCATCTTTCAGTGTCTTATCTTTTTGCCTTTCATACTGTTCATGGGGTTCTCAAGGCAAGAACACTGAAGTGGTTTGCCATTCCCTTCTCCAGTGGACCACATTTTGTCAGAATTCTCCACCGTGACCTGCCCAACGTGGGTGGCCCTATATGGCATGGTTTAGTTTCATGGCATTAGACAAGGCTGTGGTGCATGAGATTAGATTGGCTATTTTTCTGTGATTGTGGTTTCAGTCTGTCTACCCTCAGATGCCCTCTCTTAGCACCTACCATCTTAGTGGGGGTTTCTCTTACCTTGGACTTGGGGTATCTCTTCGCGCTGCTCCTGATGTTGGACTTGGGGTATCTCCTCACGGCCACTGCTTCTGACCTTGGACGTGGGGTATCTCTTCACAGCCATCGCTCTTGACCTTGGACATGGGTTATCTCCTCTTGGCCACTCGCCACTCCAGCACTGCAGTCTAACTGGCATACACAACGGTTATCTCTGAGGTATTGGCCATTGACAAACAGCAGTTTATAATGAGCAAGTAACTCAAACACGGCCTCATACTCGTCCCACCTAGGACCAGTTCCATGTCCTTAAGCAGAGCTGACAGAAATTAGATAGGCTTAAGTGTAACCAGAAGCATCCTGCTACAGTAACTTATCCTTACTAAAATTTAACTCTGTGAGAACAGGAGTTTAGGGTTTATTCATTGAGTATTCCAAACACCTGTAATGGTGCCTTGCATAGCATCAGTGCTCAGAAAACATTTGTTGACCGAATCTCAACATGTATGGCCACAAGTGGGACAGAAAGGAATTAGCAGCCACAAATTCAAAGCAGGCTCAAGAGGAAACGGTTGGTTGAATGATCTTCAGGCTGGCATTAAAACACGCATATACACACACACAGGTATTTTCAAGGGGACACTGGTCACTGTGCAGTCTTTAGTCTCTTTGATCCAAGCACAGAAGCTACAGAGCATCACACTTTAATCACCCTTTTGACACCTTTTGCTACTTGCCCCACTTTTGTCAGTTTGCTTTAAGTACAATTTTTCAACACTAGTTGGTACCCTTCCCTTTTAGATCACATTCTTATATAATCTGAACCACACCACAAACCAATGAATAAAGAGTTTTCAGTTTCATTTGACACATAAAAGAAGTGAGCATCAGAAACATTGAGACAGTAGCCCAAAGCAGCTCACAAAATGACACAGGTAAGTCTTAATATGGTCTTCTGCTTCCAAATTCTATTATTCTTATACTATTTTCATTTCTGGGTAATGGTCACAACAAAAAAAACAATACATCCAAAATCAGTGATTAGGTCTGGGGAAGGGGAAAACTATGTAGCAATTAAAGAGATCACCATTAAAAACCTGCCTATAACATTTGGACAATTTCTGTCTCTCTGTTTCTTTCACTGTGGTTTAAAAATAATGCATGTGAATCTCACCTGAAGTTTACTGGTATTGTTGTGGTAAACAAATGTCCTACACTGGCTGATACAAGATGTCACTTTGGGTAAGATATTTACTTTCCCACAGCATGCTTCAGTACATGCTTCAGTACATTCAAAGAGCCGGTTCTCTAGGGCTCTGCTTCCAACTACCCGAACGTAGCCAACAGAGAAGCAGTTTCCTGGCTCTTCTACCTGATTTTCTCTAATCTCCACCCTCTGTCTTACATTTGCCCTAGAGTCTTGCCTGCAGTGTTTGTGCAGTCAGGATCAAGAAGTGGACATTACTAAATCTCCTTATTCAAATAGAGCTGAGATTTAGAGCCACCACTGATTCTGTACAATCCCAATAGATTAGAGCTAGGAGGTCTGAATCACAGTAATCAGACTGAAAGTAGATGCTATCCCCAGATCACTCTTCTGAGCTGGGGAGCTTGTTAAAATGCAGATTCTGAACCGGTTGTAATTGGGATAGGATCTGAGACTCCTCATTTCTAACAAGCCACCCAGCAGATGGCAAAAATGCTGCTGATATAGGGACCTCACTAGGAGTAGGACGTTCTTGAACTAGATTAACACAGCTCCCCATCCAGTTACATGCCTTCATTGTAAAAGTACTTCTTAGCATGTCACAGAATATCATTGTGTATTTGAAGGACTATTTGAATATTAACTATTCTCCCCAGAAATGTTAATTGTTGAGATTATACCACTCAAAGTCTAGTTAAGGAATAAGAGATCACATCAGATGGTTCAATGGGATTTTAATTTTAGGAAACTAGTTACAAAGGTGTTGAAGAAATTGAAACAACCCAGAGTTAAGAAAGAGCAAGAAACCACTACTATGCTAGAGCTGGAAGGGCAAGGAAAGCAGAGACTGTTAACATGATTCAAAACTGTGGCCTGCCTAGTGAGAGGAGGACTCATGATAGAAACTCTCTGGCAGAAAGCGGGACATAGAGAAGATGTAGCCACTTCTCAAAGCAGGAGATGGGGTCATGAGAAACACCATTGCTTCTCCTCTTCTTCCCGCTCTATTACATTCTTCTAGTGTCTCCCAGTGTCTGAATCGAGCAAGAAGCCACTTGGCAAGGAAACTTGGAAAATATAGTTTGCAACAGAAAATCAGGAAATGAACCTGTTTGCAAAACCTGGACAGTGGTAGAATTTAGTAGATATTTATTGAAAGGTTGAACAACTAAAGGAGAAAAAGCCAGATACCCTTCTTACACACATAAATGCACCACAGAGACATATACTTGCATTTATTAAAACTATGATACTAGTCATCTGTGGACACTCACCTATTGAAACACTTGGTTTCTATGTCATCCAAAGTTACCATCATGCTAAACTCTAGCCAGTGGGGGTGAATAGTTATCCTAGAGCAGTGAATGTGGTTAAACAGCTTCCATAGTTGACGAAATTCCTTTTCTAGTAGACTGTGGTCCGGCCTTAAGAGAATAGGGTAATGAACATAAAATACTCCCAGAATAATTTTGTTGCCACCCATATTAGGAAGATAGCAATAATGGTGGTACAGGAGCATCATCTACAACCAGTGAAACCTTATAATGGAACAAACAATTCACCATTAAGCTGAAACTTAACTTCCCCTAAAGATTGATCTCCAGTAAATACAGCATTCTGCTAATCATTTCTTTATAAAACAAGCTGAACCAGTTTTTCTGCCTAACTGGCTCTCAGCACAGACTGCAGAAATCCCTCAAAATAACTGCCGCCGTTTATTGAGAACTTATTATGTGCCAGATACTATGGGTGGCTAAAATTTTTCATCTTGTATCTCATTTTGTCCTCAGCTCAAGTCAATGAAGTTGGTACTATTCTCATTTCCATCTTACAAGAAAAGAAATTGAGTTTTTCTGCTCAAGATCATGTACCACGTAAGTAGCAGAACTGGATTCAAACCCAGGAACGTGACTGCAAAGCCACTTCTCATCTCTGATTCACCAAGGAAGAGACTTAAGAGCAGGGATTCCCTCACATAGGTTTAGGTACATTATTTCGTTCTTCATACCACGGCAAAGTTTTGACACTGCAAAGTAGATTGATATAGCTCACATCTGCATGTGTGTGCCTTTCTCAGCTTGTATATGTCAACGGGGCTTACTGACTTATGGAAATTTAGATGTTCGGTAACTCTTGATGATCTAGAATACTTTTCCAGGAGATCTGAAGCAGAGACTCACATCAGTTCTTAGATTTGTAGTGGCATTCTGAAGTATAGCTACACAAAATAGAGTGAAGGTGTATCTTTTGAGTAGCCTCTCTCATTCCTTTGGTGATGGAAAGTGACTATGTCACTGTGCCATCAACTCTGACCCACCTGACCAAAGTCCATGAAGCTCAGCTATTTCCCCTGGCAGCCTGCTTATCATCTGTCAGAGCCAAGCTTTACTGGGAAGGACAGACAATCTAGACGAGCTGTCAAATGAGATTTAGACTGCAGATTTTTTACTGGACATTTCTCCTATGTCAGCTATCTTTAAAAAGTACATGTGCCACCCTGTAAGGTTCCCTAAATCCCACCAGAGCCTAGGGGTGAGGGGTAGGCCAGAAAACCCTTCCAGCAATCACACTAAGCCTCCTTACCTTCCCTCTTTCAGGGGCTTCCGATAGGTCCTTTCAGTAGAGCAAAGGGGAGAAAACATAGGTGCTCTCTTTGTCCTTGCTGGAAAGTTTTAGAAAGGTTATCAATGTTGACTTGAGAAAGTTCCCATTTTCATGACTGTAACTGTGGTGTTAAAATCTTTGACAATCCAAGAAAGTTTAAATCTATTAATTACTAGTTGTTTATCGGGCACTGGGGAAAGGGTAGAAGAGACATAACCCTGCCCTCAAAGAGCATACAGTCTAGTTGGGTCATGTATCAGTTATACTTTCCCACAGCGGTGCTGAATAACAAATGTGTGTGTGCATGAGTGCTTAGTTGTGTCTGACTCTTTGCGACCCCATGGACTGTAGCCCGCCCAGCTCCTCTGTTCATGGAATTCTCCAGGCGAGAATACTGAAGTGGGTTGCCATGCCCCTCTCCAGGGGATCTTCCCAACCCAGGGATGGAAAATAACAATTAATTACATGCAAAGTAAACATTCATTGCATATATATCTAGGGTTGTCAGGTGGATTTCCTGATCTTGGCTAGGTTTTCTCACATGTCTACAGATTGGCTGGCTATAGGCTAAGGTCAAATATGGCCTTAGCTAGGTTGACCAGGGTCACTCAACTCCCCCCCCCCCCGCCCCCATGGCCTTCCAGTGACAACAGCAGAGTACCAAAGCACAGGCAAAATGCACAAGTAGAAGGAACCATGACAAATCATATGGCCAGATCCAGATTCAGAGTGGAGAACAGACTACATATTTAATGAAAGGTAAACAGTATCACATGGCAAGGGGCACAGACACAGAAAGGTTTGAATTGAGCCTTAAATAGAACCAGTGTATAGCAGATAGCTAGGAGAGAAGAGAGTACATATGACCAAGCAGTTCTTAGCACTGCTTTCACTACTTATAGCTTTGGCTGCACTGGGTCTTCATTGCTGTACATAGGCTTTCTCTAGCTGTAGTTGTGGTGAGCGCCGGCTTCTCATTGCAGTGGCTTCTCTTTTGGCGTATGGGCTATAGGGCATGCGGGCTTCAGTATTTGCTGCACATGGGCTTTAGAGTGAGCAGGCTTCAGACTTTAGAGTGTGGGCGCAGTCATGGTGCACAGGTTTAGCTGCCCTGCAGCACGTGGGACATTTCTGGACCAGGGATTGAACCTGTGTCCCTGAATTGGCAGGTGGCTTCTTAACCACTGGACCACCAGTGAAGTCCCCCTTTATTGTCTACATGACTCTTCCATTATACTGTATCTTCTAAAGGGGGTGCGGAGGGACTGCAGGTTAGTCCGGCACAGCCTTTTGCTCAGAGCAATAAAATCAGTAAGTGTGAGATGAATGAAACTACTCAGAGCTTTGGCACCAATGGGGTGGGGAGACCAAGGGCAGGAAACAATGCGTTCAAGGAGTGAAAGAGCAGCTTCTTCTTTAAACAGTTAAATGGGCACGGTGTAAGTTAGAGAGCTAAAATAAAAATGTAGATTACATGGATGGATTAAAGTACCACTGAAAGTTTTTGAGAAAGAGCGGGTGGGGAAGATATGTGTTCAGCAGATACTCAAGAGCAGCTCTGTCCAACAGAAATAAAATGTAAGTCACAAATGTGGACCCATTTAGGTAATTTTACCTTTTCTGAAAGCTACATTTTAAAAAATAAAAATAAAACAGGTGACATTCATTTTAATAACATTTTACTTATCCTAACTCATCAAAAATACTAACATTTCAATGTGTAGTCAATATAAAAAATAGTAATGAGGTAATTTTATATTATTTTTTCATACTGCATCTTTGAAATCTAACATGTATTTTACACCTAATGTATCTCTCAATTTAAACTAGCTACATTTAGAGGGCTCAATAGACATAGTGGCTAGTGACTACCATGTTGAACAGTTCAGCTCTTGGGGCAAGGAAATCATCTGAGAGTAATCCAGGATGATGATAGTCATGAAGTGATGACAGAATTGAGAATGGAGAGAAAGGCAAGGGCACGACATTCCGCTGGCAGAATTAGCACATCTGTTTATCTAAGACAGCGCCTTTGAAGTGGTATGTATATTTATACATTTGGCCTTCCGTCTGCATTGGAAAGAATTGGTTCACATACAAGCTGTGATTTTGTTTATATTTCTATTGTCAAAAATAGCTATTTGTTAGTGAAATCTACTAGCTTCATCTAAGCCGTGAAGCTGATTTCCCTAGTGAGGAAGGAAAGATTTGTGAAATTCAAGCATACTCGGTGGAATTTAAACACATTTTTATGTACTTTGGGTCACAATCAATTCAATTCAACAATCAGTGAATGAGTTCCTACTAATTGGGAGCTTGAACTACTCAGCAATTATCCTTGGGAAAACAGTAAACAAGAGTATAATTTATTAATTTGCTATTTATTCTCCCAGTTATATAATTAGATAACTGTTGCAGACTTATTGTGTATCTATAGGATATAAATGTGTATAGATATATTTTATTAGATTTCATTTTAAGCCACACATAGAGGTTATCTATTCTAAGCATCCTTCCAGCTCTCATTTCTCCATTTTACAAATTAGAATATTATAAAAGAATAAAGGACTTGCCAAATCTAGCCAATGGATGATTTGATGACAGAACTTTTAATCCTCCTAGGAAAGTGTTTCTTCTGGGGTCCCTCAGAATTTTACATATTGCACTGAGTTTTATAGGCTTTGTAAATTCCATCCATTATACATGAAAAAAATTAAATATTTACATATATCAGGTTATATGTAAAGATATTTCTTTGTATATGTATAATAAATGTATAAAATATATCAATGTATTAAATAATGCTCTATCTATGGGAATATTTTAAGCATATGTTTCTATTAAAACAGATTTCAAGACAAGACCTTAAGGCTTTCAAACAACACTAAATTTGATTTGTTCCCAAACTGTATCTTCATATTAGCAGATAACTCTCATACTGTTATGAGCATCTTTAACATATCTTTTTAAATGATCTGGATTGACTGTCTAGACTGTTTCAAGTTCCCTGGATAATTTCACAACTCCCTCTTTGCTCTGACAGTGTGTATGTGACCTTGAGTTAAATTAGAGAGCTTTCTTTTCTTCTAAATGCTTCATATGCACTACATACATGACTTAATATTGGAGATTTTTGCTTTTAAATTATATGAGGAAAATTTCCTGTTAAGCAATATTAAATATCACTTATCTGAGATTATCAGGTTCCATGACTGCACGTTTTCCAGCCCTTTCTTTCTGAGAATGAATCCTTTATTATTGAAATTTAAAGAAATTAATGCATTTTTAATCAAATCAATATACATTTGCAATAACAATCACACAGTCCATTTTGATTTGAGCACTGTGTTTTCCTGAAACTAATAAAATTACTGTAGGTCAGAACACAAACATTGGAACTTAACTAAATAGGTAAGTCTTTGTTGCTAATAACAACGTGATTTCATCAGGAGCATTTGATATGTCTCAAGGATATGAATATTCCCTTGTTCTATTTTTTCACATGATGGTATGAGTAATGAAGGATTCATAAATTACTTTAAAGCATGTTTGCTTTCCCCCAACATTATGACAAGGGAAGAACTTCAAATTTGAGACCTTTAGATCTTACAGGGAGTCTCCAATTTTGACACTGAGAAATTATTTTCTTACAGTATGTCAGCCTCTGAAAAGTAGGGATGCACCCAGAAGTATCCCATAACTTTCACTAATTCTATATGAAGCCACAGAATGTCAGATGCTTACAAGTATTCTAATCCTATCAGAATTAGTCTTTCAATTGCAAATTCAGTGTGGAACAGGAACATATCTGAACTCTTCTCCAGGTTTATTCACATGTCCAGTGAGCATCTCTTGAGGTTCAGTTCAGTTCAGTCACTCAGTTGTCTCCGACTCTTTGCAATCCCATAGATGGCAGCATGCCAGGCTGTCCATCGCCAATTCCTGGAGTTTACTCAACTCATGTCCATTGAGTCGGTGATGCCATCCAACCATCTCATCCTCTGTCGTCCCCTTCTCCTCCTGCCTTCAATCTTTCCCAGCATCAGGGTCTTTTCAAAAGAGTCAGCTCTTCACACAAGGTGGCCAAAGTATTGGAGTTTCAGCTTCCACATCAGTCCTTCCAATGAACACTCAAGACTGATCTCCTTAAAGATGGACTGGTTGTAAGACCAGAAACTATAAAACTCCTAGAGGAGAACATAGGCAAAACACTCTCTGACATAAATCACAGCAGGATCCTCTATGATCCACCTCCTAGAATACTGAAAATAAAAGCAAAAATAAACAAATGAGATCTAATTAAAATTGAAAGCTTCTGCACAACAAAGGAAACTATAAGCAAGGTGAAAAGACAGCCTGCTGAATGGGAGAAAATAATAGCAAATGAAGCAACTGACAAACAACTAATCTCAAAAATATACAAGCAACTTATGCAGCTCAATTCCAGAAAAATAAACGACCCAATCAAAAAATGGGCCAAAGAACTAAATAGACATTTCTCCAAAGAAGACATACGGATGGCTAACAAACACATGAAAAGATGCTCAACATCACTCATTATTAGAGAAATGCAAATCAAGACCACAATGAGGTACCACTTCACACCTGTCAGAATGGCTGCAATCCAAAAGTCTACAAGCAATAAATGCTGGAGAGGGTGTGGAGAAAAGGGAACCCTCTTACACTGTTGGTGGGAATGCAAACTAGTACAACCACTATGGAGAACAGTGTGGAGATTCCTTTAAAAATTGCAAATAGAACTGCCTGATGACCCAGCAATCCCACTTCTGGGCATACACACCAAGGAAACTAGAATTGAAAGAGACATGTGTACCCCAGTGTTCATCGCAACACTGTTTATAATAGCCAGGACATGGAAACAACCTAGATGTCCATCAGCAGATGAATGGATAAGAAAGCTGTGGTACATATACACAATGGAGTATTACTCAGCCATTAAAAAGAATACATTTGAATCAGTTCTAATGAGGTGGATGAAATTGGAGCTGATTATACAGAGTGAAGTAAGCCAGAAAGAAAAACACCAATACAGTATACTAACACATATATATGGAATTTAGAGAGATGGTAATGATAACCCTGTATGCGAGACAGCAAAAGAGACACAGATGTATAGAACGGACTTTTGGACTCTGAGGGAGAGGGTAGGATGATTTGGAGAATGGCATTGAAACATGTATACTATCATGTAAGAAATGAATCGCCAGTCTATGTTCGATACAGGATACAGGATGCTTGGGGCTGGTGTACGGGGATGATCCAGAGAGATGATATGCGGTGGGAGGTGGGAGGGGGGTTCAGGATTGGGAACTCATGTACACCCGTGGTGGATTTATGTCAATGTATGGCAAAACCAATACAGTATTGTAGAGTAAAATAAAAATTAAAAAAAAAAAAAAGAATGGACTGGTTGGATCTCCTTGTAGTCCAAGGGACTCTCAAGAGTCTTCTCTAACACCACAGTTCAAAAGTATCAATTCTTTGGCGCTCAGCTTTCTTCATGGTCCAACTCTCACATCCATACATGACCACAGGAAAAACCATAGCTTTGACTAGACAGACCTTTGTTGGCAAAGTAATGTCTCTGCTTTTCAATATGCTGTCTAAGCTGGTCATAACTTTTCTTCCAAGGAGCAAGTGTCTTTTAATTTCATGGCTTCAGTCACCATCTGCAGTGATTTTGGAGCCCCCCAAAATAAAGTCTGTCACTGTTTCCACTATTTCCCCATCTATTTGCCATGAAGTGATGGCAGATAGACAGATGCCATGATCTTGGTTTTCTGAATGTTGGGTTTTAGGCCAACTTTTTCACTATCCTCTTTCACTTTCATCAAGAGCCTCTTTAGTTCTTCTTCACTTTCCTACATGAGAGTGATGTCATCTGAATATATGAGGTTACTGATATTTCTCCCAGCAATCTTGGTTCTAGTTTGCGCTTCTTCCAGCCCAGTGTTTCTCATGATGTACTCATGCATAAAAGATAAATAAGCAGGGAGACAATATACAGCCTTGACGTACTCCTTTTCCTATTTGGAGCCAGTTTGTTGTTCTATGTCCAGGTCTAACTGTTGCTTCATGACCTGCATAAAGATTTTTCAAGAGGCAGGTAATGTGGTCTGGTATTCCCATCTCTTTCAGAATTTTCCAGTTTGTTGTGGTCCACACAGACAAAGGCTTTAGCACAGTCAATAAAGCAGAAGTAGATGTTTTTCTGGAACTCTCTTGCTTCTTCAATGATCCAACAGATGTTGGCAATTTAATCTCTGGTTCCTGTGCCTTTTCTAAAACCAGCTTGAACATCTGGACGTTCACAGTTCATGTATTGCTTAAGCCTGGCTTGGAGAATTTTGAGCATTACTTTACTAGCGTGTGAGATGAGTGTGATTGTGTGGCAGTTTGAGCCTTCCTTGGCATTGTCTTTCTTAGGGATTGGAATGAAAACTGACCTTTTCCAGTCCTGTGGCCACTGCTGATTTTTACAAATTTGCTGGCATAACGAGTGCAGCACTTTCACAGCATCATCTTTTAGGATCTGAAACAGCTCAGCTGGAATTCCATCACCTCCACTAGTTTTGTTCATAGTGATGCTTCCTGAGGCCCACTTGATTTCACATTCCAGGATGTCTGGCTCTAGGTTGTTGATCACACCATTGTGATTATCTGGGTCCTGAAGATCTTTTTTGTATAGTTCTGTGTATATTGTTGCCACCTCTTAATATTTTCTGCTTCCATTAGGTCCATACCATTTCTGTCCTTTATCGAGCCCATCTTTGCATGAAATATTCCCTTGGTATCTTTAATTTTCTTGTAGTGATCTCTAGACTTTCCCATTCTATTGTTTTCCTCTATTTCTTTGCACTGATAGCTGAGGAATGCTTTCCCATGTTGCCTTGCTATTCTTTGGAACTCTGCATTCAAATGGGTATATCTTTCCTATTCTCCTTTGCCTTTCCCTTCTCTTCTTTTCTCAGCTATTTGTAAGGCCTCTTCAGACAACCATTTTGCCTTTTTGCTTTTCTTTTCCTTGGGGATGGTCTTGATCCCTGCTTCCTGTACAATGTCAAAAACCTCTGTCCATAGTTCTTCAAGCACTCTGTCTATCAGATCTAATTCCTTGAATCTATTTGTCACTTCCACTGTATAATCATAAAGGATTTGATTTAGGTCATACCTGAATGGTCTAGTGGTTTTCCCTTTCTTCAATTTAAGTCTGAATTTGGCAACGAGGAGCTCATGGTCTGTGCCACAGTTAGCCACATGTCCATTTAGTGTCTTTTGAGGTAAACTTCTACAAATTTGCCAATCTCATCATCCTCTTAGAATTCTACTGTATTTCCATTATGTAACTAAACAGATGTTTGTTAAGGTGCAATTAAATGCAATGAGTTAGCCCTTGAAGCTTTAAAGCATTGCTCTTGGCTTTAGCTTTCAAAGATCTGGTGAGCATGTCTATACTCACTCTGCTCAGACCCTTCGTGACTTTATAGACTTCAATCACATCCCTGCCAGCCTTCATTTTTCATATTATTCCTTCCAAACTAAAGACATCTGAGGATTTGAAACATTTGGAAGTATTCCCTTTCATTTCCAGCCAAGACAAGAATAGAGGGTTCCATTGTGCTCTCAAGGGAAAAAAAGTTTATGTTTTTGGAACTTGGGGCTGCCTCCAAAAATGAGATCTTACAGAGTACATCTCTATAGAAGACATACAAATGAGAGACACTTAGACCTACGAAATACCACAAACCAAAAATCTTACACTCTACCTCTTGCTGGCAGCCACCTTTCCAAACTGGAGAAGCTGACCCATTTCCTTCTTTTGTATACATAGAGGGAAACATTGCCAGAGGAGGAAAGTACACTGTCCCAAAAGAATTCTTCCACAAAGTATCTTTATCTTATCTTCCACATAGATGTTCCTGACTTCTTTTATTGAATAAATCTATTGATTTTTTTCATGTAAGATTTTTTTCTCCTAGCATAAGTTGTAAAATGCCAATGCCCCTGAGTTAATTTATCAGTTATCTAGATTTCATTGTGAACTACTTTGATCAGATTGATTTCCTTACTGATACTCAGATAAGATGAAGACTAAAAAAGAACTCTAAGTTTTTGGCTGGAAACATAGAAGCACAAGGCACTAACAAGAAGCTCAGGTTTAAACTGGTACATCATCATGAAGTCCTAGAGCACTAGTGGGAAATATAAGGTCCATGATCCTTGAGGAGGAGAAGAGAAGAGGGAACACAGATAGAAGAGACAAAACAATGTAGGAAGGAATCTGATGCACCCGGACAACTGTGCTGCTGTGCTTAGTCGTCCAGTCGTGTCCGACTCCTTGTGACCCCATGGACTGTAGCCCACCAGGCTCCTCTGTCCATGGGGATTCTCCAGGCAAGAATCCTGGAGTGGGTTGCCATGCCCTCCTCCAGGGGATCTTCCCAATCCAGGGATCAAACCCAGGTCTCCTGCCTTGCAGGCGGATTCTTTACCATCTGAGCCACCCGGGAAGCCCCCAGACAACTGTAGGTATTTTCAAAAGAACACTTATTGAAATTTTACATTCACTGTCTCATTTAATCCTCAAAACTGTCTTGCAGACTACAGATTATTATGCCAATTTACAGATACAAAAACTGAGGCTCAGAGAGACTAAGGAAGTTTCAAAGGTCACAGAGGTAATCTACCAAATATTGAATGTTATGTATTTTATATAAATTTTCTCATAGAAAGCTGATAAAAATTCTATCAGGTAATACTATCTGCATTTTAAAGCTGAGGAAACAGAGCCTTAGAAAACTTACGGTATTCTTAGGCATCTAGAGTTTGTAATGGCACCCCACTTCAGTACTCTTGCCTGGAAAATCCCATGGACGGAGGAGCCTAGCAGGCTGCAGTCCATGGGGTCGCTGCGGGTCAGACACGACTGAGTGACTTCACTTTCACTTTTCACTTTCATGCATTGGAGAAGGAAATGGCAACCCACTCCAGTGTTCTTGCCTGGAGAATCCCAGGGATGGTGGAGCCTGGTGGGCTGCCGTCTATGGGGTCGCATAGAGTTGGACACGACTGAAGTGACTTAGCAGCGGCAGAGCTTGTAAATGACAGAGCTGGGATCAGAACCCAGGTTTTTCTGACTCAACAGCCAAGGCCAAGCCACTGCAAAGCACTATCCTTCTACCTCAAAGTCAAAGCTTTTCTTCTATCTCACAACAGCCCAGTGCCTTGGTCACAAAGATCCTAGTTTGCTGCCTGGGGCCTTGAGTCAGTGATTTTTCTAGGAGGCTTTTTTGTAACCCCTTCGGCCTTTTTTTTGCTGATCAAGATTACCCAATAAACTATCACATTATCCTCAGTTATTCATGTTTGCTCACAAAAGCTTTTGCCAGGAAATCAGATGTCCTGGGTATTGGTTCCAGATCTCCAAACAATTGGTTATCTAGCTTTGCATCAACTGGCCTGGCATGCTGCACAGTTCATGGGGTCGCAAAAAGTCAGATACTACTGAGCAACTGAACTGAACAGGACCACTAGGGAAAAAGTCACATCAATGAAATGAGAGAATTGGAGCTCTCCTAGCATCACAATTCCATAATCTTTTGCAGTCTTCTGTCATTGATGCAATACAAATCTTTTCCTAAGTATTAAAACTTTGTGTATATTTAGAAGCTACTGGAGGAGGTAGGGAATAGGAGTAGAGGATTTGTCATTAAAGCTCCATTGCTTCTCCCACCACACACAATGCAGTGTTGGAGATAAAACATTTGTTGTTTCTAAGTATGGATATTCCACAATACTAGTTTTGAGGCTTAGTTTGTGCTAGTTTAATTCCTTTTGCAAGCTGGATTCCACACTGTCACCAATAGTAAAGCATTTTTTTTCATTCAACATCTGTTGAGTACAGAATATATGCCAGAAACTCAAGGAATGAACATGAATGCTGACATATGAATTGTGCCCTATAGGAACTCACAGGGCACAAGAAGGGCCAGATAATTATCATAGCTAGTAAGTTTAATGAGCATCCAATGTATGCCAGGCAGTGTTTTGAGCACTTTACATGGATTATCTCATTTAATCCTCATTTTAGTTCTGCGAGGTAGGTACAAGTGATATCCTTATATGACAGATGAAGAAACGAAGACTAAGACAGTTATTTAACTTGTCTAAAGTCACACAGATAGTGAATGCTAAAGCTTGAGTTGGATTTCAGGCTTTGGGTTTTAGCTTATACACGTGCCCTCCCAGCTGTGCTACTTTCTTAGAGTGCTTGGAGTAAGAGTTATGGTAAAGGCATCCATGGGAAACTGTGGCAGCAGAGATAAGGAACCGATATCTTAGCTAGGGCTTCAGAAATTTTGGGGAAAATAGTTCTTGAGTTTGGAGCCGTTGATTTTTTTTTCCTTTGAGGAGGAGTTTTCCCAGTATTATCAAACGCATTTGAATTAAATATTATTTTATAACATTAATATTAGGATTGAGAAAATTTCATTTCACTTGAGGAAAAGTGATTTGGGGAAACACATCCATTCACACTGAAAATTACTTAACCTGGTAGTTTTTAAAATTCAATACAAACTTTAAAACTATTAGGACAAGTGACCGTGAATAAGTTGCAGAGCTGTAGAGCAAAGAATAAACTTGATGACTTCACAACAAGTGTTTAACAAACCAGCAAAGAGGTGTTTCTGTTTAGAGCTCTCTTAACTGTACTTGAATGTTAAAAATTTTTTTCAAGAATGTGATTTTGCTTCATTAAAAAAAAAAAAAAGGAAGGAAGAGAGAAACAAAGGATGTGGTAGATGTTTTCTGAAAACACCAACCTGAAACTGTCTCAGTCTACTTTTGACCTGAGACTGTCTCAGTTTATTTTAGACTTAGAGTAAACTCCTGGGCCGGGCTTATCTGACATATTTCTAGTATTTTCCTCAAGCACAGATCCCAATCGCAACTCTATCTTCCTCTGCTGTTATGTTTTTTTAATTCAGAAATGAAAGATGAAGTTCAGACTGGAGATCAAAAATGAATTGTCCATAAGATGCATCTGTGGGGATTGAAAGGGAAAAGTAATGAGAGCCAGAACTTTCTTGCCCATTGTCATCCCTGCCCCCTACCACCATCCTGGGTTACTACAAAAAACAGTCATTCATGCAATCTCTGGCAGATGGTGAAATTATTGAGAGCATTCTCACCATAAGAAATGGCAAGGAAGCCAAAATAAACACAACTTTAAGGCTAATACCCATGAAGGTTTATGACAAAGGGCATTGATAAACGCATTCTCTCCCACTACCTCCCAAGACTCCCAACCCCGCTGTACCCTAAAACAGAGTGGTAAGCCTTACTTGACTTTGACAAGGATTCTCAGGTCATTGCTGCTGCTGCTGCTGCTGCTGCTAAGTCACTTCAGTTGTGTCCGACTCTGTGCTACCCCATAGACAGCAGCCCACTAGGCTCCTCTGTCCTTGGGATTTTCCAGGCGAGAGTACTGGAGTGGTTTGCCATTGCCTTCTCCTCTCAGGTCATTAGGCACCATCTATAGACTGAAGCCTGTATACTGGCTAGCTGGAAACTTTGTGATACCAAGTACCAGTGGGTAAGAGCTTTTAGACTTATTTTCCTTACCTTTCTTTGCCACTTAAGCTATGGCCCATCTATACCCCCACAAATCTCCAAGAACAGATCTTACTTACCTACCTTTTACCTACTGACCTCCCAGAGAGTTGTTTATTTTTAAAGATGACTTGAAGATAGCTGACTAGGAAAATTCTGGGCTTTGAAGCATCTCTAATTGCTTCCTCATTTTTATCCAGTTTTTTTGTATGTTTCAAAATAAAATGCCTTTGAGCTCCTTTACCAAACAAATCTTGTTATGTTAGCCTTCTAATCATTTCACTGTTTTGTTTTGTTTTGTTTTTTAATTTCATTCTAGTCCAGCCAAGAAGCAGAGGACTGAATAAAGCTATCCCTTGATGCCACTTTCAATTTCAAGACTTCATGATCACTTAAGAATTTTTACTAGAAGTATTGGGGCCAACAAAGAAAAGCAACTATAAATGAAACAGGATTGGCTTAGGTTTAACAGAAAGAAAGAATTCCTAATGATCTGGATAAGTTAAAACTAGAACTTTATATAATCCTTTCCATGGTAGACTTAGAGTAAACTCATTCTGCCTTTGAGGATAGAAGATGGAACTTGATTATTTCTTGACTCCTTCCTATTCAAAGACAATTTTATTTACACTTTAAATAAACACTTTCAGTGTTTCTCAAAATAAGCTCAAGAGCCATCATTTGGAATTACTTAGGGAGTTCATAAGTAGTTAAGATTCCTAAGTGTCACCCCAGGATGTATGTTTTTAACAAACCCTTTAGTTGATATTTATGTGTCCTAAAATTTAAGAACTACTGTAAGAAGAGACTTCCAGACAATATTGCTGAGTGTTTCTAAATAGGTACAAATTAGGTATCTATGTGGAAATCTTAGCTCCCAGAGATTGGCGCTCTCTGTTTAGTACCAAATCATGATGCTAGAGATTCTGAAGAAGAAAAGTGATCTAGTAAAAATCCCTTAATCTTTTCATCTGCTGAAGCTCTGTCTAAAGTGATTCTTTAAAACTCACCACAGAATGTTTAAACACTAAAGAGTCTCAGAATCTGTTCTGATCCAACCTTCTTACTTTACAGAAAAGGAAACTGAGAGTAAAAAGGTTCTAACTCATCCAAAGTCAGTCAGCTAGGAGGGTCAATCAACAGTTAAAATGAACCTCTTGGCTGTTGTTCTACTCATTTTA
Source organism: Ovis aries (assembly GCF_016772045.2). Classification (NCBI taxonomy): domain Eukaryota; kingdom Metazoa; phylum Chordata; class Mammalia; order Artiodactyla; family Bovidae; genus Ovis; species Ovis aries. The sequence goes on along the minus strand of NC_056055.1, from coordinate 161,889,047 downwards.
CTTAAGGTGAATTTCTATCTATGTGGACTATTTCCACAATGTGCACTTTTGACAACTGTTCTGTATTTGGGTTTTTTTTTATCTTAATGACTAAAATTTATTTTTAAACTCGAAGATGAACAAGACACAAAATGTACCACTCGGTATTACAGCTCAAATTTTACTAAAATTTTACCAGAGCTGTCCTTTAGCACCCAATGTGGGTGGTGGTTACAACTGTATTTTAAATAGATCAATCAATTACTTGATATACAGATGATACACATACACATATGGTGGCTAGGCAATTCTTAGAGACATTTCTAGCAGAGTTATTCAATATTCTAGAAACAGAGCCTCCTATCACACTGCTCATATATTGTATTAATATTCATATTCATTTATTTAATTGATATGTGTTGAGTGCCAACCATGCGCCAGGTATTATGCCTTTCCAGTGGAGTTGCATCTTTTGTGAAAATTGGGTTCTAGGATCAGCACTTAAGACAAAAATCATCTTCCCAGAATCAAAATTACCCTCTGAAAAAAATTATTTATGAAGGTATAACCCCATTTCCCCCAGTTTTATCTCTGACTGAGCACCAGATAAAGTTGTTGTTTAGTCGCCAAGTCGTGTCAGACTCTTGTGACCTCATGGACTGTATCCCACCAGGTTCCTCTGTCCATGGGATTTCCCAGTCAAGAGTACTGGAGTGGGTTACCATTTTCTCTTCCAGGGGATCTTCCTGACCCAGAGACTGAACCTACAACTCCTGCACTGGCAGGCAGATTCATTGCCACTGAGCCACTAGAGAAGCCAGATGAAGTTAACTTGCCTTTAATGGCCATGCTGTATGAAATTAAGTCTCATTAAACATTTCAGTTACACTTGGTGCAGAGAAATGTCCTGTGTGAGAAGCACATCAAAACTGAGACCAACCCAGGGAGCAACTTGGGTTCACATCTCCTGTCTCTACTCATTCATTAGGTGGAATGGCAAGCCACTCCATTTAAATTATTTCTCTCTCTCTCTCTGCCCAAGTAGACAGAGCTGAATTTCAGTAATTTAATCCAGGTGTGTTTGGACCTCTTGCAGTTAGTCATAACCTGTCCTCATTCTGCATTATCCTGCTTAATCTACATGATTTTATTATATTTTCTCATCTGTACTCACTGTAGGTAAAAATATGAGAGACTTTTTATCAAGATGTCAAGAGGGAAACCTCAGTTTCAAACTCTGTTACTAGTATCTTCAGTCTGCTACTCAGTAGTGGGCTAGCATTTTACCATCTTTTTGACCTTGACCCCTAGCCCTCATTCTGGTAACTCAAACAGCTGCTGACCTGTGAATGAACAGAGTTCTCTGGATTGAGGATAGCTGATGTCTTCCCATAGTGCTCTTCATGTTGTTCGAGCCAATCATGGATCCCAGCTTTCTTTAACTCTCAAGGTATTTGCTTTCTGTCATGTCCCATTTTACATATGAGCCCCAAATCCTGGAACAACTCCAAATAACATATTTGGAGCAGTAATAAAGTTTGGTTACACTTCTGTAGTTTATCCTATCAAATTGGCTAAGCACTGAGGAGGGAGAGAGAGATTGTTTCCAGAAACCATTCAATTCACAGCTAATTTATCAACCCTATGGAAAAAAGGATACCATGTGGCACTGAATAATGGGGATTCCTGTACATTAAAAATAGGATTGACAGCAACAGCTTATTTCACAGGATCCTCTAACTGGAGGTCATTAAATCCAATGACTTCTTGATTGACTCTGAATTAGAAACCAAAAGATGAAAGACTCCACTTTTTCCCAACTCTAATCTTATGAGCCACTCAACCTAAATCCTGGATTTTATTGTCAGGCATAATACTACATGGAGCAGCATAAAAAACTCCTAACCAGATCAAGCTCATCCAAGCTATAGTATAACAGCATCAGGACTAATAACTTCCAGGCTAGTGACCATAAACCATGAAGAGCTAACATTTCTCTAGCTTTAGAAAGTCTGAAAACATCATGCCATCAAAGGAAACAGTCATGGAATAGGTTGCAAGCTCTGAAGTTTTGGACTCAGTTGTATTTTATTTGCTTTTATTCCTCAGTCTCATTTTTTTTCTGCCCTTATCCTTTTCAATAAACATATCTTAATGAAAGACATTAAGAAAGAAACAAGTTACTGGCAACATGTAAAGAAATATTCTTTAATACATAAGTGGTAATTAAAATGTAAGCATAAACACAGACTGGTTGAATGGATACAGAAATGAGACCCATATATATGCTGTCTACAAGAAACCCACTTCAGACCTCAAGACACATATAGACTGAAAGTGAGAGGATGGAAAAATATATTCCATGCAAATGGGAAGCAAAAAAAAGCTGGAGTAGCAATACTCATATCAGACAAATAGACCTTAAAATAAATAAGATTACAAGAGATAAGGAAGGACACTACATAATGATCAAGGGATCAATCCAAGAGAGAGACATAACAATTGTAAATATCTATGCACCCAACATAGGAGCACCTCAATACATAAGACAAACACTAACAGACATAAAAGGAAAAATTGACAGTAACAATAATAGTAGGAGACTTTAACACCCCACTCACACCAATGGATGGATCATCAAAATAGAAAATTAATAAGGAAACACAAATCTTAACTGATACATTAGATGAGATGGATCTCACTGATTTCTTCAGGACATTCCATCCAATTGCAAAAGAATACACCTTCTTTTCAAGTGCACATGGAACATTCTCCAGGATAGTCTACATCTTGGGTCACAGACCAAAACTCAGTAAATTTCAGAAAATTGAAATCATATCAAGCATCTTCTCTGACCACAACTCTATGAGACTATTTATCAATTACAAGAAAAAAAAAACTGTAAGAAACACAAACATAGATTAAACAGCACATTTCTAAATAACCAACAGGTTACTGAAGAAATCAAAAGGGGAATAAAAAAATATCTAAAAAAAAATGACAATGAGAACACAACAACTCAAAACCTATGGGATGCAGCAAAAGCAGTTCTAAGAGGGAAGTTTATTGCAATGCAATTCTCAAGAAATAAGAAACTTCAAGAAATAAGAAAATAATCAAATAGACACCTAACTTTACACCTAAAGCAACTAGAAAAAGAAGAAAAAAAAAACTCCAAAATTAGTAGAAGGAAAGAACTCATAAAGATCCAAGCAGAAATAAATGAAAAAGAAATTAAAGAAACAATAATAAACATTAATAAAACTAAAAGCTGGTTCTTTGAGAATATAAACAAAATTGACAAACCTTTAGCCAGACTCATCAAGAAAAAAGAGAGAAGAATCAAATCAACAAAATTAGAAATTAAAAAGGAGAGGTTACAACAGACAATGAAGAAATACAGAGGATTATAAAAGACTATTATGAGCAACTAACTATATGGCAATAAAACAGATAACCTGGAAGAAATGGACACATTCTTAGAAAAGTTCAGTCTTCCAAGACTGAACCAGGAAGAAATAGAAATTATGAACAACTCAATTACAAGCACTGAAATTGAAGCTGTGATAAAAAATCTCTCCAAAAAAACAAAAGCCCAGGACCAGATGGCTTCAAAGGAGAATTCTATCAAACATTTAGAGAAGAGCTAATGCCTATCCAACTTTCAAAAAATTGCAGAGGAAGGAACACTTCCAAACTCATTCTACAAGGCCACCATCACCCTGATATCAAAACCAGACAAAGACAACACAAAAAAAGAAAACTACAGGCCAATATCACTGATGAACATAGATGCAAAGATCCTCAATAAAATTTTAGCAAACAGAATTCAGAAACACATCAAAAGCTCATACACCATGATCAAGTTGGGTTTATTCCAAGGAGGCAAGGATTCTTCAATATACAGAAATCAGTCAATGTGATACACCATATTAACAAACTGAAAGATAAAAACCATATGATCATCTCAATAGATGCAGACAAAGCCCTTGACAAAATTGAGCACATATTTATGATTAAAACTCTTCAAAAAATGGGCATAGAAGGAACCTACCTCAACATAGTAAAGGCCATATATGAGAAACCTACAGCAAACATTGTTCCCATGGTTAAAAGTTTAAAGCATTCCCCCTAAGATCAGGAACAAGACAACGGTGTCCACTGTCACCACTATTATTCAACCTAGTTCTGGAAGTCCTAGCTACAGCAATCAGAGAAGAAAAAGAAATAAAAAGAATCCAGATTGGAAAAGAAGAAGTAAAACTCTCACTGTTCGCATGACATGATATTGTACATAGAAAACCCTAAAGATAGTATCAGAAAATTACTAGAGCTAAACAAAGAATTTAGCAAAGTTGCAGGATACAAAATCAATACACAGAAATCACTTGCATTTCTATATACTAACAATGAAAAATCAGAAACAGAAATTAAGGAATCAATCTCATTCACCATTGCAACAAAAAGAATTAAATATCTAGGAATAAACTTACCAAAGTAGACAAAAAAAAACTGTACACAGAAAATTATAAGACACTAATAAAAGAAATCAAAGATGACATAAATAGATGGAGGGATATTCCATGTTGCTGGGTAGGAAGAATCAATATTATGCAAATGAGTATATTACCAAATGCAATCTACAGATTCAATGCAATCCCTATCAAATTACCAATGGTATTTTTCACAGAACTAGAACAAAAAAATTTCACAACTCATATGGAAACACAAAAGACCCTGGCTAGCCAAAGCCGTCTTCAGAAAGAAGAATGGAGCTGGAGGAGACAAGCTTCCTAACTTCAGATTATACTACAAACCTACAGTCATCAAAACAGTATGGTGCTGGCACAAAAACAGAAATATAGACCAATGAAACAAGATAGAAAGCCCAGAAATAAACCCATGCAACTATGGATAACTTATTTTTGACAAAGGAGGCAAGAATATACACTGGGGCAAAGACAGCCTCTTCAATAAATGGTGTTGGGGAAACTGAACAGCTTCATGTAAAAGAATGAAATTAGAACATCTCCTAACACCATACACAAAGATAAACTCAAAATGAATTAAAGACCTAAATTTAAGACCAGAAACTATAAAACTCTTAGAGGAAAACATCGGCAGAACACTCGATGACGTAAATCAAAGCAAGATCCTCTATGAACTCACCTTCTAGAAACAAAAGTAAACAAGTGGGACCTGATTAAACTTGAAAGCTTTTGCACAGCAAAGGAAACTATAAGCAAGGTGAAAAGACAACCTTCAGAATGGGAGATAATAATAGCAAATGAAACAACTGACAAAGGATTAATTTCCAAAATATAAAAGCAGCTCATACAACTCAATACCAGAAAAACAAACAACCCAATCAAAAAGTGGAGAAAAGACCTAAACAGACATTTCTCCAAAGAAGACATACAGATAGCTAACAACCACATGAAAAGATACTCAACATCGCTCATTCTTAGAGAAATGCAAATCAATGCTACAATGAGATATCACCTAACACCCATCAGAATGTCCATCATCAAAAATTCTACAAACAATAAAGGCTGGAGAGGGTGTAGAGAAAACGGAGCACTCTTGCACTGCTGGTGAGAATGTAAATTGATACAGCCACTATGGAAGATGGTATGGAGATTCCTTTGAAAACTAGGAATAAAACTACCACATGACCCAGCAATTCCACTCCTAGGCATATACCCTGAGGAAACCAAAATTGAAAGAGACACATGTATCCTATTGTTTATTGCATCACTATTTACAACAGCTAGAACATGGAAGCAACCTAGATGTCTATCGACAGATGAATGGATAAAGAAGTTGTAGTACATTTACAGAATGGAATATTCAGTTCAGTTCAGTCGCTCAGTCATGTCCAATTCTTTGCAACCCCATGAATCGCAGCACACCAGGCCTCCCTGTCCATCACCAACTCCCGGAGTTTACCCAAATTCAAGTCTTTCGAGTCAGCGATGCCATCCAGCCATCTCATCCTCAGTCGTCCCCTTCTCCTCCTGCCCCAATCCCTCCCAGCATCAGGGTCTTTTCCAAAGAGTCAACTCTTCTCATGAGGTGGCCAAAGTACTGGAGTTTCAGCTTCAGCATCAGTCCTTCCAAAGAACACCAAGGACTGATCTGCTTTAGGTTGCACTGGTTGGATCCCCTTGCAGTCCAAGAGACTCTCAAGACTTCTCCAACATCACAGTTCAAAAGCATCAATTCTTTGGCGCTCAGCTTTCTTTCTAGTCCAACTCTCACATCCATACATGACCACTGGAAAAACCATAGCCTTGACTAGAGGGACCTTTGTTGACAAAGTAATGTCTCTGCTTTTTAATATGCTGTCTAGGTTGGCCATAACTTTCCTTCCAAGGCGTAAGCGTCTTTTAATTTCATGGCTGCAATCACCATCTGCAGTGATTTTGGAGTCCCAAAAAATAAAGTCTGACACTGTTTCCACTGTTTCCTCATCTATTTTCCATGAAGTGATGGGACCAGATGCCATGATCTTAGGTTTCTGAACGTTGAGCTTTAAGCCAACTTTTCACTCTCCTCTCTCACTTTCATCAAGAGGCTCCTTAGTTCTTCTTCACTTTCTGCCATAAGGCTGGTGTCATCTGCATATCTGTTATTGATATGTCTCCCAGCAATCTTCATTCCAGCTTGTGCTTCTTCCAGCCCAGAATGTCTCATGATATACTCTGCATATAAGCTAAATAAGCAGGGTGATGATATACAGCCTTGACATACTCCTTTTCCTATTTGGAGACAGTCTGTTGTTCCATGTCTAGGTCTAACTGTTGCTTCCTGACCTGCATACAGGTTTCTCAAGAGGCAGGTTAGGTGGTCTGATATTCCTATCTCTTTCAGAATTTTCCAGAGTTTATTGTGATCCACACAGTCAAAGGCTTTGACATAGTCAATAAAGCAGAAATAGATGTTTTTCTGGGACTCTCTTGCTTTTTCGACGATCCAGCCGATGTTGACAGTTTGATCTCTGGTTTCTCTGACTTTTCTAAAACAAGCTTGAACATCTGGAAGTTCACAGTTCATGTATTGTTGAAGCCTGGCTTGGAGAATTTTGAGCATTACTAGTGTGTGAGATGAGTGCGATTGTGTAGCAGTTTGAGCCCTTGTTGGCATTGCCTTTCTTAGGGATTGGAATGAAAACTGACTTTTTCCAGTCCTGTGGCCACTGCTGATTTTTACAAATTTGCTGGCATAATGAGTGCAGCACTTTCACTGCATCATCTTTCACGATTTGAAATAGCTCAACTGGAATTCCATCACCTCCACTAGCTTTGTTCGTAGTGATGCTTCCTAAAGTCCACTTGACTTCACATTCCAGATGTCTGGCTCTAGGTGAGTGATCACACCATCGTGATTATCTGGGTCTTGAAGATCTTTTTTGTACAGTTCTTCTGTGTATTCTTGCCACCTCTTCTTAATATCTTCTGCTTCTGTTAGGTCCATACCATTTCTGTCCTTTACTGAGCTCATCTTTGCATGAAATGTTCCCTTGGTATCTCTGATTTTCTCAAAGAGATCTCTAGTCTTTTCCATTCTATTGTTTTCCTCTATTTCTTTGCACTGACCACTGAGGAAGTCTTTCTTATCTCTCCTTGCTATTCTTTGGAACTCTGCATTCAAACAGTTATATCTTTCCTTTCCTCCTTTGCTTTTCACTTCTTTTCTTTTCACAGCTATTTGTAAGGCTTCCTAAGACAGCCATTATCCTTCAGGAAAAATAAAATAATTTTTTTTTTAATGTGAGCATACCTTGAGGGCAGAAAATGGATACCTCTTTTAGGAATTTCAAAGCTAATAAATACAGCAATATAAATATACCATTAAATTGCATTGTAACCAACAAATAGACATATGAATTATTGAACCATAGTTAAACTTCAGGACCTACCTGCAGAAAAGGGTAAACACAAACAAAACAGGTCCAAATTAACTGAGCAAGTAATAGTATACAAGAGGGTAAAAGGTTTAAAAATGTAACAACTGAAGCCCCAAAGTGTAGATTCTCAAGAGAATTCCAAATGGCAAGAGGGAATAGAAAAGAATCAATATAGGAAATGTCATAGGTTGTTCTGATTAATGCATACCTTGTGGTTTAGAGCTCAGCACCAATGCCAGTTTGATTCTGAAGACAATGTATTTCTAGAAGCATAGATGTAAAAAGAAAATGGAATTTTGTTTTGAATACAACATATGGCACTGCCTATGTGCTTTTATGAGAGTCTACCATGACCTTCCACTTCTGGTCACATTGGACTATCAGAGACCAGATTTACCTGCCTGCCTTAAATAATTTTTAAAAACTGGACTAAACATATGAAACAATAGTTTTCAGACATTGAGCCACAGAAGCAAGTACAGTTATCCCTGAGTAAAGGGAAACAATCCAGATGAGTTCTACCTCCAACGTCTCTTTTTACTGCCTAGAGATAATTTCTAGGCTGAAACAAAGAGAGGAAACCCTAACAGAGCCTGGCTTTCTCCCTGATTGGAGGAGATAGAGCTGATTATTTAACAAAGGTGCCCAAGAAGGCTCAAATTCAGAGAACATGGTTCTGGAGAGAGGAGAGCTTCACATGCTCAGGACTTCTGCAGAGGATTCTTTGTGTCTTCAGCTAAGTACTAACTTACACATGCATATGAGGAAGCTATCAATACAAAGCCAAGTAAAGACCACTGTAAAGAAGCAATGCACAGAGCTCACATGTCTGAAAATAGTTCCATTTTCCCTCAACCCCATCAGAATGGAAAACCTCATAACACACAGGGCATCAGATAGAATACTCATACGGCTATTGACACATAGTGAGAAAAATTTTTCCCTAGACTAAGGGTTACTGTGGTCCCATCCAACAAAGTTTAAAGATTAGCCTATGGGATCAAACTGTTTCCAAGTAACTTAAATGTGTTCGGCGCAAAGCTCAAGAATATTTTTAAAAATACAAAAATAACCAGCACCCAAAAAGATAAAATTCACAACTGGCATCCAGTGAAAAATCACCAAGCATGCAAAGAATCATAATGAAGAGAAAAAATTAACGGAAACAGATTCATAAATGACACAGATGGTAGGACAAGTGGACAAATATATTAAAACATACTGTAATTAGGTCCCATATGTTCAAGAAGGTGGAGCATAGTTTTTCAACCTTTGCACTGCTGACATTTGGGGACAGATAATTCTTCATTGTGGGGGCTGTCGTGAACATTATGGTATGTTTAGCAGCACCTTTAACCTCTAACCACTAGATTCCAGTAGCATTTTGTCACCTACCTGTGACAAGCAAAGGTATCTCCAGAAATTGTTATATGTCTCCTGGGGGCAAGATTACCCCTGGCTGAGAAACACTACAATGGAAGAAAGAATGAATACATTAAGGAGTTGTTTTTCAGCCCCTCAGTCATGTCCAACTCTTTGCAACGTTAAGGAGAAATATGGGTAATACCTAAAAACCCAATTACAGTTTCTGTTGATGAAAAACACAATGTCTGAGATGAAGAACACACTGAGTAAAATAAGCAGCAGATTACGACACTGCAGAAAAAAATTAATGAACTTGTTGTTCAGTCACTAGGTTGTGTCTGACTCTTTGTGACCCCACGGACTGCCTCACGCTAGGCTCCTCTGTCCTTCACTATCTCCCGGAGTTTGAGCAAATTCATGTCCATTGAGTCAGTGATGCTATCTAACCATCTCATCCTCTGCCACCCTCTTCTCCTTTTGCCTTCAATCTTTCCCAGCATCAGGGTCTTTTCCAATGAGTCAACTCTTCACATCAGGTGGCGAAAGTATTGGAGTTTCAGCTTCAGCATCAGTCCTTCCAATGAATATTCAGGGTTGAGTTCCTTTAGGGTTGACTAGTTTGATCTCTTTTAATGAACCTGAATCTGAAGCAATAGAAATACTCCAAAATGAAACACAGAATCTACCATGTTGTACAGTTATTTATTATAGTAGATATTCTATAAGTGGAGTTAGGAATACCAACTACAAGGCTATTGTAGCAAACCAGTCCAGTGAAGAATGTGACAGGGTGAAAATATCCATACTGATGGTAGGAAATTAATACAGTGACTACTGCAACTAATAATGTAGTAGTATAAGGATTAGCTAACATTGAATTTTTTGTACCAGTCACTTTGCTAAGCAATTTATATACACTTTTTCATTAAATATTCACAACAATCTTTAGAGACTGGTGTCACCATCCCCTTTACAGATATGAAAGCTGACTCTCATACAGTTTAAAGAAATAATAAACAGCACAAGATCGTAAGGTCACACAGCTACAAATGGTAAAGGAGAAATTTGAGCCCAAATCTGCTCTGCTCTAGAGCCTGCCCTCTTAACCACTAGGCTTCCCAATATGGAATGATTGGTTGAAAGGAAAGCAGAACTATTTCAAAGAATCAAAATGAAACTGAACGACTGACTTGGATGTGGAAAAGGGAAAATACAGCAAACGGGAAGCATATTATTCAAGAAATAGCAGAAGTGTCAAAAATATAAATAAAGCTGTATACATATACAGTCTACAGACCTTTAGAGCTAGAGGGAGTATGAATGATAATCTCTTCTAGGCACAGATGTGCATACACACAGTACACACACCTTCAAATAGCAAGATAAGTACAGATCTAGAGATTTTGCTTTCCTTCCCCACATTTGCTGAGTGTTTTAAATGACTCGCTTAGTTTCTCCAGCTAGTTAGAGGCTATGCCAAACTTGGAGCTGTAATTATCATGTTCTTTCTACTCTGACACCCTGCTTCCCCTGAATAAATATATAAACATGCCTACCCCACGCCTAGCACATGGCAGATTTTTAATAAATATTAGATGTTTCTATTGACAGACAATTAAGCCATTCAAAATGACTTATGTATATAGTCACAGCATTACTGCATGGGGGCAGATCCACTCTGAAACTGTCTCAGCCTTTTCTTCATGGAATAATCTTATTTACCATCAAATGATGTAGTCAAGTCACAGTGACTGGGGAAAAAAAATTTTTTTAGTATTATTTCCCATCTTATAGTATGTTCTTGAAACCTCCTCATGCTAAAGTGCCTAACACCCGAGCAGAATGGGAATAGAATAACTGTCTTTACACAAACAACATTACCTATGTTTACAATCCTTTCCGCAGGAGGGAATCAGCTGATGGAGGCAGCCAGTCTGTACAATTATAGAAGCATGACAGAAACCGGGTGAGCCATTCTCCACAGGATTCTGTATTATCCAGATCCCATGTCGGCACCAAACCAAAAGGCTGGCCTGAATCGCTTCACCCCCACATTCTCCTCACACAATTGGTAGGTCCAGTTAGAGATGCCTTTCTCTGCATGAGACTGCTGTCCCAAGCAACATGTAAAATGGTTTGCCTTTAAAGAGCCCATTGCCCTTGGCACCAACATTTCTTAATGTTTATGTTTTTGAGAGGAGAGTGTGGGTGATAAAGCTCTCGGTCACACGGAGGTGCCTTTTTGCTCCAGCAGTTCACAAGATATTCAGTTTTATTTAATGGCTTAACTGCTTCATAATTGCTCATATTCAGCTGCTCCTAAGCCTGAATGATCTCAGCTTTTAATATGCCTTGTCTAATTTTTAGCCACATCAATCTATACAAATAGCTCATCACTACTCTGAAATACTAATGCTTGTCACATATTTCAATCGGCTTTATAAGACCTTGTTCCTGTGTTCATAAATCTTGTTAACATTTCAGGTCCTTTATTTTCTTGTCCAATGATTCAGAGATATATATACACATATTTGTAAAAGGTCTAAATCTTCTCCAAGGATGAAACTCTTTTCAAATAAAAAAGATTTGACCTCTTTTTTCACTAAATCTATATAACAGTATTTGTAATTATTTGTAGCATTTTGCACCATTGCCTTCTTTTCATAGTTAGCCTCATATTTTTCTTACCTCCTCTTCTTGTTTGTAAACACCTTGGGATAAACCAAAGAGATAAATAACAACTGGGGGTGGGAGGCAGCTAGAGATTGGGTGGTCAGAGGTCACTCTGTGAGATGAGATTTGAGCTGAGAGCTGAAAAATGGGAACAGTTAGCCACAGTGAAGACTGGTCCAGTACTCCTGCTTTCTGTTGGAGAAAAGCAAGCTAGTCATCAGTCACTGTGGGACAGTGACCTATTTCATCAGAATACTAATTTCTTCAATAAAGTAACATCATCAGAAAGGGGTAGGGCATTAAGAAAGTTTCCAGACACACCTGAGTAAACGTCAAGTCTAAGGACTCCATTGTGAACAGGACACACTGGATATCAAGCAGAGATCCATAAAGGTCTTCTAAGTCACTGAAGTGTATTACTATATTTATCTGATTAGTAAGAATATGCTGATATGTTGTTTAGTCACCCAGTCATGTGAAACTCTTTGCAACGCATGGACTATAACTCTCCAGGCTCCTCTGTCTGTGGAATTCTCCAGGCAAGATATATTAGTCTTTCCAATTACACTGAGAGCTCTTCTGAGGTATTATAGAAACTATTTCTCACATGACAGCTCTGCATCCTTGTTATTTATTGTTTATTATGTATAAGGCAGTGGCACCCCACTCCAGTGTTCTTGCCTGGAGAATCCCATGGGCAGAGGAGCCTGGTGGGCTGCAGTCCATGGGGTCACTAAGAGTTGGACACGACTGAACGTCTTCACTTTCACTTTTCACTTTCATGCATTGGAGAAGGAAATGGCAACCCACTCCAGTGTTCTTGCCTGGAGAATCCCAGGGACGGGGACCTGGTGGGCTGCCGTCTATGGGGTCAACAGAGTCGGACACAACTGAAGCGACTTAGCAGTAGCAGCAGTATGTATCACCCCCACTAAATATAAGCTCCGAGAATCCAGAGACCCTGTTATCTTGTTCACAACAGCATACCCAGTCATGGAATAGAGCACATAATAGGCACAAAGTGTGCCTACTAAATAAATGAATGGAACCAACCTGGTATTAGCGTGAATGCAAATTGTTTTCCAATAAAACTGTATGTCCCTTGCATCTAAAGGAGAATCCTTATAGCTAACCTAAAGTCTACTTTTAAATCCAATAAAATGTCCCTACGATAAATAACTATTACTGTGGTCCTATATTCTTTAGGCTATAAGAGGTAGAAATAATCTGCGTGTCATCCCTGCCCCTCTTCCAACTCCATGTACCTCAGAAACCCAGGCCCAGTTAGAAAGCAAAAAGCAGACATCACAGGAACCCTCTCTCTCAACCATTACTGGTCATAGGAAGGACTGCTGTCTGACTCACATATCCCAGCTCCCCTCTTCCTCACACTCTATTCTAAGCTGTGAAAAGACAGGATTTCTCTCTCTTTTCAGGAATCTAATAACATGTAGCATCATAGATTGCACATTCAATGTTTGTTTCCATTTCTACATGTGAATATCCATTTGCCTTAAACCCAGTGTCATTAGCTTCAGGGTGCAATCATTCACAGGACTGTTTCAGTTGTATATACCAGAATTCATCATTACCCAAGCACTATAAAATCACTTACACATCATGGTCTTCCCTGAGAGCTGAAAAATAAAGTACTTGTCATATTCTTAACTGCATTGACTGGACCTTCCACAAACACTACGGTGAAAGAATTGTCCTTTCTTCCTCCTCACATACTTATTACCCTTAATAATACCTGTTATGACTGAGGCCTTTAGCAAAAAGAATGTTAGCTTAAAATTGTATGTTATTAGTTATAATTTGCCTGCTGGGAAAAATGTTGCCTAAGTAATAAATATATTTTATTAATAGAAAACTAGGTCAGAATAAAAAAAGGTCCACTCTCCAACCACCTATCTTCTCTTTCTCTAATGTGTGCTACTTTCCAAAAGCTGTGGGTGCTTGCAGAAACTACCATAGCAGCTGGGGATGGATTCTTCTTACATGACCAACCCTAGGGAAAACACTTGGATCAGGCGAATTGGTCTCCTGTGTTCTGGCCTCACTTTCTTCACCAATTAGCCCGCATTTAACATTTCTCCTCTTTCAAGAATGTCATACAGCATCGTGAGCTGATAAGCTAGCTCACATTAAACCTGAGGTATTGGAAGTATAATGTCACCTCACTCAGGCGTATTTTTATTTTATTGTGGGAAAGAAAGGGCAGTGTTTCAAACAGAGAAATAAATTCACAATGGTGGTCTTTTCCATCTACCTGTAAGATCCAATTATGTGCAAAACTCAGAAGCATTCATTTGCTCATTCATTTACTGTCAGTCACCAAATATCTTTTGAGGGCTTATTTTGTGCCAGTCACTGAGCAAAGTATTTAAGATGTTATGACAGACCTAGTCCTTGACCTCAAAGAATTCATGATACACAATTGTTTTGACTTTGGTTCACATAAGAACACTAAGCTCTGATTTAACATTTTGACCAACATACTTCAGATACACTTTATTTCTTTGGAATCCCCCCAAGTCTAGAAGTTTCTATACTAATTTTAGCTGAAAAGCATTACCTAGTTCTCACTTTAAGTCCTTCATTTCTCTTCAGGCTCTGTGGTGGAAGAGATGATCTCCCAGAAGCTTTCCAAAGATTTTCTCCCAAAAGGCTTCGAGTCAGTTTCAAACTAACAAACTGGGGAGATCGCTTAAATAATTTCTGTATAAAATAATCCTTGAAATGGAGGTAGCAACTTTCTTCAAGGAGGAAAGCCACTTAGCACTTTAAGACACCTCTCTTTATAGCAGCCCATCAAAAATATTTGTAACAGACCAACTGACCGCAGACTTGAGAAAATTCAGACAATACCAGTAATCTAGAAAGGGCAGCTGGTATCAGGAAGCGCTAGGATAACTGTACCAGATACTTACACCAGCCCCTACCTTGGTTGTTGTTGTCTGTGCCTTACCCCTGGATTACACCCCTTTTAATCATTTCCCTTTAATATTCATATAGATTCTTTGTTTTTACTCAAATCACTAAATATTTTTCTATTCTGTTTTACCTCATCAGTTTAAACTGGATAGTACATCTTTTTCCCATCCTGTGAAAGGGAAAAAAGACAATATTGCCATTGAAACCCAAAGTTTTTCATCAAGATATGATGAAATTTATTAAAGAAGCCAGTGACAGGCAAGAGACACATTCCCATATTACCTGAAATTTCCAGATAACATGTTAGTGTCTGTTCAGGAGCATTGCAAATGGTGCATGCTAAGTCGCTCTGTGTGTGTGAAGTCGCTCAGTCGTGTCTGACTCTTTGCGACCCTGTGGACTGTAGCCCGCCAGGCTCCTCTGTCCATGGGATTCTCCAGGCAAGAATACTGGAGTGGGTTACCATTTCCTTCTCCAGGGGATCTTCCCAACCCAGGGATCGAACCCGGGTCTCCTGCTTTGCAGGCAGACGCTTTATCCTCTGAGCCACCAGGGAAGCCTAAGTCACTTTGGTCGTGTCCAACTCTTTGCAACCCCATGGGCTGTAGCCTTCCAGCCTCCTCTGTCTGTGGGATTCTCTGGGTAAGAATACCCAAGTGGGTTGCCATGCCCCCCTCCAGGGCATCCTCCCAATCCAGGGTTTAAGCCTGCTTCTCTTACATCTCCTACATTGGCAGGCAGGTTCTTTAACAGTAGCACCACCTAGGCTACTACCATTGTGGTGGTTTCGTCGACAAGTCATGTCCGACTCTTGCGACCCCATGAACTGTATCCTGCCAGGCTCCTCTGTCCATGGGATTCTCTGGGCAAGAATGCTGGAGGGGGTTGTCATTTCCTTCTCCAACTACCATTGTGGATGGTAACAGTAGTCAAAAGTGCATTGAATCAAAGTTATGCATGTACTGAAGGAAAAGGGTGTCATTTAGAGCAAACACCATTCGTAAATTTGGGGACAGCTGATTTAAATTAGTAGGTTGCACAGAAACTTATTTCTGGAAACAATTTTCAGGGCTGCTCTTGCCAGCTTTGAAGACCAGGAATTAGAGATACTTTTAAAAACTGTTCCCTCTATATATAGGAAAAAGAAGCTATATAAAGGAAGTAAAATATTCAGCTGGTTCTATATGAAGCAGAGCAAAGGCTTCTCTAGTAATTTTTTCATGTGAAACCATGCGGTTGTTACTTTAAAGTGACTAAGGTTAAGTTGGAGCACCCAAACAATATTACAGGTATTTAGACAGTTATAAATAAATAGTTACTAGGACATTTAGGGGATAAGTTTAGACATATCGTACAAATCATAATGATGACTAAAAAATCCTGACCAAAAATTATAATCACTGTAAAGACCTTAAATTTTCCTTTGGATTTAAGCCAAAAAATCTGCATATAAATTTCACCTACAGGTTTGGTGTTGAGATATCTATTTTATTTATTTATTTTAATTTTTACTGGAATATAAGTTTATATACAATATTCTGTTAGTTTCAGAAATACAGCAAAGTGATTCAGTTATATATATCCAATATATCCACTCTTTTTTACATTTTTTTCCCATATAGACCATTACAGAGCATTGACTAGAGTTCCCTGTACAGTACAGGAGGTCATTATTAGTTACCTATTTTATATATCCTAGTGTTTATAGGTCAATCCCAATCTCCCAATTTATCCCCCCCACCTCTTACCCCCAGTAACCATAAATTTGTTTCCTATGTCTGTAATTCTATTTCTGTTTTGGAGATAAGTTCATTGTTCCATTTTTTTTAGATTCCACATATAAGAAATGCCATATGATATGTGTCTTTCTCTGACTTCACTCAATATGACAACCTCTGGGTCCAGCCATATTGCTGCAAATGGCATTATTTCATTCTTTTTTATGGCTGAGTAGTATTCCATTGTGGGCTTTCCTGGTGGCTCAGCAGTAAAGAATCCACCTGCCAATGCAGGAGATCTGGGTTTGATCCCTAGGTCAGTAAGATTCCGCTAGAGAAGGAAATGGGAACCTACTCCAACATTCTTGCCTGGGAAATCCCATGGACAGAGGAGCTGGGCAGGCTATAGTCCATGGGGTCACGAAGAGTCAGGCATGACTTAGTGACTAAAAACAACAATATTTCATTGTATATATGTACCACATCTTCTTTAGACATTCCTCTATTAGTGGATATTTAAGTTGTTTCAATATCATAGCTATTGTAAATAGTGCTATAATGAACATTTAAGTACCTATATCTTTTCAAATTATCATTTTTTGTATATATATCCAAAAGTGGGATTGTTGGGTCATATGATAGCTCTATTTTTCAGTTCAGTTCAGCCGCTCATTGTGTCTGACTCTGCAATCCCATGGACTACAGCATGCCAGGCCTCCCTGTCCATTGCCAGGTCCCAGAGTTTACTCAAACTCATGTCCATTGAGTCGGTGATGCCATCCAACCATCTCATCCTCTGTTGTCCCCTTCTCCTCCTGCCTTCAATCTTTCCCAGAATCAATGTCTTTCCAAATGAGTCAGCTCTTCGCATAAGGTGGCCAAAGTATTGGAGTTTCAGCTTCAACATCAGTCCTTCCAATGAACATTCAGGACTGATTTTCTTTAGGATGGACTGGTTGGATCTCCTTGCAGTCCAAGGGACTCTCAAGAGTCTTCTCCCACACCACAGTTCAAAAGCATCAATTCTTCGGTGCTTAGCTTTCTTCACAGTCCAAGTCTCACATCCATACATGACCGCTGGAAAAACCACAGCTTTGACTAGACAGATCTTTGTTGGCAAAGTAATGTCTCTGCTTTTGAATATGCTGTCTAGGTTGGTCATAACTTTCCTTCCAAGAAGCAAGTGTCTTTTAATTTCATGGCTGTAATCACCATCTGCAGTGATTTTGGAGCCCCCCAAAATAAAGTCTGACACTGTTCCCACTGTTTTCCCATCTATTTTCCATGAAGTGATGGGACTGAATGCCATGATCTTAGTTTTCTGAATGCTGAGTTTTAAGCCAACTTTTTCACTCTCCTCTTTCACTTTCACCAAGAGGCTCTTTATTTCTTCTCTTTCTGCCATAAGGGTGGTATCATCTGCATATCTGAGGTTATTGATATTTCTCCCAGCAATCTTGATTCCAGCTTGTGCTTCATCCAACCCAGCGTTTCTCATGATGTACTCTGCATAGAAGTTAAATAAGCAGGGTGATAATAAACAGCCTTGACATACTCCTTTCCCAATTTGGAACCAGTCTGTTGTTTCATGTCCAGGTCTAACTGTTGTCTCCCGACCCGCATACAGATTTCTCAAGAGGCAGGTCAGGTGGTCTGGTATTCCTATCTCTCTCAGAATTTTCCACAGTTTATTGTGATCTACACAGTCAAAGGCTTTGGCATAGTCAATAAAGCAGAAATAGATGTTTTTCTGGGACTCTCTTGCTTTTTCGATGATCCAGCAGAGGTTGGCAGTTTGGTCTCTGGTTCCTCTGCCTCGTCTAAATCCAGCTTGAACATCTGGAAGTTCACGGTTCACATACTATTGAAGCCTGGCTTGGAGAATTGATTATTGCTTTGCTTGCATGTGAGATGAGTGTTATTGTGCAGCAGTTAGAGTGTTCTTTGGCATTGCCTTTCTTTTGATTGGAATGAAAACTGACCTTTCCCATTCCTGTGGCTCTATTTTTAGTTTTCTCTCAATAATATTATTTATTTATAACTGTGCTGGGTCTTCATTCCCATGCAGGTCTCTCTTTAGTTTTTGTGCGCAGTCTTCTCATTGTGGGGCTTCTCTTGTTGCAGAGCATGGGCTCTAGGGTGCCCGGACTTCAGTAGTCATGCACAAGACTGAGCAGTTGTGGCTCGTATGCTCTGGAGCACAGGCACAATAGTTGTGGTGCATGAGCTTCGTTGCTCCACAGTGTGTGGGATCTTCCCACATCATGGATCGAACCCATGTCTCCTGCATCGGCAGGCAGATTCTTTACCACTGAGCCACCAGGGTTGCCCCTATTTTTAGTTTTTTAAGGCACCTCCATACTGCTCTCCATAGTGGCTGTACCAATTTACATTCCCAGCAACAGTGTAGGAGAATCCCCTTTTCTGCGCACCCTTACAAGCATTTATTGTTTGTAGACTTTTTGATGATGGCCATTCTGACTGGTGTGAGGTGATACCTCGTTGTTCTTTTGATTTTCATTTCTCTAATAATTAGTGATATTGAGCATCTTTTCATGTGCTTCTTTTATTCTTCTCAGATATTAAATGAGTATCACCCATCTTCTATCTTAAGGCTTTATGATTATAAAGCATATAATGCCCTCTTGCTATTATCCTCACCTTCTTCCTTGCAGGGAGACAGACAAGCTGTATTCATTGCATAAAGTTAAATTCCCCAGTGCCCCATCTGTTGAATGCATACACACGTGCACACACACGCACACACACATAGACACACTTACCTTCTTTCCAAACAACCATCCTTCCCAGCTATGTAGAAGAGGCTAGGCCTTGGGAACAGTACTCTTGCCTGAAAACATACGTCCTCAAGAATCACAGTCTCAGTGAATATGAGGTCGAATAATTCGCTTGTTCACAATAGAGCTATTGATTCATAGTCCTTGCTCATGAATTTTTTTTCATCTCCATGATCCAGAATAGTTTACCTTGTCCCTTGCATCAGGCTAAATTCCATTAAGGCTCCATTCAAGTTCCACATCATCCACACCTTTTCCCTGATCCAGCAGATGACTTAAATGCTTTCTTCTCTCTGAGCCACGTGACTCCCATAGTAACAAGCTTCCTCAATAAAAAAAATTTAGGGAAAACCCAATCAGAGTGAGTGCTTCTCAACCACAGACTATGTAGGGTTAAATAATGCCCCCTCTAAAATTTATGTCCATCCAGAACCTCAGAATGTGGCTTTATTTTAAAATGAGGTTTTCTAGACATAATTGGTTAGGATGAAATTTGGGCTTAGGGTGGGCCCTATTCTAAGGGCTAGAGTCCTTATAAGGACAGAAACACAGATACGCAGAGGGAAGACAGCCAAGAAAAGGCAGGCAGAGTTATGCTGCTGCTGCTGAGTCGCTTCAGTCGTGTCTGACTCTGTGCGACCCCACAGACGGCAGCCCACCAGGCTCCGCCATCCCTGGGGTTCTCCAGGCAAGAACACTGGAGTGGGGTGCCATTTCCTTCTCCACAAGCCAAAGAATGCCAGGGGTTTCCAGAAAACACAGAAGCTAGAACAGTCAAAATCAAATTCTTCTCTACAGCCTTTGGAGGGAGTATGGCCCTGTTCACACCTTGATTTGAGACTTCTTACCTCCAGCACTACGAGAGAATAAATTTCTATTGTTTTAAGCCACACAGTTTTTAGTAATTTGTTTTAGTAGCTCTAGGAATTAATACATTGACCATGTCTTTTACTTTTATGTCTTCAGATTTCAGAGATTTAGGGGGTTATGGCTGGCAATCAATAAACAATGCTTATTGGCTGACAGGACGACACTTTGATGATTGTGAGTCAGGGCAGCTGGTCTGTGTAAATAGACCATTCTCAAGCTACTTGTGAAGCACAAGAATCCTGCTAGTAATTTCCTAGTGCCATGGATAGATTCAAGTTCAAGAGGCAGAGAAGAGCAGGTGTTTTTACAGATTTATTATTGGTGGAGGGATTAATGCATTAAATGTATTTTCTATTTAAAAGCATTTTCTCTTAGCTACAAGTTATTTATTTACTTCTCTCTTAAAAGGGAGCTGTATGGTTATAAACAGAGGCAAAGGTTTTGCTCTAAATCTTTGATATGCTAATATGATCATTAACTTCTATGACCATACATAGTTTTAAATTTTCCCATATTTGTTTGATCATGTGATACTTTAAGTTGGAGAGCATAGCCAAGAAATAATATTTTGGGTTACATATTCTGGGAAGCTGACCTAATTAATGACCTCTGCCTCTTATATTGAGATGCTTTAGACTGAAAGAAACAGGGGAAATGGCTTAGAATGGCTCAACCAGTAAGAGTTATTATGCCATATAATAAGAAGTTCTTCATTGGCTGTCTCCAGGGATGGTTAATTCAGCTGGTCAGTGGTGTCATCAGGCCCTGTGAACGTCTCTATTTTTGCTTTATTCAGTGTGTTGTGTGGTTCCCTTTAGGGCTACAGCAGCACCGGCCATCAAAATCATATATGCCAGTCAGAAAGGCAAATCAGTCCCAGAAGCCTCCTGCCCATTTCCCCTCCCATCTCACTGGCCAAGATAGCACCATATTTCCCTGCTGCTGCTGCTGCTGCTAAGTCGCTTCAGTCAGTGTCCGACTCTGTGCAACCCCATAGATGGCAGCCCACCATGCTCCCCTGTCCCTGGGATTCTCCAGGCAAGAGCATTGGAGTGGGTTGCCATTTCCTTCTCCAACGCATGAAAGTGAAAAGTGAAAGGGAAGTCGCTCAGTCTATCCGACTCTTTGCGACCCCATGGGCTGCAACCCCACTAGGCTCCTCCGTCCTTGGGATTTTCCAGGCGAGAGTACTGGAGTGGGGTGCCATCGCCTTCTCAGCCATATTTCCATACCTAACCCAATCACTGGTAAGGGGAACTGGGCCACCATGATTGGCTTAAATCACTTATACTCCTGATTCATTCTCTCAAACTGGGAAGGCAGCCTCCCAGCACAAATGAGTCACGCTCCTGTGATAGTGTGGAAGAGAAAACAAAACCATGATTCTGTTAGTGGGACTATTGGTTGCCCCTCAACAGCAGTTTACCCCTTCTTCCTTACCAACAGAACCATTGTTTTTGTGCAGAACAGTGAAGTGTTCAGCCTCCATTGTTTGAATCATGATTAGTGAAGCCATTCCTAGAAATCTCATTCATTTTTGCCAGATACTAGCTTTCCCAGACTCTTGTATTATAAGTGCCATTAGACATGGTTCTGGCCAATGAGATATGAGGAAATGTCTTATGCAGTCTTTAACATATCTAAATATCTATATCTACTTATAAATCTTATCTGTCTAATATAGCACTCTGTAGAGCAAGACAGAGACAGAGTTAGCTTAAGCCACCTCTCCAATCTGCTGCTACCCCCACCTCTCCTTTAGGCCTTGGAATATGGTCATGTTCCTAGGACAGTGGCAGCCCTTATGGCCCTGAGCTAACCAGCACAGGAGCCAAATACCAACACACTGAGAATGACTGGGCAGAAGATGGAAAGGACCTGTGAGCTACAGAATCCACCCTGGATGCTCATACCCTGAACACTTTTTTTAGCACCTCTTCACATCAGGCTGAACATCCACAGAACACAGAAAGCAAAATGCCAGAACATCCAAATCCTAGAGTGAAGACACTATTGCCGCCAAATCCCCTAACCGTGACCCCCTCAAAATAAAGGAACAAAGAGATAATTGAATTAGGAGACAGTGTGTCAAAGACAACCGGAAAAGCACCCACAAAGGCAGGTATCCCCAGAACTTTGATTCATCCTGCACAGTTTGGAGGTATATCTGGGAGGTGCTCAGAGGTGCCTCTCTGCTCCCAGCGTTGTGGGGAGGGGGCACACAGGGAATGGGGAAGAGTGTTTCTCTGCTGTGGGGAATGCAGTGGGAGGAGCCTCAGGGAGGTCATAGATCAGGAGAATAAGCAACTATTTTCCTTAGTGATTCACACGATCATAATTTTAACCGGAGTTTATCTGCACAAATCTGTGAGGTGAAGAAAAATGGCCCAACCAGGATCATTGGCACTGATTCTATATCAACCACCTACCCTCACCCCCAGGATGATCACAGCAGCAAGCCACTCTCTGGGCTACCTCTCTTCACTCCCTCCCCCTAAACTCCCTCTAAATCTCCTAGTCATTTGTGACCACAGTTTTGTAAAGTACAGTCAAAACACGAAACTTCAAAAGTATGCTTGGAAAGCGGGGACTGAAAATGTCAGTAATGAGATGAGCTGGCAGAGCAAGTACAGGCTTGGTTCTGTACCAGTAACAGAGAGAACTTAGCCAGTGCATAGAATCAGCTCACTTACTTTCCTCAAATTGTGACCATACCTTTATTCTAATCAATTATACAAAAACAATGTATATGTCATGCACTTTCATCAGATGTCATGTAAGTTTAAAACACTTTCATTTGTTTATATATCACATTATTCTAAGAAGTATTCATTGATTCATGGCTTCTGAAGTTTTAACATCTGAGTTCAGGTCAAATGAAGGAGGAAGAAAAGGAAGAATCAAGAAGGATGAGAAGAAAAATAAATGATTTTCTAACTAGAGGTCTCCCTAAAGATTTCCTCATTCCATGCCCTTTCCTATTCAGGCAGGGAACAGAGAAATTAGTTTTGTGCCAGCCCAAAAATCCATATTTCTACAATTCTCTACCAGTGCTGTTCTCAAGGGATTCATCAGTTTAATTTCAACACCGATTCATCAGACTGAAGGGTGGGAGAATTTTAATCATAAATTATTTGCATGGAAGCACATCAAGAACTTGCCACAAAAATATACATTCCTTGAAATATGTAAAAGTATTGCTTTTCAAACTTTCTAGCTCTTTGATTGTAATGATTTCTGTTAGGCTCATAATAGACCCATGGACTTAAGAAGGCTTCTCAAACACAACCATGCTGTCTATCAGGGGACAAACAGGCTTGACAAATATTCAGCCAAAAATACCATCTGGAATCACAGTGTTTCTGATAAAGGAGGTTTCTATTTCATTTAATTACTGGAGATCTTGTGGGTCCAGATCAAACCCCTACATCCTCAAGGAGGGGCATGGGCAGGGGGAGATGGGAAGGAATGTCTCAATGATACAATGAGGCTTCAGGCATTTCCTTCAGCTCCACCTTCCAGAACTTCCTTCTCAACCTCCTGGTTCTCACTGGTTTGCATCCTGCAGCCCATGGCCATGTAACTGATTTCCATATCTGTTCAGTCCCTACATATCTTCAGATCCTCATCTGGACAGCTTTTGGAGCTCCCTACCTTGGCCCTGCTTTTAGCAGTCAGTGAGCCAATCCCACCCATCCAATAGCCCCTGACTCCCCAGGTCCTGCTAACCCAGGTCAAGACCTTTAAAACTGCTGGGGGATTAGACATTAGCAATGAATTAGAAATGAATCAGCTTTGCCTTGAAAGGTGGGCAAAGGGAAACAAAAGGATGGTGAAACATAGATTTGGCTTTGGTCAACCATAGGGAAAATCCTATGGTAATAGCTGTTCCTAACCCCACCCATTTCCCCAGTTCAATGAATGTTTAAATCATGATGAGAAAGGTGGATTTACAGTATTGTAATCTGATTCTTTTAAAGTTCTGGAGGTTCTAGTTCAAAAAGAATATTACCAATTTGCATCCTACTTGGAATATCTAAATATTATATTAGAAGGCCCAAACTTAAAGCATACATAATAAAATATCAGTCCCCTGGGCTGTATCAAGTACAGCACAGAATATATGTTTTGTTTTAATTTAATCACATTCTCAATAGGAAAAGTACAACAAGGTTACAAATGTTCCTGCTAAAGTAAGGAAGATATTCAGTAAGTAAGACTTGTCCCTGACAAATTCTGTCTTCCATTTCCCTGATACATCAGATTTCTACAGCTCTCCAACAGTTTTCATTTCCCAGAAGTCTTACTCCTAGCTGACTGTCAAGTGTTCTTTCTAGAGATAATGGCTTTTAGCTGATATTGGTTTAAGGTGTTTCTTTTCCCAGGTGTATTTGCATCTATAAGTGAAAGCTTCAAATCATCAGCCTTAGGTTTAAGAAGCTAATTATGATATGAGTAAGGGGGAGGCAGCAGGTTGAGGGGGTGGGGAGTAGGGTAGAAAATAGGAAAGCGTTTTGTTGGAAAATTCTCTGTTTGTCAACTCGCCTGTCAAAAGTACAAGAGAGAGGGATACAAATGGACATAAAGGTACTTAAACCAGAAACTCTCACCTGCTGGACTTTCAGATTTCTTTTTGTTGCAAGTGAGAAAAGCACAAATCATCTTGAGCAAATATGGGACTTTGCTGGCTCATGACAGTCAGTAAAAGAGACATAGGAAGAGCTAGGTTCAGAGACGCTGCTGAACCTCTGAAATTATTGGAATTTGGTATTCAAATGCAGTGTGCTTTTTCTGTTTCCTGTCCCTGCCTGTCCACTTCATCTTCTTCCCCTGCAGAATGATTTTCTTTTTTCAAATGACAGTTGCTAAGTTTCACATCTAACAGACTTACCTCTAGAAAGAGGCTGCCCTCAAGCTCTCTCTGACCCCCCAGAGAAGTACTTATTACCTCAGTTTAAATCAACCCTGGGATCAGTCCACTTTGGCCAGAGGGAGGGCTGCTGGTTCAGTTCCCAGGGAGGACCTGGCAGGTAGAGCCTGGGAACGATACTCAGGTGTTAATTCCTGTGTTAACTGTGAAGATAAGGAAAAGGGGAAGAGGCATTCCTGAGCAAAGGCATCTTGGCACACACTCCCAGGTGCCAGATGTCCTCTGCAACTGGCACAGCACAGTGCTGCTTAAAGATCCAGTGGCTCACGTTGGCAAAAAATCCCCACTCAATCAATATGGAACACCACGTGGTTTCAAGTCACTGGGGACTGTAAAGAACATGGCCTTTTGGGTTAAACTTGAAATATAGAGACAGCAACAAGACAATGTCACAGGGACACCCAAACAAGAGAAAAGGATTTGGAAGATACTATATGTTCTACCAGTATCCAATGGCCCACATCCTCCAGACAGTCTCTGGGAATAGTTGAGGGTGGGGGCAGAGGAGACTTTGGTGGAGGCTGGAGTTTCTGCAGTAGTAATTAGGTGCTAGAGCTAACTGAATAAGAATTAATGCTACTAGTATAGGACACCAGGGATAGGGCTAAGAGCTGGCGCCCTGCAGCTAGACAGGCTGGGTTCATATTCTTGCTGTACCACTTCCTAGCTGTGGGATCTGGGCACATGGCTGCTAGTACCTCTGTCTCTTAGGTTTCTCAGCTAAAAAATGAGAATAATAATAGTACTTACCTCACAAGATTATTTTGAGGATTAAAATATGTAGTAGCACTTTTTAAAATTGATTTCTCAGATACATGCAGACAGAAACTTCTGGAAACTACAGCATATCCAGATCCAAATGAATGAATTTCTAACGGTAAAATTATAAATATTATTAGGATATTTCAGGGCAGAGAGTTATGCCTAATACCTCCGTCTGTCCAACATATTAATACTTACCTACTCTGATTTTAAATTCACTGTGCCAGGCAGAAGGGAACTATTTCCAACTCTTACTCTCCTCTTACCGTATAACTAAAAGTCTGATCTCAAGTAGCTTTTTGATGGCTTAGAAATTCTTAGGCCTAGACCATGAAGACCTCTCAGTCTGGGCCACATCCCCACTGACCTAGTCTCTAAAACCTGGAACTTCAGAGTCTCTAAGAATTACTGGGGAGAGGTGGGGGAGGAAGGGGAGATAAATCCTGAGAGGGCTGAGAAACATCTCACAATGGCCCACTAAAGGAGATAAGAAATAAAAAGGAAGAGTATACATCTGTGCAGTCTGGCTCTGTGGTCCAGGCTGTCTTGGAAACAAATGATAACACCCAGCTGTCCTCCAGGACAAGGTCAAGGCAAACAATTCATCTTTGGCCACCTACCCGTGGCTCTGAAATAACAAGGCGTTCGAAGACAACCAGGTTAATCTGGGGCACATAAGATCAAAGAATAGCAACATCCAGGTCAACTGAACTACTTCTTCCTGAAGTCAGGGAAATGTCAGCTCAGATACAAACTGGAAAAGTGGACTCCTTGGAACTGATGACTGAAGATAACCATTGGTTATGAGTGCAGTGAGTGTTTTTCTTCCTCTCTCTTTTAAAAGGAAGTTCTAAACTTGTTACTGGAAAGAGTCAGATTCCTTAGATTGTTCCATATGCCCAAATCTGGCAGTTACACTGGCACACTTTGATTCCCCATTTCAAAAACGTGTGTGGAGACGCAACTGAGCGGCTTCCATGTCACATCCTGTTCTCTCAATCCAGCTTTTGACATTTGCAGAGGACTCTTCCAAGGGAGTAAACTAAGCACAGATAGAACTCAGTCTTTTCCCTTTCAGTCACCTCTTCCTTTAACATATTCTTCATCAAAGATGCACTAGAAAACACTGTCTAGTGCGTAGAGAAGGTGTAATTTTTCAGTTTCTCACTGAGATGCAGGTTGGCAAATAGGTTAATTTTAACTTCACAGATTGCAAGGTGTGTGAATAGAACAGCTCTATCAAGAACAAAATAGAGCTGAGAAGAAAGAGCTGCTCTGAACTACTAAGCTGTTTCCTCCCTAAGGTCACAGAGGGCATAGGGGCTATTGCCTTAACTGCTGAAACAGCACTGAGTTAAAGAACTTCAATAGTACCTGCCCCTTTGGTTCTTATCAGGAAAATAGAAGGGTGTGGAACATGAAAGAAAGAAAAGGATACCCAAATTTTTCATGGATAATAATTATAGCTGCATTGATTAAGTTCTTGCTGCCTGCCAGGCACCTGACCAGGAATATGACACACGTGATATTTAATTCTTACCACAACTCTATGAGAAAGGGACAGTTTCAATCTCCTTTTATAGATGGGGAAGCCAGGGCTCAAAGAAGTTAAAATATTGCTTGAAATCACATAACTGGTAAGTGGTGGCAATGAGATTTGCGCCAAGGTCTGTTGGGTTTCAGAACCCAAACCCCATTTCTCTACCCCGGCTTGCGCCATAAACCCAAAGATAAGAGAAAATCACTTACTGTCAGCCTTGAGTTAACCAGGGCCTCTTAACACAGTTTAGGGATTACCCAGCCTCTCAACTCTTTCTTCCTAGCATTTGTTAGACCCTCCTTGGGAAGAACAGATGCGTAGGGGCTAAGGGCTGGGGAAGAAGGGAAAGCACACAATTGATCTGACACACCCGGTACCAAACCCATGGAGGAAGTAATTAAAACCAATGGATAGAATGAGATTTAAGGATTATCTGCATGTTTCAGTTATCAAAAGCGTTCACTGTTCTTCATAAACCTACATAATCAAGTTGCTCCACAGCAGCTTTGTTTGCTTTGCTCTTTTACCCACCTAATTAGCCTAGACAAAGACTTCACCTCTGATTTTAGATGAACAAAGTCATTCTGTATGAAATATAACTGGTTTTGCAAGTTGTATAAGAGTAAGGGCCCACCCTTAGATTAAATACAATTTAAGGCCAATAATGAACAAGGTCATTAAGTCATTTTAGGCCTCTTACTCCTACTGCCTACCTAATCAGGGTGTGTTTATCCATTTTCAAATGTCAGAAAATTCTAAAGAAGGAGATCTTGCTCATCTTAGTAATGCATGGATCTTAAAGGGTGTAGCTTTAATATAACTGACTTGGATTCATAGTTTGGTCATTCTCTGGGAATAGACCCTCGTCTTGGTGAGAGAAAATATACAAACACACACACACAAATATTCAAATAAATGTTTGCAATGATGATATATTGAATCAAGTAAAGCTTTGTTAAACTCTTTGTTTGAAAAAAAAGCAAAATAACTGAGTATTAGCCTGAGGATATTAAATGACTGTCTTGGAGAATAAAGGCAGAAAGCTCTTCCTATTTGATATAGGGGCAAAGCAGACAGCTTAGGGTAGCATGGAGTATTGAAATTTTGTAAGCTTGAATACTGAAACAAATATTTCTCTTGGATGAAGTCATAGTTTTAGGAATGTTTTGTAAAAGAGGCTCCCTTTTATTTCTTTCTGAAAAAATTTATCCCTTGAATAAAACCTATCTGTTTCCATAGGTCATAACAGCCATTGATAGATAAATGAACACTGTGGCAGAAATTGCCAGCTGCTCATTAAAATCTGTATTTTATGCTTCTTCCTGGAAGCACAGGTAGCCTGTGTTCACCATTCTTCTCTGCAGTTAGAGGTGACCATTTAGCCAGGGGAGGATGGGCAGAAGTGATGGATGCCACTTCCAGGCCTGTAAGAGTCTTCCATGCTTACTCCTCTCTGCCCCTTTCCCTACCAGCTGTGCACCTAGAGCCAAATGGTAAAGATGGCGCAGACTCCCTACGCCTCAGCCCTTAAGTGACTTCATGAAAGAGACCTTCTGCCCTGTTCACTTGCCCAGTATCATCCTGTGAGCAAGAAATACACTTCATTGTGTTTTATCCATAATATATTTTGGAGTCTATTCTTCTGGCAGTCAGTCTACCCTAACTAATACAGACATAGTTTTTCAGGCAAAAATCAGCTCCAAATCTGTTATAATCATTTTGGGTTTGACTGACCTCCCAGGTGTCACTCAGCGGAGGCATTAACCACCAACAGCTGTGTTCCTATTGTTATTTATTTAACAGCAAAGCTACAAGGAGTAGCTTGACTGCAAATTAACATCTGTAAATCAGAACATCTTCCCTTGAGACTTCTCACTTAAGACTCATTTTGAAACACCTGTTGGTTTTCTGTGTCCAAGGAGCCTTGACATATGCAAAGGAGCTTTTCAGATTCACAGGCCAACAGTTTCTAATGATGCCTCCATCTCAGCCTATCTTGAGAATGAATACCTATCTCTTTGAAGTGGCCCCCAGGAAACTCACAAGTGAATTTCTGGTGTGCCATATCGTAATTGCCTGAGTAAGGTCACTTAACTTTCTTTAAACAAACTGTGCATCAATTCCCATCTCAATTGAAAGCATAAAAAGAATTTTTAGTTTTTTTGAACACCGTGAGGACCAACTAGAAAACAATGTGCATAAAAGTAGTGTAAGGTAAATGCTGTTTTCTTCAGTATTCCATGCAATTACTCTGAAGTATTTTTAAGTGGTTTCCAAAAAACATTTTAAGATTATTTTTTTTAATCTGCTTAAACAGCATGTATAAATTATCTTTTGAAGTATGCAAATTATTAGTTCACATACAAGAACACCAATGCCCCCTTCTCCACCCTCCTCTCCCCACTGTTGAAGAACAAGTATTTTGAGGAAGTTATTTAATTTCCTAGTTTCTGACTTCACAGATTGCTGGAACAGGACATCACAATAGGGTTCAGGGCAGAGGCCAGTCCTAGAAATTGAGGAGTGAGAATAGGAGGAAGATAGAGAGAATACGAGGAGCAAGAAAGAAGAGCTAAGCTTGAAAACAAGAGAAAGAAAGTGCCACGCTCAGACAAACAGGCAATAATGGACTGGAAACAGAGCTGAGGGTGTTGAGTAGTTAGTTATGCAGTGACTGAAGGGGAGGATGGGTCAGGGACACCCCTTCATAGGCTTCTTGAAGCAGCTCAGTAATGTGACCAGTATGTTATGGGTTCACTGACCTGTGAATTATAAATTCAGAGTATATTAATTTTAATGCTCAAATCATAATAATACTCTCAACAGATGAAATTCTTAGCCTCCTTGCCCAACCCCTGCAAAGTGCTACTCCCACGTTATTTGTGGAGCCCCCAAAGAAGTGAGTACTTTGTGCTTAAAAACAGCTGTCTGCTAGTAACCTGTTGGTGTCTTCTGTGGTTGATGGCCACTCTTTGACTTGAAGGAGCCTCTTGGTTGCCACTGATAAAACATCCATTATGAGATCACCAACCAGCTCAGGGGTGAGAAGCTGAGGGTGCTTATGGCTACAATAAAATGAAAAAGTCAAATGAATGACCTGAAGCTGGAAATCCACTTGCCTTCTCACCCAAATCCAGCTTATGTTCATCACTGGCCAAATTAAGTAACTCTTTGGCGTTATGTCCTCTCCACACTGAGTTCCTCCTCTGTTCCTCTAATCTTGATTTCTCTGTAAACATGTCTTAAAGGCAAAAGGAATTTGATCTCGAAATGGATTCCTGTTTTGGTTTTTGAGGTCTGCCAGTAATTTGTACCATCTAAGGACATCAGAAGCAGCTATTTTGACCATAACCAGATGGCTGCAGCTTCCCAAATTATCTGTATCTTCAGTATAACATTTTTTTCCATTTGTTTTATGAAACTTTTTGTGAATCTATTGGTATCTTTTATTTCAGCAATGAAAATTCCCCCAAGGAACATCTTTTCTGTCTCCCTCTAAGCTTTTTCCTAATAGTTATAAATTGTGACGTTAAATACGAATTAAATAATGTGTTCAACTTTGTAATGCTGTGAAGAAACATCAGTAACTTCCCAGTAAGCCACACTAATTTGTATAGAGAAACTAGTCTAGCTCCAAATCTCAGTGTTTCAATAACCATGCCTTGGCTTCTCGAAAAACCAGCCTCAACTCAAAAGAAGAAAAAAGAAGAAAGAAATTTTTAAAAATCACAATGTGTACTGTGAGGGCATAAAGTTTTAGATAAATACTTATTATATGTATTTTTATAGTATATACATTTGTATATTTTTAGATATATATATTTACAAATGTATGGAAAACTTCATGTACTTTATATATAAATAAAATAAATATTATATATGTATTTTTAAATTTATGGAGATATGGTTACATGGAAGTCTAAATTTCAACCAAAATTGGGAAGAAGATGAAAAAGAAACCCTAAACTCAGGTTCAGTTCAGTTCAATCGCTCAGTCGTGTCTGACTGTTTGCAACCCATGGACTACAGCACACCAGACCTCCCTGTCCATCACCAACTCTCAGAGTTTACTCAAACTCATGCCCATTGATTCAGTGATGCCATCCAACCATCTCATCCTCTGTCGTCCCCTTCTCCTCCTGCCCTCAATCTTTCCCAGCATCAATGTCTTTTCAAATGAGTCAGCTCTTTGCATCAGGTGGCCAAAGTACTGAGTTTCAGCTTCAACATCAGTCCTTCCATTGAATATTCAGGACTGATTTCCTTTAGGATGGACTGGTTGGATCTCCTTGCAGTCCAAGGGACTCTCAAGAGTCTTCTCCAACACCACAGTCAAAAGCATCAATTTTTCGGCGCTTTGCTTTCTTTATAGGCTAACTCTCACATCCATATATGACCACTGGAAAACCATAGCCTTGACTAGATGGACCTTTGTTGGCAAAGTAATGTCTGCTTTTGAATATGCTGTCTAGGTTGGTCATAACTTTTCTTCCAAAGTGTAAGCGTCTTTTAATTTCATGGCTGCAATCACCATCTGCAGTGATTTTGGAGCCCAAAAAAATAAAGTCTCTCATTGTTTCCACTGTTTCTCCATCTATTTGCCATGAAGTGACAGGACCAGATGCCACGATCTTAGTTTTCTGAATGTTGAGCTTTAAGCCAACTTTATACTCTCCTCTTTTACTTTCATCAAGAGGCTCTTTAGTTCTTCTTGACTTTCTGCCATAAGCCTGCATATGCATATCTGAGGTTACTGATATCTCTCCCAGAAATCTTGATTTCAGATTGTACTTCATCCATCCCAGCATCTCTCGTGATGTACTCCGCATATAAGTTAAATAAGCAGAGTGACAATATACAACCTTGCCGTACTCCTTTCCCAATTTTGAACCAATCTGTTGTTCCATGTCCAGTTCTAACTGTTGCTTCCTGACCTGCATATAGGTTTCTCAAGAGGAAGGTCAGGTAGAGGGCCACCCAAGACAGATGGGTCATGGTGGAGAGTTCTAACAAAACGTGGTCCACTGGAGAAGGGAATGGCAAACCACTTCAGTATTCCTGCCTTGAGAACCCCATGAACAGTATGAAAAAGCAAAAAGATAGGACACTGAAAAATGAACTCCCCAGGTTAG